>NC_054480.1:126690691-127313905 GCF_017639515.1 Carcharodon carcharias
AAGCAACAACAACTTGCATTTATAAGGCAACTTCAAAGGAACATTACCAACCACAATTTAACACTAAGCTACATATTGAGATACTAGGGCAGGTGACCAAAAGCAGGCATGTTTTAAGGAGCCTCTTAAAGGAGAAGAGAGAGACAACGAGGTTTAGGGAGGGAATTCCAGAACGCAAACTCAGGCAGCTGAGCACGCAGCTGCCATTAGTGGAATGATTTAAAATTGGGAACGTACTCGAGGCCAGAATTGGAGGAGTGAAGGTATCTTGGAAAGTCGTGGGACTGCAGAAAGTTACAGGGAGTGGTGAGGCCATGGAGAGGTTTGAGATTTTTAAAATTCATTCACATAGTTGCCCCCTGCCCCACCCCTTCCCCCCTTCACCATTGCAGCATTAAGTTACTGCAGGGTCTGCTATTTTATTCTGATCATTCCTTTTCCAGATCGAACGTTCTGGCAACAAGGCAATTTGTCTAGCGAAGAGACCCATCACTCCCTGTGCTCATTGACCTACATTGACTCCTGGTGCAGCAACACCTCAATTTTAAAATTCTCTTCTTTGTTTTCAAATCCCACCCCCCCCCCCCCGCCCACCTCATAATCTTTCCCAGACCTTCCTAACAAATTGTGGCTCTATCATATGAAAATGTCCTCTTTGTATGAACTTTAATTTTTAAAAAATCAGGAGCATTTTTTAAAAATGTTTTGGGAGACAACCGTCCCTTTAAGTGACCTCAATGTGAATATTCGGTGGCTATTTGAGGGAGGGGTGATTCGGAAGGGGAAAGAAATTCCCAAAGTAAACATCTGAAAGAGGTCAGAGTTAGTGAGAGCGAGAGGGGGATAAAATCTCTCCAAGGCTGGCACAAGGGCAAAGTTTTGAAATTTAGAATAAGCAACATGTGAAATAAAAGGTGAGGATTTTCTCTAACTCTCCTCAGCAGTAGACATATCTGCAACTGAAACAATTTTGTATCTTCTTGAACTTTTCAACTTCTGGGCTGCAAACCCTTGTTTTTTGTTTGGCTGTTTAGTTGTGTTGTCATGAGGAGGACTGACTTTGAGCTGGGCAAGCGATTATCATTTTATTTGGGGGAATGTCTCGTAAGGAACCGTTCCTCTGGACTTTGAAACTTCCCCGAACTCTCCTTTGACCAGGGGGAGGAAGCTTGGAGAGTTAACTGGCTGCTACTTTTCCGCTGAGGGTTCTGCTTTTGTTCTGCACTGGTTCCTCTTCGGATTTCGGGGAAGGTTATAAATCAAATCGAGAGCTGGGAGCAACATCTTCCTCCCCGCTTTTACAAAGTTTCTTTTGCTGATATCCCTAGCTCCACACTTTCCCTGAAGATATTTCTGTGTTTCAGCTTCGTTGCTCTAAGTATAATTAAACAGAAATTCATTTGAATACAAGTCAGCTGGGCAGAGTTTCTGTGCCAAGTGAAGCTCTTTTTTTAAGTTGTTGGGAAGAAAGAAATTGTTGTGAGGGCGAAAATGTACTTTCTCCAATCCCGAGAAACTCTTCAGAAACTCCAAATGTTCCTCTGAGAATCTGCGAATGAAGTGACCCCTCATTTTGTGGACCCTGTTTCACACAATGTCGGAAGGAGGTGAAGCTGGGGGAGAGAGACCTCAGACTGACCAGAAAGAAGAGCTGAATTCCCCTCTGGCAACTGGCATGGCATTGGTGAAGGAAGAAGCTCGCCCTGTGTGTGAAGATAGCGCGGCTGAAGGGCGATCCCAGGCTGGGAAGAGCTTACTCTCAGGTCCCAGACCCTCCGGAAAATCTCCCAATGTCTCCCCCATAGCTTCTCCGAGGAACTCGCCAAGGAATTCCCCATTGCTCTTCCGCAAGCTCATGATGAACAGGAGTATCCGTCTACAGCGCCGATTCACAGTGGCGCAAACCTGGTAAGGGCGCAAACTTGGTAACAGGCCAAACTTGGTCAAGTTGCAACCAGTTCCAGGTGTGAGGAGAGGTGAGAATTTAATTTTATTATAACATCACACCAAGACAAGCTATGGGCTGAGAGGAGATTGGACTTAGTACCAGGTCAAGATGTTTCTAAAATATATAACACACTGGATATAAGACTGTATATAATAACAGTGGAACTGGGCATTATACTGTATATATTATGTAATAACCCTGTTACTGGGTATAACACTACAGTATAACATTGTGTGTTACTGGGTACAAAGCTCTATATATTACTCGTTATTTGGTAGTCCAGAACTTGAGTATTGCTGAAAAAAGAGACAGTTTGTTGAAGTTTTTCATCTTGTACTCATCAGGATAATTTCCAACAATGCAATGTAAGAGGAAAACAGCAAATTATACTGTATGAGAAGAGAGTGCTGATTGGTTAGCAAGTGGACTCTGATTGGTAGAGGCATTGCCATGAAGAATCCACCTGTTGATGGTGACTAACAGTTAACTGCCAAACATTGTTTGAAATTTAAACCAGGAAACTTGATTCCATAATACTAAATATATAATATAATAACACAACATGTAATACTGGGTATAACACTATATTATAATAGCACTCCAAGTGTTACTGGATATAACTATATTATATAACACACTATGTGTTACTGGGCACACCGCTATATATTGTATAATAACACATGACTACTAGGTAAAACACTATATTATATAATAACACTCAATATATTACTGGGTAAAACACTGTATATATTATGTAATAAGACACCCTCTATAACTGGGTTTCCTGATAGGGATCAGGAGCAGGAACCCTGTCTGATATTTTCCCTGCTTACCTGGCTGATGAGCTGCCTTCATGTTGATTCACTGCTGTCTGATAACACCACAATGTTAGAGGATTCCAGAATTCAGACCCGGTGATGATGAAGGAACGGCAATGTAGTTCCAAGTCAGGATGGTGTGTGACTTTGAAGGTGGTGCTGTTCCAATTCTGTGCTCCTGCAATGAGCATGTGTTTGAACCCCAGCACTGAAATCCATCTCCTTTTCCAGCACACAAACATTGCTTCAAAAAACCAGAGAAAATTATTTTGATGGCTGCACTTTGCTGGCAATAGATGTTTTGAGCAGTCAGCCCTTTCACTTCTGAAGAGAATTGATTTTCCTTGAGTTTGATCCCTGGGATTTCAGTTCACTTTCTGTTTAACCTTAAACTGTTCTAGTCCAGAGCTTGTTTATCATGAGAATGGTGTTTGACCATGACAAGCAATGGAGTTGAACTCTCCCAAACCCATAGCCACCACCTCCTAGAAGGACAAGGGTAGCAAGTGTAAATAAGCCACATTATGAGCTTGACTGATTACCTTAAATTGGTTGTTAGTGTAGCTATTAGTACACTCAGGATTGTTCAGCGAGTGCTGCCCAATAGCAGAATTACATCTAACAATGTTAGGTTTTGTGAGCAGGGCTTGCTGAGTACAGCCTATTTGCTGCCTGTTATGAACAACCGAAAGTACATTGGGCAGAATTTTGCCCTTGGTGGGCGGGCAGGCCCCACTGGCTCGGTGGCGGCCGGGCAGCCGACCCCCACCGCCGAAATGGGGCCCGCTGCCATTTTGAGTGGGCAGGCCAATTAAGGCCCAGGGAATCTCCAACTGTCAAAGTGTGCTCTTCCACGCATGCACATGAAAGAGTGCACTGTTCCCTGAGACTAAATGCTGTCTCAGGGAGATTAGTGACAGGTTAAAAAACTGGCCTGGTCTACATGTGACCTCAGACGCCAGACCCACAGCAATGTGGTTGACTGTTAACTGCCCTCTGAATTGACATGGCAAGCCATTCAAGGCAGAGGCTCATCACCATCTTCTCAAGGGCAAATGGGGGCGGGTAATAAATGCTGGCCTGGCCAGTGACACCCACATCCCTTGAATGAATGCAGAAGACGTTTCCTTCTTCCTCTAGAATAAGTTCAAGGCCATCTGCCCTTCCAGGGGAAGCTCAGCTGTAGGGAGAAGGGGGGTTGGTATAATTGGTGATGGGACTTAATCTCCAATTGGTGTGGTCTTCGACTGAGGTTACCACACCGCCAGTGTGGATGACAGGACAGGGAATGGCCCAGGATCTGTGAAACCCATTACCCTCGGAAGAAGCTGGTGCCTTTGGAACAGGACAGGAGATAAGTAGAAGGAGAATGTGGACATTTTTTGGCCAGCATTGAGCAAAAACTTAGTAAAAAATTAAAAATAGTTTTGGAGTCCTGCCTTCCATCAATTCAGTGCTTCCCAGCCTCTCACACAGATGGTTCTGTTTATTCCCGACTGTCACAATGAAGCCTAATGTTTACATTGAGCTAAAACACAGCTGTAAATGTCTGAGCATTAGCTTCTCTCTTTGTGAATACGTTTTTTTAGATAGTTTAGATTGCAACCACGGAACCCTGTCCAAGTGAAGCTATTTGTCTTTCTGTTATTCTTGGTTTCTCTGGAGAGCAATGATTTTTGTATTGAGACAAAACTAAGAAAAAATCTTGAACTTATATAGTGCCTTTCACAAGCTCGGTGACTTACGGTGCTTTACAGCCAATGAAATACTTTACAAGTGTGGTTGCTGCTGCAATGTAGAAAACGTGGCAGTCAACATATGGGCAGCAAGATCCCACAAACAGCAATGTGACAATCACCAGATAATCTGTTTTGGTGATGTTGGTTGAGGGATAGACGTTGGCCAGGACACAGGGGAAAATTGCCCTGTTTCTGTTTGAAGCAGTGCATTAGAATCTTTTACATCCACTCAAGATTGTAGATGGAGCCTCAGTTTAATGCCTCGTTCTGAAAGGCTGCACTTCTGAGAGCGCAGCACTTCCTCGTTACTGGCTCTGGGAGTGTCAGCCTGGATTATGGGCTCAAATTTCTGAAGTGGGACTTGACCCCGGGACCTCTGACTTATGGCCTTGAGTCAAAAAATCATGAGTTCCATCTCCTGATGACCATCATAGGAACAGGAGGAGGCCATTCAGATCCTTGAGGCTGTCCTACTATTCAATTACACCGTGGCCCATCTTGCACATCAACTCTATTTACCCACATAAAGCCCAAATACTATTACCCAAGGTAAACCTTTCAATCTCCTGTAGTGTACTTTGCTGAGGGGTTTGCATGCACATTAAGTGGGGAGAAGCTTGCGCTGTGTTATTCAGTACTCATCGTCGAAGAGCCTGTTGAAGCTCATTGCCTGTGTGTGGTACAGGAGGGAACCTGTACCCCACCAGGAGTTAGCATATTCAGGAGTAGGGAGCAGATTAAAATGAAATAATATGAAGCACATTATCCTGTTATAAGTTCTTAGACTGTGCCCAGCTCTCCAAGTCAGCACAAGCCTTGTAATAATACTGGTGTAAATTCTGCTCAAACTGCAATGTCACTCAGAATTTACAGGACATTTGAGATGGGAATTGGAGCAATATCACTGGTGCAACAAGGGATACGGTTCTGGGATTGGGGCTGAGGCACATTAATAGGGCAGTGTAGAGGGAGATTTACTCTGTATCTAACCCTGTGCTGTACCTCTCCTGGGAGTGTTTGATGGGGACAGTGTAGAGGGAGATTTACTCTGTATCTAACCCTGTGCTGTACCTGTCCTGGGGGTGTTTGATGGGGACAGTGTAGAGGGAGCTTTACTCTGTATCTAACCCCGTGCTGTACCTGCTCTGGGAGTGTTTGATGGGGACAGTGCAGAGAGAGCTTTACTCTGTATCTAACCCCGTGCTGTACCTGTCCTGGGAGTGTTTGATGGGGACAGTGTAGAGGGAGTTTTACTCTGTATCTAATATTTGATAAGACTGAGATAGTCAAAGCTCTCTGGTGCTAATAACTCTGGTGCTAGCAACAGGGAGAGATGCTGAGTGGGATTGTGTGAGCCAGTGGCTGGGATACGGGCAGTGCAGCTTTAACAGGATTTAAGAGAGTGGGGATTATCAGGCCTGACCTGGCTCACGTCCCATGTGGAAAGTTGGCAGTGAGCACAATACTGAGTGGAATCTGCTGGGTGAAAGCAGGGCTGGGATAAAGTATGTTTTGCCATGAAGTAAATAAAATATAAATTAGATTAAACTATGTTTGAGAATAAAACCTCAACCATGCCTGGAGCAGAGCCCAGTTGAGATGAAAAAATGGCTCAAATGTTCATTCTCACATCCAACCCTTCCGATATTTCATCAAGTGGCTGTTTCTCGTAGGGGAACCCAGTCAGCACATCAGGATATTTGACTGTGGAGGCATCACAGCCCCAAAGTTCTGTAAATCCCTCCGTGGCTACCCCTCCCTTTCTCTGTAGTATTCTCCAGCAGCATCCCGCTTCCCCCCGGCAGCCCCTCCAAACATACCACAACCCTTCCAGATTTCTGCATCCCTCCCAATTCTGGTCTCTTGCTCACCCCTGATTTGAATAACTGTCCTATTGGTGGACGTGCCTTCAGCTGCCTGGGCCCTAAGCTCTGGAATACCCTCCCTAAACCCCTCTGCCTCTCTTTCTCTCCTCCTTTAAGACAATCCTTAAAAGCTACCTGTTTGACCAAACTTTTGCTCAGCTGCCTTAATACCTCCTTCGTGGCCCTGTGTTGAATTTTGTTTGCTAATGTTGTTGCAAAGCGCCTTGCATTGCTTTATGATGTTAGAGGTGCCATATAAATGCGAGTTGTTGTCCAGATAGAAACTACGGCCTAGATCGTCCTGTGCTGGCTACAGCAGCGATCCCTTGAAGCATGGGGAGCCCTTGTGGGGAGGGCACACCCTTTTCCTCCAACAACAACTGCCGAGCTTGGGCAAGTCCTTAAAGACTATCAGGGTTTCAGTGGAGCGAGGGGGTAGTTGGGGTGGGGGAGGAGGGGTGGGTGACGCGGTGTGATTGGGGGTGGGTAGGTGTCCTGTTGGAGTGGTGTGGTGAAGTGAGGTACCCTGTCCCTTTTATATGTGACACAAACTCGAGCATAGATAAAGACTGCGTTTCTTCTTGTAGGACTGGAGTTCTTTTGTGGGGATGATCCACATGTCATCTAATTATTCGGCCATTTACCAATACTTTAGAGAAGAGGGGTCCAGTTACTGCACTCACCTCGCTTGACGGCCAATTGGGCCCATCTCCAAAGTTCTTTGCAAGGACCGTATCTCCCACCGTGAAAACTCTTTCGCGAGCATGATCATTGTACCCGGTCTTCTGCGCCTCTTGGCTTTTCTTCACCCTCCCCACTAAATTTGGCTGGATAAGGGTCAGACAGGTATGGAGACATCTCTTCATTAGTAGTTCTGCAAGGGCAATGCCAGTCGTTGTGTGCTGCGTGGTCCAGTCTGTGAACAAGAGCCAGGACAATCTCCTGCTGATAGAATCCCCTTCCATCTTTTTCATCCTGGATTTAAAGGTTTGGACTGCATGCTCAGCCATGCCATTCGATGCTGGCTGGTGGGGCGAGTTTCTGATATGGGTGATGCCATTAAGGGTCGTGAACCTGTGGAACTCCCGGCAGCCCATGCACTGCAAAACTCTGCTGCAGTCTATAGTGGCAGCCAGCGAGGGCAACCGGACCTCATAGACGTCCATCCATCTGGACTGGGAGTCAATCAGTAAAAGGAACCTTGAGCCCAAGAAGGGTCCTATGTAATCGAAGTGGAGGCACATTCATGGCTGCTCTGGCCATTCCCATGGGCACAATGGAGCTCAGCGGGGGGGAGATTTGCACCTACTGGCATTGAGGACGGCTTTTGACCAGGGTTTCAATATCCAAGTCCATGCCTGGTCACCTCAAATAGCTGCGTGCGAGCATCTTCATTCTGCTCATGCCCGGGTGAGCACTATGTAGCTCAGCTAATAACAGCCTTTGCCTCCATGGGGGCACGATAACCCTCACTCCCCAGAGTAAGGTACAGTCCTGGCAGGAGAGTTCATATTCACGACTAGAATAGGGCTTCATCTCCCCGGATTTAGATCCACGTGACTAACCATTCAAGACCTGCTCCCAAACGTTAGACAATAGTGGGTCCCGGCTTGTCCACTCCCGGATTTGTCTGGTCTGAACAAGGGAGGAATCCAGAAAATTTAGCACCAAGACCATTTCCTGGGGATCGGAGCCTCCCTGTTATTAACTGGCAGAGGAAGGCGGCTCAGTGTGTCGGCATGTGTGATTTGAGTTCCTGAATGGTGAACAAAAATGTATTTGTAGGCGGCTAATATTGGTGCCCCCTCCCTGGATGTGAGTCGATATGATAGAGGGTATCGCTTTATCTTTTCCAAATAATCCCAGTAGGGGCTTGTCGTCGGTTATAATATGGAAATGGCGACTTTGGAGATATTGATGAAACTTCCGGAGGCTGAACACAATAGATAAGCTCCCTTTTCAATCTGCGAATATCGTTGCTCTGCGACACTGTGTGTGCAAAATGCATAACCAATGGGTCGTTCAGAGCCATCCGATGTGAAAAGACAGTCCCTATTCTATAAGAGAACACATCACATGTTAAAATTAATTACTTCTTGGGTTCAAAGTGGACTACCAAGGCCGACGATCTTAACAATCGTTTCACTTTCAGGAAGGTATCCTGATGCAGGGCTTGCCAACTCCATTTCTGGCTCTTTTTAAGCAGGTCATACAATGGGGCCAGCGCAGTCGAGAGGCTTGGGAGGAATCAGCCGTAGTAGTTTACCAGGCCTAAGAAGGCCTTAAGCTCTGTGGTATTTCTCGTGGCAGGTGCCTCGCGAATGGCCTGGACTTTTTCATCCACAGGATGCAGGCCCTACGCATCAACCTTGTGGCTCAAGTTAACTACCTCCTTAGCTTGGGACAGACACTTCTCTCGTTTTAAACATATCCCCACTTGTGTGAAGCGTTTGAGCACCTCTTCTAGATTCGCTAAGTGTTCGTTGCCGGTCAGTCCGGTGACCAATACGTCATCCGAGTAAATGATAACATGGGGCAACCCTTGGAGCAAGTTTTCCATCGTTCTTTGGAAAATAGCACACGCCATGGAGACCCCAAAAGGTAAATGTGTGTATTGATACAATTCTCGGTGCGTAATAATGGTGATGAATTCCCTAAAGTCTATTTCCAACTCTAACTGCTGGTAGGCATGGCTTATGTCTAATTTCAAATATGTGATGCCCCCTGTCAACTTCGAAAACAATTCCTCAATCTTGGGTACCGGGTGTCTATCAGGTTTGGCCACCTTATTGATAGCTCGTAGTTATCGCATAAACGCACGCTTTGGTCTGGCTTGAGTACAGGTACGATGGGTGCCACCCACTCAGAAAATTGCACCGATTGTAGGATGCCCAATTTCTCCAGTCTCTCCAGTTTGGTTTCAACTTTGTCCCCTAGAGCATAACGGGCTGGCCTGGCTCTTATAAATTTGGGGGTTGTGTTTGGGTCTACATGGATCCTGGCCTGTGGTCCTCAAATCCTTCCTAACTCGTCGTTGAAAATGGAAGTACACTTTTGCAACAATTCCTGTCAGCCTTTCATTGTAATTTGAAAAATTTCAGCCCATTTCAATTTAACCTTTTCGAGCCAGTTGCGGCCTATTAAGCTGGGCCTTCTCCAGCTGCCACTAACAAGGGCAACCTTTCAGATTGATCTCAATATGTCACTAAGACTAGACATAACCCTTTAAGTCTTATTTCTTCACCCATGTATGTCCTGAGCTTTGGGTCCGAAACTTCTAACTTTAAAGGATGGGTTCCTTTACTCAGATATCTAAATCGACGCTCTCCAATGACAGACATCGACATTCCCGGATCAACTTCCATCTTAACGGGTTGTCTGTTAACTGTAAGGACTACTTGGATTGGCTCGGTTCTACCCACTTTGAAGTTAAATGACGAATGGATGTCTGATTCTATTTCTTGCGCTTCCATGAGGCATATTTCCTGATTTTTCCTCTGCCTTTATAGTGTTGTTTTAGCCTCTCTCTGCAGTGCCGCCTTATGTGGCCATAGCGGTGGCAGAAAAAGCGCTCGACTTGTTTGTGTTGTCGTTCGCTCACTGGAGGCCTGGATGTATTTCTCTCATTCATTTTGTGGGTTTTCACTGCAGTACCGTTGTTTTACAATGGTCTGGAGCTAGAGAGCATTTCCCGTTGTTCCACTTCCAAAGTTTTTGTGCTTTTGTTGCCGGATTGTCCCTCTCAATCAGATAGACTGCGCCATTTTATGTAATTTTTATAACTTCAGAATTTCTAACAGCATCCTCCATTGCGGTAGCTAATTTTAATGCCTTGTTGAAGTCTAGACTAGTTTCGGCTAGCAAGCGCCTTTGATAGTATCATCTCCAATCCCACATATCAGCCAGTCTCTCAACATATCACCAATGGGCACTCCGAATTCACAATGATCAGTTAATGCCTTTAAAATGGCCACATGGTCAGCTATTGCCTCCCCTGGAAGTCTGATCCTTGAATTGAACTTGAAGCGCTGCATAGTAACCGAGGGCTTTGGTCTCAGGTGGCTCTGTACAATTTTTATTAGCTCGTCAAAAGTCTTCAAGTTTGGGGCGTTGGGTGACGTGAGGCTGTGAATCAGCCCATACATTTTTCTCCTACATGAGGACAAAAGGATCACCCTCTTCTTCTCCTCCCCCCACAATGTTGGTAGTAGTAAACAAGAACGCTAGGCATTCGACACACTGAGACCAGTCATCTGCAAAGATGTCAAATGGATCGACACGCCTGAACTGCGGCATCATGAACAACTGCAAGGAGACTGCACTTCCGATAGGCTTTCCAGGTAATGAGGAATTGAGGTGTTTGGCTTATCGTGGAGTCGCCCTCCCTCTGGGGTCTTGTATCATTTTCAGTCATTAGCCATTTTTCATATATTTACCAGTTTAAGTGCATTGCTGCTTTAAGAGCAGTCACCGTTTTTTTTAACTCTGTCCCTGCAGTTGTCGGCTTTTCTCTGCTGGGTTTTGCACTCTTTTTGAGTTTTGGTGGGATCTCTGCGATCACGGTTTTGCAGGTCTTTTTAAAATTTTAAACTGCAGCACTGCTTTCTGCTCCGATTGCTGGCTGTCACCTATTTGATAAGATAAATACAGATGCTCTTTCCAATGCTTTGTTCACCCATCTTGAAATTAATTTTTTTGTTCTTTATCCTCACCACTTTTATGTCTTGAGTAAATGAGTTTGTTGGCCAGCCGAACTCTAACTGCACGCCTTCCCATGTTCTCATCAATTGCTGCTTGCAGTCAATAACAGGGAGAGACCAATGTAAGGATAAATGGTGATGGTGTATTGAGACATAGGTCTGAGCACCAAATTATATGTGCTCACTCAGAAACCTCCAGAACTAGACTTACAGTTCCCAGTTGCCCACGCTGTACAGTGATTCGCCAGTGCTGTCACATGATCAGTGCACACATTCTCTTAAAGGGACAGGGTGCCTCACTTTGCCACAGGGGATGGGTTGGGTTAATGCTGTTAATCATTGGCTTACACAGAAATTAAACAACAAAACAATAAAAAGCCGGGTCAGTATCGTGCAGCTAACCCAAGTCTCTGACACTGAGCTCAGTGTTGGGGGCACTCATATAGTGTCCCAGGCAGGACAAATGTGCCCATCGGAAGTTAAAGCTTTATGGGCAATTACAGTGCTACAGTGCATGTTCACAGATCAGGACTTCTGATGGATCCCAAGGTGCAATAATGTCAGGTGTCCCAACATTCACCAATGTTGGCATCAGAAGATCCGGCCCCTGTGTTAACATTCATAATTAGATTTGATCAGTGGCTGAAAGGGAAGGGGTATGTAAATGTGATTGGATCTGTGCTGAAGAGATTGTTTGGCTTCACATCTTCTCTGCAAGTTTTCAGGTGTGTGTGCGTGCGTGCGTGCGTGTGTGTGTGTGTGTGTGTGTGATCGATCAGGTGGGGAGCGGTTCTCCTGCCCCTCTGAAGTTGAGCTCGCTGTGGGAACGGGCACGGCCATTGCTAACTGTGCCACCAGATGGCAGCAGTCTGTCTGATAAAGTCCGATAGTGTTCTATAGAATCTGCAGCACAGAAGCAAACAATTCAGCCCAACTGGTCAACGCTTATTCTCCAGACGAACCTCCTCCCTCTGCATCTCACCCTGTCAGCGTGTCCTTCTATTCCTTTTCTCCCTCATGTTTATCCAGCTTCCCCTTGGATGCAGCCACACTTTTCACCTCAGCCACTGCCTGTGGGAGTGAATTCCACGTTCTCACCACTCTCCGGGTAAAGAGATTCATCCTGAATTCCTATGGGGTTTATTAGTGACTGTCTTATATTGATGGCCTCAAGGTCTGTTTTTCCCTGCAAGTGGAAACATTTTCGCTATATTTACTTTAACAAACCTCTTTGTAATTTCAAAGACCTCATCTCAGGTCATCCCTCGAATTTCTGTAGAGAAGTACCCCAGGCTGTTGAATATTCCTCTGTTCTCTGTACAGTTGAAGTTAGACTGAGCAGTCAGCTGTTCCCCATTCTGAGCCAGTGCCTCCAGGACAGCGGTGGGAGTGGGGGAAGGAAAGAGACTTTGATTGTTGCATTTCACATGATGCTGTTCAGCATTTAGATTATTCACTCAGGATTCATTTTATATTTAGATACAAACCGTCCATATATAACCCCTCAGAAATGTAATCCGAATTAAACACATTAAAACGAAGCGAAGGTGTCGTGAGATGACAGAGATCCTTTTTTAATTGAATCTTGGGAAATGGGCAAGGCTGACATTGCAAATCCCTTTTTAAAGACTTGCATTTACATAGCACCTTTCATGACCTCAGGACGCCCTAAAACACCTTACAACCAAGAACTACTTTTTTTGAAGTTTAGTCACAGTTGTAAGGGGGAGATGGTGCATAGTGGTGCTGTCACTGGACAGGTAACCCAAAGACTCAGGGGCCCCTGGGAACCCAGGTTTGAATCTCACTATGGCAGATGGTGGAATTTGAATTCAATTAATAAAAATTTGGAACTAAAGGTCTAATGACAACCATGAAATCATTGTTGACTGTTGTAAAAACCCATCTGGTTCACTAATGTCCTTATCTGGTCTGGCCATATGTGACTCCAGATCTACAGCATTGTGATTGACTCTTAAATGCCCTCTGAAATGGTCTAGTAAGCCACTCAGTTATATCAAATCACTAGAAAGTCAATAAGATTTGAAACTGGGTGGACTACCAGGCATCGACCTAGGCCCTGGAAATGACAATGTCAATCTCAGCCCCGTCGACCCTGTAAAGTCCTAACATCTGGGACTAGTGCCAAAATTGGGAGAGCTGTCTCACAGACTAGTCAAGCAACAGCCTAAGAGTCATCCTCACGAAATCATATCTTACAGATAATCAGCGCCCCGTGACATTCAATGGCATTGCCATCACTGAATCCCTAATGATCAACATCCTGGGGGTTACCATTGACCAGAAATTGAACTGGACTAGCCATTATAAATACTTTGACTACAAGAGCAGGTCAAAGGCTAGGAATCATGCAATGTGTAACTCACCTCCTGACTCCCCAAGGCTTGTCCACCATCTACAAGGCACAAGTCAGGAGTGTGATGGAATACTCCCCACTTACCTGGATAAGTGCAGCTCCAACAACACTTAAGAAGCTTGACACCATCTGGGACAAAGCAGCCAGCTTGATTGGCACCCCATCCACAAACGTTTACTCCCTTCACCACTGACGCACAGTGGCAGCAGTGTGTACCATCTACCAGATGCACTGCAGAAACTCACCAAGGCTCCTTAGGCAGCACCTTCCAAACTGACAACTGCCAACATCTAGAAGGACAAGGGCAGCAGACACATGGGAACATCACCACTGTAAGTTCCCCTCCAAGCCATTCACCATCCTGACTTGGAAATATATCGTCGTTCCTTCACTGTCACTGGATCAAAATCCTGGAACTGCCTCCCTAACGGCACTGTGGGTGTATCTACACCACAGGGATCGCAGTGGTTCAAGAAGGCAACTCACCACCACCTCCTTGAGGGCAACTAGGGATGGGCAATAGATGCTGGCCTAGCCAGCGATGCCCATGCCTTATGAATAAATTTTTTTAAATGTAGGAAACGCAGCAGCTAATTGGTGCACAGCATGATCCCATGAAAAGCAATGCCGTAAATGGCAAGGTCAAAAGGTTTAGGCATAGGTTGAAGGATCAGTATTGACCCCAGACACTGAGAAGAATTGCCCTGCTCTTGTTGGAAGGAGTGCCTTGGAATCTTTTTATCTCTGCCTGACAGGGCCAATTGGGCCTCAGTTTAATGCCTCATACAAAAACAGTACCTCTGACAGTGCAGCGCTCCCTCAGTACTGCAATGAGAAATGCCAGCCTAGACTTTGTGCTCATGTCTCTGTAGTGAGATTTGAACCCTGAACATCCTGACTCCAGGTGTGAGAGCTGCCCACTGCCACACAACTGACACCTTGTATCCCTGAGGATGTAGTAGGTCTTCTTCAACCTCCGCAGTCTGTACAGTTTTAATCCTATTTTTTTTTTTTGTAGCAGTTTTGATCAAACTAGGCCATGAGGGAGCAGTCAAGAGTTAACCATAACAAAAACAGAATTACCTGGAAAAACTCAGCAGGTCTGGCAGCATCGGCGGAGAAGAAAAGAGTTGACGTTTCAAGTCCTCATGACCCTTCGACAGAACTTGCGTTCGAGTCCAAGAAAGAGTTGAAATATAAGCTGGTTTAAGGTGTGTGTGGGGGGGGCGGCGAGATAGAGAGACAAAGAGGTGGAGGGGGGGGGTGGGGGGTGTGATTGTAGGGACAAACAAGCAGTGATAGAAGCAGATCATCAAAAGATGTCAACGACAATAGTACAATAGAACACATAGGTGTTAAAATTAAAGTTGGTGATATTATCTAAATGAATGTGCTAATTAAGAATGGATGGTAGGGCACTCAAGGTATAGCTCTAGTGGGTTTTTTTTTTATATAATGGAAATAGGTGGGAAAAGGAAAATCTTTATAATTTATTGGAAAAAAAAGGGGAAGGGGGAAACAGGAAGGGAGTTAACCATGTTGATCAGAGTTCCTGGGAATGCTGATTCCCTGGTTATCATGGAGTTTCCCCAGAATGAAGACTAAGTTCCTGTCCGTAACCCTGGAAGAGAATAAAGGAGATATTTTCTTCTTCTGGATTGTCTACAAACAGTGGCAAGGTGCCATGCACATGTGCCAACTCCATTAAATCCATGTGATGGATAGGATGGGTTCATGGTCACAGGCTATTGTGGGTATTATAGCCGCCATTTACAGGATTAACCTATTGGTTGATCAGTGGTGGGGGTTGGGGAGTGAGGTATGAAATATTACCTCTCTGAAAATGGTTAAGCTATATGAGTTACATATAGGCCAGACCGGGTAAGGAGCAGGTTTCTTTCCAGAAAGGACCTGAAGAGCAGGAAAGCTGCAGGTGTGTGCATGCGCCTGTGTGGGTGCCTGTGTGTGCATGTCGCACAGGATGAGGCCGCTGTGTGTGGGTGCGCAACAACGTTAAATAGCCTGTCAATACTCATTGCCTGGGAGCGGGGGAGAATAGCAGAGTTGAGGCAGAATGTTATATTGAATGGCAGAGCAAGTTCGAGGGGCTGTGTGGTCCACTCCTGCTTCTGTTACTTGCATTCACACATGAAGAGTGGTTACTTTAGTGAGGTACCTGAGAGCTGTTGGCTCCCAGTGGGAAACTGAATTCTAGTGTGAGCCAGTTCCATCAGGAGAGAATGTGCCCATAATACTGACACTTTAGAAATTCTGTAATACAAATACCCTGTCTGCCATCTTGGCAGCTGGAGCTGGTTACTGCCCTCTTGGGGTAATGTTACTGCAATGCCACAGCTCACTGACGCAGGGAGGGGGCCAGTGGAGGATGGACAATCAGTGATGAGGTTCATCCCCTTTGATATCATGGCTGACGAAGCTACTTCATGTCCCAGAAGAGAGGGAGAGAGAACCATTAGCTGAAGAGCTGCTTTAGGTACTTGCGCAGGTCTGGGGGCAGGGTGGGGGTATGGTGTACTTCCAATACTCCTTAGAGAGGACAGGGAAGGTAATCATTTATGCTGCCCTGAATCACCTCCCTTTTCAGATGCTCACATCCTATTCCAATCACCTACTGCTCACTGACCTACATTGGTTCCTGGTCTGGCAGCACCTTATTAATAAAACTCTTATCCTCATATTCAGATTCCTCCATGGCTTCCCTCTCCCTATCTCTGTAATCTCCTCCAGCCCCACAACCCTCCAATATATCTGCGTTCCTCCAATTCTGGCCTCTTATCCTTGATATCAATCGCTCCACCATTGGCGGCCATGCCTTCAGCTGCCTAAACTCTGGAATTCCCTCCCTAAACCTCTCCGCCTCTCTGTCTCCTTTTAAGATGCTCCTGAAAACTCCTAAGACTTTAACCGAGCTTTAGTTACCTGTCCTAATATCTCTCTTTTTTGCCTCTCTGTTAATTTTTATTTGTTAATCGTTCCTGTGAAGCGTGTTGGGACTTTTTACTATATTTAAGGTGTTATATAAATACAAGTTATTATTGCAAGCAGTAAGAGTCAGACACAGCTTCCTTTAACTTCAGATTGTTTATTAATACTTCAAATGATCAGTAAACTTCAAATGCAATCATTATGAATTTAACGGTTAAGTTTAGGTTAATGGTCAAGCAATAATTAGACATTTCAATAAAGTTATAGACACAAGATCTAATTACTCCACAGAAATATGTTTTCATTACAATTGCTGTTTTACAGTAAAATTAAACTCTCTTTGAAGAATGAACTTTTAATGATCTTTAACATACATTGGAAACACCTTCTTTCACCCAAGTTAGTCGAATGGAAACTTCAGCAAACTTTTTAGAAGATTTTACTAATTTAAATCAAATGTTTACTTGGCAATTATAGAAACCCAGGGTAGTCAACAAACAAGTGACAGATGCAAACTTTCAGCTTAAAATGGGGAGGAGGCTTTAGAGAGTGGGTTAAAATTAGAAACTGCCTTCATCCACTCCTTTGCAGAGTTGGTGAAAGCAGGCTTTAGGACCTCATCAGCTGGCCTTTACTTCTTGTCTTTGTCTGTAGGCTTAGCAACGGTCAGATTCTGGAAGGCTTCAATGATAGACTGAAGAATGCTACCCTCTAGTTCAGTCAGCGCATCTTGGAGGGGCATGTCCTGAGAAGACTCAGCAGTCCGTGACGCACCTTCTCCCTGTTCCCCATTAGGGAACATTTTGCACCAGAGCGTCAGTGCCTTCGCCTCATTGCTGCACTTCTGCAAAGACAAAAATAAAGAACTATTAGTCCTGCAGCTGTTACACAATGTACGGCACAGAATCGGGCCATTCAGTCCATTTTATCTGTGCTGGTGTTTATACTCCACACGAGTCTCCTCTCACCATACTTCATCTCACCCAATCAGCATATCCTTCTATTCCTTTCTTTCTCATGTGTTATCCAGCCTCCCCTTAAATGTATCTATACTATTCACCACAGCCACTCCCGGTGGTAGCAGGTTTCACATTCTCACCACTTTCTGGATAAAAAGAAATATAAACTTGCATTAATTCGGTACTTTGCACAAGCACTGGGCGTTGCAAAGCATTTTACAGGCAATGATGCACTTTTGAAGCAAAAACAAAAATAGCTGGAAAAACTCAGCAGGTCTGACAGCATCTGCGGAGAGGAACACAGGAACATCTCTCCGCAGATGCTGTCAGACCTGCTGAGTTTTTCCAGCTATTTTTGTTTTTGTTTCAGATTTCCAGCATCTCAGTATTTTGCTTTTATATACTTTTGAAGTGTTGTCACTGTTGTAATGTAAGAAAAGAAGCTGCCAATTTTTCACACAAGGATTCAATAAACAGAAAATGGCAAGACAATCTATTTTTGTAATGTTGATTGAGGGATAAATCTTGACCCAGGACACTGGAAAGAACTCCCTTGCTCCTCTTCAAAATAGTGGCTATGCATCCACCTGAGGGGGCAGAAAGACCCTCAGTTTAATTTCTCATCTGAAAGATGGAGAGCAATAATGTGCAATGAGTGACTTACTTTCCCAATGTTGACCATTCTTTCGGATTGTTTCCTGTACCATCCTGCAGGGCAGTCTTTCTCGACCTGACTATACACTTCCTTTGCCAGATTCTCCCACTCTGCTAATACAGGGGTCATAGAGATTTTGCAGCCTCTTCTCTACCGCCATCAAGAGGGCCTACTTTATTTCCTTTGTGAGGTAGTGACCCCTCTTACCACCCTTCTTCTGTGAATCGGCTATCTGTCCATCTGTGAGAAGTGAGAGATTGGAAAGAACAGGGATACTCCAAGCAGCAACTTAAATAAATGAATTAACAACCCTTTATGACTGAGAGACACTCCTCCGTCTCACTCTGGGGGAAATATGAACATATGAATCAGGAGCAGGAGTAGGTCACTCGGCCCCTCAAGCCTGTTCCTCCATTCAATAAAATCATGGCTGATCTGATTTTAACCTCACGTTCCTGCCCACCCCGATAAGCTTTCAGCCCCTTGCTTATCAAAAATCTATCTCTGCCTTAAAGACATTGAAGGACTCTGCCTCAACCTCTTTCTGAGGAAGAGAATTCCAAAATCTCACAACCCTCTGTGAGAAAACAAAATTTCCTCATCTCTGCCCTAAATGAGCAGCCCCTTCTTTTGAAACAGTGACCCTGAGTTCTAGATTCTTCGACAAGAGGAAACATCCTTTCTACATCCACCCTGTCAACTCCCCTCAGGATCTTGTCTGTTTCAATCAACTCACCTCTTTCTCTTCTAAACTCCAGTGGATACAAGCCTTAATGTGGCTTCCTTCTTTCCCACTTTTATACTCTTTCCAGTCGAGCACCTTGAGGCGGTTTTGATAATGATCCTGTTTTGTTGAAACATCCCTGGCCAATTACAATGATTTACACCCACTTTTTATCTGGACATATGCTAATGAGATTTCCAGAAAAATTGAAGATAACTTGAATGGGCAGAATTTCAGGTCCAATTTCTTGTTTGCCCCCGTGCAGAAAATTCCACGGCACAGGACACATCAACTGGAAGAGAATTAACACAACCAGTAAAGAAATCAGCTGCTGTTCATATTGTTCCCTTGTGCATGGCAATGTCGTGGGGAAAAGGGGCAACTAAAGGGAGGCAATGCATTCTTGGCATCACAAGGAAAGACAAAATCAATGAAGCACTCCTTTTTAGGGTAAACGCGCCGAGCATGCCAGTGCTAATCGAGCAACGAAGGCTTTGCTGGCTTGGGCATGTGCACAGGATGGAAAGTGGCCACATCCCCAAGGGTTTTCTATACTGGGACGTAGCCCATGCCAGGGGACCAGCAGGGTGCCCAAAGCTCTGATTCAAGGATGCTGTCAAAAGAGACATGAAAGCCCTCAATACCAATCATGACAAGTGGGAAGCTCTAGCTGATGATTGATGCAAATGCAGCATCAGCTGTGGGCACGAGTTTTTTCACCACCATGACGACATGTGGTTTCAGAAGCTCCAAAGCTGACGCCAGCCCTGCAAACAGGGGGTGCCCACAGAGAGCATCCCACACCACCTTCAGGCAAGGCGCTTCATGGCAGAGTTTGCCTCTCCAGAATCAGCTTGTTTAGCCATCCGAAGAGGTGCAGCAGGCAACCTCAGTAGCCCTGTAATTTCTTTCTCCTTCAAGTATTTATCCAACTCCTTTTGAAAGTTACGATTGAATCTGCTTCCACCGCCCTTTCAGGCAACACGTTCCAGATTGTAACAGCTCACTGTGTTTGGAAAAAAAAAATCTCCTCACCTCACCAATTACCTTAAAGCCTGTGTCCTCTGGCTATCGACCCTCCTGCCACTGGAAATAGTTTATCTTTAATTACTCTATCAAAACCATTCATTTTGAACATCACTATTAAATCTCGCCTTTCTGCTCTAAGCAGAACAATCCCAGCTTTTCTGGCCAAAAAAGGAAACATTTTCAGGACTATGGGGGAAAAAGTGGGGAGTGAGATTAATTGAACAGCTCTTTCAGAGCCAGCACAAGCACAATGGGCCAAATGGATAACTGTCTGTGGTATGATTCTATATTTTGTAAAAGGCTTTTGAAGGAAGAGAAAAAGGAACAGTTATGGGAGGAGTTTCACCCAACACTGCAGCGGTTCTAGAATGCAGCTCACCACCACATTCTCAAGGGGCAATTAGAGATGAGCAATAAATGCCAACCTTGCAATGTCTACAATCAAAGAAAATCATTTTTAATGAAGATTCAGGGTAAATTCTGGAGCATGGGGGAGAAAATTAGGCCCTCATTTGAAAGTGGAAGGATGACATCAAGGCAAAGGCAAGGGGGTTGACTTTGGCTGGAGAGAGAGATTATTCAGGTGGGTGGGCACTGAGATCTGTAAAAGAGGACATGGAGCTTGAAAATAATTAGCAGGAGGACAGAAAACCTGTAAGCATGGGGGCAGAGGTTTGGGGGGGGTAAATTGAGCAATAACAACACACATTTGTATGGCACTTTTAACACAGTAAAAGTTCCCAAGATGTTTCGCGGAGCATGATCAAGGAGGATTTGATGCTGATCCGTATAACAGGTTGTTGATAATGCCATTTGCCAATTTTAAAAAGTGAGAACTAGGACTGGCAACATTGGTATTTTTCCCAGCTCTTTGACTTTCTGCTGTCCAAACATTTCCTTTACGTTGTCAATGGCAAACGGCAATATCGACACCTTGTGCAATTGGAAGCAATTTTTTTTTGTTAATTCCTTTGTCACTGTACAGAATGAGACTAAAGCTTTTTTTAATCAGTGATAGCTGTTGTTATATGGTATCGGCTGTTGTGGGTCAATGTTGAGAAGGTCTTGTGTGTTTAAACATGGACTGCTTATTGTTAGTCTTTAACTATTTACAGATCCCAGGTTACTGTCTTGCATAGTGCTGTTACCTCTATGCAGACTTGTGCCAAAGTCTTCTTTCAGTCTATTACCATGTGACTCTATACATCATACCATGGGCCGTGCTATTCTGCCGTCTCACACTAACCCTTGCTCTGCCAAGCACCTTTACATTACAATGGCTCACAGGCACTTACAACATCATACAACAATAGTTGAGGATTTCATGGACTGCTTTAGTACTGAGCTGTACCATATCCTTTCACTCAAAAAATAAATGTTCCTTTTTCTTGCACATTTCAAGTTTGGCAATTAAGGGCTGAATTTTTGGGGCCCTTTGAAGGTGGGAACAGAGAAGGGGGGGGCCTCGAAAATACTGGTGCTAATGACATGTCAGTCCCAAGGCACCAATCCCGGGACAGGAATAATCACCAGGGTGGATGAAGGGCAGGAGACGAATCCCACTCTCCTCCCCACTGAGACCAATTAAACTTATTAAAAAGTTTGTTAAGGGTTTGTTGGGGATGGAGTGAATACTTAAAGGATATATGGGTTTCAGAAGCTTTCATTTTCTGAGCAGCTGACAGGGGGCAGGTTCACACTGGGGTATCAGTCAAGGTTAAACCAGGGCATCACTGCGGCCCCCAAGAGAGTCAGTGGGCCAAAGGGGGATTGGGCACTTGGGAAGGGGCTGTCCTTGGTGTTTCACAGGTGGCAGGGAGAGTGGACACTCAGTGCTTAGACATTGAATGAGTTCATCACCTACCTGATGTTGCTGGGGCAGGGAAAGCAGGGGTTAAAGCTGCCATGGACAATTGGGCAATTACTTGTCCAAAAGATAGGCTATATTAGGCAATGGGGATACAACTCAGATTCTGAAGACGCCACAGGAAGCTGGAACCCTGGGCATCAGGAGGGTATGAGAGAGTCAAGGGGAAAGGAGGCAACAGAGATCATACCCTCAACACAGGAACTACCGCTGAAAACAGAGCTACCTGGAAATGACTGAGACCCAGTGCCACAAGAAACTGTGATTCTTCAGGCAGTTGGTCACTGACATCTGTGACCTTGCTCCTGAGACCTCACAGCACTGCTCGCCAAGCCCTGCCAATGGCTGTCAAAGGCACTGCAGCTTTGAACTTCTTCATTTCTGGCTCCTTCTAAGGATTGGCTGCAGACTTTGGTGGAATTTTGAAAATAGCTGCACATTATTGCATCTCACTGGTCAACGATGTCTTCTTTGGACTGCACAATCCATTTAAAAACAAATTTAACACTGCAGGGACAGAGGCCAATGGGTTTCACCTTCGTCACTAGGTTTCCCCAGATACTGGGCATCATCGATTGCACCCATGTGACCAACCAGGCACCCAGTGACCTGGTTCATCAAGAGGAAGGGCTTCCACTCCCTCAATGTCCAGTTGGTCTGAGACCACAACAAAAGCTTCCTCCATGTGTGTTGTTACAATACTATAACAGTTTTCGTAATATTATAGTAGGCTTAGGGGTTTGTGTGTGTGAATGGTCCTGTCTGTGTGACTGATGTAATTGAATTAAAGTCAGACTGCAAGGTCGAATTTATCAAAAGAATCTAGGTGTAAAGCAGACTTTTGAAATAGAGATGGACAAGCGAGGATGAGAGTTCCACAGATAAGGTGTGAATGAAATTTGCATTTTTAGGTAAGGGGAAGAGTAGTTGGATTTTCAAAGAAGAAATTATAAGGTTTTACGAATGGCAGGATGAATAGGGCAAGGTTATGATATTGACTTTTCCCAGAACTATTGACCATATTGACAACATGAAAGATTTTTATATTATGGGAAAGTAAATTTCCAAAGACCTATGGAACAATGAAATTTGCAGATTAAGAGGAAGAAAGGTATTTAAAGAAGGATGGAATGTTGTTTTAAAGTGGGGTGAGGTGGAGTTGACCATGTGAGCTCGAAAGGTGCACCATGTGAAGCAGTCATTGTGGAAAAGCCTCCAGCCACTTTTGCAGAAGTCTGCTGTGTCCAGTAACTAAAGTTGTGTTAAAAAGCCTTTGGAATTCCATTGTCGGGTGGGTGTGCATGGTAACCTTGCTGGATTGCATATTTAAATTTAAAATCTATTTTGGACTGTTGCCTTAAAGGGCGTGTGTAGTTAGGAGTCAAGTTAATTAGGAATTTGGGGATTTGTTATAATATCAAGTAACTGTAATCTTATGCCTGTATTTGAATTATTTTCTTTTGTTAATAAATGTTTTAATTTAATTTTAAAATCTCTAAAGGTGTTAATAGACTCACTAGTTCTGAATTCTAAATTCAGTGCATAAGCCTGCTTGTAATAAATACAAATTGCAAAACCGTTGTGATAGTGTGGCCAAGTTTCCCTTGTGGATTTAGTCCGCCTGGCACATATCACCTGCCACATCATAACAGTGTGCTCACTTTCCCGGTGGCTGCCTTGACTCCTTTATCCTCCGCTAGTCCAGCCTACCTCAGAGTTTCACTCCAACCCCCAAAGTGCATGGATGGATCCTAAGGGCCAAGGGATATCCCTTGAAGAAATGGCTATGCACCCCTCTGTGTGAGCCACAAACCCAGCACAGAAGCGATGCAACTAATTGCTGCTGCTCAATAGGGTGACCATTGGGCAGGCCATTAGGCTTCTGAAGATGAGATTGCAGTGCCTGGACTGTCAGGTGGTGCCATCCAATACCTTCCTACAGGAGTCTCGCTCATTGTGATGGTCTGCTGTATTCTTCTTTGCATGGCCCTCCTGAGAGGTGTGGACCTTGAAGATGGTGATGCCCTGGAAGGGGACAGCTCTTCGGGGGAAGGAGTAGGAGGTGAAGGAGAGGAGGAGGTGGAGAGAAATGACATTGAACAGTGAGGTGCTCAGCTGCAAGATGAGGTGTCCCCCTCCTACTTCTTCCTTATGGTCTCCAGCATTAGGTCCAGGTCAGCATCAATGAAGTGAGGGGGAAGCCCTGCCTTGGGTCTGGCTCCCCTTTGACATCTCACTTTTTTCTCTCTGGTGCAGTGAAAGACACAAACTGCAGATCACTCTGTCTGGGCAACCAGCAGCCTCAGTAATGGCTATTGTGGTGTGTATAAACGGCTCCCACGTTTTGGACTGGATTTTACAGGGCACCATATCCCTTGCACCCCTTCCCCAACCGAAAAGTTGATTATCAGGACACCCACCTGAAATCCAGCTCCCAACAGTGATATTATGCTGGGAGCAGCCTTACTTCTTTCAGAGTGGACTTCCGTACCCTTCTGGGGCAAAGCCCTACCCTACAGAGCTGCTGTCTAGTCTCAGCAGCACCAGGATCGAGCGGTAACCACTGCTGGGACTACAGGCAATCCCCAAAGAAGAAGACCGATGACTCCTGGACTCTAAGTCCTGGGATTTTGGATGGACCTCGCTGGCAGATCCCAGCGAGGGAGGGAGGTGGTGGAGGCCAGTTTTGAGAGACCAGGGGAGGAAGGTTAAAGGGGATGGGACAAGTGCCTCTTATGGGCACCTTGACCGCAGCCCACACAATGAAGGCTGCCGGGCTATCAGCTTTGCCTCGGCTTTCCCCTGCAGCATGTGAATAGTGGTGGATGTGGAATGAGGCCCTTAAGTTGCCATTAATTTGCCACATAGGCCTCAAGAGGCCCAAGGGTTTATGGGCTGCCTGAGGCCTTGCCCACCCGCTGTAATAGAGAGGTCAGGGGTGGATGGGAAGTCCACCTGCTTTGTGGGGGTTGTAAAATCCAGCTGATCCATTTCCATTCCTATCTCCACTGACTCTAAGTGGACAGAAAACCCGTCTCCTTACCAATCAGTTCAAAACTGAACTTTAGTCACTTTCCCACTGGGTGGTTGGGAGGGAGGGGGCTGTTGTAGCTCCTGACCAAAAAACAGACCCAACTCCTGTTCCCTGCTTGTGTGGCGAAAAAGCAGCATTAATTATTTCTGTAATTTGGAGGGTTTCAAAGATTCATTGGACTGTCCTTGTCCTCATTTCACACTGCGTTTGGGATTTTTTCTGCACTTCTAGTACAAAGATTGGTCAAGGGGGTCAGGTTTAAGGTGTGTCTTAAAGGAGGAGAGGGAGGTGGAGGGATTTAGGGAGGGAATTCCAAAGTTTAGGGCCCAGGCAGCTGAAGGCACGGCCACCAATGTTGGAGTGATTTTTGTTTTCATATTCATTCTTGGGATGTGGGTGTCGCTGGTTAGGACAGCATTTATTGCCCATCTCTAATTGTCCTTGAGAAGGTGAGTTACCTTCTTGAACCAATGCAATCCATGTGGTGTAGGTACACCCACAGTGCTGTTAGGGAGGGAGTTCCAGGATTTTGACCCAGTGACAGTAAAGAAACAGTGATATATTTCCAAGTTAGGATGGCGAGTGACTTGGAGGGGAACTTCCAGGTGGTGGCGTTCCCATGTGTCTGCTGCCCTTGTCCTTCTAGATGATAGTGTTCGTGAGTTTGGAAGGTGCTGTCTAAGGAGCCTTGGTGAATTCCTGCAGTGCAGATTAAAATCAGGGATACATGAGAGGCCAGAACTGGAGGAACAGAAATAAAAACATAATCTGACTTTGCTGTCTTGAGCTCTTTGCAAAGCAGGTTTTTCGCATTTCCTCTTTCCTCTTTCCTCTTTCCACATCCAAACCAATCATGCTACTCGAGGTGCAACATTTTTGAAATGCTTGTGGGTTTATTAAGTTTTATGGAAGCTTCATTGTCACTCAGCTGGTCAACACCCTGATCAGCACCCAGTCAAACTGCCTTCTGACAGTAAATCAATGCATCATTTGACATTGGTATTTTTTACAGCTCCTGCTCTCCTAACGTTTCCTTTACAATTTCAATGGCAAACAGCATTATCGACCTCTCTGTAATCAGATGAGATTGTTTTGTTTTGTTAATTTCGCTGCCATTATACAGATTGAGATTAAAACTTTTTATCAGCGGTAGACGGTGATTTCATTACTGCTTCAGGACTGAGCTGTTCCATATCCTTTCGCTCAAAAAATGGACGTTGCTTATTCTTGTACATTTCATGCTTGATAATTAAGGGTTGACTTAAGGTGGAAACGGAGGCGAAAGGGTCTCGAAAATACCGACGCTGATCCCAGCGACTGCAATAATCACCAGAGTGGATGGAGGGCGGGACAGTAATCCCACTCTCCTTCCCATTGAGGCCAGTTACATGTATTAAAATGTTTGTTGAAGGGGGAGGGTGAATATTTAAAGGGTTGTACCCCCTCCACTTGGCAGCCACTTCGATTTCTCCCCCCACCCTCCACTCAGATTCACTGCTGCCATTGCACCATATTTCCAGGCTTCAGGCTAAAGAAAGATGCTCCTCCAATCAGAGACTGGCTCTCCCCCACATTTGCTGCTGATTGGCTCTACTAGTGATCCTAGCAACAGCAAACATGGGAGAGAATCGGGAAAACTCAGCAGGTCTGACAGCATCTGTGGAGAGAAAGACAGAGCTAACGTTTCGAGTCCCTGTGACTCTTCTTCAGAACTGTTCTGAAGAAGGGTCATCTGGACTCGAAACGTTAACTCTGTTTCTCTCTCTCTCTCCAGAGATGCTGTCAGATCTGCTGAGTTTTTCCAGCAATTTTTGTTTTTGTTTCAGACTCCCAGCATCCGCAGTATTTTGCTTTTATCATACGGGAGAGAATCGGCCTGTGATTGGAGGAGTTTTGAATTCACTCACTGACGTTTTGAACCCAGGATCCATGGGCCCGAAAGATCCATGGGCTTAGTGGGCCAGGTAGTGGACAAGCCTGTGCTGAGAGGATATTTCCTCCCAAGAGTGAATCTAGAACTGGGGGGGTGGTGGGGGGGGCACATTTTAAAAATAAGAGGTCTCCCATTTAAACAGGGATGAGGAATTTCTTCTCTGAGGATCATTTGTCTTTGGAATTCCCTTCCACAGCGAACACTGGAGGCTTTATTCACTTATTATATTCAAAGCTGAGTTAGATCTTTGATTGACAAGGGAGTGAAGGGTTGTAGAGTGGGTGGGGGTGGGGGGTGGTGGTGCTGCAGGCAGGAAAATGAAGTTAAGGCCACAATCAGATCAGCCGTGAACTGACTCAATGGTGGAGCAGGCTTGAGGGGCCGAATGGCCCACTTCTGCTCCTAATTCGTATGCTCCTAAATTCTAAAATCTTGCATTCGTATGGAGCCTTTAACATAGTAAAGCTGAGGTGGCTGAAAGTATTGCCAACAATAGCAGGGCAAAGGAAATCTGTGATGTACAGAAGACAACAATTGGAGTAACCCAGAGGTCACAGGAGGTTATTGGACCAGCAGGAGTTACAGAGGTAGGGAAGGGAGAGTAGAGACCAGGAGGGAATTGAAGAGAAGATGACCAGAAAAACAGATATCTGGTCTTTAATACATTGTTGTCTGTGGGGTCTTGCTATGCCTAAATTGTCTGGTACATTTCCTATGTTACAACAGTGACTACACTTCAAAGGTTTCTTTGGCTGTAAAGTGCTTTGGGGTACCCTGGGGGTGTGAAAGTTAGTACAGAAATGCAAGTTGCTGTTGCCCAAAGTACCTGCATCTCTTGGGGAAACCAAGGAAAAGTTCTTTGTGTGGAAATAAGTTTTTGCACAGGAATGAGGAACTTCAATTATGAGGAGAGATTGGAGAAGCTGGGATTGTTCTCATAGATCAGGGAATGTTAAGGAGAGATTTAATAGAGGTGTTCAAAATCATGAGGGTTTTGGAAGAGTAAATAAGAAGAAACTGTTTCCAGGGACAGGAGAGTCAGTAACCAGAGGGACAGAGGTTCAAGTTGATTTAAGGTGATTGACAAAAGAACCAAATGTACCCAACACACCCACTTGTAAGAAAGAAATAAGAAATGGGACATCTGGAAGTTGTAGTAATATTCTTTACCCCTCTCTTCATCTCACACCAATACACACTTATTTGCTTGAATGTTTTTATGCATTGAAAAGTTATTAAAACAATAATCTGATATAATCACAATGTCAACAGCAGCTTCATCAACCTGAGCATCGAAACCTTAGAGGTTAATTGACATGTTTGTGTGCCGAGTTCCCCTGAGTGTCTGCCTCTGTACTCAATGTAAAACAGAAAGTACTCAATGTAAAACAGAAACCTTCCCTCGGACTAGTCAGCAATGATGTTCTATCTAGGTTTGGTATTCCAATATTAAACTGGTGAGGTTGAGATTTCCCAGTGTGAGGAGATAGAGTAATTGCAGGCAGAATATTACTAAAAAATTGTTTTGCTTGTTGAAAATAGTATGCACTTGGAAATCACCGAGTAATTCCTGCCTAATTATTGATTGCACATGCGCTAACCTTGACTCAATTGGTAGTATTCTCGCACAATCACAATGGACCAATTTCTCTTCCCATTCACTCCCATTGTATAGTAACATAAATGCACAAAAGCTCTTCCTATTTTGTCTCATTATTCACCATACCAGTTGTTAGGATCAGGTGAGGAGGTGTTGAATGGCTCCCCTCTTTCCCCTCTCTTCATCTCTTCATTTGACCACAACAGGGATTTTTTTATATGGATATAGTTGCCAATTCCATGGGTGTTTAACTGTAAACATGCTACGACTATAAAGACACGATCAGACAAGTTTTCTTTGTTTTTAAAGAAGAAATGAGGATAGTTTTTATTATACTTAATCCAGTCTAAGTAAAATAATGTTTAAAAATGCTGTGACTTACACACCCATGCGCATGCGCACGCGCACGCACACGCACACACACATAGATTACAGAATGGGGAGGATAGATTAAGCAATTTAAGAGGCCAGTAAAATTACAAGTGTAAACAACTCTTGAAGGTTAGTGACTCAGCTGGCTTCAGGCTGAACTTGGTGGTCCTGCTGTTTTCAGCATCGAGGCGTCTTAAAGCTATAGATGGATGATTTATCTGTTCTTCTGGAGACAAGAGCACTGGGTTGAGTTCTTTTTAAAATCTCTGTGGCACCTAGATAGTCAAAGTCACCTGACGAGGTTCAACTTGCAAGTTGGATGGAGAGAGATGCAAGGAACCCACTCAGGGTTTTGTTCCTTCAGCGCCTCAGTTGCTTGTTCTGTTTTGCAAAGAAAGCAGGTTCTTAAACTTTTCCACATTACCCTTCTTTTGCCAACTGCCCAGTGACACAAATATGGTCGTGGCCAGAGTATTCTCGTAACCTTGGTTAGATCATGCTGGGAATTCTTCTATCAGCCAGGGTCCTGTTGTCCAAATTATTATGTCTAATGGTTTGTCTCCACCCAGTTGAGTACCCAGGTAATTGTTTAAATGCTTTGCGAATGGGATAGGTAATGGACCCCATTCACTCTTTCAAGATCATTGTTTTTGGTGCAATTTTGCAGACAGGTTGTCTCCATTTTAATTATTTTGGAATGCAGAAGGCATGGTGTTGCAAATGTGCATTTTTGACTATGAGCTCAAGTCTCTGGAATGTGGCTTTAGTCTTTAAAAAAAAAAATTGAGGCTTCCAGTTAAATTCAAAAATCATTTTTGGATTTAGAGTATTGTTTCACAATGATCCTTCTAAGCTATGTGCCTTCATGTCTGTGCAGGAACTATGCAGGTACCACACGCACCACATGGAAGCAATCAGCTGCAAGATGCCACGTAAAAATAAAAGGTACTGCACATTGTTGTGTGCAGCCCTTTCATTTCAAAGGGAATTTAGAGTGACCATTGCCAATAGAAGCATATCCGTTTCCATTTATTCCCATTGTGTACAATCCCAATTGACCCATTTCCCTTTCAATCCTCTTCCACTGTGTGGAATTGTGATAGAACAAGCTCCTCCTTGCCCACTTCCATTACAAGGCACCAGTCCAATTTTAAACATTCTCTGTCTTTGAGTCTCAAGTTCTGAGCATTGTGCAGATTCCATACAGTGCCAGCTGCGAATTTGTGAGGTCTTATTGGTGGGAATTTGCTTTGTGAGTTGTTACCTGCTGCTTGTTGAGCTGCCGTTTGACAATTAGTGAACATAGGGTACAGAGAGCTTACGTGTGCTGTGTCGATGACCCCTACCAAGGACAACATTAATACAACAACAACTTGAATTTATATAGAGCCTAAAATGTAGTAACGCCAGTATGGCAGACGACAGTCACCGGTGATGGGGCAAAGGAAATCTGGGAAGTGCAAGGGGCCAAAAAGCCCATCACAATATGGGGAAAAATTCAAGGAAGTGGGATTAGTTGAATAGCTCTTTCAAAATGTCAGCATCAGGCACAATGGGCAGAATGGCCTCCTTCTATGCTCTATCATTCTATGATTTGTTTCTGTCCAACAATTGTTAAGTAGGTCACCTAATGCAACTGAAGTCGGTGCCTAGAGGCAGTGATTGATCAGTGAGGTGGCTCCGATAGAATACACAAACTGTTTCTTCTGGGCAAATGCATTAAAGCAAAGTGGTTGACTGGTGGATTTCATCATTGCTTTGAAGTAGAGCTTGAAATAACAGGAATAATTTGAGCTAAATGGGCTGAGCCCTGATAATCTGATCAGAATCTCTGACCCACTATCTGATGAAGTCTGCTGGAAATGATTGTGTTGCTGCTGGGGGAAGGTTGACTATATTCCAGGCTTGGAAGCACAAATGTTTGGTCCCTCAGGGAACCATGGGATATGGGGAGTGGGCAGGAAGGTGGAGTTGAAGCCCAGGAACAGCAATGATCTTATTGAATGGCGGAGCTGGTTCAATGGGGTACATGGACTACTTCTATTCCTATTTCTTGTGTACTTATGCACAATGAGATAACTGCAGATAATCTGTTTTAGATTTAAGGATAAATAATAAATTTGTGACAGCAGGCAGATCTCTGCCACTCTCCTTGGAATAGTGCAGTGGAACACTTCAAGTCCACCAAGAGCCTCATTTTAATGTCTGATCTGAGAAATGACAATTCCAATAGTCCAGGACTCCCTCAGTACTGCACTGTGAGCCTTAGCCTAGTTAACATCCTCAAGCCTTTGGTATGAACCCATAATATCCTGGTTCAAAGGTGAAAGTGCTATCCACTCAGCCAAGGCCGCCCCCTGTCTAGTTAGAAACAAACTGTTATTACCATCATTATAGCTCCAACCATCAACAGCCTGGGAGTCAGCATTGGCCAGAAACCTAACTGAACCAGCCATATAAATACTGTGGCTACGAGAGCAGGTCAAGGGCTGGGAATTCACCTCCTGAATCCCAAAGACTTTCCACCATCTACAAGGCACAATTCAGGAGTGTGATGGAATGCTCCCCACTTGCCTGGAAGAGTAAAGCTCCAACAACACTCAAGAAATTTGACACCACCCAGGACAAAGCAGCCAATTTGATTGACACCTCATCCACCACCTTAAACATTCACTCCCTCCACCACCAACACACAGTTGCAGCAGTGTGTGCCATCTACAAGATGCACTGCAGCAACTCACCAAGGCTCCTTTGACAGCACCTTCTAAACCCATGACCTCTACCACTTAGGACAAGGGCAGCAGATAAATGGGAACATCACCACCTCCAAGTTTCCCTCCAAGCCACAAACCCATCCTGACTTGGAAATGTATCGCCGTTCCTTCACTGTCACTGGGTCAAAATCCTGGAGCTCCTTCCTAATGGCCCTGTGAGTGTTCCACGTGGACTGCAGCAGGTGGAACATAGAAGCAGGAGTAGGCCATTCAGCCCATCAAGACTGCTCTGCCATTCAGTTAGATCACGGTTGGACATCTACCACAATGCCACTCTCCTGCGTTATTCCCATAACCCTTGATGTCATTCATCTCCAGAACTCTTGATTCCTGTTTTGAACACACTCAATAATTGAGCTTCCACAGCGCAGATATAAACAGGGAAACACAGGTTCTTCAGACCCCCACACTCATTAATTGTCAGTCAGCAGCTCAACAAACAGCAGAGAACAGCTCACAAAGCAACATCCTATTAGGATGTCACAAATCACTGTCTGTCACTGGGTGGAATCTCCACAATGCTCAGAACTTTGTGAATCAAAGACAGAAAATGTTTCTGATGTGATGGATTGGTGTCTCCAAGAGGAAGTGGGAAAGAAGGAGTTCATTCTATCACACATCTACACAGTGGGAGTGAATTAGAAATGAGTTATTTCATTTGGGATTATGTCCAACGGGAATGAATGGGAAGGGGTTTAGTCCATTGGGATTGTATCCAATGAGAGTGAAGATTGAGGGAAATGGGCCTGTTGGGATTGTACCTAACAACTGAGCCAAAGTTGATACATGTGCAAGAAACTGTGCAACTGATAATTGGGCCAAAAATGATTAGTTAAATTGTGCGACTGGTAGTTAGGCCAAAAATGATCCAGATAAATAACTACTTTCGATCAGCAAAGCAACAATTAGCAATAAAACTTCACTTCAGACGGAGGCGTATGAATCTCACCAGCTTAATACTGAAATATTAAATCTGGATAGAACAACCTCACACTAGTCTGAGGGTGGGTTCTGTTTGACATTGACCACAGAGGTAGATATTCAGGAGGACTCACTCAACACATACTGGGCTCTCAACAGCAGTAACATACCATTTGAATCAATTATAGCCTCTAGGTTTACAATGGTTGTGTCAATGAAGCAACCAGACCATCATTCCAAAACAAAGTGTTTCTTTCTTAGTGGGGATGGATAAGAGGGTGGAGCAGCTCTTTGGAGATCCATGGTGGTCAGTCTTGACTCAGTTGGTCATATGCTCACCTCAGACCTTCTTGAGGCAGAAAGTTCCGGGTTCCAGTCCAAACCCAGAGATTTGAACAATATTTCTGATACTTTGGGGATTGTGGTAATGTTGCTGCTGGAATAATCCACATATCCAGACTCTGGGGTCACAATTTCGAACTCTACCATCATAGCTGGTGGAATTTAAATTCCATTTATCAATACACCTGGAATGCTGTACCTGCCCTGGGAGTGTTTGATGGGGACGGTGTAGAAGGAGCTTTACTCTGTATCTAACCCTGTGCTGTACCTGCTCTGGGAGTGTTTGATGGGGACAGTGTAGAGGGAGCTTTATTCTGTATCTAACCCCATGTTTGTACCTGTCCTGGGAGTGTTTGATGGGGACAGTGTAGAGGGAGCTTTACTGTGTATCTAATATTTGATAAGACTGAGATTGTCAAAGCTCTCTGGTGCTAATAACTCTGGTGCCAGCAACAGGGAGAGATGCTGAGTGGGATTGTGTGAGCCAAAGGCTGGGATACGGGCAGTGCAGCTTTAACAGGATTTAAGAGAGTGGGGATTATGAGGCCTGACCTGGCTCACGTCCCATGTGGAAAGTTGGCAGTGAGCACGATACTGAGTGGAATCTGCTGGGTGAAAGCAGGGCTGGGATAAAGTATGTTTTGCCATGAAGTAAATAAAATATAAATTAGATTAAACCATGTTTGAGAATAAAATATTCTTGAATATTCAGTTTTGCCTTGGTCACTTTGCAACCATGTCTGTCTAATGGCTCTCAGATCATCCTCATTTATTTCTATTAGTGTATGAATAATTATTGTCATAAATGTTGTCCAAATAAAGAGCCTTTAATTCTGTCAATTTACCATTTTGCCCCAATTTGACTCTGTCTGCTGGGTGCACTCTTTGACCTCTCTGTCCCTTCCTGCTACACTCTGGTTATCATTCCCCATATTGCACTATTGCCTTGTTCTTTCACGAAAACTTTAAGTCTCCCCTCAAACCATCTCCCCGCCCCCTCATACCCACTATTTAGTTTAAACCCCTCTCTACAACCCTAGCTACATGATTCACCTGTACACTGGTCCCAGCCTGGTTAGGGTGAAGGCTGTCCCATCAGTACAGTGCCGTCTTTCCCCACTACTAGCGCTGGTGCCTTATGAATAGAAACCCCTTTCTCCCACCAATTGTTGAGACATGCATTCAACTCTCTGTTCGTATTTGCTTGTGGTTCAGATAGTAATCCAGAGATTATTACCTTTGTGGTTCTGCAGCATCTTTTTCTTAGTCCTACCTATATCATTGGTACCCATGTGCACCATGACTACTGGATCCCTCCCCTCCCACTCCAAACTCCTCTCCAGCCCCAAGAAGATGTTCTTAGCTCTGGCACCAGGCAGGCAATGCAGCCTTTGGGACTCTCGGCTGCTGAGAACAGTATCTGCCCCCTTAGCTCTACTGTCCCTGATTACAACTGCATCCTTTTTCACAGAATCACACAGTACAGAAGAGGCTCTTCGGCCCATCAAGTCTGCACTGACATGTGAGAAACTACCTACTTAATCCCATTTACCAGCTCTTGGCCCATAGCCTTGAATGTTATGACGTGCCAAGTGCTCATCCAGGTACTTTTTAAAGGATGTGGGGCAACCCGTCTCCACCACCCTCCCAGGCAGCGCATTCCAGACCGTCACCACCCTCTGGGTAAAAAAGTTTTTCCTCATATCCCCCCTAAACTTCCTGCACATCACCTTGAACTTGTGTCCCCTCCTGACTGACCCTTCAACTAAGGGGATCAGCTGCTCCCTATCCACCCTATCCTTGACCCTCATAATCTTGTACACCTCAATCAGGTCACCCCTCAGTCTTCTCTGCTCCAACGAAAACAACCCAAGTCTATACAACCTTTCTTCATAACTTAAATGTTTCATCCCAGGCAACATGCAGGTGAATCTCCTCTGCACCCCCTCCAGTGCAATCACATCCTTCCTATGATGTGATGACCAGAACTGCACACAGTACTCCAGCTGTGGCCTCACCAAGGTTCTATACAACTCCAACATGACCTCCCTACTTTTGTATTCTATGCCTCGATTGATAAAGGTATGTGTTCCATATGCTTTTTTCACCACCCCATTAACATGCCCCTCTGCCTTCAGGGACCTATAGACACACACGCCAAGGTCCCTTTGTTCCTCAGAACTTCCTAGTGTCATGCCATTCATTGAATACTTCCTTGTCAAATTACTCCTTCCAAAGTGTATCACCTCACACTTTTCAGAGTTAAATTCCAACTGCCACTTATCTGCCCATTTGACCATCTCATCTATATCTTCCTGTAGCCCAAGACGCTCAACCTCACTGTTAACCACCCGGCCAATCTTTGTGTCATCCGCAAACTTACTATTCCTACCCCCCCACATAGTCATCTATGTCGTTTATATAAATGACAAATAATAGGGGACCCAGCACAGATCCCAGTGGTACTCCACTGGACACTGGCTTCCAGTCACCAAAGCAGCCTTCTGTGATCACCCTCTGTCTCCTACAACTAAGCCAATTTTGAATCCACCTTATCAAATTACCCTATCTCCCATGTGCATTTGCCTTCTTTATAATTCTCACATGTAGGACCTTGTCAAAGGCTTTGCTGAAATCCACATAAACTACATCAACTGCACTGCACTGGCCTCATCTACCTGCGCACATATTTGCTCCTTGATTTCCCGCTGACTATCTGTGGGTCTATAATAAACACCTAACAATGTGGCTGCCCCTTTTTATTCCTAAGCTCTACCTACAAAGCTTCAGTTGATGCCCCCTCCAAGATATCATTTCTCCTTACTACAGTAACTGACTCCTTAACCAACAATGCAATGCCTCCTCCTCTTTTACCTCCTTCCCTGTCTCGCCTGAAGATTCTATATCCCGTAATCTTGAGCTGCCAATCCTGCCTCTCTCTCAACCACGTCTCTGTGATGGCTACTATATCACAATTCCACGTGTCAATTTTCACCCTTAACTCATCCGTTTTACCTGTAATACTCCTGGCATTAAAGTAGAGGCCATCCAGCCTTGCCTTACTCCTTTGAAGCTTAATGCAGCTGTACTCCCTCTGACTTGATTGTTTTATTGTATTATGATGTGTCCCTATTCTGCTAACATTCTGTGTCCCCTCCCCCTGCCGAATTAGTTTAAACTCCTCCCAACAGCACTAGCAAACCCGCCCACTAGGATGTTAGTCCCGCTCTGGTTCAGATGTAGACCGTCCCGCTTGTACAGGTCCCACCTTCCCCAGAAACGGTCCCAGTGATCCAGGAATCTAAAACCCTCCCTCCTGCACCAACTCTTAAGCCACGTATTCATCTGCGCTATTCTCCTATTTCTGTGCTACTAGCACATGGCACTGGGAGTAATCCAGAGATTACAACCCAAGAAGTCCTGCTTTTTGGTCTACTGCCTAACTCCCTGAATTCTTGATGCAAGACCTCATCCTTTTTTCTACCTATGCCATTGGTACCAACATGTACCATGACATCTGCTTTATCACCCTCCCCCTTCAGGATGCCCTGCAGCCGTTCAGTGACATCCCGGAACCTGGAACCAGGGAGGCAACACACCATCCTGGAGTCATGTTGACGGCTATGGTAGCGCCTGCGATATAACAAATTAGTATTGAAAGGGAGGTGGGATTAGCAGTTTTAGCGGGTTTAAAAGTGAATAAATCCCCAGGCCCTGATGAGATGTGTCCCAGGCTGCTGTGAGGCAAGGGAGAAGATTGCAGGGGCTCTGACACTAATTTTCTAATCCCTTCTGGTCACAGGAGAGGTGCCAGAGGACTGGAGGACAGTGAATGTGGTACCATTGTTCAAAAAGGGCAGTAGGGATAAACCAGGCCAGTGAGTCTAACATCAGTGGTAAGGAAACTATTGGAAAATATTCTGAGGAACTGAATTAATCTCCTCTTTGAGAGGTAGGGATTAATCAGGGATAGTCAGCATGGCTTTGACAGAGGGAGATCATGTCTAACAAATTTGATTGAATTTTTTGAGGATGTGACTAGTTGTGTAGATGAGAGTAATGCAGTTGATGTAGTCCACATGGACTTTAGGTTTTTGACAAAGTCCCACATGGGAGAATGGTCAAGAAGGTAAGAGCCCATGGGATCCAGGGCAATTTGGCAAATTGGATCCAAAATTGGCTTAGCAGCAGGAGGCAGAGGGTGATGGTCGAAGGTTGTTTTTGCGATTGGAAGCCTGTGACAAGTGATGTACCACAGGGATCGGTGCTGGGACCCTTGCTATTTGTAGTGTATATTAATGAATTGGGCGTGAATATAGGAGGTATGATCAGTAAGTTTGCAGATGACACGAAAATTGGTGGTGTCGTAAATAATGAGGAGGAAAGCCTTAGATTACAGGCTGATATAGATGGGCTGGTAAGATGGGCAGAGCAGTGGCAAATGGAATTTAACCCTGAGAAGTGTGAGGTGATGCATTTTTGGAGGACTAACACGGCAAAGGAATACACAATGAATGGTAGGACCCTAGGAAGTACAGAGGATCAGAGGGACCCTGGTGCACATGTCCATAGATCCTGAAGGCAGCAGCACAGGTAGATAAGGTGGTTAAGAAGGCATATGGGATACTTGCCTTTATTAGCCGAGGCACAGAATATAAGAGCAGGGAGGTTATGTTGGAGCTGTATAAAATGCTAGTTAGGCCACAGCTGGAGCACTGTGTTCAGTTCTGGTCGCCACATAATAGGAAGGATGTGATTGCACTGGAGGGGATGCAGCGGAGATTCACCAAGATGTGTTCACTCAGAGGGTGGTTGGGATCTAGAACACACTGCCTGAGGGGGTGGTAGAGGCAGGAACCCTCACATTATTTAAGAAGTATTTAGATGAGCACTTGAAGCACCATAGTATACAGGGCTACAGGGCAAAGTGCTGGAAAATGGGATTAGCGTAAAAAGGGGCTTGATGGCCAGCACAGACATGATGGGCCAAAGGGCCTCTTTCCCTGCTGTATAACTCTATGACTCTATGACAATTGCAAAGGCTGAGTCTCCACCAGCGCTACTTTCTTGGTCCCCATACATGCCTCACTCATAGTCACACTCCTCTGTCCCTGAATACAGGCTAAATCTAACGTACCTGAACTAAGAGGTGTGACTGCCTCATGGGACAATGGTCACTTCCTCCCTCCCTGATGCATCAGTGTCTGAAGGTCGGACTCCCCCTTAACTCTGAGCTGAAGTTACTCAAGCTGCAGACATATAGTTGCCAACTGTGATTAAATGTATTCCTGAAGGTTTCATCACTGACTTGTCCCCACATTCCAGCCATCAGTCGGCCAACACATCCATCCTCGAGACGTACTGCCTTCCTACACCAGTTGGAAAAGCAAAAAGACTCATTATCCAATTGGACGATGCTTGACTGTCAGCCAAACAGCTCTTTTCCCATTTTCAATATTTCTATGTCTGGTAAAGAGAAATGTTCAACAAAAAAAAATCCTTTTTAATGTCCCAACGATTTTTCTGCAGGATTGCACACAACAGTATCCTGGAGCTTAATCTTCAATTCCTGGAGACACCAGGCCAATCTTGGAGGGTTGGTAACCCTATGCAAACACTTATGGCAGGTGTGGTTGCCATGGCTCCCTACTCTCCGCTTCCTGTTAGCTAACCAATCCTCTATCCATGCTAATATGTTACCCCCTACACCATGAGCTCTTATTTTGTGTAGTAACCTTTGATGTGGCACCTTATCAAATGTCTTCTGAAATTCCAAGTACACACATCTACAGGTTCACCTTTATCTACATTGCTTGTTTCTTCCTCAAAGAGTTCTAATAAATTAGTCAAACATGATTTCCCTTTCACAAAGCCATGTTGACTCTGTCTGACTGCATTGAGATTTTCTAAGTGCCCCGCTATAACCTCCTCAATAATAGGTTCCAGCATTTCCTGTATGACAGACGTTAATCTAACTGGCCTGTGGACTAACTGTCTGTGTCCCTCCTTTCTGGAATAGAAGATTTGCAGTCTCTATTTTCCAATCTGATGGGACCTTTGCAGAATCTAAGGAATTTTGGAAAATTCAAACCAATTCACCTGCTATCTCAGCGGACATTCTTTTAAGACCCTAGGATGAAGTCCATCAGGCCTGGGGACTTGACAGCTTTCAGTTCTAATAATTTTCTCAGTGCCCTAGTGATTGGAATTGTTTTTAGCTCCTCCCTCCCTTTCACCTCCTGATTTACAATTATTTCTGGGATGTTATTTGTATTCCCTACAGTGAAGACTGACACCAAATATCTGTTCAATTCGTTCACCATTTCCTTATTTTCCATTACCCTCTAAGAGTACCGCTTACTCTTTTCCTTTTTAAATAATAGTAGAAACTCTTACTGTCTATTTTTATATTTTTAGCTAGCTTTCTCTCGTATAGTCTCATTTCTCTCTCCTTATTGTTCTTTTAGTCATTCTTTGATGTTTATTATATTCTGTCCAATCTTCTGACCTGCCACTAATCTTTGCAGATTTGTATGCCTTTTATTTTAATTTGATGCTATCTTTAATTTCCTTAGTTAGCCATGGCTGGTGCATCCTTCCTCTAGAGTCTGTCTTTCTCACTGGAATGTTTCTTTGCTGAGTATTATGAAATATCTCTTGAAATGTCTGTCACTGCATCTCTACTGACCTATCTTTTAACCTAATTTCCCAGTTCACTGTAGCCAGCTCTGTCTTCATAATTGCCCTTTTTTAAGTTGAAAACTCTAGTCTTAGACCCACTCTTCTCTCCATCAAACTGAATGCAAAATTCAATCATGTTATGATCAGTGCTGCTGAGGAGTGCCTTTACTAGGAGGTCATTAATTAATCCTTTCTGGTTACACATTATCATATCTAGAATAACCCGCTCTCTGGTTGGCTGTAGAACATCCTGCTCTAAAAAAATGTCCTGAAAACACTCAATGATCTAATTTTCCAGACTATCTTCTTTTTCTTTCATGGGATGTGGGCATCGCTGGCTAAGCCTGCATTTTTATTGCCCATCCCTAATTGCCCTTGAGAAGATGATGAGCTGCTTTCTTGAACCACTGCAGCCCATGTGGTGTAGGTACTGAGTTGGGGACTGAGTTCCAGGATTTTGACCCAGCGACAGTGAAGGAACGGCGATATATTTCCAAGTCAGGATGGTGAGTGGCTTGGAGGGGATATTCCAGCTGGTGGTGTTCCCATCTATCTGCTGCATTTATCCTTCTAGGTGGTAGAGCTTGTTAGTTTGGAAGGTGCCCACCTTTGCCAATCTGATTCATCCAATATATATGTAGATTAAAATCACCCATGATTATCACCATACCTTTGTCACCAGCCACCATAATTTCTTTCTGTATGCTCCGTCCTACGGTGTGGTTACTGTTAGGGGGCCTACAAACTACTTCCACAAATGACTTCCTGCCTTTACTACTGAAAAGGTCGGGGTCTGTAAATGTGACTGGGACTGTGCTAAATAGCTTGTTGTGGTCTTGTAGCATCTGCAAGTTGTTTGGTCTGTATGAGCACTGCAATCACCAGTTGAGGTAGACAGAGGGCAGCAGAGATGCACATGGTCGCAGCCAGATAGGTCCATCCATTCCAGGGTAGGCTTCCTGTTTTTGTCCCGAGCGTTCATGGTCAGATCCACCAATTTCAAGCCAGTGTTCTTCTCTGACCACTGCCTCCTATTGGCCAACTGTCACTTAGAGGGTTGGCAGGGGGACATAGAAACTGGACGTGAAACTGTTGACCCCAAAGAACATTGAGGAACTCGAGAGGGACTACAAAGGTTGGAGAACTGTGAAACACCGCTTTGAGTCCCTGATGCACTGGTGGGAAGCGATCCAGGAGAACATCAAGAGACTTTTCATCCTCAAAGGTGTCCAGAAAGCTAGAAAGGATCAGAGGTGACTGTCCTGACTCCGAAAAACATGCGGAACCTGCTTCGGCTGCAGTGGATGGGGGTCGATGTCAAAGAGGAACTCCAAGAGGTGAAGAGCCAGCAATCCTCACTCTTTGCCTCGGAGGCCTCCAAGATCATCTTCCGGTCCAGAATCTGCTCCGTGGAGCAGGATGAGATGTGCTCACGTTTCTTCTTCCAAAAGGTACACAGAGAGAGCTCTGTGATCAGCAGCCTGAAGGAAGAAGACGGCTCAGTAAAGTCATCACAGTCCGACATTTTGAGGATCAGCAAATCCTTTTATGCTGGATTGAATGACATGAAGCCCACAAACAGCACAGCCTCTCAGTCCTTCCTGTCCTCTATTACAAAGGTCTTCTATGACAGTGCATGGGAGAGTCTGGACAAACCGCTAATTCTGGATGAGCTGACAAAGGCCATCAAATCCTTTGAGAAGAGTAAAACTCCTGGAAGCGGTGGCTTACCGGCTGAGTTGTATTCGGCTCTGTGGGACTGTTTTGGTCCAGACCTGCTAGAAGTGTATGAGAGTATGCTTCTGGCCAGCAGCATGTCAGAATCCATGAGGAAAGGTATCATCACCCTCATCTACAAGCGGAAAGCAGGGGGTGGGTGGGTGGGCGGGGGGGGGGGGGTGCGGAGGAAGGAAGGAAATTAGAAATTGATGACCTTTTTCACTGCTGAATGTGGACAATAAAATTCTGTCCAAGTTCATCACCAATCAGATCAAGTCTGCTCTGGAGTTGGTGATCCACCCTGACCAGACCTGCACTGTGCCGGGCAGGAAGATCTCTGACAGCCTTTGTGTTACTCAGGGATATGATTGCCTATGTATGGGACAGGGGTGTGGACACCTGCCTCATCAGCCTGGACCAGGAGAAGGCCTTTGACAGAATATCGCACACCTACATGGTGGATGTACTCTCCAAAATGGGGTTTGGGGAGGGAATCTGCAATTGGATCCAACTGCTCTACACTAACATCAGAAGTGCAGTTTCAATCAATGGATGGGAACCAGAAAGCTTTGCAATTAAGTCAGGCAGGGCTGCCCTCTCTCCCCTGTCCTGTTTGTGTGTTGCATAAAATCCTTTGTTGAATCCATCAGAAAGGCTCCGGGCATAAGAGGAGAGACAATCCCAGGCAGTAGAGGCACTCAGGTCACAGCCTCCCTGTACATGGACGTGTTACCATCTTCTGCTCCAAGTCTGCTGTCGGTGCACCGACTGATCAACACCTGTGACCAGTTTGAACTGGCCTCAGGAGCCAAGGTAAATCATGGCAAGAGCGAGGCTATGTTCTTTGGGAACTGGGCTGACCGATCCTTTATCCCTTTCATTGTCAGATCCTTTGACCACAAGTCCATCAGGCAGTGGTCTGCATGTAATGTCCTTGAGGCCTTGCAGGAAAAGGAAATGTTGGATCCTGTCAGATGGTTCTCCAAGCAGACTATCAAAGCCTCATCGCCAGAACTTTCCAACAAGCACCAAGACGTAGCTTGGCTGGTGGTGAGAAAGGCCCTCCCCCGTCAGATCCTTCCAACATACCAGGAGTTTCACCCTGTCTGCACGTTGCCCTCGAGGTGGCTGTGGTGGGGAAGAGACCGTTGTTCACCTCCTTGTGGAATGTGCCTTTGTGAAGAAGGTCTGGAGAGAGATGCAGCGGTTTCTGTCAAGGTTCATCCCGAGCAGCTCTGTGACACAGGACTCTGTGCTCTACAGGCTGTTCCCAGGGACACACACCGAGACAAACATCAACTGCAGTCGGAGGATCAACTTGGTGAAAGATGCTCTTTGGTCTGCCCGAAACTTGTTGGTCTTCCAGTGCAAAGAGTTGTCCCGGACTGAGTCTTTCAGACTGGCACATTCCAAGGCCCAGGGCTACGTGCTGAGGGACACACTAAAGCTTGGAGCAGCCACCGCAAAATGGGGAAAGGTCGCTGACTAAGACCTTTCTTCCATAGTGCACCGAGAGGCTGGGAATTGTATAAACCCCTCAGGATGTATGACTCACAATGAATGTATACAGTGAATATTACATGTATCGAAATTACATTGAGCACCTCAACGTGATCTGCGTAGAAAACTTGAATATTATTGCACTTTCTGTGATGGTCATTTTGAAATGTTTTGTAATGTTCTTTCAGATATTTTATGAATAAAGTATATTTTTGCAAAAGAAAACAATTGAGGCACCAGGGGGAGCTCCTGCTCCTCTGAAGCTGAACTCCCTGCCATTTCTAACTGCACCACCAGGTGGCAGAAGATCTCCTCCATGGCAGTGGTCTGTCTGTCTGATCGAGTTCGATGGTGTTCTATACAATTTACAACACAGAAACGAACCATTTGGCCTGGTCACTGCCCAAGTTTATGCCCCACACGAGCCTCCCCCCACCCCTCTGCATCTCATTTCTATCAACATAACCTTTCATTCCTTCTCCCTTGCGTGTTTTTCTTTATTAGGGAGCATTTGATATTTGAGTGTTGCTGAAAAAAAGAGACATGCTGGTGAATCTTTTCGTCTTGCGCTCATCAGGACAGATTCAAGAATACCAAATTTCAAAGGGAGCAACTACTTATACTGCATGAGAAAAGGGTGGTGATTAGTGGGCAAGTCGACTCTGATTGGTTGAGGTGTTGCCATGGAGAATGTACCAAGGAACTATTGTTCCAATGCTTTTGTTTAATTCAGAAAAGGTGCAATGCCTGGACATGTTCCTTTCATCTGGAGAGGACACGCCCCTATATATGAAGATATGTAGCTTCTAGCAGATGTAAGTTTGCGAGTCTGACAATCTTAAAATGGCTCTCAGTGTAATTCTTTGCAAATTCAGGATTGTTCAGCAAGTGCTGTCCAATTGTGGAATCACAGCTGAAGTTAGACGTTATGTTCTGAGTTCATAAATGTGTTCTGGGCTTTATAAAGCAGCATAAAACACAAAAATGAGTAAGTTGTGGTGAACACAAGAATTAGGAGCAGGAAGTAGGCCATTTGGTCCCTCAAGCCTGCTGCGCTGTTCAATAAGGTCATGGCTGATCTAATTGTGGCCTCAATTCCACTTTCCTGTCTTACCTCCCCTGCAACCCCAACACCCCCCACCCCGGCCCCACCATAGCTCTTGATTCCCTTTAAAAATCTATTTAACTCAGCCTCGAAACATTCAATGACCCAGCTTCCACTGCTTTCTGGGGGAAGGGAGTTCTACAGACTAACAATCCTCAGGTAAAAGACTCTCCTCATCTCAGTCTTGAATAGACACCCCTAACTTTTAAACTGTGTGCCCTAGTTCTAGACTCGCCCACAAGGGGAAATATCCTCTCAACAGCTACCCTGTCAAGTCCCCTCAGGAGCTTATATGTTTTAGTAAGATTCTTCTAAACTCCACTGGGTATTGGCCAAACCTGCTCAACCTTTCCTCATAAGACAACACCTTCATCCCAGGAGTCAGTCAAGTGAACCTTCTCTGAACTGCTTCTAATGCAATTATATCCTTTCTTCAGTAAGGAGACCAAAACTATGCGCAGTACTACAGATGTGGTTTAACCAATGCCCTGTACAGCTGTAGCAAGACCTCCCAGCTTTTATACTCCTTGCAATAAATATCAACATTCCATTTGCCTTTTGCATCACTTGTTATACCTGCATGTAACTTTTTGTGATTCATGTACCAGGACACCCAGATCCCTCTATATCGCAGAGTTCTGCAGTCTCTCCCTATTTAAATAATTTGCTGCTTTTCTATTCTTCCTGCCAAAATGGACAAGTTCACATTTTCCCACATTATACTCCATCTGCCAAATTTTTGCCCATTCACTTAACCTATCTATATCCCTCTGCAGACTCCTTGTGTCCTCCTCACAATGCACCTTCCTGCCTATCTTTGTGTCATTATCAAGCACACATTTGGTGTCTTCATCCAAGTCATTGATATAAATTATAAATAGTCGAGGCCCCAGCACTGATCCCTGTGGCACTCCACTAGTTACAGTTTGCCAACCTGAAAATGACCCATTTATCTCTTAAGTCTGCTTCCTGTTAGCTAACCAATCCTCTATCCATGCTGATATGTTACTTCCTACATCATGAGCTCTTATTTTGTGTAGGAACCTTGGATTTCCAAAAGGCATTTGATAAGGTGTCACATCAAAGTATACCACATCTACAGGTTCCCCTTTATCCGCGTTGTCTGTTACTTCCTCGAATAATAAATTAGCCAAACACGATTTCCCTTTCACAACACCATATTGACTCTTCCTGTTTGCATTATGATTTTCTAAATATCCTGCTATTACCTCCTTGGATTCTAACATTTTTCCTATGACAGATGTTTGACTAGCTGGCCAAGAGACTCCAGCTTTCTGTTTCCCTGCAGTCTTGAAAAGGGTGCTACATTAGTGATTTTCCAATCTGCTGGGACCATTCCAGACCATAGGGAATTTTGAAAGATCACAACCATCTCTGCAGCCACTTCTTTCAGGCCCTGTGATACAAGCCATCAGGCCCAGGCCAGCTTTTAGTTCTCATCATTTTCCCTGTCCCTTTTCCCTAGTGGTTGTGATTGTTTTAAGTTGCTTCCTCCCTTTTACCTCTTGATTTTCAAGAGTTCTTGGGATTTTTTTGTGTCTTCTACAGTGAAGACAGACACAAAATATCCGTTCGCTTTAGTTACGCTTTCCTTTTTAAATACTTGTAGAAACTCTTACAATTATTTTTATATTTCTAGCTAGCTTTCCCTCAATTTTTTTCCCTAATTTCTCCCTCCTCTTTTTTTAGTATTGTACACTTTTTCTTTCATCCTTCACTTCCTTAGTTAACCACATATATAAACCTCTGAGTCAGCCTTAACTGGAATATTGTGTTCAACTCTGGGCGCCACACTTTAGAAAGGATATGAAGGCTTTAGAGAAGACACAGAAAAGATTTTGAGAACAGTTCCAGGAGTGAGGAACTTCAGTTATATGGATAGATTGGAAAAGCCTGGGACTGTTCTCCTTGGAAAAGAGAAGGCTGAAAGGAGATTTGAAAGATGTATTCAAAATCGTGAGGGGTCAGGACAGAGTAGGTAGGGAGAAACTGCTCCCATCGGAGAAAGGGCCAAATCCTCAGGTTGTTTAGTAGTACAGAACTTGAGTATTGCTGGAGAAAAGAGATATTTTTTGTCAAAGCTTTTCATCTTGTACTCATCAGGAAAATTCGCAAGAAAATGCCAACCAATCAGCATTCTCTTCTCATACAGTGTAAATTTGCCCTGACATTGGTATTTTCTTGTGAATTATCCTGATGAGTGCAAGATGAAAAGCTTAATCAAAAAATGTCTCTTTCGGCAATAACCATAGGATACTGATTTAAGGTGATTGACAAAAGAATCAATGGCGATATGTGGAAAACCTTTCTCGGCAGTGTTATGAATTCAATTCATTGTGTCTCTGGGTGCTAAGTTAGCAGTCTGTGGAGATTGTTACATTTAAGATACAGGATGTTCCAGTGCTTGTTATATTGGGTCCTGCCTAGTAGCAAGGGTGAGACTCTCTTGGAATGTTTTGATAGGTCCCCAGATCAGTTCAAGAGTCAGTGATCAGGGTTTGGGAGTCGGTCAGTTTTGGGGAGTCAGCCATAAGTGTCACAGACAAAAGGGACAGAAATAGGTCCCAGTTAAGTTAAGGTTAAAGAAAAAGTCTGCTCCCTGCAGCTCTTGAGTAAAGTTGGGGCAGAGGTAGCCCTTTGGATCAGTGGTATTCTACTTGGCACAGCCATAGATCTGAAAGTTTACTTGTGAGTTAGTGGCTGAGTGTTCTCAGGACCCAGGGAGAAGGAATCTCAGAAGGCAAGACTGAAACCCTTTGAGGTGGGCCATTGGTAAAGTTGCCTGAATGGGAGTGACATTTGGAGACAATTCCAAAGAGAGATCTTTGAATCTGAAGCTGAGAATCCCTCGTGAGACAGAGTTTCAATGAGATTGTTTGACTCAGTGTTTACTGACGTCTGAGTGGGTTCTTGAGAAATCCACGAACGCTATCTTGGTCGCATTTGTCATTTACTCTGCAGTGTGGTGTGTTTGACCACAGCTCATCTGTTAATTCACGTGTACCTCATCCTCACCCTAAATGTTAGAGTGTAAGACAGATTTTTAAATTGTTTTATCTTTCTGAACTTGTGCAGTAAAGTTTGTTTTTGTTTGATCAAAACCTGCGGAATCTTGTGGCTTTATTCTCAAAGCAGGTGTCTTGAATCTCCACCTCTAATCTCCACCTTTACATACTTTAAACAAAACATTAATGGTCCCTAACCGGATCTCTACCCACACCCCGGAGTCTGGCCAAGAATCGTAACAGCAGCAAGTGGTTACGATCTGGAATGCACTGCCCGAGAGTGTGGCGGAGGCAGGTTCAATCATGGCTTTCAGTAGAGAATTGGATAATTGTCGAAGAGGAAAAAGTTGCAGGCTACAGGGAAAGAGAGGGGCAGGTGGGTGTGGGAATGGGTGAGTTGCTTTTGTAGAGAGCTGGCACAGACACAATGGGGTGACTGGCCTCCAAATGTTCTGTAACCATCCCTTGATTCACTGCAAGGTCTCTGAACATCAATTATTTCCAACTCGGACACTTGTGTATGATGCCTACCGTGTGTGAGCAAGATATAAAATAAAAGCTAATATTTACATTGTGCCTCTCTCAGCCTCAGAAACGAGCTTTAATACCAATGGGGTACTTTTCGAAGTGTAACCATGGTTGTAATGTGGGAAATGTGGCAGCAAAATGGTACACTTATTTCTTGGGGATCATTACGAGAGGGCAGATGGATCTTTGGTTTGATACCTTACCTGAGAGACGGCACCTCTGGCAGTGCAGCACTCCCTGAAGCGGAGTTGGAGTTGGAACCTAATACTTCTTTAATAAAGAGACCTGAGATGAATGTGTGACTGAGTCAAGACTGACCACCCCCTAAGAAAGGAATGGCTTATTTTGGAATGTCAGTCTGGTCACTTCATCAACACAACCTTCGTAAACCTAAAGATTGTAATTGATTCAAATGATGTGTTACTGCTGTTGAGGGCCCAGTGTGTGCTGAGTCCTCCTGAGTATCTACCTCTGTGCTCAATGTCAAACAGAACCCACCCCTCAGACTAATGAGTAATGATGTTCTATCTAGGTTTGGTAATTCAGTGTTGAATTGGTGAGGTTCAGACTGTGTGAAGCAATGTGGTAATTGCCAGAAGAATATTGCTAAACAATTAAGGCTTTGCTTGTTACAAACATTTATTTGCCTTGAATTTATCAGCAATTCTGTCCAAATTATCAGTTGCACAATTTCTTGCACATGTACCAACCTTGGCTCAGTTGTTAAGTACAATCTTAACGCACCCTTTTCCCTCACCATTCATTCCCGTAGGATAAAGTCTCAATGGAATAAATCCCTTCCAGTCCCAATAGATCCATTCCCTTTCCAACTCATTCCCACTGTGTAGAATTACGATAAGGCAAATTCCTTCTTTCCCACCTCCTTTATGAAGCACCAATTCTTCCACCATAACTATTCCCTGTTTTTGATTCTCAAAGTTCTGAGCATTGTGAAGATTCCGCCCAGTGACAGACTGGGATTTGTGACAACCTATTGGTGGGATGTTGCTTTGTGAGCTGCTCTGTGCTGTTTGTTGAGCTGCTGACTGACGATTAATGAGTGTTGTGTCTGGAGAGCTTGTGTTTACCTGTTTATATCTGCGCTGTGTCGATCTCCCCAAGTGAAGTATAATATTAATACAACAACAGCTTATATTTATGTAACACCTATAGCATAGTAAGACAAAGATGGCTGATAGCACTTGTTATAATCCCTGTAGAGACTGATAACTCTTAAAGAGAGATGAATTTTCCAGTGACTGGTAGAAATAATCAAAGCACAAAATTTCATGTTTTAAGACTTTTACTGTAACAAACAAACTAGAGTCAACATAGATCAAACATTAAGAAGCAACTAATACACCAAACTTTAAAAAAAAGATATTTCCATATTGACTTATTAACTGAATCGAAATACTCCTTTGAACCCCTTTTGCTGTGCACCACACTTCAGGCAGATTGGAAGCAATATGAGGTTAAGTCCCAAGGTATTCCCAGCTTCCAGCAGGATCATTTCTCCTTGCTACACCAGGTCAAATATTCTGATGTCCTTCAAAAATCTTTCCACTCAGTTTGAGTATTCCAGAACCAACTTTCATGATCAAGGCCCAACTTGACAACACTTTGTTCCTTATATTTCCAAAAGGCCTGTCACTCCTGTCCCCTTCCTTTTGAACAGAAAACCAGCTTTTGTTTAGTTGTTAACATAAAAACAGTTTACCCTGCTCTTCACAGCAGTAGCTATTACTTCTTCACATAGCAGTAATTCCTTCATCTCGCTCTGTTCCTGCATCTGTCTCCACAAAACAAATGCCCCTTTTCCTTTGGCAAAGAGTGAAAACTGCCATTTGATTTTCAGTGAGTTTCAATTGGGTTTCTAGCACCATGACAACCAGATCACATGGGCCTGTCTTCTGGCAGAGACCCCCTATACAGAACATGATGTTTCACCATAAATTGAAGAAAATATTTTTAAACATAACTGTTTTGTAAAATTCAACATTCATAACACATGTCCCCCTGGATTGTAGGACAAACCAGTATGTGCAAAAGAACAGAACTGGAGGAACGCAGAGATCTGGAGGGTTGTTGGGCTGGACGAGATTACAGAAAGAGAGAGAGAGGGGTTAGACTCTGGAGGAATTTCAACATGCAGATGAGAATTTAAAATTGCAGGTGTTGCTGGACAGAGAGTCATCGTCTGCAAGCACAGGGGTGGTGGTGGGGGTGGGGGAAGGGGTTGGCAGTGGGAATGGGATTGATGTGAGTTAGAATACAGGCAGCAGATGCTGATGCTGGAAATCCAAAACAAAAATAAAAATACCTGGAAAAACTCAGCAGGTCTGGCAGCATCTGCAGAGAGGGACACAGTTAACGTTTCAAGTCCGTATGACTCTTCAACAGAACTAAGTAAAAATAGAAGAGAGGTGAAATATAAGCTGGTTTAAGGGGGGGGGATGGGACAAGTAGAGCTGGATAGAGGGTCAGTGATAGGTGGAGATAGCCAAAAGATGTCACAGACAAAAGGACAAAGAGGTGTTGAAGGTGGTGATATTATCTAAGGAATGTGCTAATTAAGGCTAGAAAGCAGGACAAGCAAGGTACAGAGAGCCCTAGTGGGGGTGGGGTGAAGGAATTGAAAAAGGCTAAAAGGTAGAGATAAAACAATGGCTGGAAATACATTTAAAAATAATGGAAATAGGTGGGAAAAGAAAAATCTATATAAGTTATTGGAAAAAACAAAAAGGGGGAAAACGGAAAGGGGGTGGGGATGGAGGAGGGAGTTCATGATCTAAAATTGTTGAACTCAATATTCAGTCCAGAAGGCTGTAAAGTGCCTAGTCAGAAGATGAGGTGTTGTTCCTCCAGTTTGCATTGAGCTTCACTGGAACATTGCAACAAGCCAAGGACGGACATGTGGGCATGAGAGCAGGATGGGGTGTTGAAATGGCAAGCGACAGGGAGGTCTGGGTAATGCTTGTGGACAGACCGAAGGTGTTCTGCAAAGCGGTCACCCAGTCTGTGTTTGGTCTCTCCAATGTAGAGGAAACCGCGTAGGGAGCAGTGAATGCAGTAGATTAAGTTGAGGGAAGTGCAAGTGAAATGCTTCTTCACTTGAAAGGAGTGTTTGGGCCCTTGGACGGTGAGGAGAGGGGAAGTAATGGGGCAGGTATTGCACCTTCTGCTGTTGCATGGGAAGGTGTCATGGGAGGGGGTTGAGGTGTAGGGGGTGATGGAGGAGTGATTTTAAAAGACCCAGGCAAAGAAACACGATACCCTAAACAATCCAATTCAAAGTGAGTTTTCTTAACTTCAGTCCTTTGTAGACAGCAGTTTGAGGCTTAAATGCTGGAGGCTTTTTCACACTTGTGTTAGGTCTTAGAATGCCTACCCTTACACACAGCCTTTGCTCCTTTATACATATTTTGCCCTTTGAATGCAAATTCCCATTGTTTCACTGTCTTTGAATTTTATCTCTCTAATGATAATCTATCATAGTCCCAATTTTACAAGTAAACTTTGGAAAAATAAACACTTTCTTAGCTTCTCCTGGCTTGGTGAAACATTTCACCCCTCCTTTGAAATCAAGCTAGTCTAGTGTATTTAAAATGCAAATATTCCCTTTACACCTATGTTTACCTACTTAACATTTCAAACCTAGTTTATCTTTTGATTCATCAAAGCCTTCAGACCAGCTGCCTTTAATTCAATTAAATCACACACACACAACCCACTATTACTCTACTTTACAATAAATTCCAATAGCATTATGAAAATTATTATATCTTCTTGGCACCAGTGTGTGCTGAGTGAGTCCTCCTGAGTATGTACCTCTGTGCTCAATGTCAAATAGAACCTACACCTGACTAGGGAGTGAGGATGTTCTGTCTACACTTGGTATTTCAGTATTAAACTGGTAATGTTCATACCTCCCCAACCATGAGTGCAGCGATGTGGTAAGTGCAAGAAGAGTATTGCTACGCAATTGTGGTTTTGCTGGTCGAAAATAGTTATTTACCCAGAATTCAACAGCAACTCTAGCCTAATTATCAGTTGCACAATTTCTTGCACACATGCTAACTTTGGCTCAGTTATTAGGTACAATCTCAACCGACCCAATTCCCTCACCATTCATTCCCACTAGTCAATATTCCAATGGACTAGACTCCTTTCCAGTTCATTCCCACTGTGAGAATTGTGATAGAACTCCTTCTTGCTCACTTTCATGAGGATACACCAGTCTATCCCATCATAAACATTCCCTGAGATTAAAGCAAAATTCTGCAGATGCTGGAAGCCTGATATCAAAACAGAAATGCTGGAAAAACTCAACAGGTCTGGCAGCATCTGCGGCGAGAGAAATGGAGTTAACGGTTCGAGTCCTTATGACTCTTCTTCAGAGCTCGAAATGTTAACTCTGTTTCTCGCTCCACAGTTGCTGCCAGATCGGCTGAGTCTTTGCAGAATTTTTTGTTTTTATTATAAACATTCCCTGTCTTTGATTCACAAAGTTCTGATCATTGTGGAGATTCCACCCAGTGACAGATGGGGATTTGTGACATCCTATTGGTGGGATGTGGCTTTGTGAGCTATTCTCTGCTGTTTGCTGAACTGCTGTCTGACAATTAGTGAGCACAGGGTCCAGAGAGCTTGTCTATGCCTGTTTATATCTGTGCTGTGTCAATCGCCCTGAGCCAAGATCAACATTGATATGACAGCGACTTGCATTTATATAGTGTCTACAACACAGTAAAATGGAGATGGCTTAAAGCACAGCCATAAGGGGGCAAAGGAAAAGTAGTTTGTGCAAAAGGCCAGAATTGCAGGAACCCAGAGATCCTAGAAGGTTGTTGGACTTGAGGGAATGACAGAGATATGGAGGGATGGGACCATGGAGGAATTTGAATACCTGGATGAGAATTTTAAATTGCATTTGTTCCTGGAATGGAAGTCAATGTAGGTTAGAGAGCGCAGATGCTCAATGGGAATGGGCTTGGTGTGAGTTAGAATACAGGCAGCAGAGTTGTGGATGCGTGGCACCTGTAAGAATGGGCAGTGTTGAGCTCTTCCTAGACAAAGTTGTACTCGCACCTGTTGTAATATGCCTTTAAGGGATATAAGCATGACATCACTAGAAAGGAAATGTGTCATATGATCCAGTCTTAGTTTCACATTTGCTTTGAGCAGAGCGCATCCACAGCTCTGATGTCTTCAAACTTCATATCTATGTATTACTGTTCTCATGCACCTAGTCTTAATAAGTAAACATGTTTACCCAATCCCTTAGGAGCAATCAATGCCTTGTGTCTATATTATACAAGGATTATATCATTAGAATAATGCAACAGTACCCTTCAGGCAGTAATTACACTGATCTCTGCTGATAAGCCCAGTCCAGCAGCCATAAAACCTCAACCCCTACACCCACCAATGCTCACCCAGCCAGTTGCTACTAAAGACAGAAAGAATGAAAGGCTTACATTTCTACAGCCTTTCACAACTTAGAATACACCCCCATCCCTCTACACCTCCCCCCCACACCAGGTCAGGAGGCTCTCCACTTCTTCCTTGAACAGAGGCCTGTAGTCCCCATCCACCACCACTCTCCTCCACCTGAAGTCAGAACTTGTTCTCTCACTGAGCAATTTCTTCTTTAACTTATCTCACTTCCTCCAAACAAAAGGTGTTGACTTGGGTACCCACATGGGCCCTGATTATGCCTGTCTTTTTGTGAGATATGTGGAACATTCCTTGTTCTGGTCCTACACAGGCCCCCTCCTCCAATTCTTTTTCTGGTACATTGATGACTGTATCGATGCTGCTTCCTGTTCTCTCCTAGAACTAGAAAAATTAATCAATTTTCCTTCCGATTTCCACCCCTCTCTCACCTTCAATGGTCCATCTCCAATATTTATTTTCCTTTCCCTTCCCTTCTCTTTCCTTCCTTGACTTCTCTGTCTCCATTTCTGGTGATAGACTGTCCACCAATATTCCTTACAAGCCCACTGACTCCCACAGCTACCTCAAACACACTCCTCATACACTGCTTACTGTAAGGACTCCATTTCATTCTCCCAGTTTCGCTGTCTCTGTCGCATCTGTTCTGATGATGCTACCTTCTGACATGCCTTCCTTTTTTCTCAACTGAGGAATTCCCACCTCCCCCCACTCCCTCCTCACAGCTCCAAACACTCCTTCCAGGTGAAGCAGCGATTTACTTGCACTTCTTTCAATTTGCTCTACTGTATTTGGTGCTCACAATGCAGTCTCTTCTACATTGGGGAGACCAAACACAGATCGGGTGACCATTTTGCACAACACCTCACTCAGTCTGCCAACGTGACCCTGGCCTTCCTGTTGTTTGCCATTTCAACTCACCATCTTGCTTTCACGCTCACGTTTCTAGTCTGCTGCAGTGTTCCAGTGAAGCCCGAACCAATCTAGAGGAACAGCACCTTACCTTCCGATTAGGTACCTGACAGCCTTCTGGACTCAACATTGAGTTCAACGGCCACGTTTGTTCCCACTGCAATGGCACAGGGGGCATTCATTGAACGTGCGGTCACAGTGGCTGTGACATCATTGCCAGCCACAGGTTGCTGGCTGCATCAAAGGACCATTCATAATATTGAGAGATGTAAAGATGTTGAAACAAGTGCAGCATCAATAAAATCCTTAACCATGGTTAAGGATTGCAGTTTTCACACAATATTGAACCCCAAAACATCAGTTAACTCCCTGGGATCGTGACTGCAATTTGCTCACCACCCCTGCTCCTGACCCCTCACTCACTGCCCTGTACCCTCACTGACTACAGGCAGTGAGCAAAGAGGCCAAGGGTTCAGAGCGGGAGCAAAGAGATGAGTGCAGCAGCAATTGGGCCGGCGAGCAAGTGAGCAAGTAGGTAGCAAGTGTTCAACTGGCACTGGTGGCGTTCAATGGCAGCAGTACAAGCATGCGCCTAGGGGTGGAGTGGGTGCCGAATTCCTGTTCCAGGCCCACGATGATGATGTCAGCAGCACTGACTTCCTGTCTCAGTGCAGTGGCAGGAGATACAGTGGAGTTCAACAACTTCAGGTCATGAACTCTCATCTCCATTTTGATTTTATTTTGCCAAGAGCCAGTTAGTCTGTATCGTGTTTTCATGTTTCTGTTTTCAGATAGAGCTGTCCTTTATTCTACTATTAACACATATTCTGGACCAATGATTTGTTTCTTTAGTACAACTTTTTGTTCCATGGCATCTTTGTTATTTAATCCCTCCCACCCTCCAACCAATCCCTGACCTTCCCTTTGGTTCAACCTGACCCTCAGCCCTTTTTACAACAGCATAAAACCCATCACATTTCTATCTCCCTTCAGTTCTGAAGAAGTGTCATATTGAAACGTTAACCATGTCTCTCTCCACGAACGAAACCTGCTGAATGTTTTTCAGCACTTTGTTTTTATTCTATAATTTCTCAGAGCTATTTACAGCCAATGAAGTAGTTTTGAAGTGTACTCATTGTTATAGCATTGAAAGACTGCAATCACTTCGCATACAGCAAACTCCCACAAACAACAATGTGGTCATGACCTGGATCATCTGTTTAATGGTGTTGGTTGAGAATAAATATTGGTCCAGGGAGAGGTCTGCTGGTCTTCTTTGAATATTGCTGTGCGGTATTTATTGTTCACCTGAGAGGGCAGATGGATCTTTGGTTTAATGCCTCATTCGAAGGACGGCACGTCTGGCAGTGCAGCATCCTGACGTGTCAGATAATGTGTTTAAATCTCTGGGTTTGGACTGGAACCTGGAACTTCCTGCCTCAAGAAGGCCTGAGGTGAGCATATGACCAACTGAGCCAAGACTGACCACCGTGGATCTCCAAAGAGCTGCTCCACCTTCTTGCCCACCCCTGCTAAGAAAGAAACACCTTGTTTTGGAATGTCGGTCTGGTTGCTTCATCGAATGTAATTGATTCAAATGGTATGTTACTGCTGTTGAAAGCCCGGTGTGTGCTGAGAGAGTCCTCCTGAATATCTACCTCTCTGGTCAATGTCAAACAGAACCCACCCCTCAGACTAGTGTGAGGTTGTTCTATCCAGATTTAATATTTCAGTATTGAACTGGTGAGATTCATATGCCTCTGTCTGAAGTGATGTAATAATTGCAGGAAGAGTATTGCTAAACAATTGTGGTCATGCTGGTTGAAAATTGTTATTACTGGAATTCACTGATCATTTTGGCCAATTTATCAGTTTTACAGTTTCTTGTACATGTACCAACCTTGCCTCAGTTGTTTCACACAAACTCAACTGACCCATTTCCCTCACCATTCACTCCTGTCGGTTACAATCCCTTTGGACTGAACCCCTTATCATTCACTCCCCATTGGAACTTAATCCCGAATGAAACAACTCACTTCCAATTCACTCTCACTGTGCAGATGTGCATTAGAATGAACTCCTTCTTGCCCATTTCTGTCAGGAGACACCAATCCATCGCATCATAAACATCCTCTGTCTTTGATTCTCAAAGTTCTGATCATTGAGGAGATTCTGCTCAGTGACACAAGGGGATTTGTGATGTCCTTATTGGGATGTTGCTTTGTGAGCTGTTCTCTGCTGTTTGTCAAGCTGCTGTCTGACAATTAGTGAGTACAGGGTCTGGAGAGCTTGTGCTTGCCAGTTTGTATCTGTGCCGTACCGATCTCTCTGAGCCAAGAACAATATTGATACAACAGCTTGAATTTATATAGCGCCTTTAATGTAGTTGAACTGAGATGGCTGAAGGCACAGCCGCCAATGATGGGGCAACGAACATGTGGTATGTATGAATGTAGGATCCCAGATAACCAGAGATCTTAAAGTTGTTGGGCTGGAGGAGATTACAGATAGAAGGAGGGAGGGGGAAAGGCCATGTAGGATTTGTACATCCAGAGAATTTTAAATTATCAACGTTGCTGGAGTGACAGTCAATGTAGGTCAGCAAGGGCAAGAGGTGAGGGGGGAATGAGATGGGTGTGAGTTAGGATGTAGGCAGCAGCCTTTTGGATGAGTGACACTTGTAAGAATAGACAGTGTTGAGCTCTTCTTTGACTAAGTTGTACTTGCAGTCTTCAGGCAGTAACTACACTCATCTCTGCTGAACAGTTCAGTGCACCAGCAACAAAACCCACACCCAATCTACAACACTGACAATCCCCCAAAGCCCACCCAACCAGTTGCTACAAAAGTCAGAGAAAGAAAGGCTTACATTTCTAAAGCATCTTTCACAATAGATACCTTCCAACAAGAGAGAAAAATTCCAAGGGGAAGACCTACAATCCGTGGTTAACTAAAAAAATCGAAGATAGTATCAAACTTAAAGGAAAAGCATATAATTGCGCAAAGACAGGTGGCAGGACAGAAGATTGGACTGCATATAAAAAACATCAAAGAATGGCTAAAAGATTGATAAGGAAGGAAAAATTAGAGTAGGAGAGAAAGCTAGCTAGATATATAAAGACAGATATAAGAGTTTCTATAGATATTTAAAAAAGAAAAGTGTTAACAAAGTGAGCATTGGTCCTATAGAAAGTGAGTCTGGGGAATTAATACTGGAAAGTAATGAGAATGCGGGTGAATTGAACAGATAATTTGCTTCGGACTTCACTATTGAGGATACAAGTAACATCCTAGAAATAGCTGTAAATCAGGAAATGGATTCGACCTGAGGAACTCAGGAAAATTACAATCACTAGGGAAGTGGTATTGAGAAAATTGTTGAAACTGCAGGCTGTCAAGTCCCCAAGTCCTTATGGACTTCATCCTAGGCTCTTAAAAGAAGAGTTTTTCCAGGTATTTTTATTTTTGTTTTGGATTTCCAAATCAAAACTGCATCCACAGTTTTTTACCTTTATCTTAAAAGAAGGGGCTAGTAAGGTAGTGATGCCCTGATTTTCATTTTCCAAAATTCCCTAGATTTGGGGAAGCTTCCATAGATGGGAATATAGTGAATGTAACTCCTTTATTCAAAAAGGGAGGGAGACAGAAAGCAGGAAACTACAGGCCAGTTAGCTTAAAATCCGTCATGGGGAAAATGTCAGAAGCTATTATTAAAGACATTATAGCAGAACACTTGGAAAAATTCAGGGTAATCAGGCACAGTCAACATGGTTTTGTGAAAGGGAAATTATGTTTAACCAATTTATTGGAGTTCTTTGAAGAAATAACATATGCTGTAGGTAAAGGGGAACCAGTGGATGTACTGTATTTAGATTTCCAGAAGGCATTTGATAATGTGCCACATCAAAGGTTATTCTGAAAAATAAAAGCTCATGATGTAGGGGGTAACATATTGGCATATACAGAAGATTGACTAGCTACCAGGAAACAGAGGGTAGGCATAAATGGATCTTTTTCTGGGTGGCAATGTGTAACGAGTGGTGTGCCACAGGGATCAGTGCTGGAGCCACAACTTTTTACAATTTATATAAATGACTTGGATGAAGAGACCATAGGTATGGTTGCTAAATTTGCTGATGGCACAAAGATAGGTAGGGTATTAAGATGTGAGAAGGACAGAAGGAGGCTACAGAGAGATACAGATAAGTTAAGTGAGTGGGCAAAGGCCTGGCAAATGGACTGTAATATGGAAAAGTGTGAAATTGTCCATTTTGTCAGGAAAAATAAAAAAGAAGCATATTATCTAAATGGTAGAGATTGCAGAGCTCTGAGATTCAGAGGGATCTCGGAGTCCTAGTGCATGAATCACAAAAGGCTGATATGCAGGTCCAGCAACTAATTAGGAAAGCCAATAGAATCTTATCATTTATTGTGAGGGGAATTGAATACCAAAGTAGGGAGGTTATGCTTCAGTTATACAAGGCATTGGTGAGACCACATCTGGAGTGCTGTGTACAATATTGGTCGTCTTATTTATGGAAGGATGTAAATGCGTTGGAAGCAGTTCAGAGAATGTTTATTAAACTAATACCTGGATTGGGCTTTGGAAGAGTCTTGTGAGGAAAGGTTGGACAGACTAGGCTTGTATCCACTGGAGTTTATAAGAGTAGGAGGCGACTTGATTGAAACATACAAGATCCTGAAGAGTCTTGACAGGGTGGATGTGAACGTTTCCTCTTGTGGGAGAATCCAGTATCAGGGGACATTGTTTAAAAATAAGAGGTCACTCACTTAGGACAGAGTTGAGGGTCATGAGTCTCTCCTCCTCAAAAGGCAGGGGAAGCATAGTCTTTGAGTATTTTTAAGGCTGAGGTAGATAGATTCTTGATAAGCAAGGGTGTGAAAGGTTACCTCGGGTAGGCAGGATTGTGGATCTGAGGTTACAATCAGGTCAGGCATGAAATTATTAAATGGCAGAGCAGGCTCAAAGAGCAAAGTGGCCTTCTCCTGCTCCTAATTAGAATATCTGTATGCACAACAGGCTTTTCCAGAGATAAAAACAAAAAAACTGCGGATGCTGGAAATCCAAAACAAAAACAGAATTACCTGGAAAAACTCAGCAGGTCTGGCAGCGTCGGCGGAGAATAAAAGAGTTGACGTTTCGAGTCTTCGTGACCCTTCGACAGAACTTGAGTTCGAGTCCAAGAAAGAGTTGAAATATAAGCTGGTTTAAGGTGTGTGGGGCGGGGCGGGGGGAGGTGGAGAGAGAGAGAGAGAGAAGTGGGGGGTGGTGTGGTTGTAGGGACAAACAAGCAGTGATAGAAGCAGATCATCAAAAGATGTCAACAACAATAGAACAAAAGAACACATAGGTGTTAAAGTTGGTGATATTATCTAAACAAATGTGCTAATTAAGAATGGATGGTAGGGCACTCAAGGTATAGCTCTAGTGGGGGTAGGGAGAGCATAAAAGATTTTAAAATATTTAAAAATAATGGAAATAGGTGGGAAAAGAAAAATCTAAATATAATTTATTGGAAAAAAAAGAGAAGGGGGAAACAGAAAGGGGGTGGGGATGGGGGAGGGGGAGGGAGCTCAAGACCTAAACTTGTTGAATTCAATATTCAGTCCGGAAGGCTGTAAAGTGCCTAGTCGGAAGATGAGGCGTTGGGCTTCACTGGAACAATGCAGCAAGCCAAGGACAGAGATGTGGGCAAGAGAGCAGGGAGGAGTGTTAAAATGGCAAGCGACAGGGAGGTTTGGGTCATTCTTGCGGACAGACCGCAGGTGTTCTGCAAAGCGGTCGCCCAGTTTACGTTTGGTCTCTCCAATGTAGAGGAGACCACATTGGGAGCAACGAATGCAGTAGACTAAGTTGGGGGAAATGCAAGTGAAATGCTGCTTCACTTGAAAAGAGTGTTTGGGCCCTTGGACAGTGAGGAAAGAGGAAGTGAAGGGGCAGGTGTTGCATCTTTTGCGTGGGCATGGGGTGGTGCCATAGGAGGGGGTTGAGGTGTAGGGGGTGATGGAGGAGTGGACCAGGGTGTCCCGGAGGGAGCGATCCCTACGGAATGCCGATAGGGGGGCTGAAGGGAAGATGTGTTTGGTGGTGGCATCATGCTGGAGTTGGCGGAAATGGCGGAGGATGATCCTTTGAATGCGGAGGCTGGTGGGGTGATAAGTGAGGACAAGGGGGACCCTATCATGTTTCTGGGAGGGAGGAGAAGGCGTGAGGGCGGATGCACGGGAGATGGGCCGGACACGGTTGAGGGCCCTGTCAACGAACGTGGGTGGAAAACCTCGGTTAAGGAAGAAGGAGGACATGTCAGAGGAACTGTTTTTGAAGGTAGCATCATTGGAACAGATGCGATGGAGGCGAAGGAACTGAGAGAATGGGATGGAGTCCTTACAGGAAGCGGGGTGTGAGGAGCTGTAGTCGAGGTAGCTGTGGGAGTCGGTGGGTTTGTAATGGATATTGGTGGACAGTCTATCACCAGAGATTGAGACAGAGAGGTCAAGGAAGGGAAGGGAAGTGTCAGAGATGGACCACGTGAAAATGATGGAGGGGTGGAGATTGGAAGCAAAATTAATAAATTTTTCTAAGTCCCGACGAGAGCATGAAGCAGCACCGAAGTAATCATCGATGTTTGCCAGAGCTGTTTAAGCCAATGAAGTACTTTTGAAGTGTTCTTATTATAGCATTAAAACGCAGTTGTGTGATGTTGGTTGAGGATAAATGTTGGCCCAGGATATCAGGGAGAAACCCCCTGCTCTTCTTTGAATATTGCTGCGGGGTATTTACTGTCCACCCGAGGGAGTAGATGGGTCTTTGGTTTAATGCCTCATCCTCTGGCAGTGCAGCACTCCCTGATGTGTCAGATAAATATTGTTCAAATCCCTCGTTTTGGACTGGAATCCGGAACTTTCTGACTCAAGAAGGCCTGACGTGAGCGTGTGACTGACTGAACCAAGACTGACCACCCCAAAATCTCTAAAGAGCTGCTCCACCCTCTTACCCACCCCCACTAAGAAAGAAACACCTTGTTTTGGAATGTCGGTCTGGTTGCTTCATCGACACAACCATTGTAAACTCAGAGGTTGTAATTGATTCAGATGATGTGTAACTGCTGTTGAGAGCCCGGTGTGTGTTGAGTGAGTCCTCCTGAGTATCTACTTCTGTGCTCAATGTCAAACAGAACCCACCCCTCAGACTAGTGAGTGACGATATTCTATCTAGTTTTGGAATTTCAATATTAAACTGCTGATGTTGTCGTTTTGCTTGTTGAAAACTGTTATTCATTAGGAATTCCGGCTTAATTCTCAGTTGCACAATTTCTTGTACATTACCAACCTTGGTTCAGTTGTTAGGTACAATCTCAGCACACTTATTTCCTTATCATTCACTCCCATCATACACAATCCCAATCGGCCAAACCCCTTTCCCATTCACTCCCGCTGTATAGACTTGCGATAAAATGAACTCCTTCTTGTGCAATTCTATTATGCGACACCAATTCATCCATCATAAACATTCCCTGTCTTTGATTCTCAACGTTCTGATCATAGTGGAGATGCCGCCAGTGATAGCCGGAGATTTGTGACGTACTATTGGTGTGAGTTGTTCTCTGCTGTTGAGCTGACTGATGACTACTGAGTGTGGGGTCCAGAGAGCTTGTGTTTGCCTGTTTGTATCTGTGATGTGTCGATCTCCCCGAGCCAAGAACTATAATTAATGCAGGATCAACTTGAATTTATATATCGCCTATAACATAGGCCTGAATCTTCTGGTTGGTGTGTGGGGGCGGGCCCCACACGCTGACGTGTAAAATGACGTGCAGTGACGTTGGGCGTGCATCCCAATGTCACCGCGCGTCATTCCAATCTTCAGTTCGGCGGGTGCGCACCGGAGTCGGCTGCGCGCCCGTCAAACTATCAAAGGCTTTTTAAGGCCATTAATCAACTCATTGAGGCACTTGTCAGGGCTGCCTGTCCAACCTTAAGGTTAGCGGGCAGGTGAAGAGCCCAGGCGGCCTTCGCATTTTTCATGGAACCTCATCCACGGGTGGGTTCATGCAAATTAATAAACATGTCCCACCTCAAGTGACAATGTCACATGAGGGGACATGTCTGAATAATTTAATTTTTTTATTTATCACATTTCTATGACTTATCTCAATCTCCCTGAGGCAGCTCCGTGCCTTTAGTGTTGAGTTCTTCTTTGATTAAGTTGTACTAGCCCCTTGAAAGAGTAACTGCACTGATTTCCACACTGCAACCCTGCCCTCCATCCTCCCCAAACGCAACTCATCAACTCCCAACACCCACCATTTGTTATCAAAGACAGAAGAAAGAAAGGACCTGCATTTCTTCCACATCTAACATAACCTTTAGTATTCTTCAAAGCAATGTACAGCCAATGAATTATATTTGAAGTGTAATCTGTTATGATCCCAGACTAGTCCCCCACTTTTGTCCTCTGTTTTTATTGACTGGATCAGCTTTTGCCTTCTCCCCAAAGACAGAATTTTTTTCTATTTCTCCAATTTCTCTGTGGATTTACAAATGATGATCTACTGTCCCCCATTGCAAACCCAGAGACTGTAACTGGACCCAAAAGATGTGTCACTGCTGTTGAGAGCCCCACGAGTGAGTCCTTCTAAGTATCTGCCTCTGTGCTCAGTGTAAAATAAAAACAACCCACCCTTCAGACCAGTGAGTGACAATGGCCTATCTAGATTTGGTATTTCAATATTAAACTGATGATATTTATATGTCCCAATGTGAAGCGATGAGACAATTGCAGGGAGCTATTGTGGTTTTGTTTGTCAGAAATAATTATTGACCTGGAATTCACCAGCAATTTTGGCCAAATTATCTGTTGCACAATTTCTTGCACATGTACCAACCTTGGCTCGGTTGTTAGCTGCCAACGCAGACCCAGTTCCCTCACCATTCATTCCCATTGGATACAATCCCAATGGACCAAACCCCTACCCATTCCCTCCCATTGGACACAATCTCAACAGACTCATCTCCCTTCCTATTCATTTCCGATGTCTAGAATAGATGAGATGTTCAAAATCATGAGAGGGCTGCAAAGAATAGATAAGGGGAAGCTGTTGCCACTGGTAAAAGGGTCAAGAACAAGAGGGCGCAGATTTAAAGTGATTTACAAAAGAAGCAAATATGACATGAGAAAATACTTTTTCGCACAACGAGTAGCTCAGGTCTTGAATGCACTGCCTGGAAGTGTGGTGGAGGCAGGTTCAATCGAGGCATTCAAGAGGGCATTAGATGATTATTTGAATAGAAACAATGTGCAGGGGTACGGGGAAAAGGCAGGGCAATGGCATTAGGTCATAATGCTCATTTGGAGAGCTGGTGCAGACATGATGGGCCGATTGGCCTCATTCTGTGTCGTTAAAATTCTGTGATTTCCCATAGAACAATTTTCTTCTTTCCCATTTCCATTATGAATCACTAGTCCATCCACCATAAACATTCGCGGTCTCTGATCCTCAACATTCCAAGCATTGTTGAAATTCCGCCCAGTGACAGCTAGGGGAATCCAGAGATCTTGGAGGGTTGTTGGGTTGGAGATGTTTACAGAGATCAAGAGGGATTTGAACATGCAAATGTGAATTTTAAATTACAGTTGCTGGAATGGGAGTTAATGTACATTATTGAGCACAGGGCTGAGAGAGGAAATTGGACTTGGTGTGAGTTAAGATACAGGCAGCAGAGTTTTGGATGAGCGGCGCTTGTAAATGTTGGCAGTGTTGAGCTCTTCTTTGACTAAATTGTGTTTGCACTCTCCAGGCAGTAACTACACTCATCTCCACTGAACATTCCTGACAACTTCCCCATTATCCCAATCCCCACAATGTCTCTCCAATCAGTTGCTATGAAAAAAAACAAAGTGTGAGGAACTAAGATCTCACACTGTATATTTTTATAAAATATATAGAGATATATTCATTGCTATTTACAGAATTTTAAAATTGAGCAAAGACTTTAAAAAAGCTGAAACTGTGTCTGTCTGGGACCCCTGAACAAAAGAAGCCACCTGGAAGTTTTAGAAAAACTCGCACCTTGTTATCCCTGAGGAGCCATTAATGACCACCCCCACCCCCCACCCCGCCCATGAACTGTACAGCCCACCTACAAAGAGAGCTATACAAAGGTCATCTGCATTTAATGACCAGTATGGTCAGAAGGAGATGGTCATCAGCTAAGATAAAGGCCCTGTAATCTTCCTTTTATTTCCTAATGGCTGAGACATTTAACAGCCATTGGAATCCAGATGATGGATACACATCCTTTGTCAAAGATAGTGGAGAGGTGGGAGTCATGTGACATAGGCCTCTGGCTTGTGGAACAAGTAATATTGCCTTGCTGAACTGCAGTCTCAGTCTGCTGTTTACTATCTGACTAACAGTCACTCAAAAAAGTAGCTCTGTCCAGTTGCACACCTAGCCCCAACTACACTGCTTCTGTTGGAAGTTCTGTACCTGTGCCTACAAGATTGATTCATCTCTGCATGCCTATCTCATCATGTGAAGTCCACACCATCAGAAAAAGTCAATTCTGCAAAACTGGTTTTCAGCCTGTCAACCTCTGAAGGAATACCTCATTGGACTTCGATTCTATTCTCTGGAACCTCCTTGATATTTCTTTCCTCTGTGGTCTCTGTACTGGAAATCTTTCTTTTCTCTATCCCACTCTTTACTATCTGAAGGTGAAGAGGACATTGCGAACTCTCTTTTCGCGTTTTGAGTACGTGCAAATGAACTAACCCTATGAGTTCATCCTATTTTGAGTCTGCTGCGATGTTATTAATAGAAAATTGGATCACACAACAGCTGAGAGGTTGGGAAAATACACCACCTCTTATAAAGAGGGAAATAAATCAAAACACCTTTCTGTTTATGGACGGATGGTGAGAGGAGAAATTGGTGCTGTTTAAATTAACCTCCTATCCATAAAAGAAAGGTTTGCAATTCGAAAGAGTCTTCCATAACATTAGTATTTTTCAAAGCAGTTTATAGCTAACAAAGTACTTTTGAAGTGAGCTCACTGTAATATTGGTACCTGGAAGTGAGTTTGTGCAGAGCAAGTTCCCACAAACAGCGTTATGATAATGACCAGGTCATCTGTTTTAGTAATGTTAGTTGAGGATAAATATTGGCTGGGACATTGGGGAGACCGCCCCTAATCTTCTTCAAAAATTGGTGTGGGAACTTTATCATCCATCTGGAGAAGGCAGACGTGTCTTTTAAGTTTTAAGTCTTATCCAAAAGACATTTTCTCTGGCTGTGCAGCACTCACTGAAGCATCAGACTAATATTGTTCAAATCTATGATATTGGACTGGAACCCAGAACTTCCAGTCTCAAGGAGACTTGAGTGAGCGTGTGACCAACTGGGTCAAACTTGACCACCACGGATCTCCAATGAGCTGCTCCACCCTCCTATCCACCCCCCACTAAGAAAGAAACACCTTGTTTTGGAATGTTGCTCTGGTTGCTTCACTGACATAACCATCGGAAACCTAGAGATTATAATTAGATTAATATGATACGTCCCTGCTGTTAAGAGGTGGGTGAGCCCTGTGTGGTGAGTGAGTCATCCTGAGCATCTGCCTCTGTACTCAATGTAAAACAGAACCCACCCCTCAGACTAGTGACTTTTTAAAATGTTCTGCATGGTCACAGGCAAGACCAGATTTATTGTCCATCCCTAATTGCCCTTGAGAAGGTGGTGGTCAGCCACCTTCTTGAATCGCTGTAGTCCATGTGGTGTAGGTACACCCACAGTGCTGTTAGGAAGGGAGTTCCAGGATTTTGACCCAGTGACAGTGAAGGAACAGCTGATATATTTCCAAGTCAGGATGGTGAGTGGCTTGGAGGGGAACTTGCATCTGCTACCCTTGTCCTTCTAGGTAGTAGAGGCCGTGGGTTTGGAAGGTGCTGTCAAAGGAAGCTTGCCAAGTCTTTGCAGTGCATCTTGTATCAAACAGTGATCATTGTATTATAAGGTTTAGGATGACTGTAGAAAGGAAAATGAACAATCCAGAATAAGAATAATTACTGGGAAATAGCCAACTTCAGTGGAGTAAAAATGGATCTGGGCCAAATAAATTGGAGCCAAAGATTGGCAGGGAAAACGGTAGCTGAACAATGGGCTGTCCTCAAAGAAGAAATGGTTCGGGTACAGCCAAGACATATTCTCTCAAAAGGGAAAGGTACGGCAAACAAATCCAGAGCTCCCTGGAAGAAAAAGGAGTTAGAAATTAAGATAAAGATGAAAAAGCGTGCTTATGACAGGTGTCAGGTAGAAAATACAATTGAGGACCAGGCTGAATACAGAAAGTTCAGAGAGGAAGTGACAAAGCAAATAAAAGAAGCAAAAATGGAGTATGAAAAAAGATTGGCAGATAACATAAAAGGAATCCCAAAGACTTCTATAGGCATATAAGGAGTAAAAGGGTGGTAGGGCTGATTAGGGACCAAAAAGGGTCACATGGAGGCCAGGGGCATGGCTGAAGGTATGAAATGAATACTTTTCATCTGTCTTTATCAAGGAAGAAGGTACTGCCAAGGGCATGGTGAAAAAGGATGAAATTCAGCCACTAGAAGGGTTTAAAATTGATGAGGTGGAGGCATTGGATAGGCTGTTTGTACTTAAAGTTGACAAACTATGAGATGCGTCCAAGGATACTGAGGGAACTGAGAGTGGTAATCGCAGAGGTACTGGCTATAATTTTTCAGTGTTCCTTAGATGAAGGTGTGGTGCCAGAGGACTGGAAAATTGCAAACGTTAGACCCTTGTTCAGAAAAGGGTATAAAGATAAGACCAGCAACTACCAACCAGTCAGTTTAACTGCAGTGGTGGGAAAACTTCTAGAAACTGTAATTCAGGACAGAATTAATAGTCACATGGACATACGTGAGTTAATTAAGGTGAGCCAGAATGGATTTCTTAAGGGAAATTCATGTTTAACTAACTTGCTGGAGTTTTTCAAAGGTAACAGAAAGGATTGATGAGGGCAATGCTGTTGATGTGGTGTACGTGGACTTCCAAAAAGCATTTGAAATGGTGAATAGCTCATGGGATAAAAGGGACAACAGCAAAATGGATGCAGAATTGGCTAAATGACAGGAAACCAAGAGTAATCGTTAATGGATGTTTGTCGGGCTGGAGGAAGGTTTACAGTGGAGTTCTCCAGGGTCTGGTATTGAGGCCCTTGCTTTTCTTGAGATATATTATTGATCTAAACTTTGGTGTACAGGGAACAATTTCAAAATTTGTGCATGATACAAAACTTGGAAGCTTGTAAACTGTGAGCAGGACAGTGTAGAACTTCAAATGGACATAGACAGATGGAATGGAAGGATAGGTGGCAAATTAGGCCCAATGAGGAGAGATGTGAGGTAATACATTTTGGTAGGAAGAACATGGAGAGACAACATAAAATAATGGGGCTCCTCTAAAAAGGGTGCAGGAGCATAGGGACCTGGGTGTAAATGCGCATAAATCATTAAAGGTGGTAGCACAGGTTAAGAGAGCGGTTAATAAAGCATACAGTATCCTGGGCTTTATTAATGGAGGCATAGAGAACAAATGCAAGAAGGTTATGTTGAACTTGTATAAGACACTGGTTTGGCCTCAGCTGGAGCATTGTGTACAGTTCTGGACAGGGCACTTAGGAAGGATGTGAAAGCAATGGAGAGGGTACAGAGGTATTAAATAAGTTTATGAAAATGGTTCTAGAGATGAGAAACTTCAGTTTTGAAGATAGGTTAGAGAAGCTGGGACTCCTCCTTGGAGGAAAAAAGGCTGATAGGAAATTTGATGGAGGTATTCAAAAGCGTGAAGAGCCTGGACAGAGTAGATAGGGAAAACTGTTCCCATTGGCAGAAGGATTGAGAATGAGAAGGCACAGATTTAAAATAATTGGCAAAAGAAGCAAAAGCGATGTGAGAAAAAACTTTTTCACACAGCGAGTTGTTTGGGTCTGGAATGCACTGCCTGAGAGCAGGTTCAATCAAGGCATTCAAGAGGGAATTAGATGATTGTTTGAAAAGAAACAGTCTGCAGGGTTACTGGGTGAAGGCAGGAGAATGAGCATTTCACCTAGTGCCATTCAGAGAACTGTGCAGACACCATAGGCTGAATAGCCTTCTTCTGCACTGTAACAATTCGATGATTGTATATAGTAGATGTCATGTTTTTCTAATGATTTAAAGGCAGCAATCACTCAAGGGATTGTGCAGACACATTTTGGGTTCAATTATTTAGACTAGACACATGGGAACATTTATACAGAGGTATAAAGCTTGAAGACATCAGAGCTGCAGAGCAGTGTATATGTGCTCTGCTGAAAAGCAAAAGTGGAACTAAAACTGGATCATATGGCACACTTCCTTTCTATATAGGATACACGGCACAGAGCAGGCCATTCGGCCCAACCACTTCTTGCCAGTGTTCATGCTCCACTCCAGTCTCCTCCCATTTTTCCTCATCTAAATCTACTATCATAACCCTCTATTCCCTTCTCCCTCATACGCTTGTCTAGTTTCCCCTTAAATGCATCGACCCTATTTGCTTCAACCACTCCCTGTGGTAACAAGTTCCACAATCTCAGCACTCTTTGGGTGAAGAAGTTTCTTTTGAATTCTCTATTGAGTTCCTTGGTGACTGTTTGGTTATGCTATCGCTCTTTCTTATATTTGCATTTTCCAGCAGGGGGGTCACTGAATGGCCATCAACAGCAGGAACCCTTATTGTTTTCCCCGCTCTTTAATCTGGGGACACTGCTGGGGTCACTAGGCCCTCACCCCGCCTTCAATTTCCTTCTTCTTGGTTGGGATCAACTGATTCAGCACAGTCCTGGGATTGAATCTAGGGCAATCGTGGTCTGTATGATTCTGTAATATACCAGTGCTTCACCTATCTACGGTACAGAAGTCAATGAACAAAGTCAACAGAACAACACCTCTTCAGAATGTTGTAGTCGGTGGAAGCTCTAATATCTAACCATTTTTCTCCCTTTTCTCCCATCTTCTTCAAGCTCTCCTCATATTGGGTCTGGTTCCATGCTAGAAAGCAGAAAGTAGGAAACTATAGACCAGTTAGTTTAACGTCTGTCGTTGGGAAATTGTTGGAATCCATTATTAAGAAAGTAGTAATGGGGAATTTGGAAAGTCAAGATACAATCCATCAGAGTCTGCATGGTTTTATGAAGAGTAAATCATGTTTGACTAATTTGCTAGAGTTTTTTGAAGATGTGACAAGCTAATGGGGATCCTGTAGATGTAGTATAGCTGGACTTCCAGAAGGCCGCACAAAAGATTAATACACAAGATAACATCACATGGAGTTAGGGGTAATATATTAGATTGGATAGAGGATTGGCTAACCAACAGAAAGCAGAGAGTCGGGATAAATGGGTCTTTTTCTGGATGGCAAGCTGTAACTAGTGGGGTGCCTCAGGGTTTGGTCCTTGGGCCCCAACTATTTACAATCTATGTTAATGACTTGGATTCAGGGATAGAAGGTACGATAACTAAATTTGCAGATGACACCAAAATAGGTGGGAAAGTAAGTTGTAATGAAGAAATAATTTACAATTTACAAATAGATATGGACAGCTAGGTGAATGGGCCAAAATTTGGCAGATGGAGTTTAACGTGGATAAGTGTGAGGTTATCCATTTTGGTCGGAAGAATAAAAAGTCGACTTTTTATTTAAATGGAGAGAAACTTCAGAATGTTTCAGTGCAGAGGGATCTGGGTGTCCTCGTGCATGAATCGCTGAAAGCTGGTATGCAAAATGAATTTTGGCATTTATTGCTAAAGGAATAGAGTATAAAAATAGGGAAGTGTTGTTGCAACTGTACAAGGCATTGGTGAGACTGCACCTGGAGTGCTGTGCACAGTTTTGGTCCCCTTACTTGAGGAAGGATGTAGTTGCATTGGAGGCGGTTCAGAGGAGGTTCACTAGATTGATTTCAGGGATGCGGGGCTTGTCTTATGAGGAGAGATTGTGCAGTTTAGGCCTATAAGGCCCCATGACCTTTCAACCTGTTACTAATTAAAAATCTGTCTATCTCCTCCTTAAATTTATTCAGTGTCCCGGCATCCACTGCACTCTGAGATAGTGAATTCCACAGATTCACGACCCTTTGAGAAAAGTAATTCCTCCTCATCTCTGATTTAAATCTACCACCCCTTAGCTTAAAACTATGGCCTCTCATTCTAGAATGCCCCAGAGTTTAGAAGGATGAGAGGAGATCTAATTGAAGTATATAAGATGCTAAAGGGGATAGACAAAATAGACATGGAATGGATGTTTAAAAGTGCTTATGTTCTTATTGTGATGCCTTGCCAATATGACTCTTGGTTATGTGTCAGTATGAATAATGAGCTTTCACAGCTGTTGAACATGAGGGGCATTGCAGGCAATATGTTTTCAACCAAATGAAGGAAGAGCAGAAGGCACTGGACAATGGTCAAGAGTAGGAAACAAAGCTAGGATTTCCCCCCCTCTGAAGCACTGCGACATCACCTAGAAGAGATCTGATGCCAAGCTGCAGTCCCTTAATGGAATATTACAACATGCTGCTGCCACTGTGTGTCAGGGATGGAATGTTTTAGGTGATAAATGAAGTGCCAATCAAGCAGGCTGCCTTGTACTGGATGGTGTTATGCTTTTTGAGTGTTGATGTGCAGTAATGATGTTCTTTCCAGATTTGATATTTCTATGTTGTTCAGATTCCCAAGTGTGAAGGTATGTGTTTGTTGCAGGATGAGTAATGCTAAACAACTGAGATTTTGCTTGTCGCAAATACTTATTTATCTGGAATGCACTGAGTAAGTCTAGCCAAATTATCAGTTACAAAATCCCTTGCACGTGTACCAACCTTGGCTCAGTTGGTAACATTCTCACGTAATCTCAATAGACACGTCTTCCTCCCATTGTATGTCATTTCTGCAGATCAAACCTATCAACTTTCATTCTCAGTGGGCCAGCAACGCTCACATTCCCTGGCAGAATGTTTAAAATTCCCTTCCCATTCCAGTGCTTAAGAACTAGACTGCTGAAGGCATAGCTGCCAATGGTGGAGTGAAGGGAGTGGGATTGAACTGGAGACCATAGAATGTTACTGGAAATGAAAAAAAAACTCATATTTATATATCACCTTTATTATAGTAAACCATCCAAAGGTGCTTCACTGGAGCGATTATCAATCAAAATCTGATGCCAAGCTACAGGAGATATTAGGACAGGTGACCAAAAGCTTGGTCAAAAAGATAGATTTTAAGGAGCATCTTAAAGGAGGAGAGAGACTTAGAGAGGTGGAGAGGCTTAGGGAGGGAATTCCAGAGTTTAGAGCCCAGGCAGCTGAAGGTACAGCTATGAAAGTTGGAGCAATTACAATTGGCAATATGTAAGTGGCAGAGATCTTGAAGGGTTGTGTGGCTAGAGGAGGTTACACAGATAGGGAGAGATGAGGTAATGGAAGGATTTGAGCATAAAGAAAAGAATTTTAAAATAAATAAAAATGGTTTATTTATAGGGTCATGGGAACCTGAATGTCAGAAGGTAAGAACATAGGAATATAGGAACTGGAAGAGGCCATTTAGCCCCTCGAGCCTGTTCTTCTATTCGTCAAGATAATGGTTGATCTGCAACCTGATTCCATATACCCACCTTTGCTCCATGATCCCTTAATATGCATAAATGAGCATAAAGTTAAGAAAGTTCAGTTAGAAGTGGAGTGGGCTAAAATCAGGGGGAAAATTATTTTTATTGTTGTTACCTTTTGGTGAGTGTAACATGAGTCGGAGGAACAAGAGACTTTGGACTTATTGCTTCAAATATTCTAAAACACTGGGGGTACTCCTCACCACATGCCTGGGTCTGCAGTTGAATAACTGATGATGAGTGATTGCTGTGATTAGTCAACATGTCAATAATATTTTGCACAACCTCAGGATGTGGCAGTGAAATGCATTGGAAGTGTAGTAACTTTGGTAACTTAGGAAACTTGACAATTTGCACATAGCAAACTACTACAAATAGCAGTATGATGATGTCCAGATAATCTGTTTTAGTCATGTTGGTTGAGGGACATATTTTGGCCAGGACACTGGGGAGAATGACCCTGCTCTTCTTCGAAATAGTGCCCTGGGATTTTTTATGCCCATTTGAGAGGGTAGATGTGAACTTGGTTTGATACCTCATCCGAAAGACAGTACCTCTGACAGTGCAACGTTCCCTCAGTGCTGCTTTGGGACTGTCAGCCTGGGCTATGTGCTAAAGCTGGAACCTACAAACTACTAATGAAGAGGTGAGTGTTCTACTGACTGAGCTGTAACTGAAGGGCATTATCGCTGTTATCATGAGACCAGCTGGATGGTAGCAGGTGAAGATACCTCCTTTAGTGTCGAAAACTTTAAAGGATTGATCAGAAACAAACACCGATGAAACCCAATGTTCACAAGCTCAGAATAACCCTGAGCCACAATGAAGAGTGTTCAGCAGGAACTCACCAAAGACGTTTTTGTCAGAAAATCGTTTAACGCACATTTTGAAAGTAGTTGGAATGCATCAGCCGGAGTTAATTGGAAACACATGTTAAAAATAACAGGAGTTTGCTGAGGCAGCCAGCTCTCTTCCTTATTAAGTCCGGCATCTCCTGAAAGATGGAGCAAAGCCAAGCATTCCAGTTGAAATCATGGAGCTGGCATTGGCTTCAAAGGCTCCCGGAAAACCCGGAATTTTATATCTAATTAACATCAGGCTGGCATGCTAACTGCACATCAGATCATGATAAAACGTGGAAAAATTAATGTATCAGAAGTATGTGGTGGTCAGCATTATCTACCTGCATGATAAGGGGTTCACAAGCAGTAATACTGAAATAAGAGGGCAATGATTTATCTGTGTGAATATTTACCGACTAACAGCTTATCACTAAACCGCTGAGACTACTGAATATTACACTGTGAATTGGTTCATGTACTGCACCTGTACCCTGTCAGTTGAAACCACACAATTTAATTTTAATTTTCAGAATTGGTTGCACTTTTCATTGGAGAGCTTGCAGTAAGTTTGAAAAGGTAGGATGACTAATGCCAGGATGGATCACACCCATTGCGGGTACAGCTCCGGTAAGATACAGAGTAAAGCTCCCTTGACACTGTCCCCATCAAACACTCCCAGGGCAGGTACAGCACGGGCTTAGATACAGAGAAAAGCTCTCTTTACATCGTCCCCATCAAACACTCCCAGGACAGGTACAGCACGGGGTTAGATACAGAGTTAAGCTCCCTCTATACTGTCCCCATCAAACACTCCCAGGATAGATACAGCACGGGGTTAGATATGGAGTAAAGCTCCCTCTACACTGTACCCATCAAACACTCCCAGGACAGATACAGCACGGGGTTAGATATGGAGTAAAGCTTCCTCTACACTGTCCCCATCAAACACTCCCAGGACAGATACAGCACGGGGTTAGATATGGAGTAAAGCTCCCTCTACACTGTCCCCATCAAACACACCCAGGACAGATACAGCACGGGGTTAGATATGGAGTAAAGCTCCCTCTACACTGTCTACATCAAACACTCCCAGAAGTTGCTCTTTAACCCACAACACTCTGGCAGTTAATCGAAGGTGAAGGTGGGAAGGCAAAAACCATGAAATAAATTCAGAAGCAATTGGATGATATCTTTATGAGGATGTGGGTTCGGACCACTGTGGATTAATAGGTGGATCATTACTAATTATCTTGTGAATCTGCAAAGCAGAGACACAGATAGCCCCTCACTGGGAAGGGAAGTAGAAATGATTCTTAAATTGACTGGCGGGTGAATCAGCCTCCATGGCCTGGCCCATACTCCCTTCTCCTGCACCCCCCCACTGCCTCCACCTCCAGGGCAGTATCGGAGGACATTATTCCGAAAGTAATGAAAGCAAGCATGGTTGTGGGAGCTGGTGAAGAACGAGTTACAACAGCTCGCACTTGTATAGCGCCTTTAAAGAAATGAAAGATCCCAAGGTTCTTCACAAGAGCAATTATCAATGAAAGTTTGACAACATATGAAGATATTAGGACAAGTGGCGAACAATTTGGTCAAAGCAGTTGGTTTTAAGGAGCATCCGAAAGCGGGAGAGAATCGGAGAGATTTAGAGAGTGAATTTCAGAGCTTCAGACCCAGGCATTTGAAGGCACAGTCGCCAATGGTGAAGCGATGGAAATGAAGCAATGGAAATATACAGATAAAGTATTTTTACAGCTGTTCCAGGCAAGAAAATGACATGAAAGCTAAAAGGGGAGAAATGAATGCCAGTGATGATGGGCTTGCCTGTAAAGAGTTGAATGACTAGCTTAACTGAGCAGCCTGAAAGGGCAAATGGCTGAGAGACACAATCTGAATACCAAATTTTACATTAAAAATTGCCAGTGTGCCTTAGAGTCAGGAAGGAGAGAGAGAACTTGCATTTGTACGTTGCCTTCACCACCACAGGACCTCCCAAAGCACTTTACAGCCAATAGTGTGCTTCTGAAGTGCAGTCACTGTTTTAATGTAGGGAACACTGCAGCCAATTTGTGCACAGAAAGATTCCACAAATGGCAATATGCTAACTAGCAGATAATCTGGTTTTAGTGATTCCTCCTTAAGGAATAAATACTGACCAGAACACAGCGTAGGATGCCCCTGCAGTACATGGAATCTTACAGCACAGAAGGAGGCCATTTAGCCCCCTTATGTCTGTGCCAGCTTTTTGACAGGGTTATACAATTAAAGCCACTTACCTACTCTTTTCTGAAAACCCTGTAAATGTCTTCCCTTCAAATATTTTTTTCAATTTCCTTTTCAAAGTCACTAATGAATCTGCTTCCACTGCCCTTTCAGGCAGCACATTCCCGATCACAACAACTCACTGTGTAAGGATAAAGCTTCCTCATGTTCCCTCTGGGCCCTTCGCCATCTGATTGCTGACCTTCCTGCCACTTGAAACACTTTCTCCTTATTTACTCTGTTAAAATCCTTCATAACTTTGAACATCTCTATTAAATTTCCCCTTAACCTTCTCTGCTCTAAGAACAAACCCAGCTTCTCCAGTCACCTCACGTAAGTGGAGTCCCTCACTTCTAATACCATTTTAGTAAATCTCTTCTGCATATCATGTTTTTCTAATCATAAAAAAGGTGCCAATCACTCATAAGAGATTGGGTAAACATGTTGTGGGTTCATTTAGGCACATGAGAACAGATGTACATGGATAGAAAGCTTGGAGACAGTAGCAGCAAAGCTGCGTGTGCTGTGTTCTGCTCACAGGCCAAAGTGAAACTAAAACTGGATCACATGACACACTTCCCTTGTAGTGATGGAATGCTGCTATCTCTTCAAGGCATATTACAACATTGCACCCTCTCTAAGGTTTTGACATCCCTCCTAAAGTGTGGTGCCCAGAACTGAACACAATACTCCAGCTAAGGGCTAACCAGTGATTTATAAAAGGTTAGTTTAGCTTCCTTTTATACTCTATTCCTCTATTAACAAAGTCAATGACCCTGTATGCTTTTTAACAACCTTCTCAACTTGTCCTGTCACCCTCAAAGGTTTGTGTCCATACAGCACCAGGTCTCTCTGTTCTTGCACCTCTTTTAGACATTTAACTTATAATTCTTCTACTCAGACTTGCAACGTGTCTGTTGATTTTTACCATGATCATCTCCAACAAGAGAATCTAACCATTGCCCCTTGACATTCAATGGCACCACCATCACTGAACCTCCCACTATCAACATCCTAGGGGTTACCATTGACCAGAATCTGAACTGTACTAGCTATATAAATACTGTGGCTACAAGAGCAGGTCAGTGGTTAGGAATCCTGCAGCAAGTAACTCACCTCTTGACTCCCCATCTGACTCCACCGTCTACAAGGCACAAGTCAAGAGTGTGATGGAATACTCCCCACTTGCCTGGATGAGTGCAGCTCCCACAACACGCAAGAAACTTGACACCATCCAGGACAAAGCAGTCCTCTTGATTGGCACCATATCCACAAACAATCACTCCCTCCACCACTGACGCACAGTAGCAGCAGTGTGTACCATCTACAAGATGTACTGCAGGAATTCACTAAGGCTCCCTAGACAGCACCTTCCAAACCCATAACCACCACCATCTAGAAGGACAAGGGCAGCAGATAGATGGGAACACCACCACCTGGAAGTTTCCCTCCAAGCCACTCACCATCCTGACTTGGAAATATATCACCGTTCCTTCACTGTCGTTGGCTCAAAATCCTGGAACTCCCTCCCTAACAGCGCTGTAGGTGTACCTATACCACATGGACTGCAGCAGTTCAAGAAGGCAGCTCACCACCACCTTCTCCAGGGCAACTAGGGATGAGCAATAAATGCTGGCCCAGCCAGTGATGCCCACATCCCGTGAATGAATTTTTTAAAAAGCTTGGTCTCCACTGAAGAAACTTGTCAGCGGCTTATGGTCAGACACAATTGAAAAAAGTTGCCCGTGTAGGTTTTAGTAAAACCTCTTGACATAAACTATAACCAACGATCCTTTTTCCAACTGAGAGTAGCCCTTTTCAGCTTGGGGAAGGTCTCTTGAACCGTAGCCAATGGGTCTTTCTGATCTGTCCCCCATTTGATAGAATGGCTCCTACACCAGAGAATTTTCTCCCAGTCGGGTGGGCCGATTGTCGCCCGCAATCGGCTGTGCGCCGCCATTTTACATGCACCCTGAAGCACTCAGCATTACCTGTGCGGGCGGGGAGAGATCGGAGAGTCGGGGCCTATGCTCTTTTGCGCATGTGCATGAAAGAGCACAGAAATCTCCAAAGCAGCCCTGTGCCTCCAGAGAGATTAAGTTCAGCACAAAGAATGTTTAAAATAAAAAAAATTAATTTATTCAGACATGTCCCCTCAAGTGACAGTGTCACATAAACTGGGACATATTTATGAATTTTAGTAAAACTTTTTAATTCATTTATAAACTCTTCATGAAACCTCATTCCATCCGTAGATGAGGTTTCATAAGAAAGACGAAGGCCGCCTGGGCTCTTCGCCTGCCAACCTTAAGGCTGGACAGGCAGCCCTGATAATCACTTTAATTAGGTAATTAATGGCCTTAACAGGCCTTTGACAGTTCAGTGGGCACACAGCGGACTCCACTGCGTGCCCGCCGACCTGAAGATCAGAATGACGCACAGTGACATCGGGATGCACGCCTGACATCATCGCGCATCATTCTACATGTCAGAATTGCGGGAGCAGGCCAAATGGAAAATTCTGGCCCATAAGGAGAAGCATCACACGTCAACACTAACTCCTTAGTTGGGTCATTATGTACCAACGTGCATGATGAATGAAGCAGTTTCTTCGCTGTAGCAAAGGCTTCTTCTTGCTGTGGAGCCCATGACCAGCGGTCATTCTTCCTCAGCAACAAATGTAGTGGAGCCAGTACAATGGATAGATTAGGTAAAAAGCAGCTTTAGTAGTTAATCGTACCTAGGAAAGATTTAAGCTCTGTCACATTAGAGGGTGATGGTGCATCTTTAATTGCTTGGACCTTGTCTTCAACAGGATGCAACTCCATAGCGTCCACTCTGTGACCCAGGTAGGTTGCCTCCGATTCTTGAAATGTGCATTTTTCTCGCTTCAAACGCACGCTTGCTTCCATAAATCTTCTCAGCCCTTCCTCAATGTTGGCTAAATGTTCAGCTTCGGTCAGTCCAGTGATGAGAACATCATCTCAGTCCACGACCACATTTGGAAGTCCCTGCAGGAGACTCCCCATGGTTTGTTGAAAAATAGCACAGGCTGATGAAACACTGAAAAATAATTGGGTGTACTGGTTGAGGCCTTTGTGAGTATTAATTGTCATGTGTTCTCTTGACGTGCTATCCAATTTCAACTGTTGATAGGCATGACTCATGTCTAGGTTTACATATGACTTGTCTCCTGCTAACTTTACATACAAGCCATCGATTCTAGGAATGGGGTATTTGTAAAACTTTGCTGCTTTGTTGACTGTCAGTTTGTAGTCACTACATAGACATATAGTCTGGTCCGGCTTGACAATGGAAACAAAAACAAAAAATGCTGGAAAAACCCAGCAGGTCTGACAGCATCTGTGGACGGAAAGACAGAGTTAATGTTTTGAGTCTGTATGACTCTTTTTCTGAGCTTTGATGAAGAGTATTACGGACTCGAATCGTTAACTATGTCTTTCTCTCCACAGATGCCGTCAGACTTGCTGGGTATCTCCAACAATTTTTTGTTTTTGTTTCAGATTTCCAGCAGTATTTTGCCTTTGACAGCTGGGACTATGGGTGTGGCCAGCTCAGAAAACTGAACAGGCTGAATTATTCCCAAATTTTCCAACCTGCACAACTCTGCTTCCACTTTTTCTTTTGATGAGTAACACACTGGTCTGGCCTTGAAGAAACGTGGTGTTGCCTGGGGATTGACAAGCATTTCAGCTTGCATGCCCTTTAGTTTTCCCAATTTGTCTCGAAAAACAAGGTCATATTTCTTCAAGAGCTCTGGAATTCCATCGGACTTCAAATGGAATATTTCTGACCAGTCAAGTTTTATTTTCTGTAGCCAATTTTGACCCAAAAGACTGGGCCCCTCCCCTTTTACAACGATCACAGGCAGTCGGGCTGCCTGTTGTTTGAAGCAGACTGGGACAGCAGCAATGCCTCTGACCTGAACGGCTTCTCCAGTATAAGTTCTCAGCTTGGCAGACATCCACTCCAATGTCAATGGCTGACTCCCTTCACTGAGGTACCTGAACGTCTGCTCCCCAACAACAGTAGTTGAAGCACCGGTATCTAGCTCCATCTGCAGTTGTTGCCATTCACTTGCACTGTCGCTGTAATGGGCTCAGATTTAGCAGCAGTTGCATGATAAAAAAGTACACATCAGCAGTAGCAGGCTCAGCCTTTGCTCTATGAGTTAGCTCAATCAGATTCCTTTGTTGTTTTGCTGTTTGCCTGTCTTGTGTTCTGCACTGCCGAACCAGGTGTCCTCTCCTGTGGCAATAATTACATTCTGCCTCTTTGAATCTACAGATGTCTGCTCCATGATTTCCTCCACATCCTGTAGCAAATGTGTATCTTATTAGCTGACGTGTTACCATTAGGCTTCCTAAGTCTTCGTGTAGTGGGCATGGAATCGTGTGTAAAATCTGCCTTTTCTTCGCGCTGCGCTGAGCAGCAGGTTCCCGCCCAACATGGAGTGTGGTGCCGTTATCCACATGCCGCAAAGCCTGAGAGTCTTTCACGTCACTTTCCATAGCGATGGAAAGTACCAGGGTGCACTTGAAATCGATGTTGGATTCGGCCAGCAGACAGCCCTGTATGGCATCGTCCTTGAGCCCGCGTACAAGTCTGTACCGCAGCATATCACTCAAGGCATCCGCAAACTCATTGGAAGCAGTTCAGAGAATGTTTACCAGGTTAATCTGCAGTTTTTTTGTGTTTACCAGGTTAATACCTGGAATGGGATGGTGTGGGTGGTTGTCTTGTGAGGAAAGGTTAGACAGGCTAGGCTTGTCTCCACTGGAGTTTAGAAGAGAAAGACAACTTGATTGAAACAGATAAGAACCTTAGGGGTCTTGACAGAGTGGATGTGGAGAGGATGTTTCCTCTTGTGGAAGAATCTAGAACTAGGGTCACTGTTTAAAAATAAGGGGTCACTCATTTAAAGCAGGGATCAGGCGAAATTTTTTTCTCACAGAGGGTCATGAGTCTTTGGAACTCTGCTCCTGAAAAGATGGTGGAAGCAGAGTCTTTGAATGTTTTTAAGGCAGAGGTGGCTAGATTCTTGGTAAGCAAGGGCGTGGTACGTTATCAGGGGTAGGTGCAATGCAGATTTCAGGTTACTATCAGCCATCTTCTTATTAAATGGCAGAGCAGGCTGGAGGGGCTGAATGGCCTATTCCTGCTCCTTCTTCATATGTTCATAAACTCTCAGTATTCGGTTAACGTTAACGGATTCACCACAAAGGTAGCAATGGGCTCTCCTGGGGCACAAACTCTCATATTAAACTTGAAGTGCTGCATGATCACAGGTGGTTTGGGCTGAAAGTGCAATTTCACAAGTTCCACTGTATGATTTAGAACTGGGTGCACAAGGGGCAGTCAGGTTTCGAATCAGGTAATACATTTTGCTTCCACATGCACTCAGTAGGACAGCTTTATGTTTTTCTTCAACAGTAATCCCGTTCGCAATGAAATAGAACCTGAGTTGCTCAACAAACTGACTCCAATCTTCAATGTTAGCATCATATGAATTAATTCTTCCAAACAGTGGTATGACTGATAAGTATTATTCAACTTTGTTTTGCTCACAACAACCTGGGTGAAGTATGCAGAAGTCGGTTTCATCCTCACCGCCAAATGTAATAACTTGATGGAGCAGCAGGTTGGTGAAGCAAAGGCTAAACTTTCTTTAGGAGACATGTAGAGGTGCTTGCACACTGGATGCGATCTCTCTGTTGGAAGCCTGACCCTCAGGATTACCCACACAATAAGTTTATTGATTGAAGCCCCCATAATTGCATCACGTGATTGACAGGAAGGAGAGAAATACATCTAGTTACTACACAGGGGCTACTCACTAACCCATGACACCCTAAGGCTTTGCTCTTGGACAGTTGCACACGTGCTGTTCAGGGGCACCTATTAAAATTAGTGGAAGGGGAATTAGCCATATTCCACTAAGGAGCATAGGCATCTCCCACCATTAGAGAGGGACGATTGGCTCTATATAGCTTGAGGGACACTACTGCACAAGCATGGGGCAAGACAAGGAGGCAGCCAGTACTGGGATTGAACCTGGAAAAACTCAGCAGGTCTGACAGCATCTGCAGAGAGGAATACAGTTGACGTTTCGAGTCTGTATGACTCTTCATCAGAACTAAGGAAATAGAGAAATGAGTTGAAATATAAGCTGGTAGAGAGGGTGGGAGAGGTAGAGCTGGATAGAGGGCCAATGATAGGTGGAGGCAAAGAAGAGATTGCCAAAGATGTCATAGACAAAAGGACAAAGGGATGTTGACCGTGGTGATGTTATCTAAGGAATGTGCTAATAGGGACATTAAGGGTAGCAAGCAGGACAAGCTAGTGGCAGATGGCCCTAGTGGGGGTGGAGTGGGGGGAAGGGATCGAGATGGGCTAAAAGATGGAGATAAAACAATTGATCAAAATAAATTTTAAAATAGGTGGGAAAAGAAAAATTTTTTTTTCAAATTATAAATTATTGGAAAAAGGGGGATCGGAAAGGAGGGCCCTCCACCGTGGCCGGCTCATCTCCCGCGCATCCACCCTCACCCTCTCAGAACCATGATAGGGTCCCCCTTGTCCTCTCTTAACATCCCACCAGCCTCCGCATTCAAAGGATCATCCTCCGCCATCTCCAGCATGATGCAACCACCAAACAAATCTTCCCTTCATCCCCCCCTAGTAGCTTTCCACAGGGATCGTTCCCTCCAGGACACCCTGGTCCACTCTTCCATCACCCCCTACACCTCAACCCCCTCCCACAGCACCTTCCCATGCAACCACAGAAGGTGCAGCACCTGCCCCTTTATTTCCCCCCTCCTCACCATCCAAGGGCCTAAACACTCCTTTCAAGTGATGCAGCATTTCACTTGCACTTCCCTCAATTTAGTCTAATGCATTCGTTGCTCCCAATGCGTTTTCCTCTACAGTGGAGAGACCAAGCGCAGACTGGGTGACCGCTTTGCAGAACACCTTCAGTCTGTCCGCAAGCATGACCCAGACCTCCCTGTCGCTTGCCATTTCAACACACCACCCTGCTCTCATGCCCATCCTTGGCCTGCTGCAATGTTCCAGTGAAGCTCAACACAAACTGGTGGAACAGCACCTCTTCTTCTGACTAGGCACTTTACAGCCTTCCAGACTGAATATTGAGTTCAACAATTTCAGATCATGAACTCTCTCCTCCATCCCCACCCCCTTTCCGATACCCCTTTTTCCAATCATTTATAATTTGAAAAAAAATTTTTTTCTTTTCCCACCCATTTTAAAATTTATTTCGATCTATTGTTTTATCTCCACCTTTTAGCCCAATTTGATCCCTTCCCCCCCATTCCACCCCACCCCCACTAGGGCCATCTGCCACTAGCTTGTCCTGCTTGCTACCCTTAATATCCCCATTAGCACATTCCTTAGATAATATCACCACCTTCAACACCCCTTTGTCCTTTTCTCTAAGACATCTTTGGCAATCTCTTCTTTGCCTCCACCTAACACTGGCCCCCTATCCAGCTCTACTGTCCCACCCCCCTCTACTAGCTTATATTTCACCTCATTTCTCTATTTCCTTAGTTCTGATGAAGAGTCATACGAACTCAAAACATTAACTGTCTTCATCTCCACAGATGCTGTCAGACCTGCTGAGTTTTTTCAGGCATTTTTGTTTTTGTTTCAGATTTCCAGAATCCACAGTATTTTGCTTTTATCTGGGATTGAACCTGCCACATTGGCATGATCATGCATCACACTCCAGCCATCTAGCAAACTGGTCCCTCAGAGAATAGTGAAATGGGCAACTAAGATAAAAGCAAAATACTGTGGATGCTGGAAATCTGAAACAAAAACAAAAATTGCTGGAAAAACTTAGCAGGTCTGACAGCATCTGTGGAGAGAAAGACAGTTAACGTTTCAACATCGTATGACTCTTCAAAACGAAAGAGAAGTAGAAATGTGGTGAAATATGTACTGTTTAAGTGGGGGTGGGACAGGTGAAGCTGAATAGAAGGCCAGTGATAGGTGGAGGCAAAGGAGAGATTGCAAAAGATGTCATAAACAAAAGGTCGAAATGGGCAATGTTTATTCCTCAACCAACATCACATTATCTGTTTACCTGACCTTTGCCGTTTGTGGGATCTTGCTGTGTGCATAGTGCCTGTCGGCTTTCCTACATTACAACAGTGATCGCACTTCAGAGTATGTGGTTGTGGCTGTAAAGTGCTTTGCAATGACCCAAGGAGCATCAAACAAAAATCTCTCTCAAAATCGAGCAAATGACTTGTAAAAAGACAACTCAATGTTACTGATAGTTTTAAAAAAAGAGCTCAGCCAACTGAAACTTGAGCATTCATTGTTCTTGGGGAGCTGGTTTGACTAAGCCTGCTGGTGTTGGGTGCTTACATTTCCTTAATGATGTTGATCATTCCTGCTCAGCAACCATTGCACAGTCTGAGATTAATCATTAAATGAGAGGAAATTGAGGGGCTGACATATCGGAGTCAACTTTCAATTTTGCATAAATACCTGAGGATTAACTGAGGGGAAGAGGATAGGGAGAGTGTCAACATTAACTGAGCGAGTATGTCTGTTAAATTGTGGGGGTTGGGGAGGAGAATACAAATAATGTCAGGTAAAGGTACCATTTACATTATAAAGCCCATATAACTATTGTTATCATGCGCCCAAGCCCTGTAATCTCATCCGGTTTTACTTTGTTAGTTTTAGTTTATCTGAACAGGTTTTAGTTGCCTTCTGTGTGATTGAGGTGAAAGGGCAACAAGAAACTTGCGGATAAAACACACGCCCCTTATTTACAGAAATCAAACATTGGCGATTATCTAAGAGATGAGTTACATTTCCTAATCCTCGTGTTACTCACCAATCTTGTATTCCTTGTTTGAGTTTGGGCACTCCCTTCCCTTTGAGCTGTGTCACTTCTCGAGCATGTTGATCTGCCAGGTGCAGAAGCCTAATGGTATTTAGACACAAGCTCTGTGACGTTGCTGTGATACTGATGCTAACCATTGACATCAGTGCTGTCTGCATTGAATGTTCCTGCCCGCCTTTGTTTTCTGGTTCTGATTGTTTGTGTTGGCGGAGGGAAGGAAGGGCTCTTGATTACTCTGATCTCTGAAATCTCTGCTCTCCTCCAATCCTGGCCCCTTGCACATTCCCAATTTTAATCGCTCCACCATTGGCGGCCCTGCCTTCAACTGTTTAGGCCCTGAGTTCTGGAATTCCCTCCCAAAACCTCTGATTCCCTACCTCACTCATTTAACAGGTGCCCCTAGCAGCTGGCTAGAATAGGAATTGTGCCCCCTCCACCCACCTATGTAAATGAGAGAGCCTAATGCCTGACTAAATCCCCTCATGGAAATTGGCCAATGAAGAATGGCCCAGGCTCATTACTAGTTATAAACATGGGTCTGCATCATAACAGACATTGAAATATGGGAACAAAGCGCGGCCATGTTCCCAAACATACTCTGCAATGGAAATGTACAGTCTGCTGCTTGGCAATGACTGATAAGGCTTTAACTCCTTTTGTTTGCAGAGAATGGGTTCCTGTGTATAAATGACAATCAGCAAAGGACTCTTCTTGTCTAATGGTGCCTGGTGACCCTTACTTGAATGTTCAAAGCGCACGGTTATCAGGCCAGCATAGGGTCAGGGTTGGGTTTGACTCTCCCTGATGATAACTGTTGATAATCTCACAATGAATGGATCCTTGGGTGAGGTTCTGAGCACCCATCTTTATCTCAATGGAAAACAAATATAAAAATACCTGGAGAAACTCAGCAGGTCTGGCAGCATCTGCGGAGAGGAACACAGTTAACATTGAGTCCATATGACTCTTCAACAGAACTAAGTAAAAATAGAAGAGCGGTGAAATATAAGCTGGTTTAAGGTGGGGGGGGTGGTGGGGCGGTGGTCGTGCTGGGACAAGTAGAGCTGGATAGAGGGCCAGTGATAGGTGGAGATAACCAAAAGATGTCACAGACAAAAGGACAAAGAGGTGTTGAAGGTGATGATATTATTTAAGGAACGTACTAATTAAGGGTAGAGAGCAGGACAAGCAAGGTACAGATAGCCCTAGTGGGGTTGGGGTGAAAGAATCAAAATAGGCTAAAAGGCAGAGATAAAACAATGGATGGAAATACTGTTCAGTCTCCTCTGTTCTGATGATGCCACTTTCAAAAACAGTTCCTCTGACATGTCTTCCTTCTTCTTTAACCGAGGTTTTCCACCCATGGCGGTTGACAGGGTCCTCAACCGTGTCTGGCCCATCTCCCACGCATCCACCCTCACACCTTCCTCTCCCTCCCAGAAACATGATAGGGTCACCCTTGCCCTCACTTATCACCCCACCAGCCTCTGCATTCAATTACCTGGGAGCTTGGGAAGCCTATAGTTCCCTGTTGCTTTCTCCATGGCAATGCCTTAGCCAATCAGAGTCGACTTGCCAACTAATCAGTGCCCTTTTCTCCTGTAGTATAAATTGTTGTGATTGTTTGGCGTTCTCACATTTGTCTTGATAAGTACAAGGTGAAAAGCTTTGGCAACATGTCTCTCTTTTCAGTAATATTCAAATCGGAACAAAGGAACAGGAAGAGGTAATTTAACCCCTAGAGTCTGTATCACTATTCAGTTAGCCTGTGGCTGATCTGCATCCTAACTCCATCTACCCACCTTAGTCAATATATTTTTTCACACCATTATCAAGTGAAAATGTATCAATCTCAGATTTTAAAATGATTCATTAATCTAACATCCACAGCTTTTTGAAAGGGAGAGTTCTGCAATTCTACCTTTGTGTTCCCTAACGTCTCTGTTGAATTGACTGCCTCTGATTTTAAAGTTCTGTCTCTGGTCCTAGCCTTTCCCTTTGGATTACGTTATCTCTATCATAATCTAATCTTGGAGTCATGGAGTCCGGTGATATTCCAGCCTCTATCAAGATCAAGATGGGTGCTCAGAATCTCATCCAAGGATCCATTCATTGCGTGAGATTATCAACAGGTATCATTGGGGAGAGTTGAATCCAACTCCAACCCTGACCTATGCTGGCCTGATAACCGTGCACTTTGAACACTCCAAGTGTCACTGGGCACCAATTGACAGGAGGAGCCCTTTGCTGATCGACTTCCTTTCCATAATCCAAAAGCTAAAACAATTTGCATTTCTAGAGCACTTTTCATGACTTCAAGATACAGTAAAGTACTTTACAGGCGATTAAGTATTTTCCTGAGGCGTAGTCGATTAGAAAATGCAGCAGCCAATTTGTGCACAGCAAGATCCCCCAACAGCAATGTGATAATGGCTAGCTAATCTATTCTTTGTGTTGTTGGTTGAGGGATAACTATTTGCCAGTACCCTGGAGGTTCCTCAGGTCTCCTACAAGGTGATGGGATGGGATCTTTTATGTCTCCCTGAGGGGGTTTAACATCTCATCCTAAAGACTCTGATGGTGCAGCACTCACAGAATCACACAGTGCAGAAAAGGCCCTTCGGCCCTTCGAGTCTGCACTGACACCTGACCTACCTACCTAATCCCATTTACCAGTACTTGGCCCATTGCCTTGAATGTGCCAAGTGCTCATCCAGGTACTTTTTAAAGGATAAACCCACCTCCACCACCCTCCCAGGCAGCGCATTCCAGACCATCACCACCCTCTGGGTAAAAAAGCTTTCCTCACATCCCCCCAAACCTCCTGCCCCTCAATTTGAATTTATGTCCCCTTGTGACTGACTCTTCAACTAAGGGGAACAGCTGCTCCCTATCCACCCTGTCCATGCCCCTCATAATCTTGTACACCTCAATCAGGTCACCCCTTAGTCTTCTCTGCTCCAACGAAAACAACCCAAGTCTATACAACCTCTCTCCATAACTTAAATGTTTCATTCCAGGCAACATCCTGGTGAATCTCCTCTGCACCCCCTCCAGTGCAATCACATCCTTCCTATAATGTGGCGACCAGAACTGCACACAGCACTCCAGCTGTGGCCTCACCAAGGTTCTATACAACACCAACATGACCTCTCCACTTTTGTAATCTATGCCTCGATTGATAAAGACATGTCCATATGCATTTTTCGCCACCCCACTAACATGCCCCTCTGCTTTCAGCACTCCCTCAGTACTGCACTGGGAGTGCAGGTCTCAGTTTTGTAGTCAAGTCTCTGGACTAGGATTTGACTCAGAGACCTGAGAGCCACCCATTGAGACGAGGCTGATGACTAGAGATCAAGGTTCTATCTCCGGCTGAGATTCCTGAACTGAGTTCAGGGTAGGTATTAGAGCCTCAGCTCCTCTCAGTCTCCAGGAATGGCTCCAGGAAAGGGTTAACACAATTCTGCGAACAAAACTCCACTTACATTCTTTTTCTCTCTCTGAACAAACATTCCCTGATCACTAGGAAGTTATGGTATGGACTAGTCAATGGGGGGGGGGGGGTGGTGGGGGGAGAACTCTGATGTTATATTTGGCCTTGGAAGGCAAAGCGTTCACTTAGAGAATGTGGGGATGGGGGTGTTAGCTGTCGAACACCCAGGGAGCCTCTCCTCTCCCTGCAGTCACACAAAATCAATCCTCCCCCAGCTGAAATCTATATCCATACCCCAGGGCGAATCCAGCCTGTGACATGAGAGCGGCATCAGCTTTCTGCCTGCTTTCCGACCCTGTCTGTTAAAAGGCAACCTCTAGTACAGTGCAGCGCAGGCAGTGAGTGTTCAAAGAGGCAAATTCTCTCCAGAAACACAGCGCGGGGTATGTCCATTCAGCCTCTCGATCAGAGGGGGTAATCGGATGGAGGGTGGGGAGTTACTCAAATGAGCAGCAAAATTCGTCCATGAGCGGTTGAGGGCCACGCTTGTGAACGGAGGGGGGGGGGGGGGGGGAGGAATTCTCTGACGTTCGAGTTTGTGCAAAGGACAGAAAACCGCCAGGCTCCAGGCAGAGCAACTGAACTTGTAAAAGCTGCCGAGAGCCGGGCAAGTTGGTGACTGCATTTTCTAGTAAAGGAGCTGATTGTATGAGACAAGGTTTCAGGTGAGAGCCTGGGAGGGAGCAAGTATCATCATCGATTGCACAAGTCTATCAGTCACAGGAGAGGATTGGCGACCAGAGTCTTATTGCCTGGAGGGGGGTTTAAAAAAAAAACCCAACTCCCTGGATAAACGTTCAACCCGGAAATGTGGACGGGGCTTGTTAACTGAGCTCAGAGCAAGAAGCGGCCGCATCACCCGGACAAAGCGGCCCCTGGGGAGGGAAGATCAGGAAACTGGAGAAACTTTTCGCAGATTGTCCCCGGTTTCCCTCGCTCGGTGTTTTTGGGTCTGATACCTATTGAAAATACTGAACATTGCTGCCGGTTTCTAGGCGAAGCTCAGGTGTGGGGTCTCTCTCTCTCTCTCCCCACCGCCCCCCCCCCCCCCATCCCTTCTCCCCCCAAATCTTGGAGGAATGGGCAATTGTGCAATGATTTCCGCGTGGGTGGTTTGCAGTTAGGTTTGATCTGTGGATAATTAAAAAAAAACACACACACACACAACAAAACATCACCTGGACAATCGGCTTCTCGCTCAGTGTTCCTGCTGGGAAGCAGCCAATTTAATCGGCGGCTGTAAATAAAACCAAACTCCAGACCATCTTTGGCTGGTGATTCTGTGGCGGGGGTTACCTCTCCCCGCCTCCCAGTGAAGAGTCCCAACTCGGGGAGGAAGATGTTGAATTTCGTCCAGTGCCGCCTCTGAGGACAGCAATTGTGGGAAAGGAGTTTGGCAGAGAATGGAGTCCCTGGGTTTGGAACAGAGGGAGAGGCTGAGGCGCCTGCATTTCAATCACTTCCCCAGCCGCAGACATTCGTGGATTTGGTGAGTAACTGGAGAGGCGAGACAGTGAGAAACGTGGAGTGGAGAGATTCCGATTGCTCTTAATAGATTAAACCTGTTCACAGCCACAGTTAAACTGCGAGTCAGTAGCTGGAAATAAAGACAAAACACTCCTCAGTTTCACAGCCAATGATTTTTCAAGCGTAGTCACTGTTTTAATGTCAATTCTCAAACAGCAAAATAAAATAATACTGCGGATGCTGGAAATCCGAAATAAAAACACAAAGTGCTGGAAAAGCTCAGTAGGTCTGGCGGCATCTGTGGAGAGAGGAAAACAGGGCTTTGAAGCAGGAAGAGTCATACGGACTCCAAACGTTAACTCTGCTTCTCTCTCTACAGTTGCTGTCAGACCTGCTGAGATTTTTCCAGCATTTTCTGCTTTTGCTTCACAAACGGCAATTTGATAATGGCCAGTTGAATCTAATTTTTGTGATGTTGATTGAGGGTAAATGTAGAGCAGGTCCCCAGCTCCTCTTCAAGGATCCAGAGGATCTTTTGCATCCACCTGAGAAGGTAGGTGGGCCCTCAAGTTTAACACCTCGCCTAAAGGACAGCGCCTCTGAGAGAACAGCACTGTTAGTGTCAGCCTTGACATCTGTGCTCAAGTCCTGGAGTGGGATTTGAACCCCCAAGCTACTGATTTGGGAGGCGAGAAAGCAACCTATTGCAACTAATAGGTTGTCAAGTCCCAATCTAGAAAAATGAGTGCAAAATCCCGGCTGACGCTCGCAGCACCAGTAATGAGAAAGTGCTGCACCATTGGCGGTTTCACCCTTGGACCAAGATCCTATCAGTCCCTTTGGGAGCAGTGAAGATCCCACAGCATTACTTTGAGGAAGAATGGAGGTATTGTGGCCAATCAACCAGCATCACTAAAACAGATGATCTGGTCTTTATCACGTTGCAGTTAGTGGGAGCTTGCTGTGCACAAATTGGCTGCTGTGTTTCCTACATTACAACAGTGACTTTTAAAGTGCTATATTAACTGTGAAATACTTTGGGACTACCCGAGGTGATGCGAGGTGCTATAGAAAAGCAAGTTTGACTTTTATTTCTTGATCATTGCAATTGTTCTATCACTTGGCCAGTGCTGCTGTTTAAAGGAATTACCTGGCACAGCACAGAGATGCACAGACCAAGCTGATCCTAGTTGACAGTTCACACCTCCTGAGTTTATAACCCAGATTTACATATCAGTGGAGTTAGTGAGTGAGAACTGCCCTGTTAGAAGTGCTGTCTTTCAGATGAGACGTTAAAGCAAGGCTCCTTTCGGGAAGGTGGATGTAAAACAAAAGCTCCCCCTACACTATCCAGAAAAGAGGAGGAAGAGTTCCCCCACTGTCTAGGTTCAGATTTCTCCACATCTCATACCAGTCAACTGACAACTGTTTAGGGATTTGCCTGTACTCTGTTTGCCTACCTCAGATCAGCCATTGCACTGTTAACTACGTGATTCTGTACGGAGATATCTCTGGGAGATGGGGCTGTGGATGATGTTCATTGTATTGAGTACAGCCCAGGGAAGGAGACTGGTTCTATGCTCTTTACTTGAAACAAACTTAGCACCCCTTATCCTTCCAAAGATTGTCCTGCAATTCATCCATCCCCACTACAGCCTTCAACTAGTTCAGAAAGCTCCACCCGCCTCCTGTTTTCCTTCTTACTCGGGACCCATTTACCATCTTATCATAGAATCTTGCAATTCTGAAGGAGGCTATTCAGTCCTTCGTGTCTGTGCTGGCACTTTGAAAAAAGCTATCTAATTAATCCCAACCTCCCTGCTCTTCACCCATAGCCCTGTAAATTTTTCCCTTTCAAGTATTTGTCCAATTCCCTTCTGAAAAAAATTGTTGAATTTGCTTCTCCCTAGGCTTCCTGGCAATGTATTCCAGGTCACCGGAACTTGCTGTATTTGAACTAAAAGTTTTCCTCATCTCCCCTCTGGTTCCTTCACCAATTATCTTCACTCTGTGTTCTCTGGTTACTGCATCTCCCACCAATGGAAGTAGTTTCTTTCCATCTATCAAAACTCTTCCTCATTTTTTCTCTCTGCTCCAAGGAGGACAATCCCAGCTTCTACATCTTCTGGGTTAGGATCTTGAAGGGTAGATTTGATGAACCACACTCCACTTCCCACTTTGAAGCACATATCGGGAAACTGTGTGGCTCAAATTTGTTGTGGAGTCTTGGACTGTCTGTCTGACTGAATATTCCAATGCTCCCGTGGCTGGACTCTGCAAACTTGAGCTCATCCAAAACTGCTGCCTGTATCCTAACTTGCACCAAGTCCCATTCACCCAATTCACCCATCGCCCCCTATGCTCGCTGACCTACACTAGCTTCCAGTCAGGCAACAACTCAACTTCAAAATTCTCATCCTTGTTTTCAAATCCCTCCCATGGCCTCACCTCAGTACTCTCACTCTGTAACTCCTCCAGCCTCACAACCCTCTGAGATACCTTCGTTTCTCCAATTCTGACATCTTGCACATCCCTAATTTCATCACCCTATCATTGGCAGCCGTGTTTTCAGCTGCCTGGGCCCTAAGCTCTGGAAAAAACCTCTTTTTCCTCCTGTAAGCTGCTCTCTAAAACCTACCTCTTTCCTTGTACTAATATTGCCTTGTATGGTTGATGTCAAATTTTGTTTGATAACTGTACTGGGAAGCGCCTTGGGATGCTTCACGATATTAAAAAGATGTTATATTAATGCAGGTGGTGGTTGTTGTCTGTTTGTCTAAATGGTGAGCACTAAGTGCTGCCTCAGGCTGGTAGATGTATCGATTCTGGGACCAGTTGATGATGCTATGATGGAGTTGGTTTGCGGGTAAGGGGTATGAGCTTATGTAAACATGCACCCATAACCATTGACTTGGCTTATCTGTGGAATGGGAAGTATAAGGAATAGATCATTGCAGAACCCCATGGTGGGGGGGCTGGGGGCATCTCATGTCCTCCTGCCTTTCGGACACACAGGTTGGCTCAGTGGGCACCGTTCTTGACTCGGAGTTAGAATGCCGTGGGTTCAAGTCCCACTCCAGAGCTGCAACCCCAACATCTGAGCTGACACTCCCAGTACTGTGGGAGTGTGGCACTGTCAGTGATACTGTCTTTTGGATGTGACATTAAACTGTGGACCCTTCTGCTCACTCGCTCTCTCTCTCTCTCAGTTAGAAGAGCATGCAGAGCTCCTCCTGGTGCCCTGGACAACATTTAACCCTCAATCATTATCATTGAAACAAATTATCTGGCCAATATCATTCTGCTGTTTGTGGGATCTTGTTGTGTGCTACATTGCAACAGCGACTGCACTTTGAAAAGTACTTCCTTGGTTGTAAAGCACTTTGAGAATGCCCTGAGAATATGAAAGGTGCTATATAAATACAAGCCTCTTACTGTCTTTAGTAAACTTGAACAGTATTAGTGTTTAACAGAAGGGTGGAAAGTAATAGGAATTGGGTGAAAGCCTTGGCCTCTGGACTGATGGGGTAATAGTTCTTGTCTGTGCTGTGTGAAATCAGAATTATCCCACTAAGTGTGTGTCAGCTCACAGTATACAAGCTGCTGCTTATTTTGCACATGCCAATGGCCTGGCTCTGCACGTCCTCCCCACCCCAATTACTCCTCGGTGACTCCTCCGGGAGAATGGATGATGCATGAGGACAGGATGGAGCTCGGCTGTGATGTCCTCAGCAATCAGGTAGCCAGTCAAGGCATTGGGGTGGTGTTTGGCGCCAGTATTTCCGCTTTAAGCTCGCTCTTGCAGGGTTGGGGGATGAGGTAGAGCCACTTTAAAATGGAACTAATTGTATTTGTCTCCAGCTCGCCCAGTGGAACTGACTCCAGATGTGGCTGTCACTGATTTGAGCATAAAGAAATCAGTATGTTCTCTCTCTCTGCCTCGGAGGTCAAATCCCCTCCGATAATCGATCATTCCCTTTATCTACAGCATTCGTAACAAATGCACTGAAGCAGATTTCTGACCTTCTCCCATCAGCTACAATGTTCAGGCTGTGGGTATGTTCCCCCTCCCCTGTCAGAAACATACACTCTCGATGACGCATTTTTGTCATTACTTTCCAATGGTGCAATGTCTCCCATGATGCATTGTGCCTCTTTTCCCTGCTCATGTTCAACAGCTTGCATTTATATAGCACCTTTAACCTCCTGAGACTGGTGCTAGGGACATAATCAGACTCAAATTGGCACCAAGCCACATACACGGAGATAGTGGGATAGGTGAGCAAATACTTAGTGGAAAGGGATTGGTCTTAACGTGGAAAAGTGGGGGAGAGAGGCCGAGAGGATTAAGGAGATAAGTCCGGCAAATGTTGCTTCAACAACTGAAGGCACGGCCATCAGTGGTGAGGCAGAGAGAATGGGACAAGAGGTCAGAATTGGAGGAAGGCTGAGATTTCTGAGGGCTCCAGGGCTGGATGAGGTGACAGAGATAGCAAGGTCATGGAGAGGTTTGAACATGAAGGTAGGAATTCAAAATGGGGCTGTCGGCAAACCTGGAGCCAGTGTGGGCCAGCGAGTACGGGGTGATGGGTGAACGGGGTGATGGGTGAACGGGGCTTGGTGCAAGTTAGGATGTGGGCAGCAGAGTTATGGATGAGCTTAAGCTTATTGAGGGTGGGAGGCCGGTCAGGTGCGGCCAGTTGGCAACAGTTGAGTCTGGAGGCAATGGATGAGAGCTTTCACAGCAAATGATCTGAGGCAGAGACAGATGACGTTAGTGAAAATGGATAGTCACAACTGCCAGAGAGAACATCGGGGCAGAAGCCAATCTCAGCAATGCCGAGGTTATGAGCAACTTGGTCCATTCAGTAGATTCATTTTAACATCAGTATTTATTTGTTCAGATCTCAATATGCATTTTCACAGTGAGTTCGGGATCGGTGCGAAACAGCTGTGCCTCGGCACTGGCACTAAACCTGCAGAGAGCAAATTAGGTATTAAGACTCCGACTTGCACCCGAGGCAGTTTGGAGTGAACATTGCTGTTCCGACAATCCTGTTTCCCTTCGCTCTGGTATCGGATCGAGTGCTAATCCTGATTCACATCAACTTCTTTATGCAGAGAGTGGTGAACCCACTGCCACCAGGAGAGGTTGAGGTGAAATGATTTACTGTATGGGGAAACTAGATATACACAAGGGAGAAAGGAATAGAAGGATCTGTTGGCCTTGGGCAGCTTCACCAGAACATTACCAGGGTTCCAAGTGTTAGATTGAGGAGCAATGACATGAAGGTTAAAGGGGGAGGGGATTTGATTTAGGTTTTTTAGGGTTTTGAAAGGAATCCTTAGGGTAAATGGATGGAATTTTTCCACTGGTGAGAGACTCTAGGACATAATCTGAAAACCAGAGCCAGCCATCAAGAGGAAAGGTGGTAATGAGAAATATGCTGTCATTAATTGATGTAGCAGCTCAAGCTTTTTAATCATTTTAAAACAGACATTGATAGATTTTGCTGAAAAAGGTTTAAAAGGGTATGGAGCCAAGGGGATGGAGTTAAGATGTAGATCAGCCGTGATTGCTTTGAAGGTCGGAACAAGCCGGTGTTCCTATCACTTTCTTTGGTGGACAAGCCACCTACAACACAGCCCAACATTAGAGCTACCCTTGAGCCCAGCTCTGTGTCAACAGTTGGAGCTCAGTGCACTGGCCCCAGCATGCTGTGAGTGGGACAAGACAGTTGGAGAAGGAATGGTATCGGAGGAGGTGCTGCAGCCCTGAGTGCCAAAGCTTTTTCTCTTTTTCAATGAATGGAAAATTGTTAATATCTTTTTAAATGACAATCATGTACAAAACATTCTAACAGTTTTGCAGCCAGTGACCTCAATGCTGACAGTGTGCCCTCTCGGGTCAGTTCACTCCTCACGAGAGCATTTAAAACTTTTAGGAAACGCTCTTACCGGAGGAGAGTTGATTTTTCTGCTCACTCAAGCCAAGATATGCCATGCTGGGGAATGGAGCAGTTACTGAGCTTTGGGAGGCTGTTATATTGGGCAAGGTTTTAATGACATGAGACACTGTCACTATTAATGGGACTGCATTCAAGAAGCTTGACTCTCAGGAGCAGCGTGTTTGGGAAAGGTGGAGCATTTAGAGCTGGAGGGATTTGTGTGACCGGGGCGGGGTGGGGTGGGGGATTGGTACAAATTAGCACTAAATTAACTACCTTTCTTTGGAAGGTCACAGAATGACCAACCTGAGGAATAACCCCATGCAGTAGGGGAGCTTTTATGCTTCTTTATCAGTGTCAAAAGGTTATTTCTGCCACTCTAGTTGTGAGGATTTGCAGCACAGAAGCAGGCTGTTGGATCCCACAGGTGTTTGCCCGTGTATTTATGATCTTTGCGAGCCTAACCTCTACCACATCTCAGCGAACTGTATCAACAGAACATTGCAATAGGAGGAAGCCATTCTGGCCTGAGAGCTGCTGACCTGTGTCATTAAGGGATTTGCATTTCTTCTATAACAACTTTCAGAACGTTCGATCATTCCCAAAGCACTTTACAGCCGATCGTGTGTCCTTCTGTAATGCAGGAAATGCAGCAGCCAATTCCTGCACAGCAAGATCCCACAAAAGTGCAATATAATAATGACCAGATCACCTGTCACGATGATGCTGGCTGAGGGATAAATATTGATCAGGATATTGAGGGGAACCTCCCACTCTTATTCCAGTAATGGCGGTGGGATCTTTTACATCCACCTGAGAGAGTTCAAGTCCAGAAGAGCACAACTCTCTAGTATAGCACAGAAACAGGAGACCATTCAGTTCCTAGAATTGTCCTAACAATCTTTATCTTAATGCCCTCTATCCACCTTTAGTTCTGTCATCCCCTTACTTAACAAAAATCTATCAATGTCGATTTTAAAATTTTCAATTGACCCCACGTTCCCACCACCACCCCCCTCCCCCCTCTCCCCGCCCTGAAAGAGAGAGCATTCCAGATTCCCACTCCCCTTTGTATGGAAAAGTGCTTCCTGGCATCACCCCTGAATGGGCCCAGATCCGATTTTAAGGTTATACCCCTTTATTCTGGACCCCCCCCAACCCCAACCAGAGGAAATAGGGTGGATCACCCTTTAATCGTCTAAATCCAAGGAATATGAGCCTAATTTAGGCAGTTTATTCTCGCAGTTTAAGTCTTCAGTCCCAGAACTGTTCTGATGTTTCATTCCACTTTGGCAAACACTTTAAGGTTCCCACTCACCCACTCACTCACTCACCCACTCACTCACCCACTCACTCACCCACTCACTCACCCACTCACTCACCCACCCACTCACTCACCCACTCACTCACCCACTCACTCACTCACTCACTCACTCACTCACCCACCCACTCACCCACCCACTCACCCACCCACTCACCCACCCACTCACCCACCCACTCACCCACCCACTCACCCACCCACTCACCCACCCACTCACCCACCCACTCACCCACCCACTCACCCACCCACTCACCCACCCACTCACCCACCCACTCACCCACCCACTCACCCACCCACTCACCCACCCACTCACCCACCCACTCACCCACCCACTCACCCACCCACTCACCCACCCACTCACCCACCCACTCACCCACCCACCCACTCACCCACCCACTCACCCACCCACTCACCCACCCACTCACCCACCCACTCACCCACCCACTCACTCACTCACTCACTCACTCACGCTTTAAGGTGTATTTGTGTAGATGGCTCTAAGTTTCTCCTGGCCTCCTGTAGCCTGACCATCGGGCTTCCCAATGGGAGCCGCCCTATCTGAGGCGTATGATGAGCTGTTTGCGGCTCACCCACCAGGCTGATTTAACTCCTCCTGCTGCAATGGTGTGGATGGGCTGGGCTGGTCAGCCAAAATCCAAGATTCTGGAGCTTTATTATGCAAGGTTCATCCCAGTTATGGAGGAGACCTTCACCCCTCAGCACCCCTCCCCCCACTCCCGTCATCCTCACCCGCTATCCCCCCACCCCCACCACAACCTCCCCAGACCCATCTTGTTGAACCTCTTTGGAGGAACTTCGTAGAGGGTCTGTCCAGACAGTGGCTGCTGGAAACTAATGGCCTGGGCTTGAACTGAGCATTTCCTGATCCTGACTGATCTCTGCTCCCTGCAGACTTGCTCCTGGAGCACGTCACAAAGGGCCTTGGATCTTCAGTCTTTAAATAAGACAAGAAGAGGCCAGCTTGGCTGTCGGTACATAAATAGAAGTCTTACTTCTACCCACACTGGAACGGTTTGTATTACTTATTGAGTAAACAAGTTAGGACCTTTCTCAGAGTCCTGTGAATCCAGTCAGTTCGAAACACAGTCTCATGAGACACGACATTCTAAAAGTAAAACTTGCTCTGCTTTCTAAAAAAAAAATTGGGAATTTGCTGAGAGAAAGTTATCTCTAACGATGTTTTTTTTAATTAATTCACGGGATGTGGGCATCGCTGGCTGGACCAGCATTCGTTGCCCATCCCTAGTTGCCCTTGAGAAGGTGGAGGTGAGCTGCCTTCTTGAACCACTGCAGTCCATGTGGTGCAGGTACATCCACAGTGCTGTTAGGGAGGGAGTTCCAGGATTTTGACCCAGCGACAGTGAAGGAACGGCGATATATTTCCTAGGAGTCATATCTAGCATAAAGGAAGATGGTTGTGGTTGTTGGAGGTCAGTCATCTCAGCTCCAGGACATCACTGCAGGAGTTCCTCAGGGTAGTGTCCTTGGCCCAACCATCTTCACCTGCTTCATCAATGACCTTCCTTCCATCATAAGGTCAGAAGTGAGGATATTCTCTGATGATTGCAAATGTTCAACACCATTCACAACTCCTCAGATAGTGAAGCAGTCCACTATCCCGAGGAACTCCTGCAGTGATGTCCTGGAACTAGGATGACTGACCTCCAACAACCACAACCATCTTCCTTTGTGCTAGATATGACTCCTAGGAAATATATCATCGTTCCTTCACTGTCGCTGGGTCAAAATCCTAGAACTCCCTTCCTAACAGCACTGTGGGGTACCTACACCACATGGACTGCTGCGGTTCAAGTAGGCAACTCACCACCACCTTCTCAAGGGCAACTAGGGAAGGGCAATAAATGCTGGTCTAGCCAGCAAAGCTCACATCCAGTGAACGAATAAAAAAGTCAGGATGGTGAGTGGCTTGGAGGGGAACTTCCAGGTGGTGGTGTTCCCATGTATCTGCTGCCCTTGTCCCTCTAGATGGTAGTGGTAGCAGGTTTGGAATGTGCTATCTAAGGAGCCTTGGTGAGTTTCTGCAGTGCATCTTGTAGATGGTACACACTGCTGCTACTGTGCATCAGTGGTGGAGAGAGTGAATGTTTGTGGGTGTGGTGCCAATCAAGTGGGCTGCTTTGCCCTGGACAGTGTCAAACTTGGTCTTGCTGGAGCTCGGGACCCAGGCCTCTCAGACTTGCACTGCTTTTCACTGCATGCAGTATACATACAATCATGCACAGCACAGAACTCTGTATGTTCGGTCATAATGATGTCATTAAAAGAATGACTCTCATTTCTGTGGTGCCTTTCACATCCTCAGAATGTCCCAAAGTGCTTTCCAGTCAATGAAGTAATTTTTGAAGTGTAATCACTGTTGTAATGTAGGAAATGCAGCAGCCAATTTGTGAACAGCAAGAACCCACAAACAGCAGTGTGATGATGACTGGATAATCAGTTTTTTTTTTTAACAATGTTGATTGAAGGACAAATATTAGTTAGGACACCAGGGATAATTCAAAAAATGCTGGAAAAACTCAGCAGGTCTGGCAGCACCTGTGGAGAGAGAAACAGAGTTAACGTTTCGAGTCCGTATGACTCTTCTTCAGAGCTCTGAAGACTCAACGTTAATTCTGTTTCTCTCTCCACAGAGGCTGCCAGACCTGCTGAGTTTTTCTAGCATTTTCTGTTTTTATTTCAGATTTCCAGCATCTGCAGTATTTTGCTTTTATCACCAGGGAGAACACCCCTGCCCTTCTCGCATGAGTGTCATGGGATCTTTTACAGCCATCTGATAGGGCAGATGGGGTCTCGGTTTAACATCTCATCTAAAAGCACCACCCGTGGGGCTGCCAACTGTGATTAAATGTATTCCTGGAGGTTTCATAACATGACTTGTCCCCACATTCCAGCCATTAGTCGGCCAACACATCCATCCTCATGACGTACTGCCTTCCTACACCAACTGGAAAGCAAAAAGACTCATTACCCAATTGGGCGATGCTTGACTGTCAGGCAAATGGTCTTTTTTTTCCCCCCCCCATTTTCAATATTTTTATATCTGGTAAAGAGATCTTCAAAGAAAATGACAAAAAAAATCAATCTTTTTAAATGTCCCCATGATTTTTTTTTCCAGGGTTGTACACAGCAGTGCCCTGGAGGTTGATCTTCAAGTCCTGGAGAGTTGGGAACCCTAACCACCAACAGTGCAGCATGCCCAACTATCAGCCTGGAAGGTGTGCTCAAGTCTCTGGAGCGGGGCATGAGCCCACAACTTTGAGTCAAAGTTGAGCATGTTCCCCACTGAGCCACAACTGACACTTACTATATGCTGTGGTTTTGCTGTGCAGTGGTGTTGGGGGTGCTGCATTGTTGGAGGTACAGTGCTTCAGGTGGGATGTGTAAGTGAAGCCCTGGCCATTTTGCTCCAGTGGATGCTGTCTGGCTCACGGCGTTAGTGTGAGACACGCAGGGGAGTTTCCCTCAGTGTCGTGGCCAACATTTCTCCTTCAGCCCACGTCCGATTACCTTTCACGCTGCTCTTTGTGGAATCTTGCTGTGCACAGATTGTTGCTCAGCTTGCTGGCTTAAAAATAACCGGTTCAAGAAGGCAGCTCGCCATCACCTTCTCGAGGGCAATGAATGCTGGCCTAGCCAGTGATCCCCACATCCCGTGAACAAATGAAAAAAACATTTGTAGCATACATAGTCACCTTACAGCACAGGAGGGGAGGCCATTCAGCCCATTTGCTAGAGCTGTTCGATTAGTCTCGTGCTCTTGTTCTTTCCCCCGGCCCTGCAATTTTTCCCTTTTCAAGTATTTATCCAATTCTCTAAAAGTTACTATTGAATCTGCTTCCATTGGCCTTTCAAATAACAAATCATTGTGTTTGAAAAAAGCAGTTCTGCTCATCTCCCCCTCTGGTTCTTTTGCCAGTTATCATAAATCTGTGTCCCTCTGGTCACTGACCCTCCTATCAATGGAAACAGTTTCTCTTTATTGACTCTACCAAAGCTCCTCATAATTTTAAATGCCTCAATTAAATCTCCTCTTAACCTTCCCTGGTCTGATTGTTTTCACACCCCATTGGCTGTAAAGCACTTTGGGACTGCCTGAGAACATAATTGGTGTGTTTAGAAATGCAGAAACAGACTTTAAAGCTTTGACAGTACTTTCAGCCCCTCCCATGATGCTTCCATCCCACCCCCGGCTCAGATACAGTGTGTAGCTGTGAGGTGAGATGTCACGTTGAACAAAGTGTGATTACAGGTATAGGAGGAATGCCTGTTTCGCACAGTAAAGTTTCATCACTGTTCCTCGCAGCTTTAAACAATGTGCAAGTATTTTTTGACTCGGTGCTCCTTGCCTTGATGTTGAATTTTGTTTTGGTAATGGCTCCTGTGAATCACCTGGGGATATTTCACCATGTTAGGGGTGCTATGTAAATGCAAGTTGTTTTTGCTTCTGCATTTAAGTTTTCAGAAATCGCAATATATTTGATCTAAAAATCTGATTTTAAAGATAGAAGGAGACACTGATAAATGAGGTAAAGGGGAGGGGAGAAGGGAGGAGGTCAGTGAGCAGCATTAATGCTAGCATAGATCTGTTGGGCTCACTGACCTCTCACTGTGCTGTAAATTCTGTGTAAAATGATTCAACAGTAAAATCAGCTTCTTTAAGTTTGATGACAGGAGTTCCTTCAAGTGTGACCATAATTTGAAAGGGCTTCATGGGCTGTAAAGCACTTTGGGATGCCCAGAGGACATGAAAGGTGCTACAGAAATGCAACTTAGCACCTTACCTTGCATATGAAACAGTGGAGCTGAGGATTGTGTGGCACATGATTCTCTGCTGCCACCCTGTGTTGGTTGATTGCATTGCTTCCTCTCCATCGACAGATTCTCCCTGAAAGCCTTAATTTAAGCTACTTTGTGTGCAGTGAATCACATTGAACCACAGGGATTTTTAGCTTAGTGCAGACATCTTGAAGTACAGCAAGATCCCTCAAATAGCAATTTGACAGGGCTTCGGGTGACGTTGATTGAGGAAGGAATTCTTCATATTCTGGACAGGAGGAGGCCGTTCAGCCCCTTGAGCATGTTCCCGCCATTCATGGCTGATCTGTATTTTAACTCTGTCTACCCACCCAATTCCTAATCCTCTTATCCAACAAAAATCTATAAACCTACATTTTGAAACTTCCAATTGACCCCACCCCCCCCCAACCCCCGGGCATCCACAATCTTTTTTGGGGAGGGAGCTCCAGATTTCCACTCCCCTTTGTGTGAGGAAGCGCTTCCTCACATCACTCCTGAACCCTCTAATTTTAAAGTTGTACTCCACCCCGCCCCCACCTAAGAGGAACCTATTTTTCTATATCAACTCTCTAAATCTAAATTACTTCGCCAGCAGCCCAGCCCCCCAAGCCCCTTATCTAAACTCAAAGACGTACAAACCACTAACTAGGGTGTGCAACCTGTCCACATCATTTCAAACTCTTTTAGCTGTGGTATGATTCTGGTGTATCAGTGCCACTCCCACCCCGGGTGTAAAGGTATCTGGGGAGAACTCCCCTGCTCGCCTTCAAAATCATGTCAAAGGATCTTTAACAAACATCTGAGCAGACAGGAGGAACCTTGGCTCAAACTCTCACAACCTGGACCCTGCTCAGAGTGTGAATGAGCTCCAACACCTGGAACTCCTCCTAATTCCATACCCAGGTGCAAATACTGGAGTGTTACTAATCCAACTAGTCACTGCTGACAGAGAATCGCATGGGAAGAGAGTCATAATATATTTCACAGCCCTGTTGATATCCAGATCTCTTACGCAGCCTGGGAAAGAGGGAAAGGGATGCTCCCTGTTATCTGAGGGGCTGAGTTCTTGAAAAGCAGCATTTTAAAGGAAATGAATGAGAAAGGGACTTCATAGAGATGCGGGAGGCAGTGAGTTGAGTAGAAAAGGTTAATCCCGTGTGGCCATGACTAAGGGGCAAGCTGGGGACGTGGGTATTAACCAGAGCTCAGAGTCTGAAGGTTGTCAGTTCTAGTCCCGCTCAGGCCTTGAGCCCATAATCCAGGTTACACTCCCAGTGCAGGACAGAGGGAGTGCTGCACTGTCAGAGGGACCATTTGTCAGCTAAGAGGCTATAAAACAAGGTCCCATCTGCTCCCTCAGGTGAATGTATAAGATGCCGTGGCACTATATTGAAGATGATCAGGGGAGCTGTTCCCCCATTGCCCTGGCCAATATTTATCCCTCATCCAACATCGCAAAAATACATTATCTGGCCATTGTTGCATTGCTGTTTGTTGGATCTTGCTGTGCATAAAATTGGCTGCTGCATTGCCTACATTGCAACCGTGGCTGAACCTCAAAAAGTACTCCCATCGGCTGCGAGCTGCTTTGAGACGTCCTGAGGGGGTGAAAGGGGTTACATAATGGAAGCTCTTTGTTTGGCGAGAGTTGGCAGAGACAGCCCTGGTCCTTCACTAATGTTACGCCTCTCACCAGCACCTGTGGGGGAGGCCACGGCAGCCCTGCCTCCCTTTGAATAAAATAATCTGAAAAAAGCGCGGAACGTTAGCCTTTATACAGAGAACATAAAAGGGGAAGAAATCCAACCCCAGGAGAGAACAAGGAAATAAATTTGGAAAGAAAATGAAGCAAAACAGAAGCAACAAAACCATCTTTGTTTCCAAGGTAACCAATTAAACATGGCAGCCTGCAGCCGTTGCCTAGGAGATGTACTGTACTGTCTGCACTATTTGAACCAATCATTTTACGGTTCTGCAAAGTTGTTGAAATGCAATGAAAGAATGAGCACGTGCCAGAGTTTGACTTTGAATGTGAGAGGTTGAGCAGAAGCAACACATGCCTTGTGGAATGACATCACGGGGTCAGGGTCAAAGGGCAGGAATGGGAAGAGTTCAAGTCCCAGAGGGACCTTGGCCTGGATCTCAGCCAATCGCATGTGTCGCAGAATTCATGTGGTCCCTGGCGATGAAATCTGAATGTGGGAAATCATGAGTGGGTCTGGAGGAGGCAGTGACTGGCAGCTGTTTCTGTGTGGTCTTCAGCAGGAAGCTTCTGTTAGTCCTCAGGTAGTGATGGGCGGATGTGTGTTTCTCTCGGATCTGCCATTTCCCCCTTCTCTCCATTCGCCTTCTGCACTTCCCTCTTTGGCTAGAACATCAGCTTCACAATCCCCGCAGAGTCTCCAAAGAAATGGAACGTGGCTCCCTGCTCCATCCAACAACAACAACAACTTGTATTTATAGGGTGCCTTAGCACCTCAGGACACCTCAACTCTTTACAGCCTAGGCGGTGGGTTTTCTTCACTATTGGAAGCAAGGTGGTTAATTTAAACACAGCAAGACCCCCACAAACAGGAATAATAACCGGGTAATCAGGGTGCACTCCCTGCTGTTTTTCAAATAGTGCTGTGGGATCTTTTGCATCCACCTGAGAGGGCAGAAGGGGCCTCGATTTGACACCTCACCTGAAAGACAGGCAGTGCAGCGCTCCCTCAGTACTGCATCAAGTGTGCCAGCCTGGATTATGCTCATGAGTGTCTGGATTGGGGATGAGGGTGGATCTTCTAACACCAATAATGCTTCAAACAGAGACTTCATCTGCCGTTGGGTGGAAAAAAAAATCCCAAAGCCACTATTTGGAAGAAGAGCAGGGGAGTTCTCCCCAGTGTCCTGGGGCCAACGTTTATCCCTCAACAAATATCATTAAAACTGATTACCTGGCCACTATCATGTTTGTGGAATCTTCTGCTCACACATTCTTTGCCCCCTTTCCTATGTCACAACAGTGACTACGCTTCAAAAGGGACCTCGCTGGCTGTAAATTGCTTTGATATGTTCTGGAGTGGTGAAAGGCACTACAGAAATGCAAGTTGTGCTTTTTTTTGTGAGTGTGAAGAATGGACAATGTGTGAGGGGTCAGGAATCAATGCTTGTGGATCTCATCTCTTGATAAAGTCACTGGGATGTGGGTTGTGGGAGGGGGGGCGTGGTTGGGGGCTGTCGGGGGTGTGCGGGCTGAGAAGGTCCCTGTGGTTCAGTGTGAAGGCAGCCAGCACAGTAAACAGCAGCGCTAGTTAATGAGGTCAGACCCTTCCACAGTAAACGATTTACTTTAAGTGGAACTGTAGACAGAGAAGGAATGTCTTTGTATGGGAGTCTGGCCCTCCAGTTCTCTGGAAAATTCTCAAGTGCTGAAGCCACACTTTGGGAAAATAAATAAGTGTCAAAATGAGGAAGACATTGCACAGTTTCAGCTTTGGAGAGACACCAAGTTAGCTTCATCCTGGTGAACAGATTGGAGATGCAAGCAGGCAACTGATTGGCTGATTTTTTTCATTCTTTCATGGGGTGTGGGCGTCACTGGCAAGGCCAGCATTTGTTGCCCATCCCTAATTGCCCCTTGAACTCAGCGGCTTGCTAGGCCATTTCAGAGGGCGGTTAAGAGTCAACATTGCTGTAGCCCAGACTTAAAGACGGTAGATTTCTTCCCTAAAGGGCATTAAAGAACCAGATGGGTTTTTATGACAATGGATGAAAGTTTCATAGTCTCCATTACTGAGATCAGCTTTATATTCCAGATTTATTAACTAACTTTAAATTCCACCAGCTGCCGTGGTGGGATTTGAACCTATGTCCCCCCCAGAGCATTAACCTGGGCCTCTGGATTACAAGTCCAGTGAATTTCCCCACGACGCCACCATCTCCCCGATTAACAGAATTTTCAATCTGGGGTGGGGGTGGGGGTGGGGGTGGGGGAACCCAGTTTCAGGTAGGGGGTCTCACCATACCTGCTGACCCTTGCTCTGTCCTTCCCTTGCCCAATTCTGCCAAGGCACCCAGGTGGCAAAGTTGGTCACGGTGACCAGCACGTCTTTGCAACACGTCCGGCCTGATTTTATCCCAGACTAATCCAGTTATTCTAATCCATTTATCTGACCCCCCCACCAGCTCATTGTGGAACCAGAAGGAGAATTCACCCCCGTTGCGGGGGGAGGGGGTGGTTGTGTGGGCTGGGCAGGGAGCAGGCACGAACCCGATCGTGGGTGGGCCAGCATGACACACATCCCGGGAAGTGCTGAGCGCACCCTGTGCAGACTTGGAGGGGGGAGGGGGTTCCGTGAGTCGGGTCCTGTGCTCTTTCGTGCATGCCTGCGAAAGGGGGCAGAAATCTCCCTGAGGCACAGAGCTGCCTCAGGGAGATTAGTTTAAGGTTTAAAAATTTAAAGAAAGGAAAGAAAATATTTTAAGACATGTCAAGGAACATTAATGAAATAATTTATTTAATTAATAAACCCTTCAGGAAACCTCATCTGGCCCATGGATGAGGTTCCATGAAAAATGCAAAGGCCACACACAAGGTTGACACTGAGTCACTTGAGATATTTGGCCAAAAGCTTGGTCAAAGGGCTCAGGTTTTAAGGAGATTCTTAAGGAAGACAGAAAGAAATAGAGAGGTTTAGGGAGGGAATTCCAGAGTTTAGGGCCCAGGCAGCTGAAGGCATAGCCGCCAATGGTGGGTTATAGAAGTGGGGAACGGACAAGAGGCTAAAATTGGACTAGCACAGAGATCTTGGAGGATTGGACAGCTGGAGAAGGTTTCCGAGATAGGGAATGGGGCGGTGGGGGGGAGACCAGGGCACAATTTGAACACACGGATAAACGTAGGATCAGGAGGAGGCCATTCAGCACCTTGAGCCAGACCCGCCGTTCAGTTAGATCATGGCTGATCAGTATCTTAACTCCATTCACCCACCTTAATACCCTTACCCAGCAAGAATCCAACTGTTTTGAAATTTTTGATTGACCCTGGCCTCAACAGCTTTTTGTGGGGAGAGAGTCCCCGTGTGTGAAGATGTGCTTCCTGACATCACCCCTGAATGACCTCAAACTCCATCACTATTAGACAAGCTTACAGTACTTAAATATTTTCATTCTTGCCATGCCAGAAATAAATTTCCTCTCGTTGAGTGCTTTGAATCTGCAGCCAGGAGTTTTGTTGTCCCATTAGTCACCAGTTTCTGCTCTTACACCAGGGCCTGTTTTGAAGAGGGAGTTTGCAATGAAGACAACTTTGATTAAACATTTGGTTATTTGGAGAGACTGGAGAAGTTAGGTTACTCCTTGGAGCAGAGAATGTTAAGGGAAAGTTTTAGTGGCGGTGTTTAAAATAATGAAGAATTTTGATAAACAAGGAGAAACTGTTTCCAATGGCAACAGCTTTGGTAACTCGAGGGCACAGATTTAAGGTAATTTGGTAAATGGGTGATCAAAACTAGACCAAGGGGATTGCTCAGGCCCCAGTAATATTTTTAGTGGTTACACTACTCTCAAGGTGATTTCTGCCTCCCCAACTTATCATTGGATTCTCTTGGCGCGTGTGCCTACTTGCATGTCTCTGCCTCTCTGCGAGTGAGTGGGCGAGTGTGTATTTAAAAACTGAGTGAATGTGATCCGACAGAGGGAACATTTTCTAACCAGCAGAGGGAGAGAGAGAGAGAAAGGGACGCTGTGAGATGTGTGAATGTGGAGGACACCAGAGAGGAGCAGGACACTGACATCTGGGACCCATTAGGAGTTAAACTGTTGATCAAACAGAGGAAGATCAGACACTTGCATAAAGATACAGCGCCTGGGGTAGTGGGGGGGGGGGGGTCGTGTTCATTCTAAAGAGCGAGAGGGTGACCCTCGGGCCCAATCCCCACTCAGTGGGGAAGTGAGAGGAGCAGGACACTGCTTATCAGAGTGAGATGAGCCAGAGGGGTTAACTGAGAGATTACACCCACTCTGCTTGTGGCAGTGACGCACCATGCTAACTGACAGAGCCCAACTGTGAGTGGCTCCTGCTGCAGAGAAACTCTGGTTGCTAGATCCTAGTCCCTCACTGTAACAAGTAACTGTTAGTGAGGAGGGAACAGGAGGTGTGGGGGGTGGGGGGGGGGGGTGGTGGAGGCTAAGCAGAGAGAAGGAAGCAGGTCTCACCACATCGGCACACAGCAAAGAGGAAAGGGATTGGATCGAATCGACTTTTTAAAAAAAGTTTTTGAGGTCTTCCATAAGAAAAAGCAAGCCCTTCTTATTTACAGCAATGGGGCTGAGTTGCAGGAAGTGCTGTGGCTTCTTGACATCATTCGTGGCCCACGTTTAGTTAAAAACTTCCAGCTGTGGTGGGGAAGGGGGTGGGGGGAGGGACGGGGTCAGAACGGGGAACGAGCATGAGTCTGCCCAGCAGCTGTGAGTTCCTGCCGACAGTGGAGAAACCGGTGAGTCTGGGCAATAGCAGCGGATCACCCTTCTCCGTCAACCGGCCCATCGATATCGTGCAGAAGCGAAGACGGTACGTTCCAGCGCTGATTGCTTTCCCTTTCCTCTCCTCTCCTCTGTGCTACGCTGAGCGATGAGGGGGAGAGGTGAACTGAATCCCAGGCTGACTTGCATTTTTATAGCACCTTTCATGATCGCGGGACGTCCCAAAAGTGCTTTGCAGTCAGTGAAATACTTTTTTGAAGCATAGCCAGCGTTCTAATGTACAAACGCCATAGCCAATTTGTGCACAGCAGGATCCCACAAACAGCAAGGTGTAAACAACAAGGTAATCTGTTTTAATGATGTTAATTTGAGGGATTATTATTGGCTGGGACACTGGGATAACACCCCTGCCCTCCTTGGAAATGGTGCAAAGGGGATCTTTTACATTCCTGCCACCCCTCCCACCACCCCCCCCATGCCCCCTGCCACCCCCACAGGGGCAAATGTGGGTCTCAGTTAAACATTTCATTGGGGTTGAGGGGTGGGGGAGGAACGGGGCTCGGAGAGGAAAAGGAAAATGAGACTTTGAGGCCAGGGGATGAGCGATGGGAGCTGAAGGTGGGAATTTCTGAACATCATTTTTTCATTTGTCCTGATAACATCAAAAGACATCATTTTGAAACCTAGCCAGTGATCTCATTCAGCACCTCACAAAGAAACTGATAACATGGCTGGCTTTATCTCTGTAACATCATTCTTTTCAAATCTGTCGATCTCTGCAGGTCACCCCTCGACTGCCCTGTTGTCCCACTGGTTTCCACCCTCGTAACAGCATGTCACCCCTCCCTGGAGTTTAGGGATCCTCCAGTATCCACTAGACTGCCCCTAAGTGATCATTCTTAATCCAGGGCCACACACACACAGCAAGATATTCCACTGTGGAGAGCATCACAACTCGGCCCCATGTTTCCCTTTCCGTTTCCTGCCAGGGCACTTGGAGCGCAGAAATCCCGGCTGGTTTCTCCTGCTCTAGTTCAGAGATCAATTCTAGTTCCTAATGTCTCCTTGTTCCTCTCAGCATCTGTTGTTCGCTTTGTGTGATACATAGGGACATTGTACAGATTATTGGTGTTGTAGCTTTCAGGCTACTGTCCTCTCCCATTCCCACCTCACCCTCCCTCCCCTCATCTCCTTTCCCCTCCCTCTGCCCCCTTGTTCTCTCTTCTCAACACCTCGACTCCACCCCTCCCCCTCTCCTTTCCCCTTCCACCCTTCCCTACCCTCCTCCTCCCCTTCCCCCCCATCCCTCCTCCCCTACCCTCCTCCTCCCCTACCCTCCTCCTCCCCTACCCTCCTCCTCCCCTACCCTCCTCCTCCCCTACCCCACCCTCCCCTTCCCCACCCTCTCCCTCCCCTACCCCCCCTCCCCTTGCCCCCTTCCCCGCCCTCCTCCTCCCCTTCCCCGCCCTCCTCCTCCCCTTCCCCGCCCTCCTCCTCCCCTTCCCCGCCCTCCTCCGCCCCTTCCCTCTCTCCACTCATGAGTTCCACAGCCCTTCTGTGTGAAAATGATTTCTCCTGTTCTCTGCCCCAAATCTCTTAACGTTTAATCTGAAGTTGCTTTACTTTGTTTTATAAAATAATCAAACTTATAACTTTGTAGTCAAACTTAGCAAGGATAAAACCCCTGGATTAGATGGACTGTATCTCTGCATATTGACAGAAATTAGGGAAGAGAAGGCAGGGACATTATTACATAAACATAAAAGAAAATAATTTAGAGAAAGGGATTGTGCCTGAGGAATGGGGAACTAGAAACTAGAAAAACCCATGGAAGTATAGAGCATTTAGTTTAACATCAGTGGTAGGAAAGATTATGGAATCTTTACACAAAGATGTGATAGAGAAACATTGAGAAGTTAAAAACACAATAGAGAGTGGTCATCATGATTTCAAAAGGGAAGCTACTGCAACCCGGTGAGAAGAGGTTGAAGAGGGGTCTGTTCCCTCCGATGTTCTTCTCCGCCGATGCTGCCAGACCTGCTGAGTTTTTCCAGGTATTTCTGTTTTTGTTTTGGATTTCCAGCATCCGCAGATTTTTTGTGGGACTACTTGCCACCTTAGTGAATACTCAATTGTTTACGCGCTGTGATCATAAAAGACCAATTGGACAGGTTTTCTCAAGTTTAATAAAGAAAGAGGTTAGCTTTATTATACTTAAACCAATCAAAGTAAAATAATAAAGTATGCAAGACTTTCACATCCACATATGCTTGAAGTTCTTGCACACGCATACAGGTTACATAGTGGGGAGGGAAAAGTTGGCCAAATTCGAGTCCATAAAAGGTAAAAAAGGAATGTAGTGTCTGTAGTTTGGTGACTCGGCTGGCTTCGGGGTCAATTTGATGAGCCCATGTCTCAGGCTTAAAGGTGTAGCCAGCTTATTAGGCTGAAAATGCTGAAAAAACTCAGCAGGTCAGGCAGCATAGATTTATATAGATTTTTCTTTTCCTACCTATTTCCATTATTTTTAAATCTATACCTTTTATGCCTTTTTAGTCTTATTTCACCCCACCCCCCACTAGAGCTATCTGTACCTTGCGTGTCCTGCTATCCATTCTTAATTAGCACATTTTTTTAGATAATATCACCACCTTCAACACCTCTTTGTTCTTTTGTCTGTGACAGCTTTTGGTTATCTGCTCCTATCACTGCTTGCTTGTCCCTACAACCACCCCCCTCCCCCCCCCACTTCTCTCCCCCCACCCTCCCAACTTAAACCAGCTCATATTTCACCCCTCTCCTATTTTTACTTAGTTCTGTTGAAGGGTCATGAGGACTCGAAACGTCAACTTTGTTCTTCTCTGCCGATGCTGCCAGACCTGCTGAGTTTTTCCAGGTATTTCTGTTTTTGTTTTGGATTTCCAGCATCCGCAGGTTTTTTGTTTTTTTATTAGAGCCAAATAGAAAACCAGGGATAGGTTGGAGGGCAGGAGAAATTAAGTGCCAAAGATGTCATGGAACACAAGACAAAGGGAGTGGTGATGATAGTAGTAAAGTCTAGAGCTTTGGTCAAGAGTAGGCGTTAATAGCGGAATAAAGGTCATTCAGCACTGCCTGAAAGTAAAATAGCAGAATGTGTTAATAGCAGAGAAAGTGGTCAGCTCTGTCTGAAAGCAAAAATATGAGAACAAGATACAAACTGGTACTTTGGGGGAAAAATTTAAAATGGAGGACAGTGTTCATGGTCTGCAGTTGTTAAACTAAATGTTAAGTGCAGAAGGCTGTAAAGTGCCTAATGAGAAGATGAGGTACTGTTTCTCCAGCTTGGTTTGGGCTTCACTGGAACATTTCAGCAGGCCGAGGATAGAAATGTGAGCATGAGAGCAAGATGGTGAATTGAAATGGTAAGTGACAGGAGGGTCTGGGTCATGTTTGTGGATTGAGTGAAGGTGTTCCACAAAACGGTCACCCAGCCTGCATTTAGTCTCTCCAGTGTAGAGGAGACTGCATTGGGAGCAGTGAATACAGTAGATTAAATTGAAAGGAGCGCAAGTAAGTTGCTGCTTCACCTGTAAGGTCATTGTCTGTGGATTCCAAGGGTAACTTGATTAGCTCATGTCTGGAAAGTTATCTTAGTCAGGGCCCTGTTGTCCAAGTGATTAGCCTTTATGGTCTGTCTCCAAGATTGAATGTCTTAGATGATTGCCATAGATGCCATGCTAATGAGACAGGAGATATGAGTCCTTCACAATCTCCTGAAGTCATTGTCTTTGGATTTTGCAGACAGACCATCTCCATTCCAATGAACTGGAATGTGCAATGTATAGTAATGCAAATTGGGTTAGCCATATTTGGCTGTGATCCCAAGTCATCTTCAGTCTGTGTTTTTAAAAAAAAAACTGTTTAAAAGTTCAATTTTCAGTTAGTGGATTAAAAATAATTATTTGACATAAAGCAGGTCATGATTTACCAACCTATTTAATTCTTTGAAGAAACAGCAGAGAAGATAGATAAGGGTAATGTAGATATAATGTATCTGGATTTTCAAAAGGCCTCCGGTGCTGCCTATGACCAAAGCCAGAGCATATGGAGTCAGGTGACGTGTAGCAGAATGGACAACAAGTTGACAACAAACAGGAAGTACAGAATAGGTATTAAAGGTAGTTACTCAGACTGATGATGAGGAGAGATATTCCACAGTGATCGGAGCTGGATCACTAATCCTCATTATTTACATTAATGATTTGGACTCGGCAGTCAGGTACAATTTCAAGATTTGCAGGTGATATAAAATTGTTAACACTGGGGAAGAATGCAACAAAATACAGGAAAACATTAATAAACTTGCAGAATGGGAGTATAAATAGCAAATGAATTGCAACATAAATAAGTATGAGGTGATTCATTTTGTTGGGAAGAATAAGGAGGCTCCATATCCACTGGAGTTTGAATGAGATAGCGGATTCAAGGGATCTAGAGGTACCGGTTCACACAGATGGGTGGGAGGAAGCGCAAACACTAGCATGGAGCAGTTGGGCTGAATGGCCTGTTTCTCTGCTTTGCATGTTATATAACGTATATGTCAATGTTCTTTTGTTCCAGAGCCTTCTGTCAGCCAGTTTCCATCTACTCTGTCCCACCCAGTGATAATTTGAAACATCTTTATCAAATGTGTTGCGGCATTCACAGCAAATACCTTCATGGATATGGGATACAACTATCCTATAATTTACAACTGACCTCCAGTCTAGTTCAAAGAGGCCACAGGACAGCTGGTGTAAAGAGTGTTTTATTCTATAGCTAATCCATGCTATGCTTGCCCTGGGAGTGTTTGATGGGGACAGTGTAGAGGGAGCTTTACTCTGTATCTAACCCCGTGCTGTACCTGTCCTGGGAGTGTTTGATGGGGACAGTGTAGAGGGAGCTTTACTCTGTATCTAACCCTGTGCTGTACCTGTCCTGGGAGTGTTTGATGTGGACAGTATAGAGGGAGCTTTACTCTGTATCTAACCCTGTGCTGTACCTGTCCTGGGAGTGTTTGATGGGGACAGTGTAGAGGGAGCTTTACTCTGTATCTAACCCAGTGCTGTACCTGTCCTGGGAGTGTCTGATTGGAACAGTGTAGAGGAAGCAGAAAATTAGCTGAAATATAAGGGAAGCTCAGGAATCTGGATGGAAGGGAGTTGTCCTATGTCAGTCCAGGCAGGAATGACTCAATGAATTGGAAAGAGTTAGGAGATTTCGGCAGCACTGATTACCCCCTTGCCTGATTGTTTGGCAGCAAGTGGTTAAAACTGAGAGCCTAACAGTCTGGAGGGTTAAGGAGGAAATGCTGTGTTGTGGGTGGTTCCGATTGGGGAAGGCTATGTCAGTGTGTTTCCATGGAAACAGTGTGCACACAGACAGATGTTAGTAATGACGTCAATCGCCACCCTCTAAACGTGCACAGAAAGGAGGGAGAGGGAGGGAGAAAGAGAGATCAGTTCAGCCCAACATTGGAATTATGACATTTCAAATACATCTGCCTTTGTAACTTGCTCAAAATGATTTGAAGTCAGTTTAATTTCCTCCTGTTTCCTCTCAAACTTTCTGGAAGACACAGGATACTGTTGCTGGGGAGTTGGTGAACTTCTGGCAACATCTAAGTTCTGCTTCTTTGCGAGCGGCTATTTTTCACCCACTGACTTGTGCTTCCATAGCCTGGGGAGCTATTTGGCTGTGGAGACCATCGCCTCTGCCTGCCCAGTCTCTGAATATCAAGCAATGGAGGTCTGACTATTTCAACCCCATCCCCCCCCAACACCAGTCCACCCCTCCACCCCCCTTCCCCTCACCACCCTATAACCCTAGGTCAGGGGCACTGAGGTGAACTGAAACACATGTCACTGCCACACCAGTTAACTCGGTTAGAACCTTAGAAGTAGCAGCAGTGGGCCTTTCAGCCCCTCTAACCTGCCTTGCCTTTCAATACGATCATGGCAGATCTTTGGCCTCAATTCGCCTTTCCCGCCTGCAGCCCCATATCGCTTGATTCCCTGGGGGACCAAAAATCTTATTAAACTCCATCTTAAATATATTCAATGATGAAGATGAAGCATCTACAGCCCCCTCAGGTTGAGAATTCCAAAGGTTCACAGCCCTTTGAGTGAAAATGTTTCTCCTTGTATCAGTCTTAAATGATCGGCCCCTTCTCCTGAGACTCTGCCACCCGCCAGCCCAGGTTCTACCTTTACCAAGCAGTGGAAACAGCCTCTTGACCTTGTTGTTGCCCTGTCAGCATCTTGTATTTTTCGATGAGATCACTTCTCATTCTTCTAAACTCCAGAGAGGCATCTTATCAAACATCTTTTGGAAATCCAGCTACATTGCATCTATTGGTTCCCCTTTATCTAACCTACAAGTTACATCCTCAAAAGCTCTTAATAAATTTATCAAACATGATTTCCCTCTCATAAGACAATGCTGACTTTGTCTCCTCACACTGTGATGTGCTAAGTGCATTGTTAAGACTTCTTTCATGTAGATCCCAGCCAGCATTTTCCAGATGGCTGATGTCAGGCTAACTGGCACAGGCAGGGGTTCAGAGTGTGGGTAACACAGTCATTGAACAATTCCTCCAAGAGGAGCTGGTTCAGGTACAGAATAGACACGTTCCCATAAAGAGAGAAAGAAAGGGTATCCAGAGCTTGAGCTGCCTCGATGATGAGATGTGGAGGTTAAAATGATACAGGAGAGGAAGGCGAATGACAATTGGAAGGTTTATAATACAACTGAGAACCAGCTGAATATAGAAGGTTTGGAGGCAATTTTACAAAGGAAATAACATTGGCAAAGAGAGAGTTTGAGAATAGATTTGTGGCTAATATAAACGGAACCTAAATGTCTTTTATAAATATACATAAATGGTAAAGCATAGACAAAGGAAGGGTGCGGTCAATTAGGGACCAGAAAAGATTATCTTCTTGTGGAGACGTTTACTGAATGAGTACTTCCATCTGTCTCCACTAAAAAAAAGGATGCTGCCAATGTAGCAGTAGAGGAGGCAGAGTAGGCAGTGGCAATATTGGATAGGATAGAAATAGATAAAAAGATAAACTTAAAAGGTTGGCAATGTTCAAAGCAGCAACAGCTGCATGGGATGCATCCGAATTACTGAGGAAAATAAGGGTGGAAATTGCAGAGGCCCTGGTCACAATCTCCCAGTGCTCCTTGGATATGGGACAGTGGAGTGGAGGATTGAAAATGTTCAATTCCGGGGAGTGGAATCAATCCAGTATATACAGGCCCAAACTAGCACTGGTGGTGGGGAAACTTTTAGAGAGAATATTTCATCATAAAATTAACTAAAGTTCAGAAAGTACAGACTAATAAATGAAAGTCAGCATGGATTTATTAAAGGGAAATTGTGTTTGACTAACTTGGTCGAGTTCTTGGAAGTAATGAAGAGGATTGATGAGGATAATCAGGTTGTGAATATGTGCCTTTGGCTGCCTGGGCTCTAAACTCTTGAATTCCCCCCACTAACCCTCTCTGCCTTGCTTTCTTACTTTAAGATGCTCCTTAAAACCTATCTCTTTGACCGTTTGACCTTAATATCCATTTATGTGACTCAGTGTCCAATTTTGCAAACGTTAAAAGTGCTATATAAATACACAACATTATTAGATATTGACTTTCCAAAGGTGTTTGACAATGTACCATTCTGGTTAATTTCTTTTGCACTCTCTCCGACACCTTAATATTCTTCCAAAAATGAGGTTCTCAAATGGCTACAATACTGCAGCTGATGGAGGTGTTGAAAATGTTAAACGTGTTCGATAGGGTCACGTTGGAAACTATTTTTTCTGATTGTGGGAGTGCGGGGTTCCAAACAAGGGGGCAGAACCTTCAAATTAGAGCCAGGCGCTTCAAGGAGTGATGTCAGAAGCACTTCCTCACACAGAGGGGAGCGGAAATCCAGAAAACACTCTCCCCTGCAAAGAAAGAAAGTAATGGATGTTGGGAGTCGACTGAAGCTTTCAAGACTGAGAGAGTTTTGTTGGATAAGGAGGTAAAGGGACTTGAGGTGCAGGTCAACCAAGATCTAATTGAACAGCAGAACAGCCCCAAGGGGCTGAATGGCCTTGTCTTGTTCCTAAGAGTAGGGGGAGGTTGAATCATTCTGTATCCCACTCTGTGTTGTGGGGTGAATGGAAGTCCACCATGAAGGGAAGTGAAGAGTGGTCTTGGCTCTGACCAGGAGCTTCCACAATAGCAACAACTTGCCTTTACATGGTGCCTTTAATGTAATGCAAGCAGCTTCACAGGAGTGTCATTAGACACCAAGCCACATAAGGTATTAGGAAAGCTGACCAAAAATTTGGACAAAGAGGCAGATTTTAAGGTGTATCTTGGAGGAGGAGAGAGAGTTAGGGAGGTGGGGAGGTTTGGAGAGGGGTCCCAGAGATTGGGGCCTTAGGCAGCCATGCCTTCAACTGCTAAGGTGGAGTGATTAAAATCAGGGATGTGCAAGAGACCAGAACTGGAGGGGCACAGAGGTCTCGGAGAGTTGTAGGATTGGAGGAGGTTATAGAGATAGGAAAGGGTGAAGCCACAGAGAGGTTTGAATGGGAGGAAGAGAATTTTAAACTGAGGCTTGGCTGATCCAGGAGCTAAAGAAGGTCAGCGAGCACAGTGGGTGATGGGTGAATGGGACATGGTGTCAGTGGTGAAATGACTGCAACTCTCTGCCCATTCCCTCTGGCACTGACACCCTTCACCACAATCAGAATGACAACTAGCCAAAGCCTGTACTCCACAATAACTTCACACTCATTCCTTCCTTTACAGTTTTGACGTTGAGAATGGCCTCTCTCCTGGACGCAGCCCACTCGACCCTCAGACCAGTCCTAGTTCTGGGCTGGTGCTGCAGGCAAACTTCGCCCACAGCCAGCGGCGGGAATCGTTCCTGTACCGTTCCGACAGCGACTACGACCTCTCCCCGAAGAACGTTTCCAGGAACTCCTCCATCACCAGTGATGTGTGAGTGACACTTCTCTTTACTCTTTTCTCTCTGTTTACTGCTCGTAACACGGTCCTGAATCAGGAGGTGCAGAATAACCTGCTTGGCTAGGAACGGGTCCAGGCCTGAGGCCTGCTCTGAGGGTACAGTGCTGGAGGCAGGAGGGAAGAAGCAGCAACTGGACCTTGGCAACCAAATAGAGGGACCACTGGCACTTTATAAAGTTGTCAACTCTGGTTGGACACATTCCTGGAGGTTTTATCACATGATATCTGTCTCCAACAGCCCCACCCCTACACTCCTGCCACTGGTCTATCCTCATGGTGTCCTGCCTTCCCCATGGCCAATCAGAAAGTGAAAAGACTCTCTTCATTACCTAATTAGCTAATTATTGACTGTCAATCAAACAGCCTTGCCTTCCCCCATCTCGAATATTTTTATAATTAACATTAGGAGAAAATGGGGAAATACTTTGGTAATACCTTCTGATTTGTCTCCTGGGTTTGCTCGCAGCAATGTCCAGGAGATTAATCTCCATTTCCTTGAGGCTCCAGGCCAATCCTGGAGGGTTGGCAACCCTAAGCTTCAATTGATTGGGAGGCAACAGGGAGTGGCCGGTGGGGGTGGGGAGAAATAAGAATAAACTGACTGTCTCCAATGGCTTTTGTCCCCTCCTTCAACAACTGGTTTCCAGGAGTAGCTATTTGAAGGCCCATCCAAGACCTGTCTTAGCTTCAAGGTACTCAGAACCTGTCCTTGCCCTGACAATGGGAAAGTAAGTGAGATCAGTTACTTGGATGCCAGCCTACCCACCTTATCACAATCTACTAACCATGAGGCAAAACTGGCGTGAGTATTGGTGTGTGAGACCAGGGGCAGGGGTGGAGCATGAGAACAGACATGGCCTTTTTAATGTGGGGGGGCCTTTTTTTAAACAACTGTTGGGGCTATTTTTGAGGTGATGCACCCTGAAGTTAAACCAAAGCTACAGACGACACTGGTCATATTACACCGCATGGTTAACACATACTCCATGTTAGACACATGGACTCAAAATACTTTGAGTGAGAAACACAATGCTACGTGGTAGACACTCAGCACATTCCATGTTTAAACCAATGAGGCATTCAACAGTGAAAAGCAGCTGCCAATCAACCTATTCATGAATGTGCCTACTCTGCATTCTGTCTCTCGGTCTGCATGAGATAGGACACACAGATAGTCTGCATTGGATGTGCTGTCTCTCAACGTCAGATACCCAACATTACAGTATCCAGAGATCGGAGGGTGTCCTGGGATCCTTGTATAAAGTTCTTAACAAAGTTGATAGGGCAATTGGGGTGAAATTGGTCTTGGGGGGAAAACAACTGCTGCCCAATCGGCAGCCTGCGCTACACCCTGCCCTGTCAGCAGCCTGCTCTACACCCTGACCCGTCAGCAGCGTGCGCTACACCCTGCCCCGTCAGCAGCCTGCTCTTCACCCTGCCCCGTCAGCAGCCTGCGCTACACCCTGCCCCGTCAGCAGCCTGCGCTACACCCTGCCCCGTCAGCAGCCTGCGCTACACCCTGCCCCGTCAGCAGCCTGCGCTACACCCTGCCCCGTCAGCAGCCTGCGCTACACCCTGCCCCGTCAGCAGCCTGCGCTACACCCTGCCCCGTCAGCAGCCTGCGCTACACCCTGCCCCGTCAGCAGCCTGCGCTACACCCTGCCCCGTCAGCAGCCTGCGCTACACCCTGCCCCGTCAGCAGCCTGCGCTACACCCTGCCCCGTCAGCAGCCTGCGCTACACCCTGCCCCGTCAGCAGCCTGCGCTACACCCTGCCCCGTCAGCAGCCTGCTCTACACCCTGCCCCGTCAGCAGCGTGCTCTACACCCTGCCCCGTCAGCAGCGTGCTCTACACCCTGCCCCGTCAGCAGCCTGCGCTACACCCTGCCCCGTCAGCAGCCTGCGCTACACCCTGCCCCGTCAGCAGCCTGCGCTACACCCTGCCCCGTCAGCAGCCTGCGCTACACCCTGCCCCGTCAGCAGCCTGCGCTACACCCTGCCCCGTCAGCAGCGTGCGCTACACCCTGCCCCGTCAGCAGCGTGCGCTACACCCTGCCCCGTCAGCAGCGTGCGCTACACCCTGCCCCGTCAGCAGCGTGCGCTACACCCTGCCCCGTCAGCAGCGTGCGCTACACCCAGCCCCGTCAGCGGCCTGCGCTACGCCCTGCCCCGTCAGCAGCGTGCGCTACACCCTGCCCCGTCAGCAGCGTGCGCTACACCCTGCCCCGTCGGCGGCGTGCGCTACACCCTGCCCCGTCGGCGGCGTGCGCTACACCCTGCCCCGTCGGCAGCCTGCTCTACACCCTGCCCCGTCGGCGGCCTGCTCTACACCCTGCCCCGTCGGCGGCCTGCTCTACACCCTGCCCCGTCGGCAGCCTGCGCTACACCCTGCCCCGTCGGCAGCCTGCGCTACACCCTGCCCCGTCGGCAGCCTGCGCTACACCCTGCCCCGTCAGCAGCCTGCGCTACACCCTGCCCCGTCAGCAGCGTGCGCTACACCCTGCCCCGTCAGCAGCGTGCGCTACACCCTGCCCCGTCAGCAGCCTGCGCTACACCCTGCCCCGTCAGCAGCCTGCGCTACACCCTGCCCCGTCAGCAGCCTGCTCTACACCCAGCCCCGTCAGCAGCCTGCTCTACACCCTGCCCAATCGGCGGCCTGCTCTACACCCTGCCCAATTTCCCTGTCCATTGACTGCTGCCTCAAGTGTACGTAGATTCAAAATGGGTAAAATTCAAATTCCTCATTCCCATGGGATTGGTTGACATTTTACACTCCTCTCAACTCCACACACCAAGTCAGAAGATACTCACCAAGGCCAGTTTGCTTTCACTCTTGTCACGAGGCACCATTTGTCTGTTCACTTAACACAGCACACCCTTACTCTCATCCCCACCACCACCCTCACACCCCAATCCCACCTTTACCCCTCCTCACTCCTCCTGAACTACCTCTATTTACAGAATAAAACAAGAAGGATCATTGCAAAAATTCTGTCTTACTGGAAACTGGAGCGTGACTCATCACTCACTCTCTGAAGGTTTACAAACGGGTTGGTGCAGTTTTTTTGGGTGATTCATTAGTTATTTGTCACTCTCACTTGAGGGTTAGATGGAGCTATGTCCCAGTGGAATGTTCACTTCTCAATGTAATGCAATTGAGAGTTTCACCATCCAATGGTCTGTCAATGTAAGAGAAATGGAACATCTCTGTGACAGACTGCCATAGAGTCCAGGCAGATCTCTTCACCAATCATAGTAAAGGTACAGCAGTTTGCCTCAGTGCCCTTAGGCTAGACAATGGAAATTCAGTTGCCCTGCCTCGTGGCACTGTGTCTCCTCCTGTGGCACGTGCCTTTTGTAGGATTGTAACTGAACTGCAATCAGAGTCTGAAATAAACACAGAAAATGCTGGAAGTGCTTAGCAAGTCTGGCCCCTTCTGTGGAGAGAAAAGCAGTTAATGTTTTAGATTGATGACCTTTCTCAGTTCATCATGAAGGGTCACAGACCTGAAATGTTAACTCAGTTTCTCTCTCCACAGATGCTGCCTGGCCAGCTGAGTATTTCTAACATTTTCTGTTTTCATTTCAGATTTCCAGCATCCTCAGTATTTTGCTTTTGCCAGAATCTCTTGCAAGTGGAGATTAGAAAATCGAAAACTAAATTGCAACTCTGTTTTAAAAAAAAAAATATTGTTTGGTGCATCAGAACACTTAGTAAAATCAATTGTGGATCCCTGTTAGAGCATACCTTGAGGGGAGGAGGTTGTCCTTGCACTGGTTCATCTTTGATTCCTTCAGTCTAACACTGCGCTCCTGAAACCCAGATTGGTCAGTCTGAATGCTCTCCAGCTTTCAGGTGGCACTGCCCGGAACATTCAAGCATTTATGACAGAATTTCTTAAAATAAAATCCTTCTTGGTCCTTTCTGTTTAAGATTGTAATTTTAAAGACAAATCAATCGTTCGATCTTGTCATTTCCTCGTGTTTTTTAATGTCTATTTTTGCCAAGCTGTCGAATGTGTCAGAAACAGGAGAGAATCTTCACCGTGTAGAAAGAAAGTGGCTAAAGCCTGAGGGTTGAAAACCTTAAATGGTGCAAGTAGAAAAAAATCCAGAGTTTTACATCAGCCAATTAAGACCAGAGATTAATACTTTACTGGGGAAGGCAGTGGCTAGTGGTAATGTCACGGGACCGGTAATCCAGAAGCCCAAACTCGTGTTCTGTGGACATGCCACTGGTGGGATCTGAATTCAATTAATAAATCTGGAATTGAAAGCTGGTCAGTAATGATGACCATGATCAGGTGTCATAAAAACCCATCTGGTTCACTAATGTCCTTTAGGAAAGGAAATCTGCTGTCCATACCTGGTCTGGCCTACATGTGACTCCAGACCCAAAATAATGTGGTTGACTCTTAAACTGCCCTCTGCAATGGCCTAGCAAGCCACTCAGTTCAAGGGCAATTAGGGATGGGCAGCAAATGCTGGCCTTGCCAGCGACGCCCAAACCCCATGAAAGAATAAAAAATAAGAATTAGTGGAAAGCAAATTTGGAGCAGTTATTAGGGAGAAGAAAAAATATTGACAAATGACTTGGGTATAATTTGCCAGGATGATGGTAAAATCTGGGATCATTCAAAATGCAGTTAAGTCTCCAAAAGGCTGAGGTTCAAAGGGTCAAAAGACATCATTTTTTTTTCTGCCAGCCTCCTTGTTGCAAGTGTCAACAGACTCCGAGAGTGTTTCCACAAATTCCTTTGCCCCTTCATTGGCAACCATGCCTTCAATCATCAACAGCTTGCATTTATACAGTGCTTCTAATGTAATTAAAGCATCCCAAAGTGCTTCACAGGAGCATTATTAGACAAGATGTGTGAGTCACGAAAAGAGATATTAGGACAGGTGACAAGAAGTTTAGTCAATAAGGTAGATTTTAAAGAGTGTTTCAAAGGAGGAAAGAGAGGTTGAGAAGAGGAGAAAGTTAGGGAAGGAATTCCAGAGGTTAAGGCCTATGCAGCTGAAGGCACAATCTGCCAATGGTGGAGTGATGAATATTGAAGATCCATAAGGGGTCAGAATTGGAGGAGTGCAAAGATCTCGAAAGGTTGTGGGACTGGAGGAAACTACACAGATAGGGAAAGGCCATTGAGGGCTTTGAAAATAAAACCTAAATGTTGCCAGCTGAATACAAATGTAGGCTAGTGAGCATGAGAGCTATAGGTGAGTGGGATTTGGTGAGAGTTAGGATATGGTGAGTTAGGCCTGGGCTGTTGAAATTGCCAGCTTGAGCCTCTTTGACATTATGGGGTCCAGATGGTTTCCAAATATTTAAAGATTAGACTCCAGAGAGAAGAGGCCATAACCTAGACCGACACTCTCAATGCAATACTGAGGGGGTGCCAACATTCAGCTGAGTCATTAAGCTGAGGCTCTGTCTGCCCTCTTGGGTGAATTAAAAAAAAACCCATGGCACTATTACTGAAGAGAGCAGGGGAGTTACCCCTGGTGTCCAGGGCCAATATTTATTCCTCAGTCAACAGCAAAATACGTTTATGGGAGCTTTCTGTGCACAAATTGACTATTCTGTTTCATACATTAACTACACTTCAAAAGTTATTTCATTGGCTAAGAAGCACTTTGGGATGTCCTGAGGATGTGAAAGGCACTATAGAGATGCAAGTTCTTTACCTTAAAAATCAATGCCCTAACAGTTTTGGATGGCTCTGGTTGAACAAGCAACTGGAAGCTGACTGTAGATGTGATATTCCAGTGATACAGTGGTGACCTCAGAGACCTAATCACCTAAGCTCTCTGGATGCACTTGCACAGATGAGGCTGCACACTCCACCTTAGGCTAAGTGAGGCCTTGCTGAAGTGAAATTTCCACATCTTGGAGATTAAGTACAGCAATGGGCATATCAAACTTGACTTTGCCTAAGTAAGAATCACCAGAATGTTACCAGGGCTCCAAAGGTTGCTATAAGAGACTACATAAGCAAGGTTTGTATTCCCAGGACAAGAGAAGTGATTTGATTGAAAATTTTAGGATTTTGAAAGCCTCCTTGTGTTCCTGTATCAGACACCTGGCTGAACGAAGGAAGAGACTCTCCTCGATGACCACCTGGCCATGGCTGGGAATCTACTGCAATGCAACTTAGGATAAAATTTCTCACCAAATGATCACAGCCAAATTTTATTTAATTCTTTCATGGGGTGTGGGTGTCGCTGACTAGGCCAGCATTTATTGCCCAGCCCTTAATGCCCTTGAGAAGGTAGTGGTGAGCTGCCTTCTTGAACCACTGCAGTCCATGTGGTGTAGGTACAGCCACTGTTCTGTTAGGGAGAGCGCTCCAGGACTTTAACCCAGCAACAGTGGAGGAACAGTGATATATTTCCAAGTCAGGATGGTGAGTGGCTTATAGGGGAACTTGCAGTTGGTGGTGTTCCCCTCTATCCCTCGCCCTTTGAGGTGGTAGAGATCACGAGTTTGGAAGGTGCTGTTGATGGAGCCTTGGTGAATTTCTGTAGTGCATCTTGTAGATTGCTGCTACTGTGTGAGAGTAGTGGAGAGAGTGAATGGTTAAATTGGGTTGCATTAGGCTTCTCCTAGCTGGTCAAAAACCTTCAAGCTACCAACTTCCTTTAGGTGCAATTCATGGTTAAAGCCAAAAGGAGGTAAAATTGTAGGGGTTGGAGGGAATGGGGATGGGATGAAAAGGGTGATCAATTCTATTAATTAACCAATGTTGGGTTAAAATTACCGTTAACATTTCACTGATGGTCTCTGGGCCTACCCTGCAATATTTGGAAAGCTGCCCTGGGCCAGAAACATAGGAAGATACCAGCTCCTCAGACTGAAGCTCAAGATGTGGAATGAGGGAGGAGAGAAGTTCCACAATTTCCTTGTCCTTTGGGAACAGTGAATTAGTGAAAGAGGAGATGAGCTTGGACACATCCTTTTAAGGGAACTTTCCAATGGCTGTCTCTGGTTCCCAATGGCCAAATGACAAGAAAATACTACTACCAAAGGTAGGTGAGTGGGTGAGATATGATGCGTTGATATAACTATCTTGTACAATACGTCTTACAGAAGAAATAGGAATCATTCTAAGGGAAACATGACAAAAGTGAACACTGGTGATGATGTTCTAGAACAGTCGACGACTCAATAGAAAGGTCCTCATAAATACTTTGAAGTCATCTCGATTTCTTTCCAGCAGCCGTTCTGCTTTTAATTTATTCCTCCTTCTGTTCTCCCAGTCTGTCATCGCCAGAGCAAGAGGATTTTTTGGTGACTTTGTGTCTCTCTGTTACCTGTCATTAATTTTTTTTTAATGACCATTTTCCAAAGTCTCAGTGAAGGTCCAAGACCCACAGTGCTAGGCATCAGCAAAGCTGTAATGACAGAGGGAGAGAGATTGAAATTAGGTGAAGCTTATCACGAGTTTTAAAAACTTACAGACTAGCAGAAAGCATGTTAGTGTAGATTCCATGTTAAATGCATGTACTCTATGTTGAATGTGTGTACAATCCATGTTCAATATGTTCAGTCTAGGTTTATTGAGTGAAGAGTCTTTGTTCAGTTTGAATGCATGCTCTGTTCATCATAGATAAACATAGTTTATGTTCTAACTCTGTTCATCTGTTTTTGTACTCAGCCATACAGAAGACATGATTGTGACCCCATTTGCTCAGGTAAGAAGGAAAATGTGTACCTTTCTCCGTTAGATTGCTCCCTGGAACAGTCTAGAGCAAAGGGAAGCAGCTTCCTGAAGCTGGTCACAGATGAGGGTGGGGGTGTAATGGGGCTAGGAGCAAGGCTTGGTCCCTGCATTGATGGTCTGCCCCCGCCCCACCTTGTCAGGAGGCTGCTAACACTCAACTGCACACCGCCTACGGAAATGGCAGAAATGTGCTGTGTGATGGCAAATACAGGTTTGCCTCTGGTTGTTGAATGTGTGACGGATTCTCTGCTGTCTCTGCCTGTGTACAGGAAAGAACTTGCATTTCTACAGCAGCTTTGAAAAGTACTTCATTGATTGTAAAATGCTTTGGGAGCCCCTGAAGTGGTTAAAGTATGGTCACTATTATAATGTAGAAAACATGACAGCCAATTTGCACGCAGCAAGCTCCCACAAACAGCAGTGTGATGCTGACCAGATAATCTGTTTTTAACGATGTTGATTGAGGGATAAATATTGGCCATGACAATTCCCCCTGTTCTTCAAAGAAACAGTGATTATTGGATCTTTTATGTCCACCTGAGTGGGCAGACAGGGTCTTGGTTTAACATCTCTACAGTGTACAGTGATTACATTTTACTGTAAAGTGCTTTGGGACGTGCTCACCCTAACCTAGAGGACTATGAATGCGCAGTCAATGTGTATATTCAAGATGTATTTTGACAGGAGTTTTGGACACTAAGGGAGTTGAGGGATGTGAGGATAGGGCAGGAAAGTAGAGTTGAGCTAGATGATCAGCCATGATCTTATTGAACGGTAAGGCAGGCCAGATGGGTTGTATGACCTCGTCCTGCTTCTATTTCTTGTGTTCCTACTTAAAGGTCTTGGTATGTGAGACAGGATCAAGGTCACTGAAAATTATCAGAAGGTGCCTAATTTTCTATTAAAATTAGGCATCCGTCCATCTAGGGAGATGATGGACTGTGCCCAGGGTGAGTCACTTCTGGATTGAACATCGTCTGATGTGGCTGTAGAGACCAATTCCTGAGAGGCAGTCCCTTCCAGCTGGCGCAGATGAATCGTGTTGTTCCAAGGCCAATTGATGTTCTTTCCTCCTTTTCCACCATCTGTTGTTTCTTTTGTCCTCTGCTTTTTCCATGCCCTTCCTGACTGCTTGCCTCCGGGCACTCTAGTCAGCAGCGAGGGCATCCCATGCATTGACTTTGTTCCCAGTCAACTTGAGGCCTCACTTGCAGACATGGGTCCTGTTGGTCTCGATAGCAAGTTCACCATAAAGCATGTTTTTGGTGATGTGGCCGTCATCCATTCAGCTCGCATGATCGAACCAATGGAGTCACTGCTGACTCGAGGGCAAACATGCTGGGGTTCCCTGCATGCTGGTACACTTTCGTATTCGATACTCTCTTGCTAGGAGATGCCCAGTATTTGTCTGAGGCAACAGAGGTGGAAGCTGTTCAGCTGCTTTTCTTGGCTTGCGTAAGTTGTCCTTGCTTTGCTGCGGTAAAGGAGGCTGCTGAGAATGCAAGCCGGGCACACACACAGCTTTGCATTTTTGGTTAGTTTGCTGCTGGTCCACACTCAACTTCACAACTTTGACATGACAGCTGTGGCCTTGGCCATCCTGGTGTTGATTTCAGCATCGAGGGATAGGCTGCTCATAACTGTTGATCCAAGGTATGTGAACTGTTGACAACCTCCTGTATGAGGATGAGAATATTGATGGAAGGTAGAGTCTCTGTCCTGGCCTATAAGTTTGATCTTCTGGTGCTGATTGTCAGTCCAAACTCCCGCTGGCCCAGGAGAAGTGATCTACTAGGTTTGCAAGTGAACTGCAGTATGGGATGTGAGCGCGACATCATCAGCAAACAGCAGCTCACAGACTAGGGCATTTTGCACATTGGACTTGGCCCACAGTCTTGAGAATTATCAAAGGGTGCATAGCACAACAGGGTGAACAGGGTCATTGCCTATGAGGAGTAATTGGACACCGCCTGTAACATTCCAGAGCAGGTACAGCACTGGGTTAGATACAGAGTAAAGCTCCCTCTACACTGTCCCCATCAAACACTTCCAGGGCAGGTACAGCAAGGGGTTAGATACAGAGTAAATCTCCCTCTACACTGTCCCTATCAAACACTCCCAGGGTAGGTACAGCAAGGGGTTAGATACAGAGTAAAGCTCCCTCTACACTGTCCCCATCAAACACTCCCAGGGCAGGTACAGTACAGAGTTAGATACAGAGTAAAGCTCCCTCGACACTGTCCCAATAATGTGCATCAGCCCCAGTCTCAGAGGGAGTCCCTTGCTTCTTCAACAAGATATGTTTTCCAATTCCCAAATCAGCCATCCTGTGACCTGGTTAATGTGTTTGTTGCAATTTATGCTGGTTTATTGATTGCATTCCCAAGCTCAGCATGAGAGTGAAGGGTCTGCCAAAATCCCGATATGTAGAATGTCAACAGCCAGTGGCAAGGACAAAACTTAATTTCTTCAGTGTTGGACAAACACTGGATCTAGAGTGGAAAGGTCAGTGTTTAACCTAAATTTCATGAAGTATTTTAATGTCCCACATTTGTCTGTAGGTTTCAGAGGTCACATCGGATTTGGGGAACTCCTACTAGCTGTGTAGTAAAGTTATCTTCCTGTGTCCTGATCTCCCGGTGGCAGTTACCAGAATCATTCGGCCCACACAAGGGCAGAAAGACTCCACGTTTCAGCGCCAGTAACGCAGAGTCAATAAATCTCATCCAGAGTCTCATCTGTGCCTCTTGGGTGGGACAGAGAACAATTCAGGAGCAATTGCCATATCTATTCATAGTCCGGTGACCCTGTGTGTGTAGTCATGAATGAGGTCAAGAGCAGACTCAACAGTGAAGTTTTTGTTTGATTCATTCTTGGGTTGTGGATGACGCAGGAAAGGCCTGCATTTATTGCTGATTGCAAGTTTACCCTGAGAAGTTGATAGTGAGTCACGTTGTTGAACCAGTGCAGTGTGTGTGGTGAAGCTGCCTCAACAGTGCTGGTCGGTAGGCGAAGGGAGTTCCAGAATCTTGTTCCATCAATGATGAAGGAACGTCTGTATGTTTCTAAGTCAGGGTGGTGTGTGTCTGTCTGTGTGTGTGTCTGCCTGTGTGTGTGTCTGCCTGTGTGTGTGTCTGCCTGTGTGTGTGTCTGCCTGTGTGTGTGTCTGCCTGTGTGTGTGTCTGCCTGTGTGTGTGTCTGCCTGTGTGTGTGTCTGCCTGTGTGTGTGTCTGCCTGTGTGTGTGTCTGCCTGTCTGTCTCTGTCTGCCTGTCTGTCTCTGTCTGCCTGTCTGTCTCTGTCTGCCTGTCTGTCTCTGTCTGCCTGTCTGTCTCTGTCTGCCTGTCTGTCTGTCTGTGTGTGTCTGTCTGTGTGTGTGTTGGAGTTTACATGCACCTGCTGCTCTTGTCCTTCTGCGTGGTAGAGATCGAAGGTTTGGAACGTGCTGTTGAAGAAGCCTTCATAAGTTGCTAGATGGTACCATCTTGTAGATGGCACACACTGCTGTCACTTCGCCAGTGTAACCTCGGTGGTGGGAAAATTATTGGAAAGGCTCTGACAGACAGGTTGAGTCTTCATTTAGAAAGCCATAGATTCTTCAAAGACAGTCAACATGCAGCCTGTATGGATTTTAGCAAAGTTTTTGACAAGCTTCCACATGGAAGACTGGTCAGTAAAGTAAAAGCCCATGGGCTCCAAGAGCAACTGGCAAGTTGGATCCAAAATTGGCTCAAAGGCAGGAAGCAAAGGACAGTGGTCGATGGGTGTTTGAGTGGGTGGAAGGCTGCATCCTGTGGGATTCCACAGGGCTCAGTACTGGGTCCCTTTTTGAGGTATATATCATTGATTTGGACTTGAATGTAGGGTCATGATTAATAAGTTTGTAAATGATACAAACATTGGCAGCGTGGTTGCTAATCAAGAAGAAAGTTTTCGACTGCAGAAAGATATCAATGGACTAGTCAGGTGGGCAAAACAGTTGTAAATGGAATTCAATCAGAAGTGTTAGGTAATTAATTTGGGGAAGGAAAACAAGGTAAGAGAATCCAGAATAAATAGTAGGATACTGAGAAGTGTAGGGGAACAGAGGGATCCTGGAGTAGATGGTGCCTGAGCAGATAGATGAAGTGGTTAAGAAGGCATAGAGGATACTTGCTTTTATTAGCAGGGCATTAGAATATAAGAGCTGGAAGGTAATGCTGGAACTGTATAAAACATTTGTTAGGCCACAGCTGGAGTACTGTGTACAGTTCCGGTCACCACACTATGGAAAAATGTGATTGCACTAGAGAAGGTACAGAGGGAATTCACAAGGATGCTGCCTGGACTGGAGAATTATAGTTATGAGGAAAGGTTAGATAGGTCAGGGCTGTTTTCTTTGGAACAGAGGAGGCTGAGGGCAGCCTTAATTGTAGTGTATTAAATTACAAGGGGGTCTTGAAAGAGTGGATAGGAAGTCTCTGTTTCCCTCGGTTGAGGGGGCCATAATCAGGGGGCATGGATTTGGGGTCAGAGGTAGGAGTTTGAAAGGAGATTCAAAAGGAAATTTTTTCACCCAGACTGTGGTGGGGTGGGAGGGAGGTTGGGGGTGGGGGACGGATTTGGAGCTCACTGCCTGAAAGGATGAGAAAAGAAGAAACACTCATCACATTTTTTTTTAAAAAGTACATGGATATGCACATGAAGTGCTGCAATCTGCAGGGCAACAGAGCCAGAACTAGAAAGTAGGATTAGCTGCGTGACTCTGTATCCACTGGCGCACACACAGTGGCCAAAGTAGCCTCCTCCTGTGCTGTTGTTTCAATGATTTCATGTTCCGTGCCCAGCCAGAGCACTGCTGAGGCCCAAGCAGCAGCGTCAAAAGCACTGGACCACCATCCGCATCACGAGAGGGGTTGAAATCTCTTGAGGTGCATGATCGTCAGAGAAATTGCTCTCCAGAAGTTCCGCTCTCGGTGACGAGGCCGTGAGATGGGACGACAGCAGCCTTGCCATTTTCCGTAATGCGGCTCCCACCTCCCACTGTGCAGCAACCAAGGTGTGGATGCAGCGGGTTGCTGGGGTCGGGGGCAGTGGCGCTGCACGGCACCAGCAAGATTGCAGTCCGCTCTCAAACTGCTCACTAACTGGGCTAACTGTTTGCCTGCTACCTGGTGCGCTGCCACTGCACCCTTGCCTCCAGGCAAAGCAGGAGGAGATGGGAATCATTTGGGGATTGGGTCTGATGCTTTCATTTCTCGTACCTTTATGGGAAGGTGGCGGTATCGTGGTATTGCCACTGGACTGGTAATCCTGGGAACCTGGGGGAGAATATTCCCCCAATGCGCATGTGCACAAAAGAGAGCAGAAATCCCCCTGAGGCATCTCTTTCACTTATAAGTCATTGAAGAAAGGTGAAAAAAAATTTAAGGACCTGTCCCCTCATGTGAAGCTGGGACGTGTGCATTAACTTTATTAAAAATTTTTCAAACACGTTTAAAAAAAATTCATGAAACCTCATCCCGCCCATGACAAATGCGGAGGCCGCCTGGGCTCTTCGCCTGCCCACCATCCTGAAGGTTGGACGGGCAGCTCAGCTAATTGCTTTGTTGGCTTTTTAAATGGTCTTAACAGGCCGGTGAGCATGAGGCCGACACAGCTGTGCGCCCGCCCAAGGTCATAGAGCCATAGAGGTCGACAGCACAGAAAAAGGCCCTTCAGCCCATCGATTCTATGCTGGTCAAACAAGTACCTAACTATTCTAATCCCATTTTCTAGCACTGGGCCCATAGCCTTGTATGCCATGGCATCGCAAGTGCACATCCAAATGCTTCTTAAATGTTATGAGTGTTTCTGCCTCTACCACCCTTTCAGGCATTGAGTTCCAGATTCCAACCACCCTCTGGGTGAAAAAATTCTTCCTCACATCCCCTCTAAACCTCCTGCCCTTTACCTTAAATCTATGCCCCCTGGTTATTGATCTCTCCACCAAGGGGAAAAGTTCCTTCCTGTCTACTTTATCTATGTCCCTCATAATTTTATACACCTCAATCATGTCCCCCCTCAATCTCCTCTGCTCCAGGGAAAATAACCCCAGTCATTCCAATCTCTCCTCATAACTAAAACCCTCCAACCCTGGCAACATCCTGGTAAATCTCCTCTGCACTCTCTCTAGTACAATCACATCCTTCCTATAATGTGGATTCCAGAACTGCATGCAATACTCTAGCTGTGGCCTAACCAGTGTTTCATACAGTTCCAGCATAACCTCCCTGCTCTTATATTCTATGCCTCAGCTAATAAAGGCAAGTATCCCATATGCCCTCTTAACAACCTTATCTACCTTTCCCACTACCTTAAGGGGCCGGTGGACATGCACATCAAGGTCCCTCTAATCCTCAGTATTCCTTCCTCCCTCGTGTGTTTATCCAGCTTCCCCCACACTCTACCCCAACCTGCACCTTAAATCTCTCAACACCATTCACCTCACCCACTCCCTGTGGGAGCGAGTTCCACATTCTCCCCGCTCTCTGGGTAAAGACAGTTCTCCCCAATTCCCCTGTCGGATTTATTAGTGACTCTCTTATAGTGACGGCCCCCCCTCCCCTGCCCCAAGTCATTATATCGATAAACTCCGGGCTATAAGCAAGTCGCATATATTGATGAACCCTACCAAGGGCTCATAGGTGCCAGGCAGCATTGATGAACGCGCAATGTTTCAGCACCATTTGCGACTCCTCAGATACTGAAGCAGTCCATGTCCAAATGCAGCAAGACCTGTACAATATCCAGGCTTGGGCTGACAAGTGGCAAGTAACGTTCACGCCACACAAGTGTGGCACTACTATCACTGAATCCCCCACTATCAACATCCTGGGGGCTACCATTGGCCAGAAACTGAACTGGACTTGCCATATAAATACAGTGGCTACAAGAGCAGGTCAGAGGCTAGGAATCCTGCAGCGAGCAACTCACCTCCTGACTCCCCAAAGCCTGTTCACCATCTACAAGGCACAAGTCAGGAGTGTGATGGAATACTCTCCACTTGCCTGGATGAGTGCAGCACCAACATAACTCAAGAAGCTCAACACCATCCAGGACAAAGCAGCCTGCTGGATTGGCACCCATCCACAATTTTACACCGAAGATTCTGCCCCTGGGTTCAAATCCCACCACAGCAGATGGTGGAATTTGAATTCAATAAAAATCTGGAATTACAAGTTTGATGCTGACCATGAAACCATTGTCGCTTGACGTAAAAACCCATCTGGTTCAGTAATGTCTTTTTAGGGAAGGAAATCTGCCATCCTTGCCTGGTCTGGCCTAATATGACTCCAGACCCACAGCAATGTGGTTGACTCTTAAATTGCCCTTGCCCTTGTTGAGAGGGCATTTGGGATGGGCAATAAACGCTGGCCTGGCCAGTGACATCCACATCCCACAAATGAATAAATAAAAACAGCCACCCCCATCACCTGCCTACCCACCCCCACTCAGCTGGGAAAATTCCAGCCCATGTTTCTGTAAGAATATTTAAAACTCTCAGGCACCTAGAATGGATATAGAATAATAGAATGTTACAGCACAGGAGAAGGCTATTCGACCCATCATTGCCTGTGTTGGATGCCCTTTAGACATCCCCATCTTCAGCCTATCACAGCCAGCTCAGAATGATTCTGTGTGTGACTCACCAATTAGAATGGCCCCGTGTCAGCATTAGAATCGTAGAATCTGCCTTTTGATTGGCTGAGATTCTTTTCATTGAGAGTTCCTACCCACTGCAGAACAATCAGCAATCCCGCCCACAAAGTACAAAAGCCAATCGTGGGCTCCGAAATAGGCACACAACTTCATTTTGAAGGTTGCTAGGTAACATGGGCCCTTTTTAGCACAGTTGAACATGTTTAGAAGTTGCTGCTGCCCAAGTTTGACACATCAAAGTTCCCAAGTAGCAGAGCTTGAATTGAAATATCAACCTGAAGCTGAGCCTAAGCCTCTGCTGAAGTCTTGGGCTACGCGTGTACATCTACATATTTCTGACGCTCCTCCAGAAGCTAGCTTTGTACAGGTAACAGAGTGTGTGTGAATGCCTGACCCCCACCCCCGAGTCTGGACAGATACCCAATATAGTCACCCGCACCCCCACCACCACCCCCATTCTGCAAGTCTGGACTGGCATCTGACACTGCCCCACCACCTCCCACCACAACACCGAGCCTGGACAGGTACCTGAGGACATCAGATTGTATGTGTCGATACCAGATGGAGGGGATGAAGGTCCTGTCTGATTTGACTTTTCTACATGAGATGTGCTTGGGGCACATTCACTCGGGAATGGGTTGAGGAATGCAGCATGTGGATGAGCCGTTTTACTGAGGTCACTTATTATGAACATTACCCTGTATTTAACCCTGTGCTGTACTTGCCCTGTGAATGTTTGATGGGAACAGTGGAGAGGGAGCTTTACTTTGTATCTAACCCCGTGCTGTACCTGCCCCGGGAGTGTTTAATGGGGACAGTGTAGAAGAAACTTTACTCTGTATCTAACCCCGTGCTGCACCTGCCCTGGGAGTGGTTGATGGGGACAGTATGGAGGGAGCTTTACTCTGTATCTAACCCCGTGCTGTACCTGTCCTGGGAGTGTTTGATGAGACAGTGTAGAGGGACTCTGTCTCTGTCTAACCTATGTTGTACCTGCCCTGGGAATGGTTGATGTAAGTACTGTTTGCCCAAAGTTCAGTAAATGTTCCACTCCCGAGTGCACTCATCTTGGCTTGAATGAACAGAAAGGTCAATTTCTCTCCACGTATAGAAAAACTGTTTCCTAAAAGTTTTAAATACTCTTGTGAGGAATGAAGTGACCCGAGAGGGCACACTGTCTGCATTGAGGTCATTGGCTGCAAAACCTTTTGAATGTTTTGTACATGCTTGTCATTTAAAAAGATATTAACAGTATTCCATTCATTGATAAAGTGAAAAGGCTTTGGCACTCAGCTGCAGCACCTCCTCTTCCGATACCATTTCTCCTCCAACTATCTTGTGCCACTCACACAGGTCCAGAGCTGGACCTGAGGGTAGCTGTGATGTTGTATTGTGTTGCAGGTGGCTTGTCCACCAGCAAAGAAAGTAAAAACTTAAGCACATCAGAACAAGAGGTGGCCATTCAGTCCCACCAGCCTGTTCTGCATTCAGTAAGATCATGGCTGATCTATGTCTTAACTTGGCTCCATTTCCTTTTATACCCTTGTCCAACAAGGTTTAATCGATCTCTGATTTAAAATTATTAATTCAGCTGGTCTCTGTTGTTTTTTGTGTGAGAGCATTACACATTTTTATCAGTGAATGACCTAACTTGGAATTTTTAGGTTACAGCCTCTTGCCCCCGATCTACCCACCAGTGGAAAAAAACTCTAATTACTCTGTCGATTCCTTTCAAAATCCTAAATCCCCACTCAAAACACCAGGGAATGCAAGCTTAGTTCATGTTATCTCTTCTCATGATTTCTCTGTTTGTCTTCTTGATCATGTTTGTACCTGACTGCTGCATTTTACTAGTCTGTGTGCATGAACTGCTAAATTTCTTTGGACTTCCACCATTCCTACATTTTGACCATTTACCTTTCACCTCTCCAACATCTTTCAGGACCTCAGAGCATTCCAGAAGCATTTTACAGCCAATGAAGTGCTTTTAAAGAGTATTTGCTGTAATGTAGGCAGTGTGGCAGCCAATTTGCACACCGCCAAATTCCACAAATAGCTATGTGAAAATGCTCAGATAATCTGTTTCATTTCGTTAGCAATGATGGTTGAGGGATAAATATTGGCCAGGACACTATGGAAAAAAACTCACCTGATCATCTTCAAAATAGTGTCATGGGATCTTTTAAGTCCCCCTGAAAAGGCAGTCAGAGCTTTGGTTTAAAGTCTCATCCAAAATATGGCACTTCCAACAGTGCAGCACTCCCTCGGTACTGACCCTCTGACAGTGCCACACTCCCTCAGTACTGCACTGGAGTGTCAGCCTGAATTATAGACTTGGATCACTGGAGTTGGAGTCAAACCCACAACCTTCTAACCCAGAGAGAAGAGCGCAACTCGCTAAGTCACAGCTGACACCAATCGTTCATTTGAAAATGAACTTCAGGGAAAATGAAATTCAGGGAAAAAGGGAGAAGCATGAAGAAGGAAAGGGAGATCAGGCATGGAATGTGGGGAGAATGGGGGTAAAAAGACAGGCCGAATAAGGAACAGATTTGGGACGACAGCTGGTTCATGCAGCCAAGGGCTATCATTGATATTCTATCTTCTCCCCTCTAGAGAACCTGAGGCAGAGGTTCTACTGGCATCACCTGTCAACTGCCCTTCAAACCCTCACCCAAGTGGGTGTTTCTCATGTATGAGCCCAGGAGCTAGACAACATGTTGGCCGATTTTTCTCTTTCAGCCCAGGGATGCCATGAAAAGTGTCCTTACGTGGAGCTCCAAGTTCTTGTTTCAAAGATTCTGTAATCTACCCTTTGCATTCTTTCCTCAGGTGTTGGCTAGTTTACGGACTGTGAGGAACAACTTTGCCACGTTGACAAATCTACAGGATTCAGCGAAGAGCAAGTAAGGGGTTTGGTGGGGGAATGCGAGGGCTCGACTGTCTCTTCAGTGAAGCACATAATGCAGCTTTCCATTGGCCTCCCCACAATCCCTATGCTCCTGATGGAGCTGAATCTTCCTAGATCTACAAAGATTGGCTGTGCACCCTGAAAGCAACACAACAGTTGCTCGTGCCTCGTTGAAAGGCAACAGCACCCACGAAAGGAGTTACAGGTCAATTGTCACTGCACACTCCACACACACACCCCCCAACCACGCCCCCAACTCCCAGGTTGACTTCTGTTGGTGTCATGTCTCCAGCAGAGTTGGCAAGTGGCCATGGGACCTGAGCCAAATGGAACAGGGAGGTTCCATGTTTGCTCTATAGCCTTGCATTAAGGAGGAGGTGAATCAGCAGGGCTTCCTGCTCTTGGATCACTGTGCAGCGACTGCAATGTACACGTGTGAGTGTGAATATCAGATGTGGGCAGGCTAAAGCTGAGCTCTGATGCCATGCATAGTCGATAAGCCATAGGTCAAACGGTTTCAGCTAATGTGAAGAATGGGTGGTAGGGGAAGAGGATTGATAAAAGGTGGGAATAAAATATGTGCCTCTAAATATTTTATTCCTTTTTTTTTTGGAAGGAGAGAAGTATGCTACTCTTAGATATTAATATTGGAATTTGTATACACTTAGTACATTGCTGCCAAAGATGCCAGTTTGTAAATTATTTTGTGTATTATTCAGTGCAGTCAGTGTCTGAAATGCCAACGTGGGTATCCCCCATTACAGATTAGAAATACCTCACAGATGCCCCTTAAAGGGAAGTCAAGGGTTGTATCTGCCTTGGGAGTGTTTGATGGGGACAGTGTAGAGGGAGCTTTACTCTGTATCCAACCCCGTGCTGCACCTGCCCTGGGAGTGTTTGATGGGGTCAGTGTAGAGGGAGCTTTACTCTGTATCTATCCCCATGCAGTACCTGCTTTGGGTGTGTTTGATGGGACAGTGTAGAGGGAGCTTTACTCTGTATCTGACCCTGTACTGTCCCTGTCCTGGGAGTGTTTGATGGTTGGTACGGGCCTGTTGAAGTGAGATGCTGAATTGACCATTTCCTTGTCCAGTTGACATATACTTATCCTTGACATTGACCTGAGACCTCAGTATTGTTGCATGCTGATAGGCTGGCCTCTGACCCTGACTTTGTGTTCCTCCTGTTAACAGACGAAAGACAGGATGCACCTCAGGAAGTTGTCGGCCGAGTGTGTCAGGTGAGTGAACGTGTTGAGCGTGTCTACCTCGGCTGAGGCTTCCCTCATCTCAGAACTGTGACAGCTGGCCTGTTGGGAGGCCGATGTGCATGGGCACAGGCGTGAGGCAGGGCTGGGCTCAGGTGTGACACCGCCACCTTGCTCACATATAGTGAATAGACTGCGGCACTGTCTCAGTTCATACTTGAACAATGCCTCATGTTCCTGTAACCTTAAACTCCAGGGTGAGTCAGCATCCTCAGGAGACAGGATTAGGAGAAAGGAGGGGTTAGTAGAATTGATTTGTTCGAGGATGTGTTCCCCAAAGTAACAAATACTTTCAGCTCCAGGACTACAGTCAGCCTTGCAAGTGAGAGGCAGGACTGGGTATTGTGAGAGTTCTGTTTACACCATTCGGCCCATCGTTCCTGAATTGGCTTTTTGAAAGAGCTGTCAATTAGTCCCAGTCTCCTGCTGTTTCCTCATAGCCCTGCAAATTTTTCACTTTTTGAGTTTTTATCCAATTCCCTTTTGAAAGTTACTATTGAATCTAATTTCTTTGTCCTTTCCGCCACTGCATTCCAGATCACAACAAATCACTGTGTTAAAACAAAAAATTCTCCTGACCTTCCCCTCTGGGTCTTTTGCTAATTATCTTATATCTGGTTACCAACCCTCCTGCCAGAGCAAAGAGTTTCCCATTATTTACTCAACCAAAATCCTTCATGCTTTTGAACACCTCGATTAAATCTCCTCTGCTCGAAGGAAAAGAATCCGAGCTTCTCCAGTCTCTCCACCTTAACTGGTCCCTCATCTCTGCTCCCATTCTGGTAAATCTCCTCCACACCCTCGCCAAGGCCTTGAAATCCGTCCGAAAATGCGGAACTGGGAATGGGACTCAATACTCCGGCCGGGTCCTGAGCAGCGATTTCAAAAGAATCGTCGCCCTGTTTGTCCCATGACATGGATTCGCCCTTTTCCAGATAACATCAGAGAAGCAATGTGACAACTAGGGAGATGCCCATAATACAACAGCGCAAAGCAAGCATTAAGAGTGCTTAAAGGTGGCCATCAAAACGGGAAAGCCGTTATGCTTGCAGCAGCCGCTGACAAAGCACTGGGTCCTAGTGGTAGAATTCCACTATTTCTGCCCTCCCCGCTCTCGCACTTGCACACCAAGCAAGCACCACATCTCCACGCCATCTCCCCTGCCCCCCACCCCAACTATAAGGCTATAAGACTTAGGAGCAGAAGTGGGCCATTCAGCCCATCAAGTGTGCTCTGCCATTCATTGAGATCATGGCTGATCTGATAGTCCTCAACTCCACTTTCTTGCCTTTTGCCCATAAAACTAAAAATATTATATGTTCCAATAAGGTCACCTCTCAATCTTCTAAACTCTAATGAGTATAGATCCAACCTACTCAACCTCATAAGAAAATCCCTCCATACCTAGGATCAACCTAGTGAACCTTCTCTGGACTGCTTCCAATGCCAGTATACCTTTCCTTAGATAAGGGGACCAAAACTGTTCACAGTATTCTAGGTGTGGTCTAACTTGTGCCTTGTATAGTTTTCGCAAGACTTCCCTATTTTTATACTCCATTCCCTTTGAAAAAAAGGCCAACATTCCATTTGCCTTACCTATTACCTGCTGAACTTGCATGCTAGCTTTTTGTGATTCATGCACGAGGACTCCCAAATCCCTCTGTGTTGTAACTTTCTGCAGTCTTTCTCCCTTTAAATAATATTCAGCTCCTCTATTCTTCCTGCCAAAGTGCACAACCTTACATTTTCCCACATTATATTCCATCTGCCAAATTTTTGCAAGTTCACTTAATCTGCCTATATCCCTCTGTAGGTTCCTTGTGTCATCCTCACCGCTTGCCTTCCCACCTATTTTTGTGTCATCTGCAAACTTGGCAATAGTACATTCATTTCCGTCATCTAAGTCATTAATAAATATTGTAAATAATTGTGGCCCCAGCACTGATCCTTGTGGCACTCCACTAGTTACAGGTTGCTATCCCGAAAAGGACCCCCTTATCCCAACTCTCTGTCTTCTATTAGTTAGCCAATGCTAATATGCTACTCCCAACACCATGGGCTCTTATCTTATTAAGTAGCTTTATGTGCGGTACCTTATTGAACGCCTTTTGGAAATCCAAGTATATTACATCTACTAGTTCCCCTGTATCTATCCTGCTTGTTACCATCTCAAAGAATTCTAATAAATTTGTTAAGCATGATTTCCCCTTCATGAAGCCATGCTGACTCTGCTTGATTAGATTATGTATTTCTAAATGCTCTGCTATTACATCCTCTATAATACACTCCCAACATTTTCCCAATGATACGCATTAAGCTAACTGGCCTATAGTTACCTGTTTCTCGTCACCCTCGCTTTTTGAATAAGGCTGTTACATTGGCAGTTTTCCAATCCTCTGGGACTTTTCTAGAACCTAAGGATTCTTGGAAGATAGTACCAGTGCATCCACTATCTCTGTAGCTACTGCCTTTAATATCCTAAGATGCAACCCATCAGTTCCAGGGGACTTATCAGCCTTTAGCCCATTAGTTTCCCGGGTACTTTTTCTCTAGTTTTAGTTATTGTATTTATTTCCTACATGCCTTTTGCCCCTTGATTATTCTGTATTTTTGAAAAGCCATTAGTATTTTCTACCGTAAAGACTGAAGCAAAATATTTATTCAACTCTTCTGCCATTTCCTGGTTCCCCATTATTACTTCCCCAGCCCCATTCTCTAAGGGACCTATGTTCACTTTGGCCTCTCTCTTCCTTTTTATATATTTAAAGAAGCTCTGTCTGTTTTTATATCACTTGCTAGTTTACCCTCAAAATTTACTTTCTCCCTCTTTATTATTTTTTTTGGTCATCTTATCTTGGCTTTTAAAACTTTCCCAATCCTCTGGCTTACCACTAATCTTTGCCACATTGTATGTTTTTTTTTCTTTCAATTTGATACTGTCCTTAATTTCCTTGGTTAACCATGGTTGGTTTCTCCCCTTCCTAGAATCCTTCTTCCTGACTGGGATATATCTTTGTTGAGAGTCATGAACTATTTTCTTAAGCATCTGCCATTGTTCATCACCGATTTTTTCTGCTAAACTGCTTTCCCAGTTCCACTCCTGCCAACTCTGCCCACATTCCATTGTAATTACCCTTATTCAAATTTAGCACAGTTGTTTCCGACCCAATTTTCTCACTCTGAAACTGAATGCTGAATTCTACTATATTATGGTCACTGTTTCCTAGGGGATTCTTTACTCTGAGATCATTCATTAAACTTGCTTCATTTCACATTGCCAGATCCAAAATAGTCTGATTCATGGTTGGATTCACAACATATAGTTCGAAGAAACTGCCCTGAATACACTCTATGAATTCTTAATCGCGGTTCCCTCTGCCAATTTGATTTTCCCAATCTACATGAAGATTAAAGTCACCCATGATTAATGTACTACCTTTTTTACATGCCCTCATTATTTCCTGATTTATTCTCTGTCCTACAGTATAGCTACTGTCATGGAGCCTATGGACTACTCCCACCAGTGTCATCTTCCCCTTGTTATTTCTTACCTCCTCCCATATGGATTCTACGTTTTCTGATACAAGATCTTTTCTTGCTATCATACTCATTCCTTCTCATACTAACAAAGCTACCCCACCAACCTTTCTTCCTGCCTGTCCTTTCAAAAAGTCACATCCCCTGAATATTTAGTTCACAGCTTTGATCTCCTTGTAACCATGTCTCCGCAATGGCTATAAGATCATACCCATTAACCTCTATTTGTCCCATTAATTCATCTATTTTGTTCCGAATACTACGTGCGTTTAAGTAAAGAGCCACTAATTTTGCCTTTTTACCAATTTTTCCCCCTTTGACCCTATTTGATGCTTTTTAAATGTTTGTACACTCTGTCCCTTCCTGTCACACTCTGGGTATCATTATCTGAATAGTTGCCCTGCAAGGCTGCCATATCCTTTTGCTTTGTAAGCCAATGTATCTCATCTCCAGAACCCTCCTTCCCACTCTATTTAGTTTAAAGTTCTCTTTACAGCTCTAGTTGTTCAGTTCACCAGGACACTGGTCCCAGCACAGTTCAAGTGAAGCCTGCCTGACCGGAGCAGCTCCGTTCTACCCCAGTACTGGTGCTAGTGCCCCATGAACTGAAACCCATTCCTCCCACACCAATCTCTGAGCCACGCATTTAAGTCCTTGACTTTATTTACCCTATGCCAGTTTGCCCGTGACTTGGGTAGTAATCCTGATAATATTACCTTGGAGGTTCTGCTTTTTAATTTAGCTCCTAACTGTTCAAATTCTTTCAGCAGAACTTCCTTTCTAGTCCTATCAATGCCGTTGGTACCAATGTGGACAATAACAACTGGATCCCTCCCCTCCCCTCCCACTCCAAGTTGTTCTCTAGCCCTGAGGAGATGTCCTTAACCCTGGAACTGGGCAGGCAACACAGCCTTCGGGATTCTCGCTCACGGCTGCAGAGAACAGTATCTATCCACCTAATTATACTGTCCCCCATCACTACAACACTCCCATTTCCTCCCCCAACTTGAATGGCTTCCTATACCACGGTGCTGTGGTTAGTTTGCTCATCCTCCCTGCAGTCCCCGCTGTCGTCCACACAGCTTGCAAGAACCTTGTAACTGTTGGACAGTTGCAGGGGCCGAGGCTCCTTGAATGCTACCCTCTGGGTCCCCAAACCTGCTTCAACTACAGCCACACCCTCCTGTCCCTGATCACAGACCAACTGTGAATGACCTAATCTGAGGGGTGTGACCGCCTCCTGGAGCAAAGAGTCCAGGTAACTTTCCCCCTCCCTGATGTGGTGCACTGTCTGCAGATCAGACTCCACCTCCTCAACTCAGATCTGAAGTTCCTCAAGCTGCAAATACTTACTACAGATGTGTTCGCTCTGGATCACCTTGGTGTCCAGCAGCTCCCACTTGCCACAGCAGCAACACATCGCCCGTCCTGTCATTGCTATCATATTTTAATTAATTAATTACTCTGGTATCCCCACTCTTTACACTCTATTATAATTATTTTTATAGACACCAGTATCGAGGTTACACGTAACAAGCTGTCTTTAAAAAAAAAAGAAAAAAAGACTAGAGATCTAAACACAAACTAAAGAACTTACTTTTACTTTCCAGACTAGAAATACTCACCAATCCTACTTACCAGTCAGCTGCTTCAGGTGCTTTTTTCCCTCCCGCTCTTTAAAGTTGTCTCACTCTTCTCACTCTCTCACTGTTAAAGGCCCCACTCCTCTCGCGCTCACTTCCTGTAAATGGCCCCGCTGCTTCTCTCTCATTCTCTGCCTTTAAATGACCATGCCCTTTCTCTCACGCACTCTTGCTGTAAATGGTCCCGCTGTTTCTCTCTCACTCTTGCTGTAAATGACCATGATGTTTCTCTCTCACTCTGTCACTGTAAATTGCCACGCCCTTTCTCTCTCACACACTTGCAGTAAACAGTACCACTGTGTTTCTCTCTCGCTATAAATGACCACACTATTTCCCCTCACACTCTCACTGTAAATGACCACAATGTTTCTCTCTCATTCTCTCGCTGTAAATGGCCCCACGCCTCTTACATTCTCTTGCTGTAAATGACCCCACTGTTTCTCTCTCACTCTCTCCTTCTAAATGGCCCTGCTCTTCTCTCTCACTCTCATTGTAAGTCACCATGCTGTTTCTCTCTCACTCTCTTGCTGTAACTGACCATGCTGTTTCTCTCTCACTCTCTTGCTGTAAATGACCCCACTGTTTCTCTCTCACTCTCTCCCTATAAATGGCCCTGCTCTTCTCTCTCACTCTCATTGTAAGTCACCATGCTGTTTCTCTCTCACTCTTTTGCTGTAAATGACCATGCTGTTTCTCTCACACTCTCTTGCTGTAAATGACCACGCTGTTTCTCTCTCACTCTCACTGTAAGTCACCATGCTGTTTCTCTCTCACTCTCTTGCTGTAAATGACCATGCTGTTTCTCTCACACTCTCTCACTGTAAATGACCATGCTGTTTCTCTCACACACTCTCACTCTAAATGACCATGCTATTTCTCTCTGACTCTCACCCTGCAAATGGCCCAGCTGTTTCTCTCACAGCTCCCTGTAAATTGCACCGCTTCTCTCTCTCTTGTTGTAAATGACCACGCTGTTTCTCCCTCACTCACTCCCTGTAAATGGCACCACTTCTCTCTCACTCTCGCTGTAAATGGTCACACTGTTTCTCTCTCACTCACTCCCTGTAAATGGCACCACTTCTCTCTCACTCTCGCTGTAAATGATCACAGTTTCTCTCTCGCTGTAAATGACCACGCTGTTTCCCTGTAAATGGCACAGCTTCTCTCTCACTCTCGCTGTAAATGACCACGCTGTTTCTCTCACACTCTATCGCTATAAACGCCACTTTATTTTTAATTCCCGTAATCCCGGAAATTCCAGCATTTATCAGAAAAATCTCACTTTGCTGCTGTTGTAAGAACGAAGCAAGATCGCAGGTTTAAGGGAAACTTCTACATAACTCATTGTCTGGATGAAAGATAAGTTTACGTTTCTAAGGCACTTTCATGATCGCAGGCTGTCTGAAAGCACTTTCCACCCAATGAAGTATATTTTGAAGTGTAGCCACTGTTGGAATATAGGAAATATGACAGCCAATTTGTGCACAGCAAGTTCCCTCAAACAGCAAAGTGATAATGACCAAATAATCTGTTACAGTGATGTTGGTTAAGGGGTAAATATTGACCCAAGAGCACTGGGGGATAATTCCCCTGCTCTTGGAGTAGTGGCTATGGGATCTTTTACATCCACCCGAGAGCACTAGGTCCAATATCTCATCAAAAGGACGGCCCCTCCAACAGTGCAGCACTCCTTCTGTACTGACTGCGAATGTCAGCCCGGATTTTTGTGCTCAAGTCTCTGAAATGGGATTCATACCCATATTTTCTGACTCAAAGTGAGCATGCTACCCCTCTAAGCCACAGCCGGCACAACTAGCACATTAGGGTGTAAACCTCCAGGCTCTGAAATCAAATCAGCCAGGCTGCAGCGTCATGAAAATCTGTGGCGGTTTGTGTCAATCTGCGGCCTCTGGAATGCACTCCGGGTCCTGAATTATAGATTCCATGTCATGTTTTTCCATGCACCATTTGGCAATGTACCTGGGGAGCCCACACAGGGCTGCCTCTCATGCCGCAGTGAGTATGCTAACCATCCCATTGACGTCAGCAGAGGACCATTAATAAGAACACCAGGCGCTGACTCTTCGCTCCCCGGCTGTTTTCTCGTGATGCCTGCACCCCCCCGCCCCCCCAGGCGTCACTCCACCATCTTTCACTGACCTTCAGTGCCCACTTAACCCTTTCCTGTACCTGAGGTGTGCTTTGCCAGTTTAATCAATGCGCCCTGACCTTGTGTAAAAAGCTCTCCTTTGGGAGAACTCCAGGACTGAAGAAGCTTGCAGATCTGCACAGAACCTTTCAACAATATCCTCCTCATTTGCACATTAAAGGGATATCTTTGCCTGACCTCCAGCCTGCCTAGTTGCAGTCTTGAGGCACTGCTGGACTGACAAGAGTGAGTGCCATGTGTCTCCCCTTGGCCCTGTGACCACCAGAAAAGCAGATGCAAATGACTCTTCCCCTCATTTAAAGGGACCATGGAGATATGAAGTGAGGGTCAGGAATTACCTGGCCTCCATTTCAGTCCCTGGGAGGCCAGTCTGAAAACTGTACTGTACAACAACCACCATGCTGTGCTTCATAGCCCCTTCTTGCGGTCCTTTTCAACATTCTGTACGAGTGTGTACACACCAGAGCAACAATGGCAGGTTACCGTAGCCCTGGCAACAGCGGTACTAAACGTTCCTGGGCTCTGCTGTGTGGCTCAGTGGGTGAATGCACTGCCTGGAATGTGGGACTGAGCCTTCCGGCCCAGGAGGTTGACTGGAGCCAGCCTGCCTGTGCGCTGAGTTAGCACATCTCCACAAAGCAGCACGACTGCAAGGCCTGCAGTCAATCCCACCATTCCTGGCTCAGAGAGTGGAAAATGAATGCAGGGTGTTCCAGCCCTGATCTTTGTCCAGTGACTCTTGCTGGAAAGTGTGTGTGAGCATGTACAGTGTGAGCGTGAGAGAGAGAGAGAATCTGTGTGACTGTCTGTCTGTGTGTGTGCCCCCCAAGGCCAAATAGTGGCATGTTCTAGTCTCACAGCTAAGTTTGATCCTGTCCTCTTCTGCCATCCAGATGCTGGCTCTGGGATACTGATCCAAAGCAGGAGCCCTGGTCCTTTGGTTCTTCCAATGCCGAGCCCTGCAAAAAGCCAATTGCAGTCTCTTTTCCCAGCCCCGCACCCCCCCCAACTCTCCAACCACGCCCCCTCCCAAACAGCTGTTCCTGCTGAGATCACCTAACTCCGAACAGACTGGAGATTAAAGCTGGAGACCCCCATCCCCAGCTACATCAGCTCTGGAAAATCCCAAATCTGTCTAGTTCGCTTGCATGCAGTCCAGATAAAGTTCATGCAAAGCGCACAGTTGTCCAGGTTTGGTCTCAGACAGGTCCCTAAAAGCTACCCTATTCTCTGAAATCGTCTCGCATTCCCCTTGTACTGTACTACTGGGAACAATTACAAGAACTTGGCTATTAATTTCAGTAATGTGAATGATTATAACCCAGGGCTGTCTCTCTGCTTCTCACTCTACAGTTGCCCATCAGCGATAATGCAGCTAATGGTTCCTAGGGGAGATGTTAGAGGGTCAGACTGGCTACTAAATATACACAGCGGCCCAGCACTGTGTCCGATCAATCAAGCCACAACCTTAATTGAGCACAGCAGCGATCAGCTCCAGTGTTTGAAATAAATCCATGGAGCTCAAAGCGACTCTCAGCATCACCGACTCCCTCCTGCTGGTGTCAGCTGTAGCTCAGTGGGTAGCCTTCTCACCCCTGAGTCAGAATGTCAAGGGTTCAAACCATAGCCCAAAGAGTTAAGCAGGTAATTCAGGCTGATGCTTCAAGTGAGAGAACAGCGCACTGTCAGAAGGTTGGTCCTGAGGGAGCGCGGCGTTGTCGGAGGCTCGGTCCTGAGGGAGCGCGGCGCTGTCGGAGGCTCGGTCCTGAGGGAGCGCGGCGCTGTCGGAGGCTCGGTCCTGAGGGAGCGCGTCGCTGTCGGAGGCTCGGTCCTGAGGGAGCGCGGCGCTGTCGGAGGCTCGGTCCTGAGGGAGCGCGGCGCTGTCGGAGGCTCGGTCCTGAGGGAGCGCGGCGCTGTCGGAGGCTCGGTCCTGAGGGAGCGCGGCGCTGTCGGAGGCTCGGTCCTGAGGGAGCGCGGCGCTGTCGGAGGCTCGGTCCTGAGGGAGCGCGGCGCTGTCGGAGGCTCGGTCCTGAGGGAGCGCGGCGCTGTCGGAGGCTCGGTCCTGAGGGAGCGCGGCGCTGTCGGAGGCTCGGTCCTGAGGGAGCGCGGCGCTGTCGGAGGCTCGGTCCTGAGGGAGCGCGGCGCTGTCGGAGGCTCGGTCCTGAGGGAGCGCGGCGCTGTCGGAGGCTCGGTCCTGAGGGAGCGCGGCGCTGTCGGAGGCTCGGTCCTGAGGGAGCGCGGCGCTGTCGGAGGCTCGGTCCTGAGGGAGCGCGGCGCTGTCGGAGGCTCGGTCCTGAGGGAGCGCGGCGCTGTCGGAGGCTCGGTCCTGAGGGAGCGCGGCGCTGTCGGAGGCTCGGTCCTGAGGGAGCGCGGCGCTGTCGGAGGCTCGGTCCTGAGGGAGCGCGGCGCTGTCGGAGGCTCGGTCCTGAGGGAGCGCGGCGCTGTCGGATGAAACATTAATATACCAAAGCCCTATCTGCTCTCTCAGGTGTATGTAAAAGATCCAGTGATTACTGTTTCACAGATCCAATAGTAATCCCTTAACCAACATCAATAAAAGCATCAATCTATCTGTTCATTGTCATGTTGCTGTTTATGGGATCTTTTGAACCTACATTGTACATTCTGGGCATGAAATTGCGCAGGAACCCCTGCAACAATGAAAGGTTTCATTGTGAGGCAGCGTCCCATTGCAACTCAGTTGGAGTACCTCTCAGACCTCTGAGGTCTTTCCCTCTCGATGGATGGTAACCATTTCCACGTGGATGAGGTTGAAGGCTCTGAGAGAGATCGAGCTGGCTCTCCTTGCTGTTTGCCAAGCCTGTTACAAACCATCACAAAACAGAGAGAGAGAGAGAGAGAGAGAAGTGTCATATTTGTCCCAAGAAGCTCTGCTTCTCTGTCCACAGATGCTGCCGGACCCGCTGAGTTTTTCTAGCAATTTCTGTTTTTATTATCGAGAGAGAGAGATTGAGGAGGGCGGGACCAGAGGAAGAGGGAAAGAGGGAGAACCAGAAAGAGAGAGGGAAGGAGAGAGGGACCAGAGAGAGAGGAAGCACAGAAGCAGCACTGACTCCTGGAGTACACCATTTCCAAGTGTTCTCCAGTCCAGGAGACAAACATTTATCTCTCTTTGTCCCTTGTTCATCAACCAACTCTATCCATTCTGTGACATTTCCTCTGGTACTGTGTGCCTGAATGTTTTAAACAAGCTTTAGTAAGATTTTGCTAAGGACCTTCTGAAAGTCCAACTGCACTATTTCTGTCATCTCCCCTTTAACCATTCAGTTAACATCAACTTGATGATGCGGAAATACATCTCAATCTGCATCACAGAAACATGATCAGACAAAAATAGACACCAACCCAAAGGAGAAAATATTAGGAGGGAGCTTTGCTCTGTATCTAACCCCGTGCTGTACCTGTCCTGGGAGTGTTTGATGGGGACAGTGTAGAGGGAGCTTTACTCTGTATCTAACCACATGCTGTACCTGTCCTGGGAGTGTTTGATGGGGACAGTGTAGAAGGGAGGAAGCTTTCAAGAAGTGATGGGCTACGAAGCATTCACAATGATCTGTTATGTCAGTGGTAAAATAATTATCCTTTATTTTGCAGTAGGCTGGGGAGAGAGATAATGCTGCATTTTGATCAGAAAATGGAGGATTTTCTTCTATTTAATGCTGAGTTACATTTTGCCTGTGTCTGCAAATACTGTAAACGATGGAAGTCATGACAGAACCCATCGCAGAGTGAACTGCAGGTGATACTGTCACAGCAGAACTCGGATGTTTTAACTCCCCCCACTTAAAATATCCATCAAATGACAATCTTGGTCACTAGCCCTAATATCTCCTATGCAGCTTCTTCTCAAATGTTATTGGATAATGATTCTGTGAAGCATATATGGATGTTTGCCACATAAAATACAAGTTGTGATGAATTCAGTGCTGTCCAAACATGAGGTTTGGTTTTATTTCTTGCCTCCCTTCCGGCAGGTTTGTTCTCCATCTTTAGCATTTCGTAGCTTTTGGGTGAAAGATTTTTTCTTTTACCCATGGTGTCTGTTCCCGTGTCCAACTGAAGACTCTCACTTTGGCTGAGGTACAGTGTCACACGTACCAACAGACTTCCCCTGCTCAAGCAACCATCCTGCGTTGAGTGGCAGTCAATATTCATTTGAACTTGTGAGAGCAGGGACGTCTCTGATTCTCTCCTTGCCCACCAGTGGTATAATGTGGGGAAATGTGTGGTTATTCACTTCAGTCGTAACAACAGAAAAACAGAATATTTTTTAAAAGGCATGAAACTGTTGTGTTCAGGAGGACTTGCGTGTGCTCATACAAGGAACACTGCAAATTGGCATTCAGGCACAGCAAGCAATTAGGAAGGCATATGATGTGTTAGCCTTTATTGCAAGGGGATTGGAGTACAGGAATAAAGAAGTCTTGCTACAATTGTTTAAGGCCTTGGTGAGACCACACCTGGAATATTGTGTGCAGTTTTGATCTCTGTATATAGGAAGGATATGCTTTCATTGGAGGTGTTACAGCGAAAGTTCCCTCATTTGCATCCTGGGATGAGGGGTTGTCCTATGGTGAGAGACCAAGTAAATTGGGCCTATACCGTCTGGAGATAAGAACAGAGAGAGGCGATCGCTCCCTGGTTGGGGAATCTAGAACATGAGGACACAGCCTCAGAATCGGGGGCCGATCATTTAGGATTGAAATGAGGAGAAATTTCTTCACTGAGTTTTATAAATCTTTGAATCTCTACCCCAGAGGGTTTTGGATGCTCCATTGTTGAGGGCTGAGATGGACAGATTTTGGTCTCTGGAAATGAAAGGACATTGAGGGCCTGTGGAAAAGAGAAGTTGAAGCCAAGATCAGCCATGATGGTATTGAATGGTGGAGGAGGGTCCAGGTGCCATAAAGTCTACGCCTGCTCATGTTTCTTATGTTTGTTTCCCTCGCACTTTTGAAGGAAAGCATCCTGCCAAATACCTTTAGGGCTTTTGAATCCAACAGTAGCCTTACTACCCCCACCCTTGCTGAACTTATCAACCGCCTTGGCTGAGATGAGCTAACTCCACACAGACCAGGAATTAGGGGAGGCAGTGGTGTAGTGGTATTGTCACTGGACTGGTAATCCAGAGACCCAGGGTAATGCTCTGGGGACTCGGGTACGAATCCCACCACAGCAGATGGTGAAATTTGAATTCAGTAAAAATATGAGTAAAAAAGTCGAATGATGACCACGAAACCATTGCCAATTGTCGTAAAAACCCATCTTAGTTTATTAATGTCCTTATCGGGTCTGGCCTACATGTGACTCTAGACCCACAGCAATGTGGTTGACTCTTAAATGCTCCCTGAACAAGGGCAACTAGGGATAGGCAATAAATGCCAGTGACGCCTACATCCCATGAATGGTTAAAAAAAATTAAACCCCAGACCCCCCCACCCTGATCTTCATGATTCAGCCACAACCACCATCTGACCACACCACGTTTGAAAGCCCTGGGGCTCAAAATCTTTCCACCGCAATTCCAAATCATCAATCTGCACTGCTCCATGTCAGATTTTCCAGCAAACTGCTCATTCACAAGAAGCCTTTACCCGCTGCAGGCTTTGGGAAACAGGATTCGGGGATTTCCCCTCCGATCATGGGTTGGATAAGCTTCCCATTCAGTCCCTGAGCCACTCTGGGATGCCTGTTTTCTAACTGACCTGCCGGAGAGTGTTAACTTTTGTCTTGTTTCAAGGCAAAGAGAAAACGAAATGAGTCGCAGCTAGCAACTGAATTGAAAAGTGACTGAATGAGCCAAAAATCAAAAAAGGAAAAAATTCGGGAGCGAGGGTTGGGGGGGGTGTTAAAATGCTACCTATTCAAGATTGAAATTATTGAACCCGTGCTTTGAGGGAATTTAAGACCGGTGCAAGGACAGGAGCCGCAGTGTGCGTTTTAGGAGTTTTAGACATTGAGAAACGGCTTCAACCCTCTGAATTCAGGAAATAAATATTCTGCTAATCGGCTGTGAAAAGGTCAGCCTCGGTAGAGAAAGGGGCTTTCACCTTTTGCATTGGCGTTGAGAGATGTGGAGTGGCCTTCTCCCTCTGCCCAGGAGCTGAGAGATGAAGGGGCATGCCCGGGCAGAGGGGTCTCCGAGCCTACCCTACGTTGCACCACAGGCACTGGTGCTATTGGAAACAGGACAGCGATCCGTGGCATTCCTGAACATCTGTCTGTCTGTCTGTCTGTCCCCAGAGGAGAACACCCCCAAACTGGCTGCCGAGACACTAGAGGAACTGGACTGGTGTTTGGATCAACTCGAAACGCTGCACACGAGGCATTCTGTTAGTGAGATGGCTTCCAACAAGGTAAGCTGACAAAGGGGGAGGGATGTGTTGGGGGTGGGGTGGGGGGGGTAGGGTGGCGGAGAGGGGCACGCTGTACAGGTCGCTGATGTTCATCAGCTTCACCCTTCTGCAGTGTAACCTTCATGTTCTGATGTCACCGTCCAGCTGAAAAGGCCACGTGACAATTCCTGAGTAATGGCCAATTTGAGGTACAGCTTTTAAATGGTCAAGGGGAAAGATCAAGGTAGCAAACCATTCCAAAAGGAGTAGGCTGCTCCTAATGGAGAGTCGGGATCCTCCCTGTAACGCCATGGATCAGAGCAGCCTCTGACTGAGCTGAAGTGAATGGATTATCATTACAGGGTGAAAATGTCATTGCATTAGTCACCACAAAGGTAAAATGGTAAGTGACTGATTGATTGTCCTTCTCACAACCCGTCACTGTTTGTTTCTCAAGACAACCATCATTACTGAGGGTGTGCTGCACTGTCGGAGGTTCAGTACTGAGGGAGTGCTGCGCTGTCGGATGGTCAGTACAGAGGGAGGGCCGCACTGTCGGACGGTCAGAACTGAAGGAGGGCCGCGCTGTCGGAGGGTCAGAACTGAGGGAGGGCCGCGCTGTCGGAGGGTCAGAGCTGAGGGAGGGCCGCGCTGTTGGAGGGTCAGAGCTGAGGGAGCGTCGCGCTGTCGAAGGGTCAGAGCTGAGGGAGCGCCGCGCTGTCGAAGGGTCAGTGCTGAGGGAGGACCGTGGTGTCGGTAGGGTCAGAGCTGAGGTAGCACCGCGCTGTAGGAGGGTCAGAGCAGAAGGAGTGCTGCGCTGTCAGAGGGTCAGAGCAGAGGAGCACAGCGCTGTCAGAGGGTCAGTGTTGAGGGAGGGCCGTGCCGTCGGAAGGTCAGTGCTGAGGGAGGGCCGCGGTGTCGGAGGGTCAGAGCTGAGGGAGCGCAGCGCTGTCGGATGGTCAGAGCAGAGGGAGCGCCGCGCTGTAGGAGGATCAGAGCGGAAGGAGTACTGCGCTGTCGGAGGGTCAGAGCTGAGGGAGCGCCGCACTATCAGTGGGTCAGAGTGGAGGGAGTATTGCGCTGTCGGAGGGTCAGAGCAGAGGGAGCGCAGCGCTGTCGGAAGGTCAGTGCTGAGGGAGGGCCGCACAATCGGAAGGTCAGTGCTGAGTGAGGGCCGCACTGTCGGAGGGTCAGAGCAGAAGGAGTACTGCACTGTCGGAGGGTCAGTACTGAAGGCATACTGTTTTTTGGATGTGGACCAACCTGCTCTTTCAGATGAAGATCCCATGGTACCTCTTTCTGAGAAGAGTAGGGAAAGTTTGCCCCTGTGTCCTTGGGACCAGTATTATACTTCAATCTGCCATCACCTGAAAAAGAAAATGACATCCACACGTCAATCTCCTTGCTGTCCGTGGGATCTTGCTGTGTACTAAATCTTTGCTTGTAAGACATTCCACTTAGGTGAAAGGTTTTGAGACTTTTGTGCGAGATGTGATCAGGTTGACACCGACGCAAGGCCTCCTTGTTGTTAAGGCAAGATGATGAATCAAGATGCTCTCCAATTTTCCTGAGGCTTGTGGTGAAAGCTTTGTCACATGATGCAGTCTGTTCTGAAAAGGAGCTACCATGTCTCAAATTGGAGCATGGCAACAAGACTGAATTCCCCCCCTGTTGCCCATCAAAACCGTGTGTGAGAAACTTAAACTCCAGGAGTCAGCCAGCCATCTCTCAACCTAACCCATTACCCCTCAGTGTAAACTATGACCTGATTCACCCTGCTATTGCCCATTGATTCTTACTGCTCTTGGGAGGCAAAAAGGACCATTCACTGGCGATCGGATGCAGTAGGTCTAATAGATATTAACGAAAAGGATTTAATTTGCATTCACGGTCTGCTATAGTGGGTGACAGACTTCATCGTTCATCATATACAACATGAATGGAACTTCATCCTGTGATGTCACTACAGACACACTCCCCACCCACTCACCGACACTCTCTGATCTACATCACCGTGGGACTCTGTTCATACCTCGGCCTAGTATTGACGCTGTTGTTTCAGATTTACAGAAGGAAAGAGTTATGAACGGTGTCTTCAGAGATGGAAGAGGAGACAATTTCAGCAAGACCCTTGGCAACAGATAGTGAGCGAGAGAGTTAGTAGAACAGCATAACAGAGTGTAGGGGCAGGTGATTTGGGCCAACTAGCTTATCCCAATAATAAAAGGTCGTCGACCTGAAACATTATCTCTTTCTCTCTCCACAGATGCTGCCAGACCAGCTGAGTATTTCCAACGTTTTCAGTTTTTACTTTACAGTTGCAGCATCTGCAGTATTTTGCTTTTGACTTAGTTTATATCAGAGTTACAGTGAGGGGGTGCAGGGTATATTGGAGTGTTACTTTGAGGGGTGTGGGCATATTAGTGTTACAGTGAGGGGGTGCGGAGTATATTGCAGTGTTACAATGGAGGGAGTGGGATTTATCAGAGTTACAGTGAGGGTTGTGATTTATATCAGTGTGACAGTGAGCAGCGTGGGATACGTCAGAGAAAGAAAGATAGATTTGCATTTTTATAGTTCCTTTCATTACCTAGGGACATTACAAAGTGCTTTACAATCAATGAACACTTTGTAGTGTTGTCATTGTTGTAAGATAGCAAAGTGGCAGCCAATTTGCACACAGCATAATTCCATGAGCAGCGTTGCGACAACCACCAGTTTTTAGAGATGTTGGTTGAAGGATAAATATTGACCCATTTGAATTTCGCACCCCCGCCCCCCCCTTCATTTGCACTGGGACACCATGCGTACCCCAGTCCATCCTCCTTATGCCTGTTACCTTGATGTTTATCATTATGGGCTATTTGATCACAATCAACATCACAGCCATGGCTGCAACCTTCAGCTGAGATCTAATCAGCGGGCCCATCCTTCGTGATGAAGGGTAACAACCTAATGAATAAGCAAAGAGCTGATTTCACTCTCGCCCACCTTTCCACACTGTACACGACAGGTAAGAGGGAGTAATTCACCCCCATCTGGTACAGCAAGACCCGTGTGTGCCTCAGTGCCAGCTTTTGTGAGTATACATACATGGTGGATAAAAGGGAATGACTCACTCTGTTACTGCACAGTTACTGGACATCTCATGACAACATATTCTGGATAAAGGGGAGCAATTCACTCCCATCTTATACTGTGCAGCTTGTCTGTCTGGATGACTGCTCTGTTACAACAAAAGCCAGGAAATAGTCAATGGGAGGGTTCTGATCAAGGACTGATAACAATCCATTTAAACATATGGAAATGTTAAGCTTAGTGGTCGTATAAGTGTAAACAAAACCTGTGGATTTAGAGAGGGTTCCATTCTATGGGAATGAATGGTTTTGTCCATTTGGTTTGTATAAATGGGTGTGAATTTGATGGGATTTGGATTCCCTAAGATAAGTTTTGGATGATTTGAGCAATTAATTTTGAGAATGATTGAGAAAAGTATTTGTCCATTTCCTACATGACAACTGTGACTACATTTTAAAAGCATTTCATTGGTTGTAAAGCACCTTGAGGCACCCTGAGTCTTTCCTTCATTGGGGCTCAATGCAATAGGAATGAGCAAGAAGGGGTTTGATCCGTTGGGATTTTATACATTGAAGTTAGTGGAACGTTAATTGACACTGTATACAATGGGAATGTCGAAGGGATTCTATAGAATAGGAGTGAACAAGAAGGGATCTGATCCATTGGGATTCTATGCATTGGGAAGACATTTGATCCAATAGAATTTTGTTCAATGGAGTGAATGGGAAGGGATTTGATCCACTGTTATTGTATTTGATTGGAATGACTGCAAAGCAGTTTAATCTATTTGGATTTGATGTATTTGTGTTTGGCTATGTGTTTATTGAGATATACAGATATTTACTTGAGTAAAATGCCTGGATTGTTCTATATTTGTTCCCTCATGCCTTGAAAGCATCTGCATGCTCGGTAACAGTGCTGCAAGTTTGGAAGGTGCCAGAGTCTACCTGTAACAAACAACTCTGCATTTCTCAACAGTTTAAGAGGATGCTAAATCGAGAGTTGACCCAGCTGTCTGAAATGAGCCGTTCAGGAAACCAGGTCTCTGAGTTTATATCCACAACGTTTTTAGGTGAGTGAAGTATAATGCCTAGTGTATTTGTGTGCATGCATGTGTCTCTTAGTTGTCAGCTGTGACTCAGTGTTTAACATCCCCTCACCTATGAGTCAGGAGATCATGAGTTCGCACATCCACTCTAAATACTTGAGCCCATAATCCAGGCTGATACTCCCAGTGCAGTACTGAGGGAGTGCTGCACTGTTGGTGGTCCAGGTTTGCAAATGAAATGTCTGCTCTCTCGGGTGGATGTAAGGGATCTCATGGCCATTAATTCAAAGAAGACCACAGCAGTTCTCCTTGGTATCCTGACCAAAATTTCTCTCTCATTCATTTGTGACAGCTTTCTCTGCACAAATTGACTGCCTCAGCTCATCTACTGCTGAAGCCCTCATCCATGCCTTTGTTACCGTTAGACTTGATTATTCCAATGCTCTCCTAGCCGTCATCCCATCTTTCACCGTCCGTAAACTTGAGGTCATCCAAACCTCTGCTGCCAGTATTCTAACTCTCTCAGTCCCATTCCACTGTGATCCTACACTGGTTCCTGGTCAAGCAACACCTCAATTTTAAAATTCTCATTCTTGTTTTCTATTCCCCTTGAATCCTCATCCCTCCCTATCTCTGTAATCTCCTCCAGCATCACACCCTCTGAGATATCGGCACCTTTCAATTCTAGCCTCTTGGCAATATTCATCATTCTGTCTGGTCATGCCTTCAGTTGCCTGGACCCTAAGCTCTGGAATTCCCTCCCTAAACTTCTCTGAGACTCTATCCTTCTCTCCTCCTTTACAGACGCTTTGTAAAACTAGCTCTTTAACCAAGCTTTTGGTCACCTATCCTAAAGCCTCCACTCGGTGTTAAATTCTGTTTGCACATGCTGCTATGGAACACCTTGAGACATTTTATATGTTAAAGGTGCTATGTAAATACAAGATGTCACTGTAGACAAAATACAGTGGAGTTTACATATATATCAAAATTCAAGCACGTGAACTGAGGAGAGATGGGAGAAACAAGAATGCTGATACTGGAGAAGAAGGAGAATTTATCAAAGGCTAAATATCAAATAGTCACTAATAAATCCAGCCAGGAATTCAGGAGAAACTTCTTTACCCAGAGAGTGGTGAGAATGTGGAACTCGCTACCATAGCGAGTGGATGAAGTGAATGATGTAAATGTATTTTAAGAGGAAGCTAAATAAACACAAGTGAGAAAGGAATAAAAGATTCATCACCTGACAGGGTGAGCTAAAGTAAGACAGGAGGAGGCTCAATTGGAGCAGAAATGTCAGTATGAACCAGCTGGGCCAAATGGCTTGTTTCTATGTTGTAAATTCTATGCAACACAAGCGTAGTGTCAGCCAACTACTACTAGATGATTGATTTCATTTTCTATCTTATTCTGTTTAACACTGATGATGTCCTGCGGAGAGGCCCTTCACCCAGATTCAGCAATTTTACAAAAACACTTTTTTTTGGTTGAGTGTTTTAATCAGGGGTATGTTGGCACAATATGGCTTGTGTTCTTTGCATACGTGACCAATTTCTTTACCCAAGACTCGCCCGTAACTAGTTAGCCATCCATCATGATGGAGGCAAATGTAGGATAAGTTCGTTCCTGTTAATTAGGCTCACCTTGACCCTGAAGAAGGAATTGAAGCCAATCCCAAACTGAGAGTTCAAATTTCAGCTCAGTTGACTTCAAGTATTCTTGCCTTTCTCTTTTAAAAAAAAACCCCCATAATTTACAGTGTTGTTTGACGAAAGTTATATTGGCCAGAATGCTGGAGAAACTCCTTTCTCTTCCTTGAAAAATGCTAGCTAACAATTTGGATTTCTAAAGCACCTTGAACATAGTAAAAACGTCCTAAAGTTTCTCTCACAAGCGATTATCAAACAAAATTTAACACTGAACCACATAATGAGATATCTGGGCAGGTGACTCGGGGATGTGCAAAAGGTCAGAATTGAAGGAGTGGTTCAGGTGCGAATTGCAGGCTGGAATCTAATCAAGGGATTCGGGGTGTGGTGGCGCGGTGATGGATGTATACAGAGTAACAGATACCTTCATGCCAGAGAACAGATTCTTCTCCCTCTGTTTCCTGTACCTCACCAATCTGGTCATACTGCTTAGTGGCGTGAGATGGCAAGCATTGTCAGGCAGCTGAACTCTGGAGCCACAAATGGGCTTGATCCCCACTCCCACCCAACACATCCTTGTGCAGGATTTCTGTCAGGATGACCTGGTGGGGGTGAGGAGCCCTGGCTGCAGTTTCCCTGTGCAACACAGGAGTGCTGAAGAGTCCTGAACACTGCACCAGATTTGAACCTGTGACCCTGGAATTCCACGTGGTGAGTATTGCACAGGGCAATCCCACCTTAGTTCAGTAGACATGAACTTGCGCTATTGTATTTGAGCATTTCCTGAAGGGCAGGCAGCTTGATTGACAAATGATTTGTCTCCGGCTAATTTAATTTTTTTTTCTAAATCCCTCTTCTATTCCAAGACAAACCGCATGAAGTGGAAATACCGCGGTTAAGCCCAAGAGAGAAACTGGATCCCATGATACACATCAGCGGCCTGAAACACAGCACGAGCGTCATCTCTTTCAGGGATGTTCCACGCTTCGGAGTCAAATCTGACCACGAATTTGAGCTAGAGCGGGTAAACAAAAGCAAAAGAAATTTTCTATACCTTTTTGCTCATCAACCTGTTTACTGTGTCAAGTGAGAATTATAAGTGGACAGTGGGATAGGTACCAGAGGCATCTCAGCTCAGATACAGAGTAAAGCTCCCTCTACACTGTCCCTATCAAACACTCCCAGGGCAGGTACAGCACGGGGTTAGATACAGAGGAAAGCTCCCTCTACACTGTCCCCATCAAACACTCCCAGGGCAGGTACAGCACGGGGTTAGATACAGAGGAAAGCTCCCTCTACACTGTCCCCATCAAACACTCCCAGGGCAGGTACAGCACGGGGTTAGATACAGAGGAAAGCTCCCTCTACACTGTCTCCACCAAATGCTCCCAGAGCAGATTTATAGGATATTAACTAGTTTGTAATTAGATCTATATAGTGCATGAACGGATAGATAGTGTACAAAGAATGTTTACTGGTACTCTTGCAGTAAATGGCAGGGTCTGTTACAGGTCTAGTTTAGACTTTGTTCCATGTTTTATCTGAAATGTCTAAAGCCGTAATGTCCCAACTGCCTCAGAAACAAGAGGCTGAGGATACATTGGGAAAGTATGCCAACCCTCTAAGCACCTTTCTTAACCCCTCCACTCTCTCTAGATGATCAGACTACTTATCTAACATCCAGCACTGGAAGAGCAAAAATTTCCTCCATTTTTTCAGCTGCCTGACACCCTAAGCTCCGGAATTCCCTCCCTAAACCACTCCAGCTATTTCCCCTCTTCTAAGATGTCCCTTAGCACCTAACTCTTTCACCAAGCTTTCGGTCATCTGCCCTAATATTGCTTTGTGGAACTTGTGTTATATCATTCCTGTGAAAGCGCCTTGGGATGTTTTATTGGCCTGCATTATCCACACAGCAGCAGTGATCATTGGATCGCAACTGCGATTGTAAATTTTCCCAACTGGATGCTACTGTGCATTTCTTGTCGGGTCTTCCAAGCTCAGCTTTGACAGAAATGCACAGCACAGCATCCCTCGGAGAAATCCATCAGATCACAGTAGAATCGCGGAAGATAGGACATGCCCCCTTTTTCCAGCACTAGTTGCCATGTGGTAAAATTAAGTGTTCAGTTTGAATATCAGTGAATGAGTAAGTGGGTGTGGGGAATAGGTTAGTGAGGTGGGTAAATGGGTAGAGGGCAGGTAGGCGAGTGGGTGGTCAGATCAGGAGGATGGTCGGGAGAGGTGTCGGGACAGGAGGGTAGTGTGGTGGTCAGCGGGGGGGTTAGTCAGGTGGTTGGGGAGGTAGTTGGGGTGTCAGGAAGATAGTTGGGAAGAGTCAAGAAGATAGCCAGGTGGAGGTAGTCAGGTGATCAGGAAGGGAGGTCAGGGGGCGTGATTTGGGACCAGTTGTGTGGTTACCCATGAGTTAGGCTAAGTTTTAATCTGTCTAACATTTCCTGGGCAACTATTCAGATAAGTATGTTGGAACTGTCTGAAGTCTCTGTGTCTAGTTTAGAGTCAGAGACAATCATTGGAGGGTCCTGGGAGCAGGGGAATTGCCCATCAGAAATTGAAACTTCCTGGGCAATTCCCACGTAGAGTCATGTCTTCCACAGGGTCCCGACGCATGTCTCAGCCATACACCCAGTTTCCAACAAGATTTGGCCCATTATGTTAAAGGTGCTATATAAATGCAAGTTGTTGAATTGCTGCTGAAGTTAACTGGAGATTAATTGCTGTTCAGTCAGTGAACTTTGTTGATTGAGAAGCGCTGATCGGTTTCCCACAACAGGGCTGAAACACCTAGCATGAATTGTGTTTGTTTTGTCAAAACCATTTTTTGCCTCTAACAAAATGTATGAATTGAGACACCGTATATCCTATTTTCAATATATTATTAACAAATCTTTTGTCTTACTGCTCATGCTCAGTTTCTGAGTTTGCAGCTCTCTTCAAGTTCAGAAGCATTATATCATGTTCACTGTAGGTCTGGGTTCTTTCAAGGCTGCAAGTCAAATGGCTTAAGTGAACACTAAGTTCACTTGAGAGACTTCAGATATTTTGGGTGTGGTTATTCATGTTACGGGTGCTTTCCCTCTTTCTCAATATTCATTTCTGAAGTGTAAAATTTGCAGAACATTGAGCCTGAAAGTTGAAATGTGACAGAAAGGTTATGACAAACGAGGAATGTGCAGCATTTTCATATAACTAGATAGATATGGTGTTTTCTGTGTAATTACTTTGATTATTTACTAACCAATCTTCTGGTTTTATGCTTTTCCAGGAATTGAAAAATATCAACAGTTGGGGTCTGGATATCTTCAAATTGGGGGAAAATTCTAGCCACCGACCACTAACTGTTGCTATGTACGCCATCTTTAAGGTAAAAGAACAACCAGTTTTAATATATTTTGTGTTTTTATGATTAAAATTATTTTGGAGCTGCGTGCTCGGTAAAATCTCATGGATGACAATTCACACAAATCCACAGGGTGACAACATGCAGTATGGGTCTAGGGTAGGGGTCAGATTGACCTCACTGAGCCCTAATCATTGTAGGATGTCAACCCAATGCTGGAAATTTTCCCATTTCTAATGCGTCACTGGGAAGAATTCCCACACTCAGTGGGTGGTATTTAATGCAGGTGACAGGGGGTCTCGCCCACCGGCCACAGCCCTGCATTGCCTCCTTTGGGAAGGCCACGGTGATGGTGGATAAAATTCCACCCAATGTTTGGGCTTGATCTCATTGACATCTGTCAGGAGTGCCAAGTGCTCACCAGGGTCCTACAGGGTGGAAGGGTTATGGATCTGGCAGCTGCCAGCATCACATTGGCACCTGAATGGCACAATGCTGGAAACCTATCTGCCATACTTAGGGTCGCCAACTCTTTGGACGTATTCCAGAAGGATTCATCAGAACCTCCAACCACCCTCCTCCTTCTTCTTGGCATTGATTGCCCCATGGCCATTGATGCAGTGACCTGTCTTCCCCTGACCAATCAGAGAGCAAAAAGACTCTTTGTTACGCGAATGGATGATTTTTGACTGTCAGTCAAACTGCTTTTCCCCTCACTTCCCCAACCCCCATCTCATCGCAGTTATTTTTGTCAGAGAAGCTGGGGGTGGTGTGAAAGCACACCTCATTTTATTTTAATGCCCTATAGTTTTTCTCCCGAGTGTTGCTCATCCAGTGTCCTGTAATTAATAGTTGATTCTTGGAGAGTCCAAGATAATCCCAGTCTAACCAATTGTGTGCAATTGCAGGAACTGTTAATAACCCGGACCATTTCTTAGACTATGGAGCATTTAACTTAGATTCTCACAGTCCATCAAAGTAGGAACAAGAGAAACTTATATAACAGAAATATTATGATAGCCTTAAATTACCCTGTCCCCTTTTTCTGACTGGTCTCAAACTCCACCCCACAGGAGCAGGAGGAGGCCATTCATCCCCTCAAGTCTGTTCCTCCACTCAGTGAGTTCATGACAGATCTATATCTTAACTCCATCCACCTATCCTGGCTCCTTACCCTTTAATACTTGTGTCTAGCAAAATTCTATCGATTATAGACTTAAAATGATTAATTGAGCTAGCATCTACTGCTTTTTGCAGGAGAGACTTCCAAACTTCCACACCCATAGTGTGAAGAAATGTTTACTAACTTCTCTCCTGAATGGCCAAGCTCTGATGTTAACACTGTCCTCTTATCCTGGATGCCCCCCAGCAGTGGTAGAAGTATCTCTTTAGCAACACTTATAAGTTGCTATCAAAATCCTAAAAGATTCAGTCAATTCACCCCTTAACCTTCAATATTTCAGGGAATAAAACTCTGAATTTGCACAATCTCTGCTGGTAGTCTAACCCTTGGTAACATTCTGGTGAGTCTGCGCTGCACTCCTTCCAAAGCCAATACATCCTTTCTAAGGTGTGCTGCCCAGAACTGTACGCACTGCTCCAGGTGTGGTCTAACTAGTGTTTTGTACAGATGTAGCAAAACTTCCTCCACTTATATGCTAGCCTTCTTGTTATGAAGTCTAGCATTCCATTAACCTTTTTTATTATTTATTGTACCTGAGCATATTACATTTTAGTGATCTGTGCTCAAGGATCCCTAAATCTGCTGGACCACCGTTCCTAGTTTTACAGCATTTAACTAACACCGGAATTTATCCATTTTTGGTCCAAAATGCATGATAGGACACGATTAAAATCAATCTGCCAAATTTTGCCCACTCACTTAATCTGTCAATGTCCCTTTGTAATTTTGTACTCCCATCAATATTTCTTACTGTTCCACAGATCTTTGTATCATTGATAAACTTGGATATATGACTCTCTATTGTGCTATCCAAGTCATTAATAAATGAATAGGGTCTCCCAATAAAGACATTAACTGTTTTCTGACCTCATTGACCTTAATTCCCTTTGCTATCAAGTGATTCTACAACTCAAATACCCTCCTCCCAATCTCCCTTGAAACTCCTAATATGTTTAATCTGTGCTCCTGATCACCCAACAGATTCTCGATTGTTTTCAAGTTGCTCTGAGTTAGAATAGGCCAGGAAATTTGTTGCTCAATGATTTTAAGTATTTTTTTCACCGCGTGGGCCTGTGTCCAAAGGAAACGGGATTTGGACCACCACAAACTCATTCCACACTGTTACGATTCCAGATCAGACCCCCAATTTTATTACTGTCCTGGACGAGACCCCCAAATTTGGTTAGGGAGCAGTGACATTTTTTCGTTGTTAAGGTAGACAAAATTTGAAATCCCAAACTAAGCGAATAAAGTCACAAGATTCCATAGTTTTAAACAAGTGAAAGAAATTTTACTTTTCAAGAGTCAACAAAGCAAACAGTCAATATTATCTACCTTATGCCCTAACATAGAGAATTAATATGAGGTAAACAAGAATTAAGAGGCAACTGTGGCCGAAACCACCGCAAACTGTGCACTAAATGACATACGCAACCAAGACAGATCTCTCAAATTTTCGCAGCAACCCACCCAGACGTTAGTAATCACTGTGGGTCACAGAAATTCTGTAAAACTCTGTCTTCCTCACGAGGGATTTCAATTCCTGTGCTTTGAGGATCCAGCCTCTGATTTCCCTCAACAGCAATTCCAACTCACACTGTCCCAACGACTGCTTGTTTTACAGTTGCTCAATCTCTTCTCCCAAGACTGCATCCCTGAATAGATAAAGCTGCACTCCAGCAACTAACCACCGGCATAAATCCAGCTCTCTAGCAGACAACTGCTGTTTACAGGCTCTTCTTTGCCCCAACTGCCAGCTATCAATGAATCATTAACACGATCCCAACACTCTAGCTGCTCTGAGCAGAACACCCACTGCCCCTGGGCCTCCCTGAGCCCCAACTCTAAGCAGCATTGAGTTACCAATGGCTCCCAGGGCTTCTCTGAGCTCCATCCCCCTTCAAAACACAAAACTAATGGCAGCACTTCAGCTGCAAGGAGTCAACCTTCCTCTTCATCTGCTTCTGATTTACTGACCCTTGAGCTTTTTTAAATCTCCCAACAGAGTTCCTACCCTGTTCCTATGCAGGTTTTAAACTGGGTACATTTGAACCTTAAATGTTACAATCTCCAGTCAACCAAAGGTCACTCCCATAGGTGCTAACTTACAAAAAACGCAGACAAGGAATCCAAAAAATATTGATTTCATCTCAACACACAAACAGAGAACCCTGGACTGGGCTTTTATCAAGGTACCAGTGGTGAAAGAACAGTGTCCCTGTGTACCCTGAGCCTTCTCCCTCCAGCTCAGTCCTTCTGGAATTTTTGAATTTCATTCTGAACGTTCCAAATTTTCTAGACAAATTGTGAAGCAAATAATGTCAAATTTTCCAAAGTGATTTTGGCTGTATGTTATTGAAGAAGACCTCCTGTTCATCAAATGTCCATTCTTTGATCTCACCTTGAAGGAGCGAAATCTCTTGAAGGTGTTTAGAATTCCGGCCGTAACTTTCATCACCTACATGCTGACACTGGAAGACCACTACCGTTCTGACGTGAGCTACCACAACAATTATCACGCTGCAGACGTCACCCAGTCTACCCATGTCTTGCTTCGGTCACCAGCATTAGAGGTGAGTGTAAGCTGATTTGAAATTGTATTACTCTGATCACAACCCCAAAGGGATGAATTTGCCCCATTTTTAACATTCTTGGGATTAAGAGCATTGCTGTCAAGGCCACTATTTACTACCCATCCCTAATTGCCCTTCTTGAACCAGTGCCCTCCATGTGATGAAGGTGTTTCCACAATGTGACCGAGGTAGAGTGTTTCAGGATTTTGGACCCAGCAACAGAACACTGAGTTTCAACAAACTTTCAGGAGAAGCCACGTGAAAATTCACTGAGGTATTTTGTTGTTAACACGGGTGAAACGAAGGCCCACAGAACAGCACAACAGCCAAAGGTGAAATGATGCAAGAGAGCCAGTCCTGAGGACTGCACTGGTTACGTGAAGCCAAGTTTGGGTCTTAACAAAAACCTGCATTCATATAGTACCTTAAACAACGGAAAATCTTCCAAGGTGCTTCACAGAAGCATAATCAAAAAAAAACTTTACACCAAATGAAATGAGAAGCCCTTTATTAGGGCAGGTGACAAAAACTTGGTCAAAGAGGTGATTTTAAGGGGATTGTTAAAAGCAGAATGAAAGAGAAGACAACTTAAGGGGGGAATTAAAAAATATATATATACTTATACATTCATGGGATTGTGGGCATCGCTGGCTGGGCCAGTATTTAGTGCCCATCCCCAGTTGCCCTTGAGAAGGTGGTGGTGAGCTGCCTTCTTGAACCGCTGAAGTCCATGTGATGTAGGTACACCCACAGCGTTGTTAGGGAGGGAGTTTCAGGATTTTGACCCAGCGACAGTGAAGGAATGGCGATATATTTCCAAGTCAGGATGGTGAGTGGCTTGGAGAGAAACTTGCAGTTGGTGGTGTTCCCATCTATCTGCTGCCCTTGTCCTTCTAGGTGGTAATGGTCGTGGGTTTGGAAGGTGTTGTCGAAGCTGCCTTGAACACAACTGTTCAGTTGTGAACAAGAGTGAATGTTTAATGTGATGGGTAGGATGCCAAACTAGCCAATTAATTCCAGAGTTTAGGGCCGAAGTAACTGAAGGCATGGCCACCAATGGTGGAGTGATGAATATCGGGAATTAGCAAGGAACCATAATTGGAGGAGCACAGAGATCTTGGAGGGTTTTGGGACTGGAGGAGGTTACAGAGATAGGGAGAGGCAAGGCCATGGAGGCATTCCAAAACAAGAATGAGAATTTTAAAACTAATGTATCTACAGGCCCTGAACCAATGTTGGTCAGCAAGCACAGGGGTGATGGGTGAATGGGACTTGGAACAAGTTAAGATCTGGGGAGCAGAATTTTGAATGAACTCGTTTTCAGACCTTGCGTTTCAGAAGGTTGTGAGGGGTTAGGGGAAGGGAGAGAATCCATTGAGTTGCACAGATCAGGAAGGGCAAAGGTTGGATCCCAGCCCACACTCAGTCAGTCAGATTCTGTGCTGGTTGCCTTTGTCAGTTTGTAAGTCAGGATAGGATGAGAATCTGTTGAAGAGTCATACGGACTCAAAACGTTAACTGTGTTCCTCTCTGCAGATGCTGTCAGACCTGCAGAGTTTTTCCAGGTATTTTTATTTTTGTTTAGGAGGGGAATCAGCCGTAATACCCTCTAATATCTGCATGCTTTCGTCTAACCGAAGCGCATGACCTGGTGACAGGCACACTTCATTTGAACCAAATTGTTGATAGCTTTCCAAGAAAGCTTGCACTGAGATAACAGAAAATGTGCAAATCTTCCTGTCCTACACATTTCTCCAGCCACTCCTCTATCCTCACTGTGCTAAACTGAAGACTCATCATGTCTCCGGCTCTTAACACAAACTTTCCCAAGATCCCAAAGATTGGTGGTGCTCCTTCCATCCCTCAGTCTTCCCTTCCACCCCCCAGCCCTTAACAGTCTGCAAGCTTTCTAACTTCGAGGGCAGTGTCACTCTTATCCATTATTCCCTGATTCTGACCTCTCTGAACATTCCCTGCATTCTAAAAGCACTTCATTAGCTTTAAAATGTTTTTGGGCATTCTGAAGATGTGAACGGTGTTATGTAAATACAAATCTTTCTTTCTCCTTGCGCTGCCTGGATTTTCATTGTTGCCTCACTGGTGGCCGTACCTGCAGCTGTCTGGGCCCGAAGTTCTGGAATTCCATTCTCCACTCCTCAAGACACTTCTTAAAACCTACCTGTTTGATCAAGCTTTTGGTCATCTGTCCTAATTTCTTCTTCTGTGGCTCAATGTTAAATTGTTGTTATGCTGTGAAGCACCTTGGGATGTTTTCCTACATAGGTGCAGTATAAATGCAAGTTGGTGTTGGTGTTGCTCAGTCTCACTGCTGGGTTTTAATCTTGGTTTCTGAAACTTGAAAATGGCATGAGATCTGTGCTGTAGGGTTATTCCAGAGGGAGCAGATGGTTTGAGGACATTTAATTGTAGAACATTGGAATGATCAGCTTCACGTGGAATATCAGGGAGCCTCAGCACAAGTCAAAGTCCAAGAACTTCAAGGAACAGAAGTGAATATTTGGATATGCCCTGGGACTGTTGGGAAACCTGCTGGACTTTCCTGAAAATGAGCAAACTCAGATGGTGATTTCTCCCTGACTTTGTCTTCCAGGCAGTCTTCACAGATCTTGAGGTATTGGCTGCAATTTTTGCCTCGGCAATACATGATGTTGACCATCCGGGAGTGTCAAACCAGTTCCTCATTAATACCAGTGAGTACTGTCCCTAGATGACTAAAGATGCAAGGGGTGTAAACCATCAGAACTCTTTATTTATGTTCCAGTCTGTAACTCACTCCCAGGTATCTGTCATTCAATATATAAACCACCCTGAACCCCTCGATTAGATTCCAGTCTGTAACTGACTCCAGGTATCTGTTATTCTATATATAAACCACCCCGAAGCCTTCGATTAGATTCCAGTCTATAACTCACTCCAGGTATCTGTTATTCTATATATAAACCACCCGAACCCCTCGATTAGATTCCAGGCTGTTACTCACTCCTGGGTACCTGTTATTCCATATATAAACCACCCGAACCCTTCAATTAGATTCCAGTCTGTAACTCACTCCTGGATATCCTTATTCTATATATAAACCACCCCGAACCCCTCGATTAGTTTCCAGTCTGTAACTCTCTCCCGGGTATCTGTTATTCCATATATAAACCACCCCAAAGCCCTCAATTACATTCCAGCCTGTAACTCACTCCCCGATTATTGTTATTCTATATATAAATCCCTGAACCCCTCGATTAGATTCCAGTCTGTAACTCACTCCCAGCTATCTGTGATTTTGTATATAAACCACCCTGAACCCCTCAATTAGACTCCAGTCTGTAACTCGCTATAACTGTTGCTCCAACTATAACTTCTTAAAATAATTGTTAGTTATCTTCTCTGGAAAGATGAAATGTATTTTGTTTTAAATATTTTGAAGGATTGAAAAATCTGTAATATATGGGAATTTTTTGTTTTATGCAATTTTTTGATTACTTTTAAATTGTTTTTCTACTCTCCACCTCTGTCTTTATTGACTGCCTGTTTCCTTCTCTGTTCTCCCTTTATCTGTTTCACTACTCTTTCTGTGTCTCCTCATCCCTCTTCTCTCGCTTCTGTCCCTTTTACTCTTTCGTATCTTCCCTCCCTGTATCTTTCTGCCTCTCCCATTTTTCCCATCTCTCCCCATCCTTCATCTGATGACTATCTTTCCCCTTATTGTTCTGGCCTCCTCCACCTTGCCCTCACCCCCTTTGTCTCCCTGTCTATATCACTCCTCTTACTGGCTCTATTCACTTGAATCCCTCTATCTTTCCCCCTCCTCTTGTCTTCCGCTACCTCTCCCTGTCTTCCTCGACCTCTCTGTTTCCTCCCATTCCTCATCTCTCTGTTGTGTTATGCAGACTCTGAATTAGCACTGTTGTACAATGATACCTCAGTATTGGAGAACCATCACTTGGCTGTGGGCTTTAAATTGCTCCAGAAGGAAAATTGCAACATTTTTCAAAACCTGACCAAGAAACAACTCCAAAACCTTCGCAAAATGACCATCGACATGGTGAGTGCAACTGCTTCACTCTAAGATCTGGCAAAGACCAAATTCAATCATCAAGCTGGTCCCTCTAGGTACCCTTCTTGGCCAGCCCAGGAACCTACTGTTATTTGACAGATTAATCAAAGCCATTTGCCTCTTTCATTTAAAAAAAACATTATTTTCCTAATCTCTGCTTAGAATTTACTTTTCATGAATTAAGTTTGATATCCTTCTGAATTACTTTGAAGTAATGTTCCAAGTTCACCTTATCTCAAACATTTGGTATTTGGTACAGTTCAATTAGCTTCTGCTTAAACTTCTGTCTCGACCATGGAGATTGTATTTCTTTAATCTGCCCTCATAATACAGCTCTGCTGCTCCCTTTTCAGTGCATGGACTTGGAAGACATTACTTAAAGGTCTGAGCATCATATTATGAGCTTTGAGGTTTTGTAGAGCTTGTACCATCTGTATATTCCAACACACTGTTACGCTTGTTCACAGCTTCCCCAGGTATTGAAGGTGTGAATCTCTGGCCATTTCCAGGCTCCAAAGTCCTCCTTTGAAATAGGTCCCTGATGAGGAGACTGTCTCTATAAAAGGGGTCCCTGATATGGAGACTCTCGTGTTTTTGAAATTGTTTTTGTCTCTCTTTCTCTAATGCTGCTTTATCCTGACCTAGGTCCTGGCAACAGACATGACCAAGCACATGAACTTGTTGGCAGACTTAAAGACAATGGTGGAGACAAAGAAAGTTACAAGTTTAGGGGTCTTACTGCTGGATAACTACTCCGACCGGATCCAGGTACAGACACCATCCTCATCCAGCAATTCTGCATCATCCAGTTGTTAAATTCCGAGTTGCCTATAAGCAAATGTTACTTGTTTACAAACTGGTTTCTATTGTTTCAATTTTTGGTGATGCCTTTTATGCAAATGTATTAACATTTAATGATTATACATGAATAACTGGAGTCTTAGGGTGCTACACTGTCACATACTACTGTACCCTAGTGTTATACAGTGACAGACCTGTCCCCACCAGTACTGTACCACAGTGTTATACAATGCCAGACCTGTGCCCACCAGTACTGTGCCCCAGTGTTATACAGTGACAGACCTGTGCCCACCAGTACTGTACCCCAGTGTTATACAGTGACAGACCTGACCCCACCAGTATTGTACCCCAGTGTTATACAGTGACAGACCTGTATCCACCAGTACTGTACCCCAGTGTTATACAGTGACAGACCTGTATCCACCAGTACTGTACCCCAGTGTTATACAGTGACAGACCTGTATCCACCAGTACTGTACCCCAGTGTTATACAGTGACAGACCTGTCCCCACCAGTACTGTACCCCAGTGTTATACAGTGACAGACCTGTCCCCACCAGTTCTGTACCCCAGTGTTATACAGTGACAGACCTGTCCCCACCAGTACTGTACCCCAGTGTTATACAGTGACAGACCTGTCCCCACCAGCACTGTGTAAAAATTTCACCCGAGTACCATGGCCCTTTCGTAACATCCTGGTGACAGCTCTCTCTCTCTCTGTGCAGTGACTGGGAGCTGGGGAGAATATTGAATCACAGCCATTCAACTTTACACTCAGGTTTTTGTTGTTCCTCTCCATAGGTTCTCCAGAATATGGTGCACTGCGCTGACCTGAGCAATCCCACCAAGCCGCTGCATCTTTACCGGGCGTGGGTGGATAAAATAATGATGGAGTTCTTCCAACAGGGAGATCAAGAGCGCGAACGGGGAATGGAAATCAGCCCGATGTGTGACAAACACACAGCTTCCATCGAGAAGTCCCAGGTTAGTCTGCAGAATCTCTCTCACTGCCGAGGAATGGGGACAAGTGTTAGTTTTGCCGACTCTCCAGGATTTATTCCTGGAGATTCCAGGGAAAAAGTCCATAGGGGCATTAAAACTACTTTGTGTGGTTTTATCATTTTGTTTGAACATTTTAATTTATTACTTCTAAGTAAATTGAGTTGGGGGACAGAAGGCAAGATTGACAATCCAGAAGCTCCAATCTAGTAACAAAGTGTCTGTTGGTTTCCTAATTGGCTTTAAGAAGGCAGAACAGGAAAGGATGTACATGTTGGGCCACCAGTAGCAGGAGAGTGGCGCTGGGACACCGTTTCATGAAACCTCCAGCATAACATCCAACCAGAGCTGGCAACCACTAGTCAGATCCCAGCAATTTATTTTCTCTCTGGTTTTTGTACCAGTTCTGATGAGGCTGAACGTCTTGCCTCTGGGTTAGAAGTTTATGGGTTCAAGCCTGCTCTTGAGATCATAATTGTGGACGCACCATGACGACACGAAACTCAGCGTTTCGAGGAGAAAACTCACCACCACCACCTCGGGGGCAACTGGGTCTGGATGTTAAATGCTGTCACTCAGTAACCCTCTTCTCCCTGCACCCAGCCCCCACCCCCAACAGCACTCTCTGTTACTGACTGTATCTCTACTGATGTTAATGATTGTACATCTTCTGATGTTAGTTCCACTCCCTAACAGTGATGGATTTGTTCAGTTCCACAAACCTGTTTCCCCAATCAGGACATCAGCAGTCACAACTTTAAAAAAAAAATTTGAAAGTAAATTGGCAGGAAAAATCGAACAATTAAAATAATCTCCAATTACGATTGAGAAGCAAGCTAGTTCTGAATGGGTGAGTCTTATCCTGTACCTTCATTGCCCTCTAGTGGCTATTTCCTCAGTATTTTGTCATTCAATCGCTGCATGTTTGGGTTGCCAACCATCCAGGTTAGGCCAGGTGTATCCAGGGATTAAAGGTGAATTTTCTGGCCACCGTTGCAAGTAATTCTGGGACGGAATTTTTCAGTCGGCATGTGGGGGGTGGGCCCGACATGCCGACACACAACATGACGCGCGATGACGTCGGGCATGCATCCTGACATCATCATCGCGCGCCATTGCGATATTTCGTTCAGCGGGCACGCACCAGAATCAGCTGTGCACCCGCCGAAATGTAAACAGCCTATTGAGGCCATTAAGAAATTAATTGAAGCACTTGTGAACACTGCCCCGTCCAACCTTAAGGTTGTCGGGCAGGCGAAAAGCCCAAGCGGCCTCTGGTTTTTCAGGAAACCTCATCCACAGGCGGGATAAGGTTTTCTGAAGCTTTCATAAAATAAATATATAAGTTTGCATAAATATAAAAACATGCCCCCTGCTCATTTGAGGGGACCTGTTTAAATACATTTTTAAAACATTTCTTTAATTATTTTAATAGCCATTCAATCTCCCTGAGACAGCTCTGAGCCTCAGGGAGATTGCTGCGGCGTGAAAGAGCGCTGGCCCCGACCCTCCCTCCTCCCCACGCCCACACAGGTAGCTACCAGTCGCATATTACGCTGGGCAGGCCTTAATTGGCCCACCAGCGTAAAATGGCAGCATGGAGCCAATCGTGGGCGGCAATTGGCTCCGCCCACTATAGGAAAAATCCTGCCCTTGGAAGAAGAATCAAAGAAAGAAATGGACATGGCATCAAAATATTGTGCTTTTTGTTTCTCGACTTGAACACATAATCCAGGCTGACACTCCCAGTACAATACTGAAGGAGTGCTGCCCTTTCAACTGAGCATAAAAGTACTCTCAGCCACTGTTTTGATGAAGAGCTGGAGAGTTCTCCACGGTGTCCTGGCCAATAGTTAATCCTCAGCCAACATCACCGTGAAAACAGATTATCTGGCCATTATCTCTTTGCTGTTTCTGGGATCTTGCTGTGTACAAATTGGTTGTTACTGCAGTGACTACACTTCAAAAGCACTTCACTGGCTGTAGATTGTTTTAGGAACCAATCCTGAGATTGGGAGAGGCGATATATTTCTTTGTTATTGAGAATTTAGTAACAAGAATATTGCGGATGTAAAATAAAAGCTGTTAGGCTGAGTGGGATAGTTGGAGGCAGGATGCCATGTAACAAAATCTCCAGGAATGTGTTTGTGAGGGGTTGGGGGTTGAGACAGTTTCTGGGTCACATCCTATCATAAGAGGGTGCCAATCCAGGTATTTCCTCTGGTTTTGTTGGGGGATTCCAAACAAGGGGGCATAACCTTAAGATTAGAGACAGGCCATTCGGCAGAGAGAGCGGGGGGCGGGGGGGGGGGGGGGGGGGGGGTGATGTCAGAAAGCACTTCTTCATATAAAGGGGAGTGGAAATCTGGAACACCCCCCCCCCCCCTCTCCAAAATGCATTGAGGCTGGTGTCAATTGGGGCTTTAAGATTGAGCCCCATAGACTTTGGTTGAATATGAGTAGGAAGCAATGGTGGGAAAATAGACGAGTAGCATTGTGGTTATGTTTCTGGCCTTGTAATTTAGAAGCCTGAGTAATGAAGCAGGAGTTCAAATCCCACCATGACAACTGGGAAAATTAAATTCAATTAATTCAGAATAAAATTTGGAATAAAAAGCTCATGTCCGTAATGGTGACCATGAAACTACTGTTTTGTCATTAGAAACTTACCTAGTTCACTAATTTAGGGAAGGAAATCTGCCAGACCACCTGGTCTGGCCTACATGTGACTCCAGTCCCACTGCAATGTGGTTGACTCTTAACTGTCCTCTGAAAAAGCCAAGCAAGCCACTCAGCTGTATTCAAGAAGGTGGCTCATCACCACCTTCTGAAGGGCAAGTAGAGATGGGCAATAAATGTTGACCTTGCCAGTGATGTGCACATATCACAAATGAATACAATGAATCTGAGGGAGGATTGTTAGACGGATTTTTGATGGACAAGGGAATTGAGGTTTATGGCAGGCTGACCGCAGTGTAGAGTTGAGACACAACTAGATCAGTCATTATCCTATTGAATGGCGGAGCAGGCTCGAAGGGCCAAATGGCTACTCCTGATCCTAAGTCCTATGGTTAGCCATGATTTGAGGGAACAGAGGGGCTGAATGGCCTATTCCAAATTACTGAGAGGAGGAGAAATGGTGTAAAATGTAACAAGATTCCTAATTAGATTTTCCTTTTCCTCCTGTTAGGTTGGATTTATCGATTTCATTGTGCATCCTCTCTGGGAGACCTGGGCTGATCTGGTTTATCCTGATGCCAAAGAAATATTGGACAACCTGGAGGACAACCGCGACTGGTTTCACAGCATGATCCCTCGCAGCCCGCCCTCCCCAAGCTCTCTGAGCTGGGACGAAGGCAGTAAAGTGGGCGGCGACAATTTCCTGCTTAATGCTTCATTGAACAAGGAGGGGGCAAGCAACAGGAGTATAACTGCCAGCTCCTTCGACGAGATGCACAGCTGCAGCAGCCCAGACACGGACTTCTCCGAGTCCTCTGAGACGGTGGAGTCCAGTCAGCCGAAAATAGGCAGCCCGTTGGCCGGACTCAAAACGTATCACAGCGAGGTGAGCAATTCCTCCCCCGAAGAGGGCAGTTCCAAGGATTCAGGGAGCAGTACACCAGAGAGCAGGTACCAGCCACGCTACACTTACCCTAGCTTCAGGCAGACGGCCCAATCGGCACAGGGAGAAACCAGTCAAACTCCAGAGGACACGTCGGACGAGTCTGGGGATAACAAAACACAAGGTCTTGTAGAAGATGAACAGAACGTTTCAAATCTTCCACTGGGCACCTAACAAGATGGAGACATTGTGTATTATATAATAAATTCATTATTTTTCTGGTATCAAAGCACACAAATCAGCTGTTGCTTTAAGTGTCAAGCTGCTGGGATCTTCGTTGCGAGCTGGTTGAGGAGGCAGGAGGAAGAGACAATTTGGCCGGTGGCAACCACAACAATGAGCAACCAAAAGAAAAAAAAATGAACTGTGCGGTGATTTTTTTCCTCCCTCTCTCTGGGCGAGGCGGGGGGAGTATTTTTTTTTAAAAAGGAGATCGCAGGCAAGCAACGGCGCCAAACTAAACCTGAGGGAGGAGTAAAGAAAAGTGGACAGAGTCGGGAAGAAATGTAGTGAAACCAGCTTGGAGAGCGAGTTTTTATTTTTCATTTTTCTTTTTTTTAAAATACCTTCAGCAAAAGTAAACACTGAGAAGGAAAAAGGGTTTAAAATATAGCCGGGAAAGAGGGTGCAAGTGGCAAAGGAAGAGCTCAGTAGTCGCTGGTCTGCTGAGAACTGTCGCTCGGACTGGAAAGGGTTAAAATGTTGGATCGTGACACTGAGTCGAGCACTGCACTGGACTAGACTGGAGGACACAAGAAATCAGATGTCTTTTTAATTGAATTGTAAGCTGTCAGCAGCGTGACGAGACTTTTATTCGGGTACAAAAAAACATTGAAAAGGGTTCGTCGATCCTTTTTTATTTAAAAAGTGATCTGTATTTTTCTTAAATGAATATTTTTAGCAATTTTTTTACACAATTTGACTTGTGATTATGTGATGGATTGGACCATGTTGACTGGTGCCCTTGATGTAAGTCTGTGTGTGTCTGTCTCCCCCTCTGTGTATCTTTGTGTTTCTGCATCTGTGTGTTTCGCACTGTGTACCTTTGTTTGTGTCTTAGTGTGTGCCTACGTATCTGTGTGTGTGTGTGTGGCAAGTGTGAGTGAGGGAGTCTTTGTGGGCGAGTATGTATGAGTGTGATTGGGGGTTAAAGGTGAGTGATGGGGGGGATGTGTGTGTGTCATTGGGGAGGTGTGAGTGGGAGGATGTGATTAGGGGTGTGACAGGGGAACATTTCACGCTGGTTAAGGTGCAATTTCAGTTTCCTTGTACGGTCTGCCTCTCTCTCTCTCTCTCTCTCTGCTCCCAGTACATCATTTGAAATTCCACATTAATCATCTGCCCAAACACCAACTTGTACTAGTATCTAAGTTAAAAGGTAACACTGTGTTTTGATCAATTAATTGAGGGGAGGGAGGAAATATTTACCAAACAGCAAACAAAACCTCATTATTGTGGACTCAAAGGGTGCAATTTAATGCCCTCCCCCGGGGTGAGTTTGGAGGGTTTTAGTCAGGTGGGAGGATGGCAGATGAGGGCATCGCCACCTTCCTGCTTCCACCCTGATTAAGCCCAAGTGGGAAAGCCTGTGGATGGCCTTCCTGCCCACTTAAGGGCCTCACCCTGCCCCTGATTGTATCAGTTCAATGGTGGATTGGAGACTCAACAAGCAAACCTGTGTGGGGTTTCTTGCTAGGTCCTAGGGGCGGGGTCCCTTGCTCAAAGGCACTCGATACCTGATCAAGGGACCATGCCTCAGGTAGGAGAGCCCCTTTGGAAGCATCCCCCTGCCCTTGCTGCTGACCCTCCTCCCACTATCACTCACCTGTAGCCTGGGTCCCTCCTCCATCCTAGGCCTTGTGTGGGTGTCATACCAGCAGCACCAATGCAGTTGGCAGCGCTGCCGTTCAATAGAATTGCCAGCTTCTGATTGATCAAATCGGCACTTGATGAGGTGGACCTTCCCGAAAAGAGGCAAAGTGAGGCTTTTGCTGGCTTTCCAGCTGGCGGGCGAGACCCCCGTTGCCTCCATTAAATGCCTCCCAATGTATGGGGGTGGAGGGGTTTCAGGGAGCCCACCCTCACTGGGATAGGGGAGGGCAATGGGGACATCTTCACAACTCTTATTGACAACATGATAGGAAGATGATTTAGGTGGAGTTTGGAGACCATCACTAACCTTTGAGCCAACCGAATGGAATAAGAGGCTGCTTTCACAACAGTCATTGCAAAGGACGCCTTGGTGTATTTTTATGCCTGGCCTTCAAGATTATCATGCACCTTGGAGATCAGTGTTTGCAGCGAGGTTGAGGGAACTTCGAATGTGCTGCTTAGCCATTCAAAAACAGAGATATTCCAACAATAGGTTACAAATTAAAGGAGAGACACTGTTAATTGGATAAACTGAGGTGAGAATGAAGTTGTCTGTTATTGCTCTGCATTAGTTTGAATGAGCTGTCTTACAAAGTATTTACAGCACAGAAATAGGCCATTCAGCTCAACAGATCTATACCAGTGTTAATGCTCCTCTTCAATGAATGATAGAACTGAAGTCTAATCAATACATACTTTGTAAGCATTTAATTACAGAGATAAACACTGCACACAAGCGCCTCCTAACTTAACCAGCATAGTTTCAAGCCTGTTAGATATAGAAGCACAAATGAATCTCCAGGTTATGCCCACCACCTGAATACAAATACGCAATTAAAATACAATTAACATTCCCATTATCCAGCATTTTTTTTGCTCCCTTGGTGTTTATCCAGCTTCCCCTTAAATGTGTCTATACTATTCACCTGATGAGTTCCACATCTCACCACTCAGTAAAGAAGTTTCTCCTGATTGCGTTTTTTGGTGACTATTTTATATTTATGGCCACCAGTTCTGGTCACCCCACAAGTGCAAAAATCTTCTCTCTATCTACCCTGTCAAACCCTTGCATAATATTAATGACCTGTATCAGGTCACTCCTCAATCTTTTTTCTAGAATAAAAAGAGTCTCAGCCTGTTCAAACTTTCCCATAACTTTTCAGTCCGGTATCATCCTAGTAAAAGCTTTTTTACATCTTCCCCGGCGGCTCTATATCCTTTTTATAACATGGAGACTGGAGCTGCAAGTGTAGTCCAAGCAAAGTATATGGAGACTGAAAAGAAAGCCCCTTTCTGTCTTGGACCTCCTTGCTGTCGCGAGAAAACAATATCTCAAGCTGATTAAAGTTGCGCGGCAAAACCAGGGATAATTGCAGCAACTGAATTCCTGACACATGCTTGAAATGTAGGAGATGGAAACAAAGGCTACCAGTAAGGGTGGGCAGGGTTTGTAAGCATTTGTCTTCAATCAGGATTCCAAAAGAAATAGGGCATTCACACCATGCGCAGAGATACTTTAATGGTCAAACTCCCTATTCTCCCTACCTCCCACATCCGGATTAATTCAGGTCCCAAATTTACTTTGAGATGCTTTCAATTCGTCGAAACCAAAGGTCAGTTTTTGAGCTCTACCAGTCAAGATGACCCCCGCCCACCTCAACCCCGATGTGCTTCAATCTCCACCTGACATTCCCATTTTGCCCAAACATCATTCCATTTGCTGTTCTGCACATACGCTTGTCCAGCGTATCCGTTTCACGCTCATCCAGAGCGTGACTTTAGCAAGGCTGTGGAAGGGGAAAACCACAGTGTGGAGTAACAGTATTGAAATCCGAGGTGGCGGACTTTAAAGCAATGAAGTATCTCGTTTTAAAGGGGTGGTATCATGCACAATTTGGAAGGCCAACTCGAGGATCGAAAGCTTGCTACACGACCCCTTTAATGCTTATAAGGTATGTGATACTGAGCTTGATTGTGGCAATGCTTTAGAATAGAATGACTTCTTTGTTTGCGTTAGGCAGGTAAAAGGTCATTTGAGGGGCTGTTTCAGGAACAAGGTAGAATCTAGCGGACCGGTTCTGTCCAACAGGATCACACTTTGACATCTGTTTCTTTCTGACTCTAGTAGCAGCATCAGGGCCTTCAACATGCAGGAAGGTCAGAGGTCAATAATAGCAAGATTGTGAAGGTTTTTTTAAAAATGATTCGTTCTCGGGATGAATGTTGCTGGCGAGGCTGGCATTTATTGCCCATCCCCTATTGCTTCTTGAGAAGGTGTCAGACAAGCCCCTCTTTCCAAATTGCTGCAGTCCAAGCAGTGAAGGTGACCTCATGGTGCAGATAAGTCAGAAGTTCCAGGATTTTCCAGCGATGGTTGTCGACTGGGATAGGTGAGCCTTCGCTGTGACCTGATTCAGAGCCTAGGTCACGGTTTGGGGGCTGTCCATCTGCTATTACTCTTTGTTGGGGATCACTAAGCCACTTCCAAGGGGAGTTAAGCATCAACCAGTTTTTGACGTGTTCATAAACATAATGTTTGTCATTGCAACCATCTCCCTTCTGATTATCCCTTGGGCAGCAGATGTTTTCCCTGAGATTGGAACCATTCACTGTTTTAAACAGCCAACTGGAAAGGGAAAAATAACTTGGGCTTGTGTCAAGCCATTTGTATATAATCCATCAGCTCAATGATTTGGATATTCCTCTTGAGCTCAAGAGCTTTGAGTTTGGATCAAGCTTGGACCCCTTCATTCACTGTTCTAAAGTAGATGAACTGTGAAAAGTCTGAAATCTCTCGTGAATGTCTCTCCGGTTGGCTGACTGCAGGAGGAAAGTGCGATGAGAGCAGAATCTCAACACTTCTCCATGCAAATCAGTGGTTAACCCATATCCTGACTGGTCTCCTGCCTTATAAAGACAGCGGTCAGCCTGCTGAAAGAATCCAGAACAACTCGCATTCACATTAGACAGTTCCAAGTTCCTGTTGGAAAAAGTCAGTAGGTCTAACAGCACCTGTGGACAGAAGAACAGAGTTAACGTTTCGAGTCCGTGTGACTCTTCTTCAGACTTCACACGCTCTGAAGAGGAGTCATATGTTAACTCTGTCTTTCTCTTCACAGATGCTGTTAGACCTGCTGAGTTTTTCCTGTATTTTCTGTTTTTGTTTCAAATCTCCAGCATCCGGAGGATTTTGCTTTTATCCAAGATTCTGTTTCTGCGCGAATGCTTTTAATTGCATTCCCTCAGATTGGCAAATAAGCTCTGAGAAAGTTCTCTCATTCTCTTCGGCACGAGAGTGGAATTAACCCTTTCCCCTTGCAAATAAGATGAGGTTCAACACCTGGCAGGTGGATCCGATTTTTTTTCAAATGCTGTCCTTTAATTTGGAGCCCATATCTAAAGAACCCCAGCTCTCGATGGGGCCATGTGCCTTTGGAAGAGCCTGCCATTCAATAGTCACCATCGGTTACTGTCATCTGTTAACTCTCAATGTTAAGGCAAATTCAGCCTATCTCTGGTACACTTTACATAGCTTGCAATTGCTGCAAGTGAGACACTTAACATACTGTCACACTTTCCCAGGCACCCTTAGTTAATAGAAGAGAATTTGGTTTATCCAGTAAATCAATAGCCCTCGGGCAGCTCATTCTCCGATACAACACTCCACTCTTAAACACGAGTCATCCATCTCAACGTGAGGAACGCACGGAGAGTTCCAGTTGTAAGATCCACAGTGGCCTCAAGTTATTTTTTTCTTACTTTAACTCTCCCTCCCATTCCCCGCCCTCACTTTGCAAGCTCAAACCTTATCTCTGTGCCACTGAGTTTCTCTTAGACATTGGGCATAGGCATAAGTGCTGCCATGCGCCAACCGAGGCCAGAATCCGAAATGAAGCACTAAGCCCTGACGCTACGCCACATAAGACAGGGCAAAGTGGTCACTGGATAACTGAGATACGTGGCCACCCCACAATCGCCAGTGCCACCAGCATGCTCCCTGTCTGTATCCACTTAGCATGTGCCATTCCATCTTCAAGCAACCTTTTAATGGCCTTCCGAGCTGAGCTCAGTGCACACATACACGTGTAAAGAAATGAAACTTGGTTTCCCATTCATTACAGAACAGAAGCAGAGCAGATCTTATCAGTCAAAGAAAATGTCTTTTCACGCAAAGCTTTTTAACAAAGGAAAATATTTATGGCAGCATGGGAGAGGTGCCAGCATGGAGTTAATGGTTCACAATCACTTTGTTATGTACAAATATTAATGACCAAGATACATAGAATTTTTTTCAGCACTCTCGATTTTAACAATTTCTTTCCCCTCGCCTGTTTTCAATTTGTATAATTGTTGTAATTAAGTTCATTATTTATTCCAGTCTGTATAATAGCATCTTTCCTAGGGAAGTGGTGCGGGGGTCCCTGTTAAGCTCTGATTTAGAGTATGACCAGTATCTATACCTGTAAGTTGTTGTAGATGTAATATATGCACAAACTGCTGAATATAAAGTTTTCAATAATATTCTGATTGTCCTTGTGTTATATTATAGGTCTTGGACTGTGCCTTAAACTTCTCTGAAGTTTTTTCCTAGTGTTTATTGACCTACATTGTTCCCGGTCCTGTAATGCCTCAATGTTAAAATTCTCAACTTCATTCCTCAATCTCTCCAATGGCCCTACATTGGCCTCTTGACCTCACAACTCTCCAAGATCGCCCCTGCTCTTCTTCAAAGTAGTGCAGTATCACCTGAGAGGGCAGATGGGGGCACAGTTTAACATCTTATCCAAAAGACAGCACCTCCAATGGTGCCACAACAAGGAGCTCCAAAGATGTTATTGCCTGCCCAGTGCCAGAGTTAAGGACATCTCCTTGTGACAGGAGAGGAATTGGAGGGGGAGGATCCAGTTATCATGGTCCACAGGGGAACCAACAACATAGGAAAAACCAGGAATGATGTTCTGCAAAGAGAATTTGAGTTGCGGACCAAATTGAATCGCAGAACATCAAAGGTAATCATCTCTGGATTGTTACCTGAGCCAATTGGCACAGGGTTCAACAGATCAGAGAATTAAACATGTAGCTCAAAGAGTGGTGTGAGAAGGTGTTTTGATTCATAGGGCACTGGCATCAGTACTCCGAGAAGAGTGAGTTTTTCTGTTGGGATGGGCTCAACTTGAACTGGGCTGGGACCAGTGTCCTAGCCAATCATATAACCAAGGCTGTGGGCAGGGCTTTAAACTAATGGGGGATGGGGGGAGGGATCAGCTGAGGGGAGACTTAGAAATCTAAAGAGAAAGGTCAAGGTATCAGAACAGTGTAACTATGTGAGTAAAGACAAGGAGAGTGGGACAGGAAGGGACAAAGAGTTTAACAAAAACTGTACATCAGCAAGTAAGGTCATTGCAGGGAATGGAAGTAAAAAAATGAAATTATAGGTTCTTTATCTGAATGCATGAATCATCTGTAATAAGATGGATGAATTAGTGGCACAGATAGAGGTAAATGATTTTGATCTAATTGCCATTACAGAGACATGGTTATAAGGTGATCGAGGTTGGGAAATAAATATTCTGGGGTACACAATAGTTCAGGAAGACAGACAGAAAGGCAAAGGAGGTGGGGTAGCCCTGATAGTAAAGGATGACATAAGAACATTAGTGAGAAAGGATCTGACCTCTGAAGATCTTGAAGTAGAATCAGTATGGGTGGAAATTAGGAATAATAAGTGTCAGAAAACACTGGTGGGAGTAGATTATAGGCCCCCAAACAGTAGATATACCATTGGGCCGAGCATTAAACAAGAAATCATTGGAGCCTGTAACAAAGGAAGTGTAATAATTGTGGGGGACTTTAATCTTCACATAGACTGGGACAATCAAATTGGCAAGAATGGTCTAGAAGATGAGTTTGTAGAATGTTTTCATGACAGTTTCTTGGAGCAGTACATAGTGGAACCAATTAGGGATGAAGCTATCTTAAATCTGGGATTGTGTGATGAAGCAGGATTAATTAGTAATGTCATAGTCAAAAATCCACAGGGAAATAGTAATCATAATACCATTCAATTCCATGTTAAGTTTGAAAGTTACATATTCCAACCACAAAACTTAAACAAAGCCAACTACTTAAGAATGAGGGGAGAACTAGTTAGGGTTAATTGGGTAAATAGACTAAAAGGTATGGAGGCAAATGAACTGTGGAAACATTTAACGAAACAATTCAAAATGTTCAACAAAAATGCATTTTATTGAAGAACAAAAACTCAGCAAGAAGAACCCATCCGTGTTTCACTCAGGAAGTTAAGGATAGTATTAGGTTAAAAGAAGAGGCTTACAATATTGCAAAAAACAGTAGCAAGTCTGAGGGCTGGAAGTGTCTTAGAAACAAGCAAAGTGCCACCAAAAAGTTGATTTTGAAAAATAGAATGAGAGTAAACTAGCCAGAAGTATAAAAACAGCTTGTGAGTTTTTTTAAGTATTTAAAAAGGAAGAGAGTAGCTAAAGTTAACATTGGTCCCTCAGAAGCAGAGACAGGAGAAAGTATCATGGGAAATGAAGAAATGACGGAGGCATTGACCAAATATTTTGTGTCTGTCTTCAAAGTAGAAGACACAAGTTCCATACCAGAAATAGATGATAACGTAGGAGCTAAAAGAGTGAGGAAATTAGGGAAATTAATATCAGCAGAGATAAAATATTGGAGAAACTCTAAAATCCAACAAACCGCTGAAACCTAATGACCTACACCTTAGGGTTCTAAAAGAGATAGCTGCAGAGATAATGGACGTGCTAGCTATGACTTTCCAAAATTCCTTAGATTCAGGAAGGTCCCACTCGATTGGAAGTTGGCAAATGTTACGCCACCTTTCAAGAAAGAAGGCAGAGAGAAAACAGTGAACTAGAGGCCAGTTAGTCTAACAGAGGTTGTTGGGAAAATGCTGAAATCTATTATTAAGGAATCTTAACAATGCACTTGGAAAAGCAGAGTATGATTAGAACAAGTCAGCATGGTTTTCCTAGTGGGCAATCCTGTTTGACAAATTTATCAGTTTTTTGAGGATGTAATCAGTAGGTAAAGGGGAACCAGTAGATGTAGTATACCTGGATTTCCAAAAGGCACTTGATAAGGTGCCACACAAAAGTTTAATAGGCCAGATAAGGGCTCGTGGAATTAGGGACAATACATTAGTATGGCTGGAGGATTAGTTAATGGAAAGAAAATAGAGAGTGGGCATAAACAGGGCCTTTTCAAGTTGGCAGGCTGTGAAAAGTGGAGTGCTGCAAGAATCAGTGCTATTTACAATCTATTTAATAACTTAGATGAAAAGACAGAGAATAATATATCTAAGTTTGCTGATGATACCAAAATAGGCGGGAAGGTAAGCTGTAGGGAGGAAATAGAAAGGCTGCAAAGAGATGTAGACAAGTTGGTTAATGTGGGCAACAAGATGGCAGATGGAGTACAACGTTGGGAAATGTGAATTGGTCCTAAGATTAAAAAAGCAGAATATTTTTTAAAAGATGAGTAACTTATAAGTGTTGATTTTCAAAGAGACCTGCTGGTACACAGAACACAGAAAGCAAGCAGATGCAGCAAGCAATTAGGAAGGCAAATGACGTGCTGGCCTTTATTGTAAGGGGCTTGGAGTACAGGAGTAAAGAAGTCCTGCTGCAGTTGTACGGAATTTTGGTGAGATCACGTCTGGAGTACTGTGTGCAGTTTTGGTCTCCATATTTAAGAAAGGACATACTTGCATTGGAGACGGTACAGCAAAGGTTCACTAGATTGGTCCCTGGAATGAGGGGGTTGTCTTATGATGAGAGGCTGAGTAAATCAGGCTGATAACTCTCTGGGGTTTAGAAGAATGAGAGACGATCTCATTGAAACCTAGAAAATTCTGAAGGGCTTGACAGAATGGATGCTGAGAGATTGTTTCCATTGGTCGTTGAATCTAAAACATGGGGGCACAGTCTCAGGATAAGGGGCTGATCATTTAAGACTGAGGAGAAATTTCTTCATTCAAAGGGTTGTGAATCTTAGGAATTCTCCACCCAGTCTGTTGTGGATGCTCCATCACTGAACACATCTAAGGCTGGTACAGACATACTTTTGGGGTCTCAAGGAATTAAGGGATATGGGGAGCAAGCAGGAAAATGGAGTTGAAACCCAAAATCAGCCAAGATCATCAATAAAAGCAAAATATTGCGGATGCTGGAAATCTGAAACAAAAACAGAAAATGCTGGAAAACCTCAGCAAGTCTAGCAGCCTTTGTGGAGAGAGAAACAGAGTTAACGTTTCGAGTCCATGTGACCCTTCTTCAGAGCCATGATTGTATTGAATGGCAGAGCAGGCTCATGGGCTGTACGGTCTACTCCTGCTCCTATGCCTTATATTCTTTTGTCACACTCACACAGTGTTGCATGGAACCATCAGCCTGGATTTTTGTATTCGAGTTTGTGGAGTGGGATTTGATTCTACAGCTATCTGACTCAGAGTTGAGAGTACTACCCATTGAGCCACAGCTGACAACTCAAAAGAGACCTACCAATGCATAAAATGAAAGGTACAGATGAAAAAAGATATAATTGCGTTAGAAGTTCGGAGAAGGTTCACTCGACTCATCCTGGGATGAAGGGCTTGTGAAGAAAGGATGAACAGGTTGGGCTTATACCCACTGGAGTTTAGAAGATTGAGAGGTGATCTTATTGAAACATGGAAGATCCTGACAGGACTTGATGCGGTAGATAAAAACAAAACTACCTGGAAAAACTCAGCAGGTCTGGCAGCATCTGCGGAGAGGGACACAGTTAACGTTTCGAGTCCGAATCACCCTTCAACAGAACTAAGTAAAAATAGAAGAGAGGTGAAATATAAGCTGGTTTAAGGGGCGGGTGGGACAAGTAGAGCTGGATAGAGGGCCAGTGATAGGTGGAGATAACCAAAAGATGTCACAGACAAAAGGACAAAGAGGTGTTGAAGGTGATGATATTATCTACAGAATGTGCTAATTAAGGGTAGAAAGCAGGACAAGCAAGGTACAGATAGCCCTAGTGGGGATGGAGTGGGGTGAAGGAATCGAAAAAGGCTAAAAGGTAGAGATAAAACAATGGATGGAAATACATTTAAAAATAATGGAAATAGATGGGGAAAGAAAAATCTATATAAATTATTGGAAAAAAGGTGGGGGGGAATCGGAAAGGGGGTGGGGATGGAGGAGGGAGTTCATGATCTAAAATTGTTGAACTCAGTTGAATTGTTGAACCCTTTTTTCCAATAATTTATATAGATTTTTCTTTTCCCACCTACTTCCATTATTTTTAAATGTATTTCCAGCCATTGTTTTATCTCTACCTTTTAGCCTTTTTTGATTCCTTCATCCCACCCCACCTCCACTAGGGCTTGCTTGTCCTGCTTTCTACCCTTAATTAGCACATTCTTTAGATAATATCACCACCTTTAACACCTCTTTGTCCTTTTGTCTGTGACATCTTTTGGTTATCTCCACCTATCACTGAGCCTCTATCCAGCTCTACTTGTCCCACCCTTCCCTTAAACCAGCTTATATTTCACCTCTCTTCTATTTTTACTTAGTTCTGTTGAAGGGTAATTCGGACTCGAAACATTAACTGTGTTTCTCTCCGCAGATTCTGCCAGACCTGCTGAGTTTTTCCAGGTATTTTTGTTCTTGTCTTGGATTTCCAGCATCCGCAGTTTTTTGCTTTTATTATATTGATAGTGTAGATATCAGGAGGATGTTTGCACTTGTGGGGGAGACCAGAACTAGGGAACACAGTTTAAGAATCAGAGGTTTCCCTTTTAAGGTGGAGATGAGGAGACATTTTTTTCTCTCAGAGAGTTGTTAGCCTGTGGAATTCTTTCCCAGAAAACAGCGGAGGTTGGGTCATCAAATTTATTCAAAGCAAAGTTAGATGGATTTTTGACAGATAAGGGAATCAAGGGTTATAGAGGACCAGACAGGAAAGTGGAGTTGAGGCCACAATTTGATCAACCATGATTTTATAGAATGGTGGAGCAAATCTAAAGGGCCAAATGGCCTACTCCTGCTCCTTAGTCCTATGTTTCTAAAGCCTGAACCACTAAAGACCTTCTTAGTTTCAGGTACTGAGCCTGCCAGATCTGACTTGTTTCTGAGCTCCCATCTGTGGTAAAGGTGTGGCTATGGGTACCCGCATGGACCCCAGCTATGCCTGTCTCTTTATGGGGGATGTGGAACATTCCTTGTTCCAGTCCTACTCCGGCCCCCTTCCACAACTCTTTCTCCGGTACATCGATGATTACTTCGGTGCTGCTTCATGCTCTCGTCGGGACTTGGAAAAATTTATTAATTTTGCTTCCAATCTCCACCCCTCCATCATTTTCACGTGGTCCATCTCTGACACTTCCCTTCCCTTCCTTGACCTCTCTGTCTCAATCTCTGGTGATAGACTGTCTACCAATATCCATTACAAACCCACAGACTCCCACAGCTACCTCGACTACAGCTCCTCACACCCTGCTTCCTGTAAGGACTCCATCCCATTCTCTCAGTTCCTTCGCCTCCGTCGCATCTGTTCTGATGATGCTACCTTCAAAAACAGTTCCTCTGACATGTCCTCCTTCTTCCTTAACCAAGGTTTTCCACCCACGGTCGTTGACAGGGCCCTCAACCATGTCCGCCCCATCTCCCGCGCATCCGCCCTCACGCCTTCTCCTCCCTCCCAGAAACATGATAGGGTCACCCTTGTCCTCACTTATCACCCCACCAGCCTCCGCATTCAAAAGATCATCCTCCGCCATTTCCACCAACTCCAGCATGATGCCACCACCAAACACATCTTCCCTTCACCCCCCCTATTGGCATTCCGTAGGGATCGCTCCCTCCCGGACACCCTGGTCCACTCCTCCATCACCCCCTACTCCTCAACCTCCTCCTATGGCACCACCCCATCCCCACACAAAAGATGCAACACCTGCCCCTTCACTTCCTCTCTCCTCACCGTCCAAGGGCCCAAACACTCCTTTCAAGTGGAAGCAGCATTTCACTTGCATTTCCCCCAACTTAGTCTACTGCATTCGTTGCTCCCAATGTGGTCTCCTCTACATTGGAGAGACCAAAAGTAAACTGGGCGACCGCTTTGCAGAACACCTGCGGTCTGTCCGCAAGAATGACCCAAACCTCCCTGTCGCTTGCCATTTTAACACTCCACCCTGCTCTCATGCCCACATGTCTGTCCTTGGCTTGCTGCATTGTTCCAGTGAAGCCCAACGCAAACTGGAGGAACAACACCTCATCTTCCGACTAGGCACTTTACAGCCTTCCGGACTGAATATTGAATTCAACAACTTAAGGTCTTGAGCTCCCTCCTCCATCCCCACCCCCTTTCTGTTTCCCTCTTCCTTTTGTTTTTTTCCAATAAATTATATAGATTTTTCTTTTCCCACCTAGTTCCATTATTTTTTAAATATTTTTAAATCTTTTATGCTCTCCCCACCCCCACTAGAGCTGTACCTTGAGTGCCCTACCATCCATTCTTAATTAGCACATTCGTTTAGATAATATCACCAACTTTAACACCCATGTGTTCTTTTGTTCTGTTGTTTGTGACATCTTTTGATGATCTGCTTCTTTCACTGCATGTTTGTCCCTACAACCACACCAACCCCCTCCACTTCTCTCTCTCTCCCCCGACCCTCCCCACACACCTTAAACCAGCTTATATTTCAACTCTTTCTTGGACTCGAACTCAAGTTCTGTCGAAGGGTCATGAGGACTCGAAACGTCAACTCTTTTCTTCTCCGCCGATGCTGCCAGACCTGCTGAGTTTTTCCAGGTAATTCTGTTTTTGTTTCCCATCTGTGGTGTCGGAACCAACTAGACCCTGAATGTCCAAACAATAAGGAGCTGGAAATTCTGCACTGGGCTGCGATTCCCTCGCACCGCCAGGCGGCGCTGTGTCTGGAGGACTCAGAAGAAGGCAACGCATTGACGTCACTAGTGATTATTTATTCATGAGCACTTATGCGTCATAAATTATGCAAAACAGTGCAGAAAGTGCTATCTTGCTGTCTTTCTATTGCTTTTTGTAGCCCACTCATTTCCAACTTTAATCCAATTTTGAGACTAAATTACGCTGAAAATGGTATAAATTTGCGCCTGGGCGTATTAAAGCGAGACAACCTAATGAATAATTAAAATGTAAATAATTAATTATTCATGAGAGCTGGTTTATTCCAAATAAATTCCATATTTTATCCATTTGTTTGGTCTTACTGCTTTTGCATTAATGATCAACTCCATTTAGCATATTAAAATATAAATAATTTGCAAAAAAAACCTCAATGTTGGTCAGATCAAATTAGCAGGGCCCTCCTGACGTAATTATGAATAATTCATAGACTTTTGAATAAATTAAGACTTGCCAGGAGTTTCAACATTTAATTTAAATTTGCTGAGGTTCATTTCTTGATTGCTGGTGGCTGCAAATGAAAATAATAACATGGGAGAAAAATAAGTTGCATCTGAATTGAGAGTTTGGATGCCTGAGCTGTCAATCAATATCCATGTGGCTCCGCCCCCTCCTGCCTGAGCCCGGGAGTGACGTCGGCAGGAGCTGTCAATCAGCCGCTTCTGCTGCTGCCGCTGCTGCTGCAGTCTTTGCAAAGGAGCGGTACTGAGGCAAACACTTGAAAGGTAAGGGTTAAGGGAGGGCGCTGGGGTCGAGCGGACAGCGCAGGGCATCAGAATGCAACCGTTGCCCCATGGTGCATATAATTTAACATCTTGAATTGCAGCAGTTTTCGTTCATATTAGCGATTTTTTTTCATAACCTTCATTTGACATAGAATGTCAGGGAGTTGGAGGGGGGGGGGGGAAGACATGAAATGAGAAGGGGTGGGGAGGAGTTGGGCAAATTGAAATATTGTTCTCCAAAAATCAAAGGTCGCAGGTCTCTTTTTTTTGTTAATGGCCGATGCTGGAAGTGATGTTGATCTTCTTGGTTCATTCATTCTGGATCCCTTTAGCCTGTCTTGTCATTGCAAGCTCCACCTCAGAGCCAGCATCCGCCGGCTATAGATTCATCCGAAGGCATCGACCTTCCGTGCTGCTGAGGCTGTGATGGACCAGTCTTGCTGCTTTGTCCAGCAGCCGTGATACTGAGCCCAGTGACATCGCCCTGTGCCTCTTCCCTGCAGACTTAGTGAATGGGAGAGGATGGGGAGGGGAGGGGAGGGGATTGATATATTTCCCATTGACCTACTGACTGATCCCCACCAGATAAATTGTGGCAGAAAGTAACTGTAAATAATTTACAATGTGAACCGTGAGATGCATGTATTATGTGTTCAGTGATGCATCCGACGGACAGTAAATACAACGTATCTTAACATGAATAACATCTCCAGTGTAGGCAGAAAATGGTTACGAGGTTGCTTTTTCTTTTCGACAGAGGACAAGCGACCCCCAGCTGGAGTGCACTGGTTCTGTGCTGGAGGAACTCGGTCCACAGTTTATTTATAATCTGCCCAATAGAGGGCACAAGGCTGGTAGATACGGTATAGGGTTTACGTGTATTGCTTCCACAGGGATTAGTCTTTGCCTGTTACTGAGCTTCTGACTAACAGTCAGTGTTGTCACTGGGCTTAAGTGACGACTAAACTAGGCAAAAATCAATGTCATTCTAAACACTTAAGCGATGTGCATTAATTTTGTGTCTGCTGCTGTTAATTTGTCCTTTACAATTGCTGCAACTATTAATGTTGTACCTCAGGGTTATACAGTGACAGACTTGTCCCCACCAATACTGTACCCCAGTGTTATACAGTGACAGATCTGTCCCCACCAGTACTGTACCCCAGTTTATACAGTGACAGACCGGTATCCACCAGTACTGCACCCCAGTGTTATACCGTGACAGACCTGTCCCCACCAGTACCATACCCCAGTGTTATACAGTGACAGACCTGTCCCCACCAGTACTGTACCCCAGTGTTATACAGTGACAGACCTGTCCCCACCAGTACTGTACCTCAGCGTTATACAGTGACAGATCTGTTCCCACCAGTACTGTACCCCAGTGTTATACAGTGACAGACCTGTCCCCACCAGTACTGTACCCCAGTGTTATACAGTGACAGATCGGTCCCCACCAGTACTGTACCCCAGTGTTATACAGTGACAGACCTGTCCCCACCAGTACTGTACCCCAGTGTTATACAGTGACAGACCTGTCCCCACCAGTACTGTACCCCAGTGTTATACAGTGACAGACCTGTCCCCACCAGTACTGTACCCCAGTGTTATACAATGACAGACCTGTCCCCACCAGTACTGTACCCCAGTGTTATACAGTGACAGACCTGTACCCGTCAGTACTGTACCCCAGTTAGTCAGCCTCAGCAATGGCTTTTTGAATTGCTATTTTTTCCATTACCTCAGTACTGTTTTTGGGATCTTGCTGTGTGCAAACTGGCTGCCATATTTTATAAATTACAATAGTGACTACATTTAAAGAACCTCCTGATGTACTGTATTTGGCATGTTGTGTAGTTGCGTAAGGTGCTATATAAATTTGTACATAGGCACAGGAGTAGGCCATTCAGCCCCTCAAGTCTTCTGTCATTCAGTAAGATTACTGCTGATCTGTGTTTTAACTGTGTTTACCCTCCTTTGTTCTGTAATCCTAAATCCCATTTCGTCCCAAAAAAACTATCAATAACTGTTTTAAAATTTAAAATTCCCAACCTCAATGGATTTTAGGGGTGCGAGTCTCCGATTTTGCTATCCTATTCATGAAGATGTCCTAAGTATAATTTTCCAAACTTCCCTCAATTCAGGAAATGTTCTTTTAGATCGAAAAATTGTGCATGTCACTCTGCTATTTAAGGAACTGAGGGGGGAACCAGGGAATTCTAGGCCAGTTAACATAACATCTATTGTTGGGAAATTTCCAGAGCCTATTATTAAAGGTAAGGGTCTGATCATGTTGAAAATTTTCAGTGGATCAGGGAGAGCATGCATGGATTTGTAAAGGGTAGGTCATGCCTAATAAATCTGATGGATGTTTTGGAGGTGACTAAAGCATTAGACAGGGGAATGTCTACAGATGTTATTCATACGAACTTCCAGGAGGCATTGGGAAAAGTTCCTGATTAGAGACTGTTAGCTGAAGCTGAAGCTCCTGAAACTGAAGGCAAATTATTGACCTGGTTAGGAAATTGCTGAGTGACGGGGGACACAGAGTGGGGATAATGGGCACATACTCTAACTGGCAGGACATGACTAGTGATGTTCTGCAAGAACGGCTAGTGAAATTTAAATTCAAGTCGTAATCTGGAATTGAAAAGCTAGTCTTGGTAATGGTACCATGAAACCACTGTCGATTATCATAAAAGCCCATTTTGTTCACTAATGTCCTTTAGGGAAGGAAATCTGCCATCCTTACCTGGTCTGGCCTACTTGTGACTCCAGACCCATAGCGATGTGGTTGATTCTTAACTGCCCTCTGAGATGGCCTAGCAAGGCACTCAGTTGTATCAAAACCTACAAAAAGGAATGAAACCGGATGGACCACCCGACATCGATCTAGGCACTGGAAATGACAACAGCAGTGTCAGCCCTGTCGACCCTGCAAAGCCCTCCTTACGAACATCTGGGGGCTAGTGCCAAAATTTGGAGAGCTGCCCCACAAACTAATGAAGCAACAGCCTGACATAGTCATCCTCATGGAATCATACCTTACAGATCATGTCCCAGACACCACCATCACGATCCCTGGGTATGTCCTGTCCCACCAGCAGGACAGATCCACCATGGCATACAGTCAGGAGGGCATTACCCTGGGAGTTCTCAATATTGACTCTGCACCCCATGAAGTCTCATGGCATCAGATCAAACATGGACAAGGAAACCTCCTGATAATCATGTACCACCCTCCTTCAGCAGATGAATCAGTGCTCCTCCATGTTGAACACCACTTGGAGGAAGCACTGAGGGTGGCAAAGGTGCAGCATGTACTCTGGGTGGGGGACTTCAATGTCCATCACCCAGAGTGGCTCGGTCACACCACTACTGACTGAGTCCTAAAGGACATAGCTGCTAGAATGCATCTGTGGCAGGTGGTGAGGGAACCAAGTGGGAAAAACCTTTTGATCTCATCCTCACCAACCTACCTGTCGGCGATACATCTGTCCATGACAGTATTGGTAGGAGTGACCACTGCACATTCTTTGTGGAGATGAAGTCCTGCCTTTACATTGAGGATACCCTCCAAAGTGTTGTGTGGCATCACCACTGTGCTAAATAGGATAGATTTCAAACAGATCTAGCAACTCAAGTCTGGACATCCATGAGACACTGTGGGCCATCAGCTGCACTGAATTGTACTCAACCGCAATCTGTAACCTCATGGCCTGACATATCCCCTCCTCTACCATCACCATCAAGCCAAGGGTATAACCTTGGTTTAATGAAGAGTGCAGGAGGGCATGCCAGGAGCAGCACTAGGCATACCTAAAAATGAGGTGTCAACCTAGTGAATCTACAACATAGGACTACTTACATGCCAGACATCGAAAGCAGCAAGTGATAGATAGAGCTAAGTGATCCAACAACCAAAGATTGGATCTAAGCTCTGCAGTCCTGCCACATCCAGTTATGAATGGTGGTGGACAATTAAACAACTAACAGGAGGAGGAAGCTCCATAAATATCCCCTTACTCAAAAACAGAGGAGCCCAGCACATTACTGCAAAAGATAAGGCTGAAGCATTTGCAACAATCTGCAGCCAGAAGGGCCGAGTGGCTGATCCATCTCGGCCTCCTTCTGATGTACCCAGCATCACAGATGCCAGCCTTTGCCAATTTGATTCACTCCACATGATATCAAGAAACGACTGAAGGCACTGGATACTACAAAGGCTATGGGCCCTAACAATATTCCAGCAGTAGTACAGAAAACTTGTGCTCCAGGATGACCTGCACCCTTAGCCAAACTGTTCCTGTACAGCTACAACACTGCCATCTATGTCCTGTCCACAAAAAAACAGGTCAAATCCAACCAGGCCAATTACCACCCCACCAGTCTACTCTTGTTCATCAGCAAATTGATGGAAGGGCTCATTGGTAATGCTATCAAGTGGCACTTACTCAGCAATAACCTGCTCACTGACACTCAGTTTGCATTCCACCAGGGCCACTCAGCTCCTGACCTCACTACAGTCTTTGTTCAAACAAGGACAAAAGAGCTGAACTCCAGGGGTGGGGTGAGAGTGAATACTTGCCCTTGACATAAATACAGTATTTGACCGAATGTGGCATCAAGGAGGCCAAGCAAAACTGGAGTCAATGGGAATCAGGGGGAAAACTCTCTGCTGGTTGGAGTCATACCTATGTTATGGACAGGAGCAGGCATAAATTTAAACTGCACTAATTTCTCCTCTTACCACCTATCCGTAAACAGAAAGGTGTTTTTGATTTGCCTTTATAAACGGTGACATATTTCTTAACCCCTCAGTTTTGGGGTGATCCAATTTTCTATTAATAACCCCACAGCAAACTCGAGATAGGATGAACTCAGTGGGTTAGTTTTTTTGCACACGCTCAAACATGGGAGGAGGGTCACAATGTTGCCCCCTTTGCATTCATACAGAAAAAAGAGGGATAGAGAAAAGAAAGATTTACAGTACAGAGACCATAGAGAAAAGAAATAGTGTTTCACCTGGGTTCCAGAGTCCAGCATCAAAGTCCAGTGAAGTCTTCCTTCACCGAGGTCAGTGACCTGAAAACTGATGCTGGATAATTCACTTTCACAGTGGAGTTGACTTCACATGAGATAAGGCATGCAGAGATGAATTGGTCTTGTAGGCGATGGCACAGCATTTCCAGCAATGTAGATAGGGACAGATGTCCAACCTGGGCCAGAGCTTCTTGTCTGTGAGGCTGCTAGTCAGATGGTTAAAAAAAGCAGACTCAGACTTTGCAGTTCAGCAAGACAATATTACTGGTTCCACAAGTCAGAGGCCCATGTCACATGACTCCCACCACCCCACTCTGTATTTTACAAAGGACGTATATCCCTCGTCTGGGTCCCTGAGATTGTTAAATGTCTCAACCGTTAAGACTTGAAAGGAAGATTGTGGGGTCCTTTGTCTTAGCAGATGAGCAGACTCCTGTTGGCCAGCCTGGGTTATGAAATGCAGATGACCTTTGTATAGCTCTCTTTGAATTTGGCCTAGGCAGCCCAGAGGGGGTCATTAGTGGTTCTTCAGGGATACTGATGTGCAAGCTTCCCCGATACTGCCTGGTAGCTTCTTTTGTTCGGGGTCACAGACAGACAGATTCAACAATTTTAGGTCTTTGTCCAGTTTGAATTTTTTAGAGATAGCAATGAGCATATGTCTATATATTTTATAAAAAAAAATACAGAGTGAGGTTTTCGTGCCTCACACCTAGCACAAAGAAAGATGGTCGTGATTGTTGGAGGTCAATCATCTCAGTTCAGGACATCAATCAGGGTGGTGTCTGAGGCCCAACCATCTTCAGCTGCTTCATCAATGACCTTCCCTCCATCATAAGGTCAGAAGTGGAGATGTTTGCTCATGATTGCACAATGTTCAGCACCATTCGTGACTCCTCAGATACTGAAGCAGTCCATGCCCATATACAGCAAGACCTGGGCAATATCCAGACTTGGGCTGACAGTGGTAAGTAACATTTACACCACACAAGTGCCAGCAATGACCATCTCCAACAAGAGAGAATCCAAAAGTCGCCCCTTGGCATTCACTGGCAGTACCATTGCTGAATCCCCCACTGTCAACATCCTGGGGGGGGCGTTACCATTGACCAGACCCTGAACTGGACTAGCCATATAAATACTGTGGCTACAAGAGCAGGTGAGAGGCTGGGAAACCTACAGAGAGCAACTCACCTCCTGACTCCCCAAAGCCTGTCCACCATCTACAAGGCACAAGTCAGGAGTGTACTGGAATGTGCTCCACTTGCCTGGATGAGTGCAGCTCCAACAACATTGAAGAAGCTCGACACCATCCAGGACAAAGCAGCCCACTTGATTGGCACCCTATCCCCCACCTTCAACATCCACTCCCTCCTCCACCGATGCACAGTAACAGCAGTGTGTACCATCTATAAGATGCACTTCAGAAACTCACCAAGGCTCCTTTGGCAGCACCTTCAAAACACGTGACGTCTACCATCTAGAAGGACAGCGGTAGCGGATACATGGGAACATTATCACCTGCAAGTTCCCCTCCAAGCCAGACACCATCCTGACAAGAAAATATATCACCATTGCTTCACTATCTCTGGGTCAAAATTCTGGAACTGCCTTCCTAACAGCACTGTGGGTGTACCTACACCACATGGACTGCAGTAGTTCAAGAAGCCAGCTCACCACCACCTTCTTAAAGGTAATTAGAATGGACAATAAATGCTGGCTCATGAAAGAATAAAATACTGAAAATAAATAAAAGGCTAATAGAACGCTGGTCGTTATTTCTAGAGGACTGGAATACAAGATAAGGGAGAAGTCATGCTTCAACTATACAAAGCCTGGTGATCACACCTGGAGTACTGGGAGCTTTTCTGGGCCCCACACCTCTACACCTTAGGAAGGATGTACTGGTGTTGGAGGGAGTACAGTGTAGGACTCCCAAAGATTCATCTTCAAGGAGAGATTACACAAACTAGGTTTGCACTGCATGGAATTTAGAAGGTTAAGGGGAAATTTGATCCAAGTTTTCAAGATATCAAGGGGAACAGACAGGTTAGATTGGGAGAAACAATTTCTGCCAGTTAGGAAAACGAGGATTAGGGAACACAGTCTAAAAATTTGAGACACACCTTTTGGGAGTGAAATTCAGAAACACACCTACACACAAAGGTAATAGAAGTTTGGGACTCCATTCCAAATGTGGCAGTTGATGTCAGATCAATTTTCAATTTTCAATCTGAGATTGATAGATTTTTGTTAACCAAAGGTATCAAGGAATATGGGGAAAAGTTAGGTATATGGAATTAGGTCACAGCTCAGCAACGATCTCACTTAATGACAGAACAGGCTCGAGAGACCCCATTGGCCACCTCCTGTTCTTATAGTCCTGTTAGCTGAGGTTCAGATGGTGATATTCTGATCGAGTCAGAAGATTGCTGGTCTAAGTCCTATTCCAGAGATTACTGAATGAGTGCTACATTGTCAGAGGTGCCTTCTTTTGGATGAGACATTGCCCTCTCAGTTGAAATAAAAGATCCCATAAAAGATTCTATTTGAAGAAGAGCAGGATAACACTAGTTATCCCTAGTGTTGTGACGAATATTTATCTTCAACCAACATTACTAAAACAGAAATACAAAAGCAAAATACTGCAGATGCTGGAAATCTGAAATAGGAACAAAAAAAGCTGGAAAAACTCAGCAGGTCAGACAGCATCTGTGAAGAGAAATGGAGTTGACGTTGCAGGTTGATGACATTGAATCTTTCTCTCTGCACAGATGCTGAGTTTATCCACCTTTTTTGTTGTTGTTATTTATTATAAGTAAAACAGATTTTGTTATTATCACATTGCTGTTTGTGGGAGCTTGCTGTGCACAAATTGGCTGCCAAATTTCCTACATTACAACCACGAGCATGCTTCAAATGTACTTCGTTAGCCACAAAGCGCTTTGAGACGCCCAGTGGTCATGAAAGGCACTAGTTCAATGCAAGTCTTTCTTTCTACATGTGACTCAGAATTAATAGGACTAGCTTGAAGTACTTACTGAGGTTGCCAGTGATGGGGCCAAGTAAATGGTGTGCATGGCAGTGAATTTTGAGGTTTTCTGAACCAGACCTATTTGTGTCTTCCCCACCCACTCCTTCCTGGGAAATGGGTACCAGCACCTCTGACCCCACTCTCTCAACAAATGTGCCCTTTCCCCCGCCACCCCCGATCCACTATTCCCCCACGTTTAAGCACAGCTTGTGAACTTTGACAGATTATTTCTCCAGTGGTGCATTACACCAAACCTGGTCCTGTCCTCACTCATTCCCAGCATCCATTGACTTTCCAGCGATGATCCCTGGGCAGGGATCAAGAACAGGAATTCTGACAGATTGCTCCCCACCCCCGCCCACTGCTTTCTGCAGTTGCTGTCACGGGAGGCATTTGGTATGATTCAGGGAAGCTGGGTCAGTTTTGGAGATTCCTGACTTCTTTCGCCTTTTAAAGGTTTATATCCAACTGCAGGCAGAAAAATGCCTAAGCAGCGAATCTCCAAGGGATAAAACTCCATTTCCCACTCATTCCAATATTCCATGGTGAGAGTAAGTGCTCATTCCAATATTTGAAGAGGCTGCTCCTCCATTTTTGGCTGCACTTCAGCCCCACGTTCCTAATCTTTGGCTACCAGCTGCGGAGGGAATCAAGTGAATCGGAGGGACCTGGTGGCCATTCAGACTCCCTGCCTGTTTTCCATAGCTGTGTTCACACCTGGGTGATCCTGAGGAGCTGTGTCTGCCGGTACACTGGAGGCCTTTCACGCGTGGTGAGCTTCGTCAATCTGCAGGGCCAAATGGTGTTCCTTCAAAAGGGGCAACTTGGAAACTCTCTGAAATCCGATGACACAGTCATCCTCACTGTACTGCCTCCGAACTCCAAAGGTATCCATGGTGATAGCATCTGATACACCCCAACCACCGGTATCCATGGTGATAGCATCTGATACACCCCAACCGCTGGTATCCATAGTGATAGCATCTGATACGCCCCAACCACTGGTATCCGTATATGATACATCCCAACTGCTGATGCCCATGATAATCCCGGGATGCCTCCCAGTCGCACATGCTGCCTCCTACCATTGGGTATCCATGGTGACAGTGTGTGCTGTTTTGATAATCCTTAGTATCTGTGGTGACAGTGCATGTTGCCCTGGTGACCTATGGTATCCATGGCAAAATTAAATTCTCACACTGAGCCTGCCTGAGCTGTTGGCAGCCTGCTATCACAGCTCACTTGCTGCTGACGTTAATGCAGTGTTGAGTCAACTCATGGTTTGTTTCCATCTTGTAACAACACAGGATCACAGCTTCAAATTGAAACTTCGAGGAGAGGGAAGAGAGAGAGCTTCCTGGTGACGTGGGAGCAAGTCTGCGCTTCCTCATACTTGGAGCAAAGAAAGAACTTGTATTTAATCAGTATCTTTTGTTACCTCAGGACAAGTGCTTTACAGTCATTGAAGTACTTTTGAAATGATGTCATGTTAAATGTACATGGAATTACAGCAAATTTTACACCACAGAACAGGCCTCTCAGCCCAATACTAATATGGTCCACATGAGCCTCCTCCACTTTACTTCATGTCACCTTATCAGCATATCCTTCCCTTCATACATACAGACATCATTGAACAAGGAAGAAAGGCAAATAAAAATTTTGGTCATTCACTGTAGATTTGTTGGTGAAGAGTCATAGGGACATTTTGCAGCCCCTCAGTGTAGGGCCAAGATTGAGAAAAATAGGCACAAAGATATGAAAAACCACACTTGGGTTTTGAAAGACTGCAGATTCTAGAAAGCAAGAAAGTTTGGGGAAGAGGAGGAGTCTACAATCAAGGTATTGGAGAACATGAGATACAGAATTTTGATTTCAACATAATTGAGAAATGGGATACCCCATGATACAATAGGATGTAGCATCAAACTTACTTGGCAAATTTTATCCCTGTATCTCTTCTGAGGTTGTGAGGGAAAGGGGAATGAGAGGGATACAAGGGCTTTATGGAGTGAAGGGTAGGGACTTTAGCAACTGGAATTTTTAAGAACAGAATTAGACCCATCAAGGTCCTTTTTGATTGATCTCAAACCCACTTACCCATTTTGTCACCATATCCCCTTAATTCCACCTCTTCACAAATCCACCTAATTGTTTCTTGACCTATTGATGCAAACATTTTTTGGTCGCTAATTCCACAAGCTTGATCATCTCTTGTGCCCAAATATTTCAATACATTTCTCCTAATTCCTTATCTTGATTTGTAACTCTCATCCATCCCTTTGCTATCTCGAGACTCAACTATTCCAATGGATTCCTGACTGGCCTCTGACTTGTGTCCTCTGGAAATTTGAATCCAAAACTCTGCTGCCCCTATCCTAATACTCACTAAATCCCATTCATCCATTATGTCCTAAGCTCACTAACCTACATTGGCTAACAATCTGGCAATACCTCAGTTTTCAAATTCTCATCCTTGAGTTCAAATCCCTCCATGGCCTTACTCCTCCCTTTCCCTTTAACCTACTGCAGCACCACAACCCTCCAAGATCTCTACACTTTTCCAATTCTGTACTCTTCCTGAAAAACTTCAAACTAGAGTTGGAAACCCCTAATCTTCTGGAACTCTCTGCTAAGGAAGGCTGCAATGAAAAGATGGGAAAATGAAAGGGAGAAGGTAGCTTGCAAATATTGAAAAGAAGCAATGTGGTTGACTCGTAACCGTCCTCTGAAATAGCCTAGTTAAGCCATTCAGTTGAGCAATATATCCTGACCTTGCCAGGACTGCCCACAACCTGTGAATGAATCGAGAAAGGAAGAGTGTAGTTCATGTTTTGACTCGTTTTTCAGTGCAGCGCTGAGGGAGTGTCATTTTGCAAGTGAAGGAGGAGGTCTTCCCAGTGCCCTGGTGAACATTCCTCCCAAAACCACCATCATCACCAAAGCAAAAATGACTAATCTGTTGTATATGTCGTGGTTTAGTTGCTTTCAAAAGAAAAACTAGATGAGTACAAAAGAGAAAAGGGAATAAAAAGATGTTCTGAAAGGCTGAGATGAGATTGATGGAATGGGAGGAGACTTGTATGAAATATGAACACCCGAACTGTTTGAATTTTTTAAAGAGGCAACTAAAGTAATGGACAAGGGAATTTCTATGGACATTTATATGGACTTCCAGAAGGTACTTGATAAAATCCCATATAAGAGACTTAGCTCAAGTTGAACATCATGGAATTGAAGATTATTGACGTGATTGGGAAATTGGCTGAGTGACAGGAGACAGAGAGTAGGAATAATGGATAGATACTCTCACTGAAGAATGTGATAAGTGATATCTTGCAGGAATCAGTTATTTTATTGTATTTACTAATGACTTTGGGATAAAAAGCCACATATCCAGATTGATCAATGTCACGAAGATAGGCAGCATTGTACACAATGTAGATAGAAGCATAAAATAACAAAGATATTAATAAGTTAAGTGAATGAGCAAAACTGTAGCAAATGGATTTCAATGTAGGCAAATGCGACATCATCCAGTTTGGATATAAAAAAGATAAAACAGGGCAATTTCTAAATAGTGAAAAGCTGGAAACAATGGAGGCCCAAAGAGATTTGGGGTCCAGGTACATAGATCATAAAATGTCCTGAACAGGTACAGAAAATAATCAAAAAGGCAAATGGAATACTGGCCTTTATATCTGGAAGTTGAGAATGCAAAGAGGTAGAGGACATGCTTCAGCTAAACCAGGCGTGTCCAACCCATGGCCCAGAGGTCACAATGCAATTCCCAAAGCCTCTGTATCCAGCCTCCAGAGCCAGTGTTCAAACTATGGGTAAGTTCAATTAAAGATTCTGCAAGGAGCTGCTCCTCCAATCAGCGGCAGTGCTGTCCTTTGTTTGCTGCTGATAGGCTCACCAGTAATTTTTTTAAATGATCAATTTATTGCTTTAACATTGATTTTAAAAAAATGTTTAACATTCTGCCAAACAATATCTTTCTGAAATTTACTCATCAGCCCATTGAGCAAGGAAAAAATGGCAATGTGCCCCCTGCGTTCCCCCCCCGCCACCATCCCACGCAGAACAAGCCTGAGCTAAACCACGTCCTGGTTAGACCACACCTGGTAGTGAGCAGTTCTGGGCACCACACCTTAGGAAGGGTATAACGGCCTTGGAGGGTACATGTACTAAGGGCTAAATTCTGAGGAAAGATGGCACAAACTAGGGTTTGTTTCCCTAGAAATTTAAAAGGTTAAGTGTTAATTTGATTGAAGATTTCAAAATATTAAGAGGAACATCTGGGACAGATGGAGAGAAACTATTTCAGCTGGTTGGGGAATCTAGGAGTAGGGGGCAGAGTCTAAAAATGAGAGCCAGACCTTTCAGGAGTGAAATTAGAAAACACTTCCACACACAAAGGGTGGTAAAAGTTTGGAACGCTTTTCCATAAACAACAATTGATGCTGGATCTTTTGTTTATTTTAAATCTGAGATTGATAGATTTTTGTTATTCGCAGGTCTTAAAGGATATGGGATAAAGATGGATAAATGGAGTTAGGTCACAGATAAGCCATGACCTCATTGAATTGTGGTACAAGGGGGCAAATGGCTTCCTCCTGTCCATATGTTTCTGTGTACCAGCACAGACTAGTTGGACAAATGGCCTGTTTCTGTGCCAAATATACAATGTAATACTGTCTGCAAGATCTTGCAGTCTTGGCTCCATAACTACCCTCTGGGTGCTTCAATTCATTGTGCGTGAGGTGTTTTGGGATGATTGCAAAAGGTATGAGAAGGTGCAGGATAAATTTAGGTTGTTTTGTTGGCTTTACACTGTGATTAAGGAGAATAATTTTACTTTTACTTTGAGTAGATGGCTTCAGCTACAGATCCACGCTTTGGACAGAAAGAATCATCAGATCAGAACTTTGACTACATGTTCAAGATTCTGATTATTGGGAATAGCAGTGTTGGCAAAACCTCCTTCCTGTTTCGATATGCCGATGACTCCTTCACTCCAGCATTTGTCAGCACTGTTGGAATTGACTTCAAAGTGAAGACCATTTACAGGAATGAAAAGAGGATTAAGCTGCAGATATGGGTAAGTGATGATACCCACCTTTGAGTTTCCATTGTTAAATTAGTTGACACAGCTCACAACAATGTGATGGCTGATGTATCTGCCTTAATTCAGGACGGTCCCATCTCAGTACACCCTGCTCTAAATTGCTCCTCAGAGAGTCCACAGGACGATAGGAGATGAAGTTGAGAAGAGTTGTTGGGGCAGTGTAGCCTAGTCACATCAAGCCATGCCCTACCTGTCTTGAGGAATAGAGAATACTGACACTACGTGATCAGAAATTGGCAAAATATTTTACCCCCAAATGCTGGCTGATGATTCCTGGACAAGAAGGCAGTTACCGACCAGTTCTATGGCTGGTGTGCATCTCACGGTAGGAGCTGTTCAAGTACTCAGATATATGCTTTGTCCATATGGGTCAGGCAGATGAGAGAGGAGAGGGGAGGCAAAGGAGCTGGATGGTTCAGGTGTGTTTAAGAAATGTACAAAATCATCAAATCCCCCTCAGCCTCCATCTCCATAACATCCTCCAACCCTACAATCCACTGAGAACTCTGCAGTACTCCAATTCCAGGATTGGAATTCCAATTCACTCTAACATTGGTTGTTGTGCCTTAGCCCTGGGACCCCCAACTAAACATTTCCACCTCACTGTCCCTTTAAGATGCTCCTTAAAACTTGGGGTCACCTGTCCTAATACCTCCAACTTTGGCTTGGTGTGATTTCTTTTTGCTTGATAACAGTCCTGTGAAGTGCCTTGGGATGTTTAACTACTTAAATATACTCACAGAAATAGAAGTTGCTGTTGATGCTCAAAGAGCAAGTAACTTTTCCCAAAATATGGAGCTTTTTTTTTTCATTCACGGGATATGGGCTTTGCTGGCTGGGCCAGCATTTATTGTCCATCCCTAGTTGCCCTTGAGAAAGTGGTGGTAAGCTGACTTCTTGAACCTCTGCAGTCCGTGCAGTGTAGGTACACCCATAGTTCTGTTAGGACGGGAGTTCCAGGATTTTGGCCCAGCGACAGTGAAGGAATGGCGATACATTTCCAAGTCAGGATGGTGAGTAACTTGGAGGGGAACCTCCAGGTGGTAGTGTTCTCATCTGTCTTCTAGCCTTGTCCTTCTAGATATTAGTGGTCGTGGGTTTGGAAGGTGCTGTATAAGGAGCCTTGATGAAGTCCTGGTGACTAATTCAGTTTAGTCCCTTTCATTCTCTTGGAGGGTTTAATGAATGTTCTTCCTCTCTCCTTATTGCAGGACACAGCTGGTCAGGAGCGATATAGAACCATCACTACAGCTTACTATCGTGGTGCTATGGGCTTTATCCTGATGTATGACATTACAAATGAAGAATCCTTCAACGCTGTCCAGGACTGGTAGGTAACCTGCCGCTGCCTGGTTGGAAAATGTTGTAAATCATAGTATCTTACAGCACAGAGTGAGATCATTCAGCCTATTGAGCCTGTATCAAGCCTTTGAAAGAACTAATTAATCCCAGTCTCTTCATCCTTCTCCATAGCTCTGTAATTTTCTTCCCTTCAAGTATTTGTCCAACTACCTTTTAAAATTTTTAAAAATTCTTTCATGGGATGTGGGCATTGTTGGTGAGGCCCATTTGTTGCCCATCCCTAATTGCCCTTGAACTGGGTGGCTTGCTGGCCCAATTCATGAGGGCAGTTAAAGGTCAACCATATTGCTGTGGGTCTGCAGCCCCTTATAGGGGCAGATGAGCTAAGGATGGCAGAATTCCTTGGCAAAGGAATTTTCATGGGTGAACCTGATGGATTTTTACGACAATCAATGATAGTTTCATGGCATCATTACTGGGACCAGATTTCTTCTTTAAATTAATTTTATCTATTTACTAAGCGAAATTCCACCAGCCACTATGGTGGGCTTTGAACCTGTGGTCCCAGGTTATTTGTCCAGAGACATTGCCACTACACTACCATCTCCCCAATATTATTGAATCTGCTTCCACTGCCCTTTCACAACAACTCACTACATTAAAAAAAAGAGTTTCCTCATGTCCCCTCTAATTCCTTACTAATTGGCCAGGATCTTTAGGTCGGTGAGCAGGGGGGCGGAGATGCGAGATGATATTGAGCGGATCTCCCTGCGTCATTTCAATTCTCAGGTCGGTGGGGGCACAGCCAAATCAGCTGTATCAACGTCCTATTGAGGCCATTTAAAAAGTAATTGAAATAATTAATGGACCTGCCTGTCCAACCTTAAGGTTGGTGGGTAGGCCGGGAGCCCTGGCGTGCTTCAGAAAAAGCGCGAAACCTCATCCACGGGCGGTATGAGGTTTCATGAGAGATTTTTAAAAAATTTAATAAATGTTTGATTAAAAGTGATGGACATGTCCCAACTCATGACAGTGTCACAAGAGGGGACATGTCAGAGAAATTTTATTTTTGCGCCTGCACTATTTTTAAATTTGGCGCCAATCTCCCTGAGGCAGCACTTAGCCTCAGGGAGATAAGTGTGCTCTTTAGCGTGCATTCGGCTGAGGGATTTCCCCCACTCACCCGCACAGGGAGCATAGCGCCTCCTGGCAGATGCCACGCTGGGTGGGCCTTAATTGGCCCGCCCACGTAAAATGGCGCCACACCCCCGATTGCAGGTGCCAATCGGAGGCACGCCCGCTCCTGAACATCCCCCCAACGGGCGTAAAATTCTTCCCATTATCTTAAATTTGTGACCCTCTAATATTCAAACATCCTGCCTTTGGAAACAGTTTCTCCTTATTTACTCTATCAAAACTCTTCCTGATTTTGAACACCTCCATTAAACTTCCTTATGGATGAATATGGGCAAAGGGTTGGGAATCACCCCAAATACAGAATAATGGGAAGGGGTGTGATCTCCCTCTGGAGGCACAGTATTTCCGGATATGAGGAATTTCGACTGTGGGGAAAAGTTAAGGAAGGTGGACTTGCTTGTTTTGGACAAGAGGAGACTTCAGGGTGGGGGAAAGGGTTGGGGGGGCTGCTGACTGAATTATTTGAAGCTGAACAAAGGGAAGTGCAGATTATCCTAATGAATTGCTTCCCATGAGGAAAGGTTCAAATACTACCGAGCAGGAGTTTAAGAAGGAATAATGTTAAGGAGGGGAACCTCTAAGAGGAATTTTCCACAAAAACTTGATAGAGCCACACCAGGGAAGGAAATTGAAATGAATATAGTGACTGTCGAAATGAGGTCAAGAAACGATCAGATAAAAGCAAAATACTGCGGATGCTGAAAATCTGAAATAAAAACAGAAAATGCTGGAAAAACTCAGCAGGTCTAACAGCATCTGTGGAGAGAGAAACAGAGTTTCGAATCCGTATGACTCCTCTTCAGAGCTAAAGAGAAGTAGAAATGCGATTAAATGTATACTGTTTAAAGGGAATGGAGCAGGTGAAGCTGGATAGAAGGCCAGTGATAAGTTGGGGCTGAGGAGAGACTGACAATGATGTCATGGACAGAAGACAAAGAGAGTGTTAATGGCAGTGGTAAGAGCTAAAGAAGGTGCTGATAGAGGCATAAAGGTAAGAAAGCAGAAAGAAAGGCAAGAAACAATCATATTGATTTCAGGGAGAGAGAGCAGATGGAAGGATATAGGGAAAAGGTGGGGTTGTGAGATATGGTGGGTAGGTGAGTGGAGGTGCCCTCTGATTGGATTTCTTGAGCCTAATGAAACCAAAGAATTCCTGTTCCTCTTCATCTGGAGTACTCTGGTAGAAGATAACTTCTCACTGTTTTTTAGCATCCTGAACGGGCTCTCATGGATATGTTAAAGGCAAACTAACAGGAGAATGTGTTAGTGATCAGAAACCCGGTGTCGGGCAGTGAATGGAAAATGGATTTTGCTTAAAGTGGAAACTTATTCTACTGAATTGTCTCAAGCCCAAATGATGTGAAGAAGGAGACATGTACAAATCTCTCAGTCACTTATTGTTCTCTGGGAGAAACCACTTAGTTTAGAGCTCTCCTTCAAATAACACTGTGAGTTGAGGTCTTGCACTTTGGGCTATATCTTCACCAAAATGTCATTGGACCACATTTCATCCCCTAAATTAAGGGCTTCTATGCACAAAATGTCCGCTCCAGAAGGCTGTTTCCAAGGTAACACAGCATAAGTGAGAGACACCAGTAAAACAAAGAACTTGTATTTATATAACACCTTTCACAACCTTGGGGTGTCCCAAAGCACCTTACAGCCAATGAGGCATGTTTGAAGTGTGGTCACTGTTGTATTGTAAATGTAGTAACCAGTTTGTCCACAGCAAGCTCCCACAATCAACTAAATGAGCAGACAATCTGTCAGAGGTGTCATCCTTCAGGTGAGACACTAGATGTAGGCCCTGTCTGCTCTCTCACCAAAATGTCATCGGACCATGTTTCATCCCCTAGATTAAAGGCTTCAGTGCGCAAAATGTCTGTTCATAGGAGGCTGGGTGTAAAAGATCCCACTGGCACTACTATGAGCAGGTGAATTCTACCCCATGTTCTGCCCAATATTTATCCCTCAACCAACATCACTCAAACAATCTGGCCATTATCACATTTCTGTGTGTGAGAGCTTGCTGTGCATAAATTGACTGCCCCGTTTGCTACATTACAACAGCGGCAATAGCACTGAAGATTTGTGCACCAGGACTTGCCGCGCCCCTAGCCAAGCTGTTCCAGTACAGCTACAACACTGGCATCTACCCAGCTATGTAGAAAGTTGCCCAGGTATGCCCTGTACACAAAAAGCAGGACAAATCCAACCTGGTCAATTACCACCCCATCAGTCTACTCTCAATCATCAGTAAAGTAATGGAAGAGGTCATCAACAGTGCTATCAAGCGGCACTTGCTTAACAATAACCTGCTCATTGACGCCCAGTTTTTGTTTCACCAGGGCCACTCAGCTCCTGACCTCATTGCAGCCTTGGTTCAAACATGGACAAAAGAGCTGAACTCCTGAGGTGAGGTAACAGTGATTGCCCTTGATATCAAGGCAGCATTTGGTCAAGTGTGGCATCAAGGAACCCTAGCAAAACTGGCGTCAGTGGGAATCAGGGGGAAACCTCCACTGATTGGAGTCATACCTAGCACAAAGGAAGATGGTTGTGGATGTTGGAGATCAGTCATCTCAGCTCCAGGACATCACTGCAGGAGTTCCACAGGGTGGTGTCCAGGGCCCAACCATCTTCAGCTGCTTCATCAATGACCTTCCTTCCGTCATAAGGTCAGAAGTGGGGATGTTTGCTGATGATTGCACAATGTTCAGCACCATTTGCAACTCCTCAGATACTGAAGCAGTCCATGTCCAAATACAGCAAGACCTGGACAATATCCAGGCTTGGGCTGACAAGTGGCAAGTAACATTCACGCCAGTGGGAGGAAAGATCTTGTAACAGTCTCTATCATGAGGGACAAAGTATTTGAGGAACTAATGGGACTGAAGGCAGACAAGTCGCCAGGACCTGATGGCCTGCATCGAAGGGTTTTAAAGGAAATGGCTGCAGACATAGTGGAGGCATTGCTTGAAATATTCCAGAACTCACTGGATTCCAGGAGGGTCCCAGAGGATTGGAAAACGGCTAATGTGATACCTATGTTCAAGAAGAGAGGGAGGCAAAAAGCAGGAAACTATAGGCCAATTGGCCCAACATCCGTCGTTGGAAAATGCTAGAGTCCAATATTAAGGAAGTAACAGCAGGACATTTAGAAAAGCTCAACACAATCAAACAGAGTCAACATGGTTTTGTGAAAGGGAAATCATGTTTGACAAATTTGCTAGAGTTCTTTGAGCAGAGTTGATAAAGGAGAACCAGTAGATGTAGTGTATTTGGATTTCCAGAAGGTATTCAATAAGATGCCACATAAAAGTTTATTGCAAAAGATAAGAGCTCATGGAGTTGGGGGTAAAGTATTAGCATGGATTGAGGATTGATTAACACACAGAAGACAGAGTGGAGATGAATAGGTCTTTTTCAGGTTGGAAAGATGTGACTAGTGGAGTGCCACAAGCATCAGTCCTAGGGCTTCAATTATTGACTATCTATATTAATGACTTGGAAGAGGGGCAGAGTGTAATGTATCCAAATATGCTGACAATACAAAAGTAGGTGAGAGGGCATGTTCTGATGAGGATGCAAGGAATCTGCAAGGTGATATAGACAGGTTGAGTAAGTGGGCAAAAACTTGGCAGATGGAGTTTAATGTAGGAAAGTGTGAGGTCATGCACTTTGGTAGGAAAAATCAAAAGACTATTATGTAAATGGAGACAGACTCCAAAAAAGTGCAGCACAGAGGGATCTGGGTGTTCTTGTGCATGAAACACAAAAGGTCCATATGCAGGTGCAGCAAGTAATTAAGAAGGCAAATGGAATTTTGGCCTGTATTGCTAGGGGGTTGGAGTTTAAAAATAGGGAAGTCTTGTTACAACTGTACAGGGTGTTAGTGAGGCTGCATCTGTAGTACTGTGTACAGTTTTGGTCCCCATATTTAAGAAAGGATATACTGGAATTGGAGGCAGTTCAAAAGAGATTCACTAGGTTGATTCCTGGGATGAAGGGGTTGACTTATCAAGAACGGCTAAACAGGTTAGGCCTTTATTCATTAGAGTTTAGAAGAATGAGGTGGGATCTTATTGAAACATACAAAATTCTGAGGGGGCTTGACTGGGTAGATGTTGAGAAGATGTTTCCACTAATCTCAAACTAGGGGACATAGTTACAGAATAAGGGGGTGCTCATTTAAAACTGAGATGCGAAGGAATTTCTTTTCTCAGAGGGTAGTGAATATCTGGAATTCTCTACCTCAGAGAGTTGAGGAGGCTAGATCACTGACAGTATTGAAAGAGGAGGTAGATACATTTTTAAAATATCAGGGAGTTGAGGGCTATGAGGAACTGGCACGAAAGAGGAGTTGAGGCCTGGGGCAAATGAGCCATGATCTTATTAAATGGTGGTGCAGGCTTGAGGGGCCGAATGGCATAGTCCTGCTCCTATTTCTTATGTTCTTATGTTCACACAAGTGTCAGGCAATGACCATCTCCAACAAGAGAGAATCCAACAATCGTCCCTTGATGTTCAATGGTATTACCATCACTGAATCCCCCACTATCAACATCTTGGGGATTACCATTGATCAGAAACTGAACTGGACCAGCCATATACATACTGTGGCCACAAGATCAGGTCAGAGGCTGGGAATCCTGTGACGAGCAACTCACCTCTTGATTCCCCAAAGCCTGTCCACCATCTACAAGGCACAAGTCAAGAGTTTGATGGAATACTGTCCACTTGCCTGGATGAGTGCAGCTCCAACAACACTGAGAAGTTTGAAACCATCCAGGACAAAGCAGCCCGCTTGATTGGCACTTCATCCACAAACATTCACTCCCTCCATCGCTGAGCACAGTAGCAGCAACGTGTACCATCTGCAAGATGCACTGCAGAAGCTCACCAAGGCTCCTTCGACAGCACCTTCCAAACCCATGACCACTACCATCTGGAAGGACGAGGACAGCAGACACATGGGAACACCACCATCTGGTAGATCCCCTCCAAGCCACTCACCAGCCTGACTTGGAAATACATTGCTGTTCCTTCACCATCGCTAGATCAAAATCCTGGAACTTCCTCCCTAACAGCACTGTGGGTGTACCTACACTACAGGGACTGCAGCAGTTCAAGAAGGCAACTCATAACCACCTTCTCAAGGGCAATTAGGGATGGGCAATAAATGCTGGCCCTGCCAGTGAAGCCCACATCTCGTGAATGAATTTTTAAAAAGCATTTCAATGGCTGTAAGCACTTTGGGATGTCCTGAGGTTGTAAATAATGCTGTAGAAAATTTATTTTTAAAGGAAAGATTAAAAAGAATCCCCCTGATAACTATCCGATGGCTGATCACCTTCCCAGCCCTGAGGATGAAGTTGTTAGCCCATTGTATTCGCTCTGTTTGTGTAATGAAGGGACCTTCCCTAAGAATCTCTATGCTCTTTTCATTCCTCAAGGATGTTACTTACATTGATATCTGTCCTTCACAGGTCAACCCAAATAAAGACCTACTCATGGGACAATGCACAGGTCTTATTGGTTGGAAACAAGTGCGACATGGAAGATGAACGGGTGGTGTTGGCGGAGGGAGGGAAGCAGCTGGCTGATCACCTAGGTAAGATAACCAATGTTGTAACTGTATAAGGTTTCAGTCAGACTCCAGCACCAATAACAACACCAACAACTTGTATTAAGATAGAACCTTTAAATGGAAAACTGCCCCAAAGGGCTTCACAGGAGCAATTTCAAATAAAATCTGACACAAAGCCACATAAGGCTTTATGAGGGCTGATGGTTAAAAGCTTGGTCAAGGAGGTTGGTTTTAAGGAGTGTCATAAAGGAGGAGAGAGAGAGGGAAAGAGGTTTAGGGAAGGAATACATTGGAAGACGTAGAATCCATTTGGGTGGAGGTAAGAAATAACAAGGGGAAAAAAACACGGGTCCACGGGCCCCCTAACAGTAGGACAGAGAATATATCAGGAGATAATAAGGGTAAGTTAAAAAGGCAGTTCATTAATCATGGGTGACTTTAGTCTTCATGTAGATTGGGAAAATCAAATTGGCAGAGGCAGCCACAAGCAAGAATTCATACATTGTATTTGGGATAGTTTCCTAGAACAATATGTTGTGGATCCAACCAGGGATCAGGCTATTTTGAATCTGGTAATGTGTAATGAGGCAGGTTTAATAAATGATCTCAGAGTAAAAGATCCCCTAGGAAACAGTGACCATAACATGGTAGAATTTAGCATTCAGCTTGAGAGTGAGAAACTTGAGTCAGAAACAACTGTGCTAAACTTAAATAAGGGTAATTACAAACGAATAAGGGCAGAGTTGGCTGGAGTGGACTGGGAAAGGAGATTAGCAGAAAAGACAGTTGATGAACAATGGCAGACGTTTAAGAAAATAGTTCATGACTCACAGCAAAGATATATCCCAGTGAAGGAGAAGTATTCTAGGAAGTGGATAAACCAACCATGGTTAACGAAGGAAGTTAAGGATAGTATCAAAGTGAAAGAAAAAACATACAATGTGGCAAAGATTAGTGGTAAGCCAGAGGATTGGGAAAGTTTTAAAAACTAACAAAAGATGACCAAAAAAAGGGCAAAAATAAACTTTGAGGGTAAACTAGCAAGTGATATAAAAGCAGACAGTAAGAATTTCTTTAAATATACAAAAAGGAAGTGAGGGGCCAAAGTGAATATTGGCCCCTTAGAGAATGAGGCTGGGGAAATAATAATGATGAACCAGGAAATGACAGAGGAGATGAATAAATACTTTGCATTAGTCTCCGCAGTAGAAGACACTAATAGCATTCCAAAGATACTAAATAATCAAGGGGCAAAAAGGGGAGGAGAAAATAAATACAATATCTATCATTAGAGAAAAAGTGCTAAGGAAACTAATGGGGCTAAAGGCTAATAAATCCCCTGGACCTGATGGGTTGCATTCTAGGATATTAAAGCAAGTAGCTACAGAGATAGTGGATGCACTGGTCATAATCTTCCAAGAATCCTTAGATTCTGGAATAGTCCCAGAGGATTGAAAAACTGCCAACATTAACACCCTTATTCAAAAAGGGAGAGACAAAAATCAAAAAGGTAACTAGGGGCCAGTTAGCTTATCTGTCATTAGGAAAATTAGTCTATTATAAAGGATGCAATAGCAGAGCATTTAAAAATACATAATATAATCAAGTAGAGTCAGCATGGTTTCATGAAGGGGAAATCATGCCTGACAAATTTATTAGAATTTTTTGAGGAGGTAACAAGCAGGATAGATAAAGGGGAACCAGTAGATGTAATATATTTGGATTTGTAAAATGCGTTCGATAAGGTACTGCACATAGGGTACTTAATAAGACAAGAGCCTGTGGTGTTGGGGGTAGTATATTAGCATGGACAGAGGATTGGCTAACTAATAGAAAACAGAGAGTTGGGATAAGGGGGCAGTTTCAGAATGGCAACCTGTAACTAGTGGAGTGCCACAGGGATAGTGCCACAATTATTAACAATATATATTAATGACTTGGATAAGGGAAGTGAATGTACTATTACCAAGTTTCGCGGATGACACAGAATAGGTTGGAAGGCAAGTGGTGAGGATGACACAAAGAACCTATAGAGGGATTATAGACAGATTAAGTGAGTGGCCAAAAACTTGGCAGATGGAATAGGGATTCGAAAATGAAGATCAAAATTTTAAATCAAGGTTTTGCTAGGCCAGGAGCCAATGTAGGTCAGTGTGAACAGGGGGTGCGAGGATGTGATGGGTGAGTGGGACTTGGTGCAAGTCAGGTTAAGGGCATTGGACGAACCTAGAAAAATAAAAGTTTTGGTTGAGCACAACTTTCCATACAATGAAGGCACCTAATAGTTGAAGAATGTTATTCCCTTTGGAGAGAGGACAGAGTGTACAGGTGTTGGGAGCAACAAAGATTATTCCAAATTTCAGAAACTTTACTATGTGGACTATGGGTCGATGAGGCCTATATTCACTGTAGTTTAGAAGAGTGAGAGGAGATCTCATTGAAACTTATACAGTTCTGACAGGGATGGACAGACTGGATGCAGGGATGATGTTTCCTCTGGCTGGGGGATCTAGAACAAGGGGTCACAGTCTCAGGATATGGGGTAGGCCATTTAGGGCTGAAATGTGGAGAAACTTCTTCACTCAGAGGGTGGTGAACCTGTGGAATTCTCTACCACAGAAGACTGTGGAGGCCAAGTCACTGAACATACTCAAGAAGGAATAGATAGATTCCTAGACACTAAAGGTGTCAAGGGGTACAGGGAGAGAGCGGGAGAATGGTGTTGAGATAGAGGATCAGCCATGATCATATTGAATGGCAGAGCAGGCTCGAAGGGCCGAATGACCTACTCCTGCTCCTATTTTCTATGTTTCTATGACATTTGGGAGTGAGATAACCCAATGGAGTTTCAGATTGTGGGAATTGACAATATTTTATCCAAGCAAATTGCCCCTGTGTTGAAGGCTTCAAATCCTTTAGAACAAAGGTAAAATATGTCAAGATGTTCAGAGAAAGAAGAGAATTTGAGAAAAGGGAATGTTTTCACCTTAGATCCACTTACAAACAAAGTGTTAGTGGGGATTGAGAGACAATTAAATGTACTTTCAAAGATAATGGAAATCCTAAACACTCCCTCTAAGATTCTGGTGGGCAATTGGAGCTATCAGAATTGAGATTAGCTTAAAGGGTTAAAATGTGATGACAGATTGCATAAACCTGACTTGTATTCCCTCAAGTTTAAAAGATTGAAATGTGATCTAATTGAGGTGTTTAAAATGATGAAGGGATTCGATCGGGTAGATAGAGAGAAACTATCTCCTCAGGTGTCTGAGCCCAGAACAAGAAGGCAGGAAGGTAAAATTACAGGAGTAAAATCAGGATGTATTTTTTCCCCACACAAAAGATAATGGAAACCTAGAACTCAGATCTGTGGATACTGAGTGTTAATTGGAGCATCCAAGACTGAGTGCAATAAATACTTGTAGCGTAAATGAAATGAGGGTATGCAGCAAAAGTAGGTTAACTGAACTGAGGTGCATGTCAGCCATGGACAAATTGAATGACAGAACACATCTGAGAGGCTGAATGGTCTCCTAATGTACTTGGGCAGAAGGTATTTGAGGGGGAATGGGGCTTACCTCAAAATATAAATGAACTTGAGCCTAATGGGCTTCTGCTGTTGAAAATATGATTGTTAATCTGAGGGTGGAGCAAGCTGATGGTGGGAAGAGAAGAGTTGCTCGAATAAGAATGTCTTAAATGGTATCTTCTACTTATCTAGCCGCCTTTATCAATGCCATTTGGGTTGCAGTTGGTTGACTAAATGGTGGAATGACATGCCCATGGAGCATCCGGAATGTTCCATGGACACCCATGGTCCTCCCACAGCTCACTCAAGTGTGCATTCTTCAAACATTAGGCTATCCAATTGTCATCACACAACTATCAAACTCTGTCACTGTTCACTGGAAGATGATGATAAGCAGGAACACAGACTGCAGCCTCCTCTCTCCAAGCTTGAATCTTTGATGCTAGTCATCTTGTCATGGTTCCCTTGAGTCGGAAGGTTGTGGGTTCGAGCCCCACTCCAGAGGCTTGAGTACAAGATCCAAATTGACACTCCCAGTGCAGTGTTAAGGGAGTACTACAGTGCCAGTGGTGCTATTCTCAGGTTGGGGAGTTGAACCAAACACCTGTTTGCTTTCTCAGGTGAATTTTAATGATCCCAAGGCCACTGTTTGGCAGAAAAGCCAAGAAAAGAGGTGTCTTCACCCAAATGCTAACCCTGAACCAACATCAGTAAAAAAATTATCAAGTCATTATCACATGGCTGATTGTGGGGTCCTGCTGTGTACAAATTGGCTGGCACACTTCCTACATTACAACAGTGCCAAAAGTACTTAATCTATTGTAAAGCGGTTTGGGACATCGTGAGGTTATGAAAGGCACTATATAAATGCACCTCTCATCTTTCCAACTGTCTTCTCTCTATGTAACTCCTCTGTTCAAGGAAGGAGGGAAACAGAAAGCAGGAAACCACAGGCTAGTTAGCCTAATATCTGTCATAGGGAAAATGCTAGAATCTATTTTTTTAATTATTTCACTGGGTATGGATGTCGCTGGCTAGGCCAACATTTATTGCCCATCCCTTGTTGCCCTTGAGAAGGTGATGGTGAGCTGCCTTCTTGAACCATTGCAGCCCATGTGGTGTAGGTACACCCACAGTGCTGTTAGGGAGGGAGTTCCAGGATTTTGACCCAGCGCCAGTGAAGGAATAGTGACATATTTCCAAGTCAGGATGGTGAGTGGCTTGGAAAGGAATTTCCAGGTAGTGGTGTTCCCATGTGGTTGCTGCCCTTGTCCTTCGAGGTGGTAGAGGTTGTGGATTTGGAAGGTGCTGTCGAAGACACATTAGTGAGTTGCTGCATCCTGTAGATGGTACACACTGCTGCTACTGTACATCGGTGGTTGAGGGAGTGAATGTTTGTGGATGGGGTGCCAATCAAGCTGGCTGGAGTCAAGCTTCTTGAGTGTTGTTGGAGCTGCACTCATCCAGGCAAGTGGGGAGTATTCCATCACACCCCTGACTTGTGCCTTGTAGATGATGGACAGGCTTGTGGGAGTGAGGAGGTGAGTTACTTGCTGCCGAATTCCCAGCCTCTAACCTGCCCTTGTAGCCACAGTATTTATATGGCTAGTCCAGTTCAGTTTCTGGTCAACGGTAATCCCTAGGATGTTGATGGGGACTGGATTCACTGATGGTAATGCCATTGAATGTCATGGGGAAATGGTGAGATTTTTTCTTTTTGGAGATGGTCATTGCCTGGCACTTGTGTGGCACCAATTTTACTTGCCACTTCTCAGCCCAAGCCTGAATGTTGTCCAGGTCTTTCTACAGTTGGACATGGACCGCTTCAGTATCTGAAGAGTTGCAAATGGTGCTGAACATTGTGCAGTCATCAACAAACATCCCACTTCTGACCTTATGATGGAGGGAAGCAGCTGAAGATGGTTGGGCCTAGGACACTACCCCAGGGAACTCCTACAGTGATGCCCCCGGACAGAGATGATTGACCTCCAACAGCCACAACTCCCTCCCTTTATCTTTTGTCCATGACATCTTTGTCAGTCTTTCCTTAGCTGTCACCTATCTATGACCTTTTATTTTGTCCCACCTGCTCCATCCCCCTCACTATCAGTATCAAATCCATCAAATTTCTACTTCACTATAGCTCTGAATAAGAATCACACAGACTCGAAACGTTAACTCTGTTTCTCTCTCCACAGATACTGCCAGACTTACTGAGTTTTTCCAGCATTTTCTGTTTTTATACCACAATCACCTTCCTTTGTGCTAGTTATGACTCCAACCAGTGGAGAGTTTTCCCTGATTCCCATTGATGCCAGTTTTGCTGGGGCTCCTTGATGCCACACTCAGTCAAATGCTGCCTTGATGTCAAGGGCAGTTCCTCTCATCTCATCTTTGGGATTCAGCTTTTTGTCCATGTTTGGAGCTGTAATGAAGTCAGGAGCTGAGTGACCCCGGTAGAGCTCAAACTCAGTGTCAGTGAGTCGTTATTGATGAGTAAGTGTCACTTGATAACACTGTCTACGACATTTTCCATCACTTTGATGATCGAGAGTACACTTAACATTGGCCAGTTTGGATTTGTCCTGCTTTTTGTGGACAGGATATACTTGAGCAATGTTCCACATTGTCAGTAGATGCCAGTGTTGTAACTGTACTGGAGCAGCTTGGCTAGGGTCATGGCTAGTCCTGGAGCAGTCGTTTCCAGTACTATTGCCAGAATCTTGTCAGGGCCCATAGCCTTTGCAGTAGCCAAGGAGGTTATAGCAAGGCACATAGAAAATCTTGATGCAATCATGATTTTGTGAAAGGGAAATCATGTTTGACTAAGTTATTGGTATTATCTGAGGAAGTGACAAGAAACGTGGATAAAGGGAAACCTGTAGATGTGCTGTACTTACATTTCCAGAAGGCATTCGACAAGGTGCCATATCAAAGGTTACTACACAAAATAAGAGCTCATGGGATAGGGGTTATCATATTAGCATGGATAGAGGACTGGTTAGCTAACAGGAAACAGAGTAGCAATAAATGTGTCATTTTCGGGTTGGCAAGATGTGATGGGTAGAGTATCACAGGGATCAGTGCTGGGGCCTCAACTGTTTACAATTTATATCAGTGACTTGGTTGAAGGGAGCGAATGTATGGTTGCTAAATTTGCTGATGACACAAAGAAAGGTAGGAAAGTAAGTTGTGAAGAGGACACAAGGAGGCTGCAAAGGGATATAGACAGGTTGTGAGTATAATTTGGGAAAATGTGAACTTGTCCATTTTGGCAGGAAGAATAGTAAAGTAGCATATTATTTAAATGGAGAGAGATTGCAGAACTGTGCGGTACAGAGGATCTAGGTGTCCTGGTACATGAATCACAAAAAGTTAGTAGGCATGTAGAGTAAGCGATTAGGAAGGCAAATGGAATGTTGTCATTTATTGCAAAGGGAAATGGAATATAAAAGAAGTGAAGGGGTGTTGATGAAACTGCATCTGGAGTACTGTGTGTACAGTCCTGGTCTCCTTATTTGAAGAAGGATATCATTGCATTGGAAGCAGTTCAGAGAAGGTTCACTTGACTGATGCCTAGAATGAAGAGGTTATCTTACAAGGAAAGGTTGGACAGGCTGGGCCTGTATCCGTTGGAGTTTAGAAGATTGAGAGGTGACCTTATTGAAGCATATAACATCCTGAGGGGACTTGACAGGATGGATGCTGAAAGGATCTTTCTCCTTGTGGGAGAGACTAGAACTTGGGGGCACAGTTTAAAAATAAGGGCTCTCCCAGTTAAGACGGAAATGAGGAGAATTTTTTTTCTCTGAGGGCTGTTAGTCTGTGGAATTCTCTTCCCCAGAGAGTGGTGGAGGCAGGGTCATTGAATATTTTAAGGCTGAGTTAGATTCGTGATTGACAAGGGAGTACAGGGTATTGAGGGCAGGCAGGAAAGGTAGAGTTGAGGCCACAATCAGATCAGCCATGGTCTTATCAAATGCTGGAGCAGCCTCAAGGGGCCAAATGGCCAACTCTTGCTCCTAATTCATATGTTTGTATGCTTGCTTTTTTCCGTCATTCTCCCTCCCTCGGCTTCGATCTCTTGTTCTGCTGCTTTTGTTCACCGAGTCGAGACTGAAAATTATTACTACTTTTTATTTTTTTGGTTGCAGGGTTTGAGTTTTTTGAAGCCAGCGCCAAGGATAACATCAATGTCAAACAAACATTTGAGCGGCTGGTGGACATCATCTGCGAAAAGATGTCGGAGAGCCTAGATGCGGCAGACCCTGCAGTGACCGGCGCCAAGCAAGGTACACAGCTGAACGAGCAGCCTGCCCCTCCTCACCAGGACTGCGGCTGCTAAACATCTCCCTGGAAGCAAGCCCCCAACACCTCCTTTGTTTCAGTTTTCCTCCTTATTTCTGTCTCTATCTCCACCCTGCCCTGTCCTCCTCCCTCTCCCTTTAAAAATGAAGGCAGTGCATGCAGGTACCCAAATGGACAAAAATGTAAAGGGCCAGAAGATACCTTATGACTAAATTTAAAACCAGAACCAACACACAGTGCAGGGTGTTGTGTGGTCGGTATGCACAGTTGTATGGAACATATAAAACTCAGTCTATTGTCTCGTTACTCACTAACTCCTGACCCCGATTAAAGCAGCGATGAATTGTGGCATCTGTGACAATCATGATTTGGTTTACAAAGGGTTGGTTAGAAAGCCATCCTGCTTCTCTACCGCTCCTGGGCCTTGTCTCCCTGACACCATTCTACCTGAGGAGGGAGGTTAAGTATTTTTGCAATGTATATTTATTCTTAAGTTTTTTCTGTGAATTATTCTCATGTGTGAAAATTAATCTTGTGCCATCTCTGATACACTTAATTGTGTCTATGTCTCTGTGCACATGTGTGTTTCTGTGTCTCTACACATATCTCAGCCTGAGTGTGTATCTCTCGCACATTATTATACTGTTTCTCTTTTTCTATCATTCTCTCTCTCTCTTTCTTTCTCTCCCTCTCTCTCTCTCTGTCAAATGTTTCTCCTTCATTGAATTGTGAGCTCACACACACCACACAACCACAAAAAGATTCTGCCTTTCAGCTCTTGCTGCAGACATCTGGTGAGGGTGTGGATTCTGCATTTCCTAAGTGATGAAGTGAACGCCTTGATCATTGTATAACTGATGAAAAGAGTTGCTCTGACCAATCCCTCAGCTCATGTGCGCAATGATTGTTATTTATTACATTAGCCAGCCTGAAAGCCCATAGCAGTTCACCCTAACCAACCAACGCCACACAGTGTTTTCCCTCAATCTGCAAGGGCTTCCTGTATATGGCCTAATAAGGCCATGAAAAAGCAAACAAAAACTGGCTTCATTTCTAAAAAAAATAGAAATGAAAAGCATAGTTGTTACATTAAACCTGTATGGGACTTTGGTTAAACAACACTTGGAGTAACAATATGTGTTACAAAAAGGAAATAGGGGCACTGGAGAAGGTGCAAAAGGATGTACAAGAGAATCCCAAAACTAAGAGGTTATAACTATCTGGTTGAACAGGTTGGGTCTCATTTTTTTTCTCTAGAGAAATGAAGGCTGAGGAGTGATCTAATAGAGGTCTTTAAGATTATGAAGGGGTTTATTAGGGTAGACGTAGAGAAAAATGCCATTGTCAAGAGAGGTGAGAATGTGGAATTAGCTATTGCTGGGAGTGGTTGATGCAAGCAGTGTCTTTAAAGTAAAGTAGATTAACCCATAAGGGAGAAAAGAATAGAAGGATATGCTGATCGGGTGAGATGGAGAGGGGGTAAGAGGAGGCTTATGTGGAGGATAAGCACTAGCATAGACCAGTTGGGCCGAATGGCTTGTTTCTGTGCTGTACATTCTATGTAACTGTCTAGCACTCCTGGGTATAAATCACTTCCTGAACTAACCTCCTTTACTTCCATGCACCTGGAGATAATCTCACATCCTGCTGCCTTTGTGGCATCTTGAAAATTCATCGTTGGGATGTGGTCATCACTGATAAGGCCAGCCTTGCCCGTGTGCCGGCTGCTGTGAATACTACAAAGTGGCTTTCAGTGTCCTGTCAGATCCATGCCAGTGTCATTTGAGAATTTAAATTTATTTCGGAAATAATCTGGAATTTAGAAGCTGGGATCAGTAGAAACTAGGATCAGTATACTTCTATAGGAGTGACCAGAAAGTTGTCGGATTGTCATTAAAAACCCAAGCAGCTCGCAATGTCCTCCCAAAGCCCTCCTATAGGGAAGGAAACCTGCTGTCCTTACCCAGTCTGGGCCTATCCGTGATTCCAGTCCCATACTCAACCTGGCCAACACTTGACAGCCCTTTGAAATGGCCAAGCAGAAATAATCTCAGCACACCAAACATCACTCCATCAGAGAGACAACAAGAGGATCCTTTATAGCATTTGTAAAATATACGCTGTGGCACATCATCATAAACGGCCCCCTCCAATAAAGCGAGGGAAAAAAGTTGGCTGGTAAAGTGGCATGAGATGTTAATTATTTTCACACATACATATGAATTAGGAGCAAGAGTAGGCCATTCAGACCCTTGAGCCTGCTGCATCATTTGATAAGACCATATCTGATCTGATAGTGGCCGCAACTCTACTTTCGTGTCTTACCCCCATAACCTTTGACTCCCTTGTTAATCAAGAATTTTTACTTATTTATTAATAAATAACGAATGAATGTTGGAATGAATGAATATAATTACAATAGGATTGCAGTTATACGGTTGGACTAGCAATCCAATCCATCTTCACCAATGTATCAATGTAGTTTAGCTCTGTGATACTGGGCAACGCTGTATATCCCTCACCATATACTGCTGTGGCTTAGGGACTTAAGACCTGGTAACATGCCTGATAATGTTAAAGATGTTGGTGCTATGAACACAGGAAACTTGCTTTGATTTATCGGTTGTGTGTGAAGTTTTTGTTGTCAAGCAGTTGACATTCACTCTTGATGGTAGCCGTCTTTGATATCTAAATCTTCAGTTCTTCCCCCCTCTCTTTTCTCTTTACTCAGTTTTTCTCAGTTATTCAGTGAGTGGTGGAAATACTGGGAGATGTGACCCTAACGGCCACTCTTCACGCACAAAGAATGATTATTAGGAAGACATTTACCACAGGCAGCCTCATGGCTGACTTTACCCTCGCTCATAATTCAACTCCACCCCCACCTCTGTCTCAGCCCCATTCAGTTTATCGTAAAAAAAACCCAACAGATTCACACATGCCCTTTCAGGGAAGAAAACCTGCCATCCTTACCCTGTCTGTGCCTATATGTGACTTCAGTCCCATGCCAATCCTGTTAACTCTTAACTGCTGTATCAGTTCAAGAAAAAGGCTCACCACCACCTTCTTGTGGCAGCAGGAGGGTTGGCAATAAATGCCAGCCTTGCCAGGGATGTCCACAATCCCGAGAATGAACTTTTCAAAAATGGGGTAATGAATCTCTCAACCCCATTTACATGATAAAGTGAAATCAAACTTCATCTGTGAGGCTGAAACTCCACAAAGTCAGTTCCTGTGGCAGCGGACCATGTTTGACTTGACACTCTTATCAACACCTTGACCGTGGCCCCAATTTTTATTTTTGGGGGGGCGTGGGGTGGGGCTGGGGGTGTTAATTGTGTGCAAAGGAGGCAGGAGGACGTCACATAGCATGTCACACCTTGCAAATAAAATAGAAAAAAAAGCTCTATAGATAAGATCTTCCTTATTGTACATAAATGTAAATAGCCAGAGTATCAGTCAATGTGTGCTTGTACTGTGTAGTTATCGTGTCTTAGTGTCCTCAGCACAACTTTGCCCCATTTAATCAGCTTGTGACAGCTTTCTCTTTTAAAACACTGAGTGTATCTCTGTACAATTCTTTTTCTTAAAAAAACCTTTATTGAAAAGCAATATAGAAGTTTTGAAATATGGGCTTTATGTAAAGTGTGTGCGTGTGTGTGTGTGTGTGTGTGTGTGTGTGTGTGTGTGTGCGTGTGTATGCGTGTGTGTGTAAAAATAAATCCCACCAAATCTAAACGTTCAATTTTTGTTTCTTGCTCAGAATGAATAAGACTTGTGTTCTTGCTTCTGTACCTAGCAGTTTCTCACCTTTAGGAGACTTCCACAGTTTTGTCTTCATTTAAAACTCTATTTTGTTTCTCAAAACTTTTCCAGTTCAAATTCATAATTGTTGATTGTGCATGCAAAGGAAGTATGACAATCCAAGCCAGGTTACCATGGTACAGGAAATGGAGGCCTGACTGGCATATTTTAGGATAGCAGGAGCTTGTTTGCTATGGGGTGTGACATAGTTGCTATGCACTAGGACATGGAGAGTAGTGTGTAGGTAGATGGGCATCTGCACGTCAATATGTCCTTTCGCCTTCAAATTTGGACTTCTGTTCACTGCAAGGAATTGTAATAGGGATTATTCCCTCTGAACATCATAAGAAGTTTGTTTACTCTTGATTTTTGGCTTGGGTTTGATTGGGCAGTTTAAAAGAAGCTTTACTCTGTATCTAATCACGTGCTGTACCTGTCCTGGGAGTGTTTGATGGGACAGTGTAAAGGGAGCTTTACTCTGTATTTAACCCTGTGTTATACCTGTTCTGGGAGCGTTTGATGGGGACAGTGTAGATGGAGCTTTACTCTGTATCTAACCCTGTGCTGTACCTCTCCTGGGAGTGTTTGATGGGGACAGTGTAGAGGGAGCTTTACTCTGTATCTAACCCTATGCTGTACCTGCCCTGGGAGTGTTTGATGGGGAGAGTGTAGAGGGAGCTTTACTCTGTATCTAACCCTGTGCTGTACCTGTCCTGGAAGTGTTTGATGGGGACAGTGCAGAGGGAGCTTTACTCTGTATCTAACCCTGTGCTGTACCTGTCCTGGGAGTGTTTGATGGGGAGAGTGTAGAGGGAGATTTACTCTGTATCTAACCCCGCGCTGTACCTGTCCTGAGAGTGTTTGATGGGGAGAGTGTAGAGGGAGATTTACTCTGTATCTAACCCCGTGCTGTACATGACATACACGGTCTGACTAGTTGTGTTTGGAACTCATTGTCCAGCACTGTAATCCAAACTGCACTCTTCCACTGAGTTCTGCTGTGGTGCCAGGTTAAGTCTGATCCTCATTTTATACTTCTGCCTCTTGTAATTCTTCAAGATCTAGTTTGGACACATGAGAAATCTTCTAACAGTTTCTGTTGAGGGTCCATAAGCTTGGTACCTGCTCCTGTAAACTTAATTCCATGAATTCATCACTGTTGTGTAGCCCAGTGACTCCCTATTATGGGGAAGCTCGGGAATGGATGCCCCCCCCCCAGATTATAGTATTTGGTCTAAGGAGCAAATAGGAGCAGGTGGTGACAACGTGCAATATTACTAGAGCTCTCTGTATTATTATCAGTGTTTAATCACTTCCTGCATTTGAATTCTCTGCTTTATTGGGAAGATTGAGGAAGAAATAACTCAAATAGACAATGAGAGTCACATTTTACACAGAGTGTGACAGATCTAGTGCAGCTGGGACAGTGAGCTGATCCTGGTTGAATAGCAGAGCTGTGAGGACGGATCAATGTTCTGGAGTGTTCTTTGATTCCCCCTGGGTAGGGGGAGCAGTTATCCAGAACTTTAGCTCGGTGTGTAATGAGCAGGTGGAGTTGGTGATGGGGAGAGTGTACGTTTGGCAGTGGGAGACACAGGCTGGATGTCCTAATGTCATTCAGCATTCTAACCTAAGGGTGAAGGCAATTTGTGTGGATTTTCCCAACATAAAATCTTGAAATTAGCATCAATAATTTCAAGAATGAGTGCAGTTGCTTTTGGAGGACCTCCTATTGATGATACATTCAAAACATAGAACAAAAGGATGAGAGAGATCGATAAATGTGTTTATGGCTTTTTACAATGTTCAGGACCATGTGGCCTTTCTAGAATTTTGGGCGGGAAAGGGAAGGGATGACACATTGTAGGTGCACATGGGTTTGGGTCTGTTGCCTTGGTAATAACAGCAGGAAATCTTCATCTCTTTCTCATTAACCCAGAAGTGCTCGGGAACCTTAACCTGGGCAGGGGAAGAAGTTTCTTTTAACTGTCAGTCAGATCCCAGAACTCATACTGAGAACAAATGCTTTCCTGTTTGGGAAACAATACAATACAAATGTAAAAGCCTAAAGCCAGATCTACCTGGTTGTAGCCCTCCGTCTCTCCCCCTCTCAATAACTAAACAGTTGATAGAGTTTGTTTTTCTTCTGCTTAGTTGAGCACAAAGCTGTCGAAGTCTGTAGATAATCTCCCTGCTTGTTCTTGTTTTGTGGAATGTGCTAGTTCTCTCAATAGGGAATTTCTGTGGTGTTGGTTGATAGCAAAGATTTCTTTCAACAAAACAAAACACTTCAAAAAAAATTATATTTAAGAAGAAAAGTGTCAAAAAACTAGGCTGTGAATGATTCTCAGTTTATGTATTAAGGAATTCTGTTGTGTAAAATATTAAAATACTCTAAAATTACCATAAATCCAAGAGTCTGTCTTGTATTCCAAAGATGTTGGTCATTTTTATGTTAAATGAGAAAACTGTTTTCAGAGGAAATATGTTTTTGACAAACTGTTTCTGTTTTGGTGGCAAATCACCAGTCACAGGGTTTCTGTTTGTTTATTCCTGCTAAGAATAAAATTCAATTCTCCTGCAATTGGACTATATCCAGAACAGCAAGATCCCAGGTTTTGTAACTGGCCTATGACAGCAAGTTTCAGCAGGGGCAGAGTTTAATTTGTGGGGTGTTACAACTGATCACAGTGCTTCTGGGCAAAGGTATGATGAGGAAATCAGCCGAAGGTTCCTGATTTGATCTCAAACACCAGAAGTTGTCTCAGGCAGGAGCGGCAGTTCAGCTGCAGAAGGCAGCACTGGAGGACCTATTGGAGGAGTGAGGGAGCACTGGATATGGAAGCAGAGAAAGCACATGGGGCAAGGAATGAGGAAGGCTTCCTTAAAGCCTGGAGGCACACCCCTTCCATCCTTCTGCCCCACAGGGGAATTTCAAATACAGTGTAGATTTTCAAAACAACTTATATCTACTTGGGATCTCCTCTGGCCCCACCTTGATTCTGACCACCTTGACAGGGAAGCCATTATTGCTCAAGCCTTGAAATAAAGCTTGGATCCCCATCTGCTTATTTAAAGAAAGAAAAATGAAAAGTCCTGGAAATATTCAGCAGGTCTGGCAGCATCTGTGGAGAGGCAAACATGAAGTTAATGTTTTGAGTCGAATAGGACTCCTTCAGGAGATGCTGCCAGACCTGCTGAGTGGTTCCATCACTTCCTGTTTTTATTTCAGATTTCCAGCATCTGCAGTATTTTGCTTTTATTTTTGTTCATTTAAAGATGCCTGCTCGACTGCTCACAGGAACAGGATTACATTGGGACTCTATGGACAAGGCACTGGAATCAGAGGGGCAATTATAACTGACTTTATTTCAACTGTTTCCTGCCTCTTCCCCCACGCGCCCATATCCAATCCTCATCTGGCACAGGAAATTAAAATGGAAAGCCACAGTGTCTAACCATGAAAGAACGACAACGTGCATGAGTTACTGAGGTCCTCTGAATATCGCGCCACAGTCAGCACATTCTTAAAGCTTTGACTGAAAGAGGAATCACCTTGATTCCCCCAGGATGCGGGATATGAGGTAAAGATTCGTATTACAATATATTCCACCCCCACCCCCCACCATCTCCACAGGAACATGTTCCAGTACAATGCACAATTTACCTTGGGTTAATTATTCCCTGCACATTTTGACTCTGCTCTCTGCTGGTGGAATGACTCTGCTGCTAAATGTTTCCTACATATTGCTCAGAAATAGTCCCAGTGAAAACACAACTCCTCTTTAAATCGGAGTTCCTGTTCATACATAGGAGAAGAATGTAATGAGATGTAAGAAGTGAGGATTGGGTGCGGGGAGTTGGGGGTCAGGACTGAGGTGGGTTTTGAGTGAGGTTAGATATTGCTGCAGCTGATGGGGTGAGGACGGGTGTGGTGTTTGTGATGAGGCTGTTGGGTGTGAAAACTGGGGTCTTATCTCTGGTGGGATGAGACTGAGGTGATTTAAGGCTGAGGGGGTGTAGGGGTGGGGTTGGAGTGGGAGTAAGATGGGTAGGATTGAGTGTTGGGTCTGCGCGGTTGGGTGTGGGAGTGGAGCTGAGGTAGGAACGAGATGGGTAGGGCTGGGTGTTGGGATGGAAGAATAGGCTGGTGAGATGTGGGAATGGGGTTGGAATGGGAATGAGCTGGGACAGGGTTGGATGTGGGGATGGATTGGAATGGGATAGAGCTAGCTGAGCACATCAGGGTGGCAATGGAACAGGAAGGGGCCACTGCCCTGGTGTCTGTCTTCCTGCTAGCGAAAATTGATTGAAAACTTTAGTCACTAACACCTCATCCCCTCACATGGAGGGACACAGGAGAAAGCAGCAATGATACAATCCAGAGTTTCAGTATTGTGTTTACATAGAAATTTCCAGATGGTTGACAACACTTGGCACATGTAAAATTAGAGTCAAATGTGACAGAAAACAGATTCTCTCCCTCTTCCCAAATAACCAGCTCTCACCGAAATAAAGACAACATTTATTGATGAATGTCAGATTTACAAATGGAATCAAGTAAGCTCACCTGCAGAAAAAAATAAAATTTCCCTCATAAAATAATTAATCATCACAATGTCTGAATATTCAGGTAATTACTTTTTTCAGTATCACTGGTGTCTTCCTAAAATCAGGAGCTCTTTCCAATTGCAGTCATCAGTGTCTGGCCTTGCACTGGCTCTGAGACCTGTTTTTGCTGCAGTTCTGTCTGCCTGTTCCTTTAATGTAAACTCCCATTTCGATGGAGCTTTTCACAACCTCAGGATGCTCCTAAAGCCCCCTAAAGCCAAACACGTCACAAAGCCCTCACCTCACCGATGGTGATCTGTGAGGTCTAATGTGTCCTGTCCAGCTACAAAAACCTACACCTTGTTAAGTACAGTTTGTGTAACACCCAAGATTACCAAAAAAGGTTGCTAAAGGGTTGGGGCAAGATGATGGTTACAGACATTGAGAGAAATTTTGGAGATCTGACTGGAGATTAGAAGTGCTTTAAATCAAAAAAAAAGGTCTGGAGTAGGACACAACCAGTTAAAACCAGCTAATACACCAGTTTGGTTAGAGGTTTCACACTTGTGCAGGATTTGCAACTTTTGAAGGCTTTATTCCCTCAATTTTTCTTGAGGGGATCTAGAACTAGTGGGGCACAGATTCAAAATAAGGGATCTCCCATTTAAGACCGAGATGAGGAGGAATTTCTTCTCTCAGAGGGTCATTAGTGTTTGGAATTCTCTTCCCCAGGGAGCAGTGGAGGCTGGGTCATTGAATATATTCAAGGCTGAGTTAGACGGATCTTTGATTGACAAGGGAGACAAGGGTTATGGGGGACAGGCAGGAAAGTGGATTTAAGGCCACAATCAGATCAACCATGATCTTGCTGAACGGCAGAGCAGGCTCGAGTAGCCCATTGTCCTACTCCTTCTGCTGTTTCTGATGTTCTAAGAGCAGGGATTCATTAGAAAGTGGCTTTTCCCATTCAGTTTTGAGTTAGGCACATCATCACCATGGAGACCACAGCAAGGGAGCACAGGTATGTGACCCATACAGGCACCCCATGACAGTGTCCATGACTGTATAGAAAGAGAGAGCTTGCATTGATATAGCGCCTTTCACCACCTCAGGAAAATGAACCTTGGCTGCTCTCCCATCTTCCCCAAACTGGAGACCATTGAATCCAGTAACGATCCCAATGTCAATCTGAGCAAGTTTGCTTGATTATTTTCAAGAAAGATTGGAAACTGCATCATAGACATCAGCAAAATGTTTTACAACAGTTCTAGCTAAAAGTGGTGCGGAAATCTGGAACTCTTTCCCCCAAAAGGCTGATGAGACTGGGCGGGGGTAGGTAATTGAAAATGTCAAAACTAAGATTGGTAGATTGTTGTTGGGTAAGTGTGTTCTGTGTTACAGAACCAAGGCAGGTGGATGGAGTTGAGATACTGATCTCAGCTAAGATATCATTGAATAACAGAAGTGGATAAAAAGGGCTGAATGGCCTCCTACTGTTTCTATGTCCTAATGTCAGTAATGCAGATTTTGTCCTTGCCCATTTGACTCCTGTGAATTCTCTCAGGCTGTAGTGAAAATCAGTGTTGCCTTATCCATCAGGCCAAGTTTTGGAGATTAAACTCCACTTTCTGAACCACAGTCCCTTTGTGCCTCCTTATTTTCTCAGAGCTCCTTTGATAGAATGTGGGTGCAATTTTGCTGATTGTGCTAAACTAAACCAATCCACCCCTGGTAAGCTTTCTACCTTGCACCCTAAGCTCATCAGCCCAAATCCTAACTCACACCCAAGTCCCATTACCCCTGTGCTCTCTGATTGACATTGGCTCCTGGCCCGGCAACGCCTTAGTTTTAATATTTTCACCCCTGTTTTCAAATCTCTCCTCGCCCCTCCCCTATCTCTTAAACCTCCTCCAGCCCTGAAGCTCTCCAAGGTCTCTTTGCTCCTCCAATTCTGGCCTCTTGTGCATCCTGGGGTTCTATCGGTCCAGTGTTAGCAGTTGTGGCTTCAGCTGCCTGGGCCCTAAGCTCTGGTACCTGGGCTTTCTACCTCTGTCTCAGCTGCTCCTTAAAACCTAAGGTAAAAGCAAAATACTCCAAAAGCTGCAAATCTGAAATAAAAGACTCTGAAGAAGAGTCATACACGGACTTGAAACGTTACCCCTGTTTCTCTAACCATGGATGCTGCCAAACCTGCTGAGTTTTTCCAGAATTTTCTGTTTTTACTCCTTAAAACCTATTGCTTCACCCAGTCCTAATAACTCTTTACGTAGTTCCATACAAATTTCTTTTTTGGCACCTGTGAAGCACCTTAGGATGTTTTACTACATTGAACGTTCTATATAAATGGAAGTTATTGTTGGCTCAGATACAGAAGGCTGCAGGGCAATAGCCAGAAATTGTCCTTCCTCACCCATTCCCCACTGTGACTGTTGAGCAGATAAGGTGCCAGTGCTAAGTTACAAACTGAACAACTAGTAGTCTCACCATCATTCACTTCGTCATTGTTTGTGGGATCTTACTGTGCACTGGTTGACAACTGCATTCACCTACTTTACAACGGTGACTACCTTTTGAAGAAATGCTTCAGGGGCCTGAGGTACTTTGCAAGTTCTAAGGGTTCGAGGGCCCAGGCAAATTGGGGGTTTTATTGGGGCCTCTCAGCTCAAATTCAAGTCTGGATCATTGACATCTGGTCAGGACAGTTGCTGGAACAAGTGTACCGCCTCAAAGATAGGAATCCCATTTTAAAAAACATCCACTGTTTGTTCAAAGAGAAAACATTTTGCCTGTTAAAGTTCAAGAACCAAATTACTTTTGCAACACCAATTTGTGGAAAAATTGGATAGTTACTAACAGCCAAGACCCAAACAATTACAGCGGCCTCATGCCCGAGATTAGAAGCTCTTTGTAATCATCTCCAATATAAAATCCACTTTCTATTTTAAGCGAGCAGGCTTTTCTACAGCAGCTAAGTTAGAGCTCATTACGTCTTCCATGATTAAAGGGTTAACCATGCAACTATGGGCAGAACAGTAAGAAAATGAGTGAGTGAGAAGAGATAAACTGGTGAGTAACTTAATCAACAGCCAAACAAGCGTCATATCACTTTCCAGAACATTCTCATGCAGTCAAGCCAGCGTTCTGGGTTATTTGGGCGGATACTGTGCAAATGGAGCCTCTTCATTTAATCTGTTCTGAAAGAACAAAATGGAAATGGGTGTAAGTACTTCATTCATTAGTAAGTCATGCAAAGCTGTCCTGCCCCTCATCCCTGTCTATGAGCAGTAGGCGGACACGGGACCTTTTCTTTCTGTTTCCCTTGAGCAGCCCAAGTTACTGTCCGTGGAAATCATAGAAACATGGAAAATAGGAGCGGGAGTAGGTAATTCATCCCTTGGAACCTGCTCAGCCATTCAACATGATCATGGCTGATCCTCTATCTCAATGCCGTACTCCTGCTCTCTCCCCATACCCCCTGACTCATGTATGAAGAGAATCAAACACACCGACAAGGGCTACGTAGGTGACACTGAGTTTGGGTTTTTCAAAACTTGCAGAAGGAGTGAAGACAAAGGGAGGGGAAGAGTGCCATAGCTTTCAGTTTCTGGGAAGGAATGAGTTGGAGTAGGAGTCAAGGTTTCAACTCCTCAGTGAATTGTAAGGAGGATGTGTGGATAGGGCATTTGGAGGAAAGGAAAATGGTTCAGTAAGTCAAGGGTCATATAAAGAGGTTGGGAACTAGAGATGGGAGGATTGCTACCAGACGATAAGCTTATCCTTGTAGCCAAGAAACGTGTGGCAAGAGTCCAAAACCAGGGCTGATAAATATAAGATAGTCGTTAATAAATCCAATAGGGAATTCAGGAGAAACTTCATTGCCCAGAGTGGTGAGAATGTGGAACTCGCTCCCACAGGGAATGAGGTGAATAGTATAGATGCATTTAAGGGGAAACTGAATGAACACATGAGGGAAAAAGGGGTAGAAGTTTATGCTGACAGGGTGAGATAAAGTAAGTTGGAGGTGGCTTGTGAAGAGCAGAAACACCAGCAAGGGCCTGTTGGGGCTGAATGGCCTGTTTCTGTGCCGCAAATTCTATGTGAGTACAGGAAGTGTGTAAGGGGAGCTTGCCCAGATGCAGGGTCAGAATTCAAATCTTGGCACCAACATTGCCAGACTAAAATGGTCCTTTCCAGCTAACTGATTGCCGCTTGGTACTAGTGTTCAGTGCTTAGATTATCAGGCTGTGGGACAAAACAAGAGGAAGGATGCTAATATCAGCCATGCATCTGTCAGCACTGGAATAGGAGAGTGGAATTTATTTTTTTCAAAGGCAACACTTTAAATAGATCGAATTGATCCACTGTCAATGTTTGATCTGTTTTCCAATGGGTGCAGTATTGGCTTATTCTGTTAGGGGGCACCATTGTACCAGTGGATGACTGGTGATATTCCAATGCAATGGCAGGACCTGCCTATAACACAGCTCTAGAATGTGAAGATTGACAGGCAAGAATGAAGGCCAACTGGTCCATCAGGCCTGCCCCACAATCAGAAAAGCATGAGCATCACAACTAGACACTCCCCCCCCTCCCCCACACCAGTTTCAGGAAGAAAAATCTCAGAGAAAAACTCAGGGACAGTAAGGAGGGAAATAATCTCAAAAATTCCTCGCAAGCGATTGAAACCAGCTCAGGCAATCTTGAAAGACTGGACAGGATGGGGCTCTTTTCTCCAGGAATTGGAGAAGACTGAGGGATGAGCTGAGAGAGATCTTTAAAATTAGAGAAGGGTTTGATATGGTGGATGTAGACATGTTTCCATTTGTTGGGGGGAGACCAGAACTAGGGGCCATAGTCACTTAAATCAATTGGGCCAAATGGTCTGCTGTTTCTGTACTGTAAAAACTTTGTAATCTTGTAAGCTTAAAGGACATCCTAAAGTGGAAATAGTTACCACAGGCTACCTTCAAAATCAAGTGGAGAGATCTTAACTTTGGGCAGTAATGTAAACTAAGTGATAGCTCATCAACAACCCAGAATCAAGGTCTACTTCAAGGTTTTAACTCAAATGGAGCTGTTTACTGTAGACTTCAAAACAACATATGTACACGCACTTGTGCACACTTTCTCTCTCTCACTCTCACATACACACTCGCACACATACTCTCTCCCTCACATACTCTCCCTCTTACACTCACACACTCTCTCACACAGCCAAACTCTCACACACTCCCACATACACACACAGACTCACACTCTCTCCCTCTCACACTCACATACTCTCTCACACAGACAAACTCTTACACGCTCCCACATACACACACTCTCACACACACACACTCTCTCCCTCTCACACACACTCACACAAACTCACACACACACACACACACACACTCTCACACAGACACACTCTCACACACACTCTCTCACACAAACTCACACACACACACTCACACAGACAAACTCTCACACACACACAAACTCTCACACACACACACACACAGACAAACTCTCACACACACTCTCTCATACAAACTCTCACACACACATTCTCACACAGACAAACTCTCACACACACACTCTCTCACACAAACTCTCACACACACACATTCTCTCACACACACAAAACACACTCTCCCTCTCTCACACACACGTTGGACAGAATCATTCGGTCCCGTTAGCAAAGGTCATCGTGGCAGGTGGGGGGACAGTTCGGTGGCTGGGGCAGAAATCGGTTTCACACTGGTGTGAAAGTGCAGCGGGATCATCTGATGGTGTCCACCATGGGATAACACAGATCCCGCTCGAGGCCGGCATGAACCCGATTTGCATCTGCTAATGGGATGCAAAGTAAGGCCCGACTGGAGTTATACCCCCACGCCAGATTTACTGTTATGCCAGCAGGAAAACACGTCAGTCCAGAACACGTCTGGACAAGCGTGACTCACATTGCGGACACCCGAGGAGGAGAAGATGCTGCAGCCCTACAGCTGCCGGACCCTGGAGAAACACGGGCATCGCACGCTGGGTGGATTCTCATGGATAGGGCTCCACTACAAAGCAGCTCACAGGAGGTGGGAGGTCTCCGTTGATGCTTCGGGTCTGCCTTGGAACATCACGGTCTTGGCCATGGGGTGCGACAGATGATTGTCGAGGAAGGGGAAAGGAAGGCGTACCAGGATGGGGAATGAGGTTTGGACGAAGGTGTCGGTGGGGGTGAGGTTGGGGGAGTGGGAGGAGGGTGTATGGTGGGAGGAGGGTGTATGGTGGGAGGAGGGTGTAATGGAGAATGTAGCAAGTGGGGAGATGGTGTAAGGTGGGAGGAAGGTATAAGGGAGGGAGTTTGGAGGTGGGGAGGAAGTTGTCCGGGGGATGGAGGGAGTAAGGTTGGAGGAGGGGGTAAGGGATGATGAATGTGCAAGGAAGGGGTATGTGGAGTCAATGACTGCCTCCTGGGGTGTGGTATGAGGGAATGGTGAGTATGAGAGGGGGCAGAGGGAGCTGGTAGGGTGGAAGGGTGAGGGTACATCGTTAGCATTAGACAGGGCGGTGAGGGTGGTTGGTGGGGACTTGGAAGCAGAACCAACCCCGGGGGCAGGAAGGAGGAGGTCGGGGAGGTCAATGTGGATGGGGGTGGGATTCTCAGGAAGGTAGGGAAAGTGCAGGTTCACCTATTGGAAAGATAAGGGTTCAGGCTGGTAGGTGATATTGCGGAGATGGAATGTGATGCCAAGGGATGGTCAACAGTGATGGGGGAAAGGATATGGGTGACTCGGGGAGGGGAAAGGATGGGGAGCTGAGCAGAAACGTGACGGCTACTGTTTTTCTCAAATTGAAAGTGAGCGGAGCCTCGTGTTGGATGGGTACAGGTGCTTCATGGGAGCGTGATCGGTGGGTGGGCGGAGATTCAGGTCAGTTCAGATGGAAAACTGAAAGAGAACCCCAGCAGGTAGCACTGAAAATGCTCGGGACAGTGAGATGAGTGTGATAGAGGAAGACTCTGTGTGTGTGGGAGAGTGCTTGCACGAGACTCTGAAAGGCCCTGCCACACACTCACTTCTCCCTCCAGAATCACTCGTGGTCCGGCTGCGTGCAGGGGAGGACTCACGAAGCCTGTAAATGAAGCTGAAAGACCCCATTACACATTATTCAGTGAAAGTGAATATAGTTTTAGATCATAAAATGACAAAATGGGTTCACCTGTGCAATCACTTGTGATCAGAAATTTTTAATTCTTCTAGCCCACCACTTCTTCTAGGTGCTGCCCTGACATCTGCAGGAGGGGTGGAGACAGCCGGTGCAATGGTTGACCCTGTTGCCTTCGGCATAGGTCCTCTGAAGAGCCGAGGCCTTGAGGGTCCCGGCTTGCTTTGGCTGTCCTCCTGTGGGCCAGTTGCTCCCTCTGTGGTGACAGAGGATGAGGTTGAGCGGGGGGTCATAGGCAAGGGGGGCTCGGAAGGAGAGGCCAGCCTCTGAGATTCCTGAGTGGAGGACCCAGGAGTGTTCAGCTGCCACTCCTCCTTCCTTTGGGTGCCTGAGGGCCCAGGCTTGACTCCTTGAGGGGAAGGAGCACTTGGAGGAATGTTGGGGTACTTGTTTCCCTCTTGTGTTGCCCCCGCAGGAACTCACTCATGGCTCCCGCAGTGGAGTGCAGGTCTACGCACATCTCCACGTTCTGTTGGACCAGGGTCTCTATGGCGTCCGCCATCCTTCCTATGGAGACCTCCATGTGCACACATGCGGGCACCACCTCACCAGAGGGCAGGTGGATGCACTCCTCCGACTCACGAGTCACTCTGTTGAGGGCTTCCAACAGCTCCGCGTGATGTTCCCCCACCTTCTGCTGACTCTCCAGATGAGGTGGAAGGCTGAATCCAGAGGCTTGTCATCTGACTCAGATCTCACAAATACCTCTTCCCCAGCAGCCCTCCAAGTGCCAGGGAGCTTGGCTGAAACTGCCTCCTCCTGCTGCGGACACATGTCTGTATGGTGACCACCGGACTGTGAATCCAAACCTGCTCTAGATCTGGATGCAGCCGAGGTGTGTGTCTCTGCGCTGCTGGAGGGTGTGGCTAAGCGCTGTGACAGGTCTTCCAGGCTGCTTATTTCCAGCTCTTCAAAAGAGGGGGGTGTCCTCTTGGCTGGAGGTGAGGACTAGATGGAGTTGAGGGACTGGCTGGCTGAGGGTGTTGATCGCTTGGCAGAGCTCCCTGTGAACCAAAGTAAAGAGAATTAGTGCATGGCAGCAGAGTCAAAAACAGGAGAGGGAGAGCACTCACGGTTGCGTTGAGAGAGGGATGATGTAGTGCAGGATCCTCACGTGGTTGTTACCCGTCGACTTCACCGTTGCTGCAGGCATTGTCCACGTCCTCACCAGTCAGCGTGACGACATGCTCTTCAAAGTGAGTGAGGGGCCTAATGTGGGTCCCGGTCTGGGACCTTTCCCTGCTGTTGTGAGCCAACTTCTCCTGCATGAAAACAGATGGAGAGAGTGTGAGCAGGACACATGGCACTGTGCGGGATATTTGTGTGGTGAGTGGAGACATGGACGGGATGAGGATGCGAGCTCCAGAGGATATGAGCCTGATGGAGATGTGAGGGTGTGTGTGAGAGTTAGTGCTGTTGTCCCTTGAGGTGTGAGATCCCTGTGGGTGTGTGATGGGTTTGTGAGTGTGAGAGTTGAAAGTGATGAGGTGGATGACTTACCCTGGTGAAACGGATGAGATTATTCATCCTCTTCCTGCACTGAGTGCCGACCTCCCCTGTGCTCCGGTGGCGCTGACCACTGCAGCCACTGTCCCCAAGGCCGGATTGGTGACTCTGGTGGATATCCTGTGGCCAGAGCCAGAGTACAGCACACTGAGATAGCCTTGTACTGCGTCCAGTGGGCACCACAGAGAGGCGACACTAAATTTGAAGTCTGCCGTCTTCTTTGCTTTCGGGGCCATGTGTCACCTGGAGCAGTCCTGGTCTGGAGACATGAAGTGGGCCACGCTCTGGTGCGCTTTAAAAATGGCATCCGTGTGGGAATGTTACAGCGTAGTGGGCAAATCTGAACCCTCCCTCCCGCCAGTGATCCGGCGTGTTTCCGTGAATGCATTATTAATGAGATGGGGCGCACCAGGAAGGGGACGATACAGCATGAAAACCCGCCATTGTGGCTGGCAGATAAAACATCTTTTCTCATGCCCGCTACCACACTTACTGCAAATCTGGGACGATTCCACCCACTCTATCACACACACATACACACACACACACTCCCTCTCTCACACACACATACATGCACACACACACACACAAATTCTCCCTCTCACACATGCACACTCTCATACACACACACACACACACACACACAAACACACACTCACTCTCGCACATGCACACGCTCTCTCACAGGCTCGCACACTTTTTCACACACCGTCTCTGGCACACACATACTCTCTCTCACACGCACACACACTGTCCCCCACACACACTCTCTCTGCAACGCACACACAGTCTCTCATGCGCGCACACTCTCTCTGTCATGTGCACACACTCTACCTCTCACGCACACACACTCTTATGCATACACACACTCCCTCGCTCTCACGCACAATCATAGACACACACACATATTCTCTTCCTCTCACACTTGCACATTCTCTCTCTCTCACACACAAACACACATGCACAAACTCCATGGCCCACAGCCTCATCAAGGCTGAACTTGAGGTAAATCAGGACATTTTGGTTACATTACACCTTAGTTTGTACTTTACAAGCCTGTGAGTGGAAAGTGCAGCTGAGCAGCTTAAAGCTGGATAGAGAAAAATACAAATAAAAATTTGTGGATGTGAAATGGATGAGGAGAGAGGAAAAGATGTGATAAAGCACCAGAAGACTGAGACAAGGCAAAGTTAGAGGAAAGAGTTATAAAAAAGGGAGGAAAACACAGGAACATAGGGTTTACAAGAAAATACAGCACAGAAACAAGCCATTCAGCCCAACTGGTCCATAAATAAATCCAGTCAGGAATTTAGGAGAAACTTCTTTACTCAGAGTGGTGAAAATGTGGAACTCGCTCCCGCAACTTGCAGTTAAAGGAAAGCTAGTCAAACATGCAGAAGTGAGGAATAGAAGGATATTCTGATGGGATGAGATGAAAAAGGGTTGGAGGAGGCAAACGTGGAGCGTAAACACCAGCATGGACAAGTTAGGCCCAGTGGCCTGTTTCTGGTCTTATATTTATGGCCCATAGTCCTGGTCTTTCTCACAAGTGGGAACATCTTCTCTGCATCTACCCTATCAAGCCCTTTCATAATATTTAAGACCTCTATCAGGTCATCCTCAGCTTTCTCTTTAATAGAGGAAAGAACCCAGGTCTTTTCTGATAGGTATAACCTCTTAATTCTGGTATTAACCTAGTTAACATTAAACCTAGATCAAACATGTAGGGGTAAAATTTGTCTTGGGTGATAGAGTTTTGGTAGCCCCGCTTTTACACTCCGGCTCCATTTTCATTGCTATTAATCTCACAAGATGATTTCCGTTCCTTTAATCGAGGTTATATAACATTATATAACAGGATGTCTGCAGCCACACACTGCAGTACTGAAACAAACACCTGAGATCCTTCCCCCGATCCCTGCCCCAAACAGGTGGTTAATGTTGGCTCAGTTGAGGTCCATGGTTACTGCTCTAGCTACTATAGAGGACCAATGGGGAGTCTTCATACACATCATCCTGTGGAAAGATACAACCTGTAACTGGGCAGGAAGGTCAAAACATGGAAGCATCCAAACAACAGATATAAATGTTATAAACAGCACGTTGTGGGAAAGGAACACTTTGCCAATTCAAGATGAAATGCTGATTGGGCTAATTGGCTCCAGTCAGGTGATGTTCTGGCTAAAAAATATCTTTAAAGGCAATGTGTTTGGCATCACAGCTGAACCCAATCCTATTCCTAACTAATACATACATACAAGCATGCGAATTAGGAGGGGTCGGCTATTCGGCCCCTCGAGACTGCTTTGCCAATCAATAAGTCATGGCTGTTTTGGTTGCAGCCTCAACTCCACATTCCCACCCATCCTCGATAACCCTATGTCCCCTTGTTAATCAAGAATCTATTCAGTTCTGCCTTAAAAATATTCAAAGACTCTGCTTCCACCAGCCTTTGAAGAAGAGAGTTCCAAAGACTCACAACCCTCTGAGAGAAAAAAATTCCCCCTCATCTCTGTCTTAAATGGGCCACCCCTTATTTTTAAACTGTGACCCCTAGTTCTAGGTTCTCCCAAAAGAGGAAACATCCTTTCCACATCTACTTTGTCAAGATGCCCCAGAATCTTATATGTTTCAATCAAGTAGCCTCTTACTCTTCTAAACTCCAGTGGATACAAGCCCAGTCTGTCCAACCTTTCCTCATAAGACAACCCTGCCATTCCAGGTATTAGTCTGGTAAATCTTCTCTGAACTGCTTCCAATGCATTCACATCTTCCTTAAGTAAGGAAACCAATACTGAACACAGTACCCCAGGTGTGGTCTCACCAAAGCCCTGTACATAACCTCCCTACTTTTGTATTCAATTTCCCTTGCAATAACTGATAACACTCTACTAGCTTTCCAAATTACTTGCTGTACCTGTGTACTAACCTTTTGCGATTCATGCACTAGGACACCCAGATCCCTCTGAATCTCAGAACTCTGCAATCTCTCACCATTAAATATTATGCTTCTTTTTTAATTCTTCCTGCCAAAATGGAAAATTTCACATTTTCCCACATTATACTCCATTTGCCAGATTTTTGCACACTCATTTATCCTACCTATGTCCCTTTATAGCCTCCATATTTCCTCTTCACAGCTTATTTTCAGCAAATTTAGCAACCATACCTTCTGTCCTCTCATCCAAGCCATTTATTTAAATTGTAAAAAGTTGAGGCCCCAGCACTGAGGCCTGTGGCACACCACTTGTTACACGTTTCCAACCAGAAAATGATCCATTTATGCCTACTTTCTGCCACCTGTTAGCCAGCCAATCTTCTATTCATGCCAATGTTACCCCCTACACCATGAGCTTTTATTTTCCGCAATAAACTTTATCAAATGCCTTCTTGAAATCCAAGTACAGCACATCCCCTTATCCACAGCACAGGTTACTGCCTCAAAGAGTTCCAATAAATTAATTAAACATGATATCCCTCTCGCAAAACATGGGGTCACTTTAAAGTGATATAAGAACAGAAGAAATAGGAGAAGGAGACCATTTGGCCCCTTGCATCTGCTCAGCCATTGAATAAGGTCATGGCTGATCTTCTGCCTCAACTCTACTTTCCTGCCCGATCTCCATATCCTTCGAGTTTGTTAATGTCCAACAACCTTTTGCTCTCATTCTTAAATATTTTCAATGACTGAGGATCCATTGCTCTCCAGGGTGGAGAATTCCAAAGATTCACAATCCTGTCAGTAAAGAAATTTGTCCTCATTTCAGTTGAAAATCCCCTTCTCCTGAGACTGTGGCCCTGTGTTCTAGACTCTGCAGCCAGGGGAAAACAACCTCTCAGCAATGATCTTGTCAAACCCTCTCAGCATTTTGCACATTTCAATGAGATCACCTCTCATTTTCCTAAATTCCAGAGAATATAGGCCCAATTTACTCAATCTCAGGATAAGAAACCTACCTGCTCTAGCCCAGAGAGAGTTGAGGATTACTTCTAGTAATGACTTAGACTTGGATGAGCAGGGGCATAATTTCAAAATTTGCAGGTGACAGAAAATTTGGAAGTATTGTAAACTGTGAGGAGGATTTTTTTTTTACTATTTCACAGAGTGTGGGCATCGCTGGCTTGGCCAGCATTTGTTGTCCCCCTTAAATTGCCCTTGAGAAGGTGGTGGTGAGCTGCCTTCTTGAACCGCTGCAGTCCATGTGGTGTAGGTACACCCATGGTGCTGTTAGGAAGGGAGTTCCAGGATCTTGACCCGGCAATAGTGAAGGGATGGCAATGAGTTTCGAAGTCAAGATGGTGTAAGCGTTGGAGAGGTATTTGCAGGCGGTGGTGTTCCCATGTGTCTGCTGTCTTTGTCCTTCTAGATGGTAAACCCCAAGAGAGCTTAAACAGACTGGTGGAATGGGCAGTAAGTGAGAAATGAAATTTAATGCAAAGAAGAGTGAAATGGTTCATTTTGGCAGGAAGAAAGAGGAAAGGCAATATAAAATAAAGGACACCATTCTAAAAGGAGGTACAGGGGCAAAGGGACCTGAGGGTATATGTGCACAAATCATTGAGGCTGACAAGGCAGACGCAGAAAACAGTTAAAAACAGACAGGATCCTGAGCGTTATAAATAGGGACATAGACTATAAAAGCAAGGAAGTCATGACGAACCTGTATAAAACCCTGTTCAACCTCAACTGGAGTATTGTGTCCAATTCTGAGCACCACACTTTAAGAAGAATGTGAAGGCATTGGAGAGGGTGCAGAAAGCTTCACAAGAGTGGTTCCAGGGATGAGGAACTTCAGCAACGTGAATAAGTTGGAGAAGCTGGGTCTGTTCTCCTTAATTGGGGGGTGTGGGGGAGTGGTAATGTCACTGGACTAATAATCCAGAGGCCCAGGTTAATGCTCTGGGGACATGGGTTCAAATCCTGCCTCAGCAATTAATAATCTGGAATTGAAAACTCATCTCAGTAATGGTGACCATGAAACCATTGCTGATTGTTGTAAAAACCCATCTGGGTTCATTAATGTCCTTTAGGGAAGGAAATCTGTCATCCTTACCCAGTCTGGCCTACATGTGACTCCAGGCCCACAGCAATGTGGTTGACTCTTAACTGCCCTCTGAAATGGTGTGTAAGTCATTCAGTTCAAGGGCAATTAGGGATGGGCAACAAATGCTGGCCCTGTCAGTGACGCTCACATCCCATGAAAGAATTATTGCTTTTTCAAAATCAACCCAGGAGTCCAATCTGGGATCTTTCTTTGCTATAAAAGTCCTTTCCAACCCACTGATACCCACTGAACCTAGGTGGAGGCACCCAGTGGTCCTTTCTGGCATCACAATATGCCCATGGCAGGTCAGGCCTCAACAGACAGCTGAGACTTTCACTGAATTCCTTCCATGGTACTGGGTTCCCAAGTTGAGGAATACTGGGTGCCAAGCAGTCAGGTGGATCAGTGAAATGCTGAGTCAGGTGCTTCAATAGGAACAGTCCAGAAAAGAGAGATTAGCAAATATAAGGTCGGAGTGAACACATTTGGAGCACCAGAATTGGAAACAACAGCTCCAGGCACTGATCCAAAGTCAACAAGGGTGTGAGCACCGATGTGAAGCAGGTGAAAGCAGACACCATCATTTAAATGGTTAGGCACTTTCCTCAGGCATGATAAGTCACTCATTCTGGTATCAAAATCTAACCTGTTTCAATTTTTCACTGTAAAAGGCACAGAGCAACCCATGGACAACGGCAGTGGGATTCAATGAGTGAAATGAGCTGAACGATTCCCCATTTGTACTTGGTGCAATTTGTGATATTTAGTGCATTCAAACAGATAAGAACTACAATAGGGACTGTATTACTGTGTATGAAGAAAGCCACTCCGTCCTTCAAGCCTGCTTCACAATTTAATAAGATCTTGGCTGGTCTTCTACCTTAGCTCCATCTTCCCACACTACCCCAATATCCTCATTCTCCTTGATACCCTTTTGTATCCAGAAATCTGCCTATCACTGATTTAAATATATTCAACGACTGAACATCCACAGCCCTCTGCAATAGAGAATTGCAAAGTCTCAGAACCCTCTGAGTAAAGAAATTACTCCTAATCTCAGTCCTAAATGAGCATCCCCTTATCGTCAGATGATGACCCCTTAGTTCTAGACTCTCCAGCAGTGGGGAAACAGCCTCTCACTTTCTACTTTGTCAAGCCCCTTAGGACTCTCATATGTTTCAATGAGATCCCCTGTCATTCCTCTAAACTCCAGTTCATGTAGGTCTAGTTTACTCAATCTCTCTTTATAGGATAATCTCTCATCCCAGGAACCAGTCTAGTGAACCATCATTGCACTCCCTCTAGGGCAAGTATCCTTCTTTAGAAAGAGGCCAAAACTCTACACAGTCCTCCAGGGGTCATCTCACCCAAACTAATTGCTGTTATAACACTTAATTTTATATTCCAATCCCTTTTTAATAAAGGATAACATACCATTTGTTCTCCTGATTATTTGGGGTACCTACATGTTAACTTTGTGTGATTTGCATACAAGGACACCCAGCTCCCTGCAATTGCGAATGTGACTCTTCTTGGGGTTCTGAAGAAGAGTCATATTCGACTCGAAACGTTAACTCTATTTCTCTTACCACAGATGCTGCTAGACCTGCTGAGTTTTTCTAGCATTCTCTGTTCGTATTTCAGATTTCCAGCATCCACAGTATTTTGCTTTTAAATCTTTTTGCAGCCTGTATACTTTCTCACCCAACTTTGTATTGTGACCAAACTTGGGTATATTGCGCTCGATCCCCTCATCCAGTCAGTGATATACAGTAAAGTGCCTTCACTCGCAGGGGTTATGTTCCCATGATATCTCGCAAACGGTGAAATTTCAAAGGCGGGGAGCATACTTTTGAATGGAATTCAATTAGGTCTGTTCTGGCCATGAAAGGGTAGTACTGGACTCGCCAGCAAAAATGTGGTGCAGTACCTGCATTGGACAGGCAGGGGATCCTCTGAGCAATATATCAGTGCAAATTTAAAATTGAATAGAGCCATTATTGTAGCTCTGGATGCTCTATCATGGCTGCCGTCTCCCCAGGAAAAGAAGAGAGAGAGAAGAAACCGTGGATAAGCGAGCACTGCTTACGTGATGCGCAATGCTGTCTACAAAGTAAAAAGTGCATGTAAGTGAATTCACGACCAAGGAAGTTGTGAATGGTAGATAGCTAAGGCCCTAGCACTAATCCTTGTTGCAGCCAATGTGCAACAGCCTGCCAACTTGAAAATGACCCGTTTATTGTTACTCTCTGTTTTCTGTCCATTAACCAATCCTCCATCCATACTAATATATTACCCCAAGAAGCTAAAACCTAATTTTTTGTAATAATTTGGGCTGCAGCATGTGCTGTACAGACACACACACACACACAATAAACTATACATAAATGTACGAAAATTCATACCACAAACATACACAATACCCAGGCAGAGCTATCTGACACATGGGCACATTCAGTAATTGCAGAGGCTGTACACTTCATACACATTCCTCTTGTTCACTTCCCTGCCCAAAGGTAGGTCCAGCCCTTGGGGCCATGGGAGGCTCGGAATCTACCCCAGCCAGAGCTGGGATGGAACACTGCGCTGTTGGCATCAATCTGAGCCACACCAACCATCCAGCCAACTGAGCCAAGCCCAATAACCCACCCCCCCCCCCCCACTCTTCCAAGGGGCTGTGGTCTGGAGCTATGGATAGTAATGGTAGAGGCTCCAATGGTCTTTCCATCACATGGCTGACCAGGAATCTCTCCCGCTCTTACCTCCTGCCATTGGCGTGAGTTGAAAGGATTTACAAGTTGATACTCAGCCCAAGAGAAAAGCAAAATACTGTGGATGCTGGAAATCTGAAATAAAAACTGAAAATGCTGGAAAAACTCAGCAGGTCTGACAGCATCTATGGAAAGAGAAACAGTGTTAATGTTCTGAAGAAGGATCATACAGACTTGAAATGTTAACTTTGTTTCCTCCCTCCACAGACACTGTCAGATCTGCTGAGCTTTTCAGTTTTTTATTCTGATACTCAGTCTCTTTGGCCACATTGCAAATGCACCTTCCTTGGCTGTCAAGCCCTGGAGTGGGACTTGAACCTAGAGCTTCTGGCTTAGAGGCAGGGACATAGCCCACTGTGCCACAAGATTGCCTTCATGCAGATACAAACACTTAAATATGCACAGGGCTATATGCACACACACACTGATTTGACATACATACCATTGGCAATTCTTGAAGCCGTTTAAACTCAGGTTTCCCTTGGTGTGAACATCTCACTATAGTAACGAACACCCCAATAATTAAAATTACCACCAGGAATATAATAAGAGCAATTAGTCCAGCGTCTAGAGTCCAGCGTTTTGGGAAACCAGCTAGAATAAAGGCAGAATAATATTAAACAGGCAAATTAGAGTATATACCAAAATACGCATGCAGACACATACAGTCTATATGAAGGGGAATGGGGCTTGTGACTGATAAATTATGTTTAATTTGGAAAAGTGCATTGTTATGCATAAGAAATGATGAACATGTCAAGATCCTTCAGGGAAACGCATTAAAGCAAATGGAGAAAGAGAGAGATCAGGACAAAGATTCATGAGCAATACCATAATAGCAAGAGGGAGCAGGGTGTTGGGTTACATTCATAAGATAATTGATCATAAGGCCATACACAATATCTTGTCCTGTAAAAGACATTGTTCAAGTGTATGTTAGAATACTGCATACAGGGTTGGTGTCCTTATATGGCGGGTGATACTGAGGCTTTGGAAAGGGTACAGATGGAGGCCGCTAGACTAGTCTTAGTTAGCGAGATCAGCTAAAGGAGCTGTGATCTTACACTTTAGAGAAAGTAGGCTCAGGGGTGATCTGAGTGAGGCTGAAGGGAATAGATTGTGTTCCAGTGGAGTGTTTGTTCCAATTAAATTGGTTAAAGAGGACCCTGGTTATAATTTGAAGGTGCGTGCAATCAGGTTGGATGTTGGTTCTTTTCCCAGTGCTAGTGGAGATGTGGAATTGGCTGTCAGCTCATGCAGTGGGAACCAATTCACCAAATTCCTTCAAGTGAGAGGTGGACCTGACTCTGGCTGGGGAGGCATCTCAAGCGGGAGGTGTCCCGGTTACATGACTGAGGATGGACGCACTGAGCAGAGAGTGAGAGTGTGACAAAAATAAATAAATTAGTGAATTTAAACAAGGAAAGGATTCATAATATCTTGACATACCCTCTGGTGTTAACTCTGTTGTCTTTGTATTGGTGAATAGAGTAGGAGCTGAAAGGAAGAAGAACAAAGCAGAGGTAAGTGTAATACAGAGAATGCAACCTGCACTCTCATCAACAGGCATGTTGGTAAATTAAATCCCCCTGATTATATTTACAATATCTTACACCACACCCTGGCCTGGAACAAAAGCAACCTTAATTTAAATAGCACCTTCAACATTATAAAATGTTCCACTGGAGTGACTATTTGACACCGAGCCATGGAGATATTAGGACCAATGACCAAAAAAAAAGAAATTGGCCAAATAGGTAGGTTCTAAGCAGCATCTTAAAAGGAGGAAAGGGATGTAGAGAAGTTGACCGGTTTAGGGAGGAACTTCCAGAGTAGGAGGAACGGAAGTAGGAACTTCCAAGCAGCTAAAGGGCCAGCCACCAATGGTGTAGCGATTAAAATTGGGAATGCTCTAGAGGCTGGAATTAGAGGAATTCAGAGATCTCAGAGGATTGTGGGGGCTGGAGGAGGTTACAGAGATCAGGAGGGGCGAGACCATAGCGGGACTTGAAAACAAGGATGAAAATTTTAAAGTTGGGGTGTTGCTGGACCGGGTGCCAGTATAGGTCAGCAAGCACGGGGGCAGTGGGGTTTGGGGGGGGGAACAGAACTTCCATGGAAATCAGGGACAATAATGGATGGCCTATGTTAGGTTGGAGAGTTGGGTTCCTGAGCTGTGAGTCAAAATTTTAATTCCGGTCCCAGCCAGGTGCTGCTCCTTGCTAGTGTGTTCATTTTTAGAAGTCTAACCCGTCAACAAACCCCACCCCACCCACCTTATGAGTTGCCTGTGCCTCCCTACTATCTCCTTCACAGCTGGCATTTCTCTCTGGTGGCAATAAACGCAGATTAGAACATGCTGTACGCTTGGGAACCTGGCCTGTGAGCACGGTCTGATTAAAATTCACAAACCCTTCGTTTTCTTAAAGGGGCACTGCCTACACCTGGGGTGGGGAGCGGCCGTGTGCCACTTGACGTGACGTCGAAATTACCAGTGACGGGGTTGCATTCCCACAAACTGGAAGTTTGATGAAGGCGCTACCACAGGGTGTGGCTGAGGCAAAGGGTGTAGATACCACACATGGGGGGAAAAGAATAGAAGAAGATGCTAATAGGATGAGATGAAGTCGGGCAGGAAGAGACTAGGGTTGAGCATAAATACTGGGCCGAATGACTTGCTTCTGTGCTGTAAATTTATATTCATCAAATTCTTCACTTTGAGAAATCTTTCCATTGTTGACCTATTCCATGGGTTGAGTTTTGCCCAGCACGCCGACGTGTAAAATGATGCGTGATGACATCGGCTGTGCGTCCCGATGTCACCGCGCGCCATTGCGATATTTCGTTCGGCGGTCGTGCGCCAGAGCAACTGCCCACCTGCCGAAATGTCCTATTAAGGCCATTAAGAAATTAATTGAACCACTTGTGAACACTGCCCCGTCCAACCTTAAGGTTGTCGGGCAGGCGAAAAGCCCAAGCAGCCTTGGGTTTTTCAGGAAACCTCATCCACGGGGGGGGGCGGGGGGGATCAGGTTTCCTGAAGCTTTTATGAAATAGATAAATACATTTTCATAAATATAAAAACATGCCCCCACTCATGTGACACAGTCACATGAGGGGACATATTTAAATTTTTTAATCATTTATTTAATTATTTTAATATCCATTCAGTCTCCCTGGGCCTCGACTCTCCCTCCTCCCCCCGCCCGCACAGGTAGCGCTGAGAACTACCGGCTGCATATTACACTGGGCAGGCCTTAATTGGCAGCGCAGAGCCAATCGTGGGCGGCGACCAGCTCTGCACCCGCTCCCACCCAGCCCTCCTGCCACATGAAGAGTCCTGCCCCATATATTCAAAGCTGGACAGGAGACTTCTCCCCGGAGTCCAGGTCAAGACTTATCCCTCAACTAACATCACTGAAGATTAAAAGAAAATGGAAATGCTGGTAAAACTCTTCAGTCATACGGACTCAAAACGTTAACTCTGTTTCTCTCTCCACAGATGCTGCCAGACCTGCTGAGTTTTTCCAGCATTTTTTTGTTGTAATTTCAGATTTCCAGTATCTGCAGTAGTTTGCTTTTATATCAGTAAAGACTATCTGGTCATGATCACATTGCAGTCTATGGGATCTTGCTGTGCAACAAATTGGCTGCCACATTTCCCATGTAACAATGGTGATTGCGCTTCAAAAAGTATTTCATTTGGCTGTTAAGCGCTTTGGGGTGGCCTGAGGATCTAAAAGGTGCTACAGAAATGCAAGTTGTTTCATTCTTTCGAGGTGAGTGGTCCAACTTAATCTTTAGGAAGGAATGTTGTTGTTCGGAGATAGGTTTCACTATGGTTTAAATCATCTCGATGATCATTATGTTGCTGCTCACCTTGGCATAAGTGCCACAAACCAGCTGCTCATATTGTTTTCACACTCTCCCACAGCTGGAACTCCCGCAGACTGAGAAAATGTGGTTCACGTTCACACGAGTGTGAATGACACTTTCATAATAAGGGGCATGGTCTTTTCTATAACTGATGCAACAAGGAGCAAAAGGTGGAGCCCCAAGACCCACAAAAGGGAGGTGTCTGCAGCAGAAAGTTACTCAAGGTATGGAAAGATATAATGGACAAGATTATTGTCAAACTAATTTTTATTGAAGTCCCCCATGCAGAGTACATTCTGTGCCCTTGCCACCCTCAATGCTTCCTTCGGGGAGTGGCGGGGGGCTTGTACATAGATGGTAATCAGCAGGCGGTTTCCTTGCCCATGTTTGACCTGATGCGATGAGACTTTATGGGGTCTGGAATCAATGTTGAGCAATCCCAGGGCAACTCCCTCATGACTTTATATCACTGCGCCACCACCTCTAGTGGGTCTGTCCTGCCGATGCGACAGGACATACCCAGGGATGGTGTGTAGGGTATGATTCTGTGAGTATGACCATGTTGCTTGACTAGTCTGTGAGACAGCTCTCCCAATTTTGGCACAAGCCACCAGATGTTAGTAAGGAGGACTTTGCAGGGTCAACAGGGCCAGCTGGATGTGCCAATTGTCATTCCAGTGCATAGGTCAATGCCAGGTGGTCCGGCCAGTTCCATCTGGCAGATGGGTTCAACTAAATGGCTTGCTTAGGCCATTTCAGAGGGCATTTAAGAGTCAACCACATCACTGTGGGCCTGGAGTCACATGTAGGCTGGACCAGGTAAGGATGGCAGATTTCCTTCCTAAAGGACATTAGTGAACCAGATGGATTTTTATGATAATCGACAGTGGTTTCGTGGTCACCATTAGACTAGCTTTTAACTCCAGAATTATTAAGGCAGGTGGGGAGGCGGTGGCATAGTGGTATCATCACTGGACTAACCATTCAGAGACCCAGGGTAATACTCTGGAGGCCAGGGTTCAAAACCCAGCATAGCAGATGGTGAAATTTTTAAAAATCTGGAATTAAAAGTCTGATGATGACCATGAAACCATTGCCGATTGTCATAAAAACCCATCTGGTTCACTAATGTCCTTTAGGGAAGGAAATCTCCCGTCCTTATCTGGTCTGGCCTGGCCTACATGTGACTCCAGACCCACAGCAATGTGGATGACTTTTAAATGCCCTCTGAACAAAGGCAATTAGGGATGGGCAATAAAAGCTGGCCTAGCCAGTGACGCCCACACCCCATGAACAAATTTTTTAAAAATTGAACTTAAATTCCATCAACTGCCATAGCAGGATTTGAACCCATGCCCCCAGAGCATTAGCTGGGGCCTCTGAATTACTAGTCCACTACGCCACCATCTCCCCCAAAACATAAAAAGACAGAACATTCACAGATGGATGTCATTTGGCCCATTGCACCTCTGCCAGTCAAAAACGAGCTATCCACTCTAATCCCACTTTCCAGCCCTTGATCCACAGCCCTGTTACTGACAACACTTGAAGTGTGTATCCAAGAATTTTTTGAATGCGCTGGGGGTTTCTGCCTCTACCATCCTTTCAGGCAGTGAGTTCCAAACCCCAACCACCCTCTGAAAAAATTTCTCCTCAACTTCCCTCTACCCATTACTTTAAATCCATGTCCCCAGTTATCAATCTCTCTGCTAATGGAAACAGGTCCTTCCTCTCCACTCTATCTAGGCCCCTCATAACTTTATTCACCTCATTTAAATCTCCCCTCGCCTCATTATGCCAAATTATATTTTTTGGGGCTATTTGATGAGAAAACAGCATCAGCCTCTCACTGAATATCTGTTTGCAAGAATGTGATTGGTTCCTCCTTTTGTGACAGGAGTTTATGTTTTGAGACAGAGTAACGTGTTTGTGCATTTAGGTACTTTGATTGGCCAAAACATTACATCCACCAACACCAAGCAATTAAACTTTGTACCAAGTAAAGATTCTCAAGGCCTTCCCGGGCCCAAGTAGCACATCATACACGGGCCTGTTACAAAACATTGTAATTATACAGATTAACAGAACTTGTTTAGTTATTCTTGGGATGTTGCTGTTGCTGGAAAGGCCAACATTTATTGCCCATCCCTGGATGCCCTTTGAGAAGGTGGTGATAGGTCTTCTTGCCACATTTCACCATATTACAACACTGCCTACACTTCAAAAGTACCATCTTGAAAGGGGCTATATAAATACTTTCTATCTTGCCCCGCACCTGCTGTAAGCACAACCTGAGAAGATAACCTTCCCTTTTACAGTCAAATGTTGCAACGTTTAATGTTGTCAGAGTTCAATGGCTGACCTGTGGCATTCAATGTTGGTGTGACTGTGGAGTTCGCCGTCGTGTGTGTGGTGGGGGCTAGGGTCGACAGTGTGCTATTAGGACTGGAGGTAGAGGCTACAATGTTGGTCTGGTTGGCCGCAGTTGTCTGGGTGCCATTTGCAGCCAACGGGGTCACGGTGGTGTTTACAACCGTGCTCGCATTTTCTGATCCACTGGGAGGCACATTTGGCGTTGTGTTGGGCACTCCGGTTGTGTTGGCGGTTGTTACGTTGGGCACTTTTGTTGCGTAGGAATTTGTTATGTTGGGTGTTCCTGTCGTGCTGGCTGTTGGTATTACGCTGGACGTTTGTGTCATGCTGATGGTCGTGGGGGCTGTGGCCTGGTTCTTGTTTTCTGTAGCGGTTGATGGAGCTGGAGTGATAGTAGACCCTGAGGAAATAAAATCAAATTAAGAACCGACAAGCGCCTAATTCATCAAAGGGGCTGTTGTCAGTAAGGCAAGACATTCTCTTTAACATCGGAAGCACACGTGGAGCAACAACAATTTGCATTTATATAGCACCTTTAACATAGTAAAACTTCCCAGGGCACTTCATAGGAGTGTTATCAAGCAAAATTTGACAACAAACCACATAGGCAATATTAGGACAGGTGACTGAAAACTTGCTCAGAAAAGTTGGTTTTTGGAACTTCTTAAAGGAGGAGAGAGAGGCAGGGAGACTTTGGAAATGCAGCAGCCAATTTGCACACAGCAAGATCCCACAAACATCAATGTGATACTAATCTATTTGAAGGTGCTGGTTGAGGGATAGACATTGGAGACAAGGTAGAATTCCCCTGTTCTTCTCCGAGTTGTGTTATAGGATCGTTTTGTGTCTACCTGAGAGGGCAGATGTGATCTGGGTTTAACGTCTCATCTGAAAGTTAAAGGCCAACATTTTATTATTATTGTTCTGACATAAGGTCATCGTCCTGAAGCATTAACTCTGCTTCTCCCTCTGCAGGTGCTGATTAAAATTAAGGCCAAATTGTTTAGATAATCTAATCGTTATCACACTTTTTCCCTTTATTCTTTCATGGGATGTGGGCATCACTGGCAAGGCCAGCATTTGTTTCCCATCCCAAATTGCCCTTGAACTGGGTGGTTTGCTAGGATATTGCAGAGGACAACTAAGAGTCAATCACAATTGCTGTGGGTCTGGAGTCACATGTAGGCCAGACCAGGTAAGGAAGGCAGATTTCCCTCCCTAGAGGAGGTTAGTGAACCAGATGGGTATTTACAATGATTGGTGACATTTGTCATGCTCACCATTACTGGGGCTAGGGTTGCTGTTTGTTAGATCTTGCCATGCATAAAATCAAGCTCAAGAAGCTGGACACAATATTCACAAACATTCACTCCCTCCACCACCAACACACCGTAGCAGCAGTGTGTACCATCTACAAGATGCACTCAGGAATTCACCAAGGCTCCTTAGACAGCACCTTCCAAACCCACGACCACTACCATCTACAAGGACAAGGGCAGCAGACACATGGGAACACCACCACCTGGAAGTTCCCATCCAAGTCACTCACCATCCTGACTTGGAAATATATCATCGTTCCTTCACTGTCGCTGGGTCAAAATCCTGGAACTCCCTCCCTAACAGCACAGTGGGTGTACCTACATCACATAGACTGCAACAATTCAAGAAGGCGAAATCACAGCAACAGCAGGCGCACCAAAAAAATCATCTTTGTGATTTAGATTGGATTTGAGGTCTTTTTTGCCTTATCATATGCAATTTGTTAACAATTGTAGAACTGTGTTTTTGCTGCCCATTATATTACTGAAGGTAATGCCTCAGATAGGGTGCAATGAAGGTCCACTAGACTGATTCCTGGGATAGCAGAGTTGTCCGCGGAGCAGAGATTGAGATAAATGGGCCTATGTTCTCTGGAGGTTAGAAACATATATAATTCTTAAGGGGCTTGACATGGTCGATGCTGAGAGGCTGCTTCCCCCTGACTGGAGAGTCTAGAACGAGGGGAGACAGTCTCAGGATAAGGGGCTGACCATTTGGGACTGAGATGAGGAGAAATTTCTTCACTTAGAGGGTTGTGAAACTTTGGAATTCACTTCCCCAGACGGCGGTGGATGCTCAGTCAATGAGAATATTCAAGACTGAGATCGACAGATTTCTGGGCACCAAGGGAATGGAGAGAAATGGGGATGGATGGGAAAGTTGGCAGCCATGATCTTATTGAATAGCAGAGCAGGCTTGAAGGGTTGAATGGCCTACTCTTGCTCCTTTTTTTTAATGTCCTTATACTTGTCCAATGCCATTGAGAACTCTAATCTCATCAGAGAAATCTGTTGGAGGGAGAGGTGACTCAGTGCTTTGCTCCTATGGGTCACACTGGTGTATACATGCCTATGTAAAGAGGTTGCCAACTACAGGAGCTTTCAACACCTGACCCACTCGCCTCGCTTCCAATCTGCCTCATCCCATCCTCTTGCCATCCCACAACCAATTGGAAAGTGAAACTCTGCACTTTTCAAATGACTCTTGACTGTCAGTCACACAACCTTTATTTCCTCATTGCTAAAGTTTGCTTTTCTATTTTCTCTCCTGCTACCCAAATCCAAATCTCTGCTGCCTGACCTAACTCGCACTAAGTTGCATTCGCAAATCACTCCCTGTACTTGCTGACCCATCTCAAGGGCAATTAGGGCTGGATAACAAATGCTGGCCTTGCCAGTGATGTCCTCATCCCATAAAAGAATAAAAGAAAACATTGTCTCCTGGTCCAGCAACACCTCGATTTTAAAATTCTCATTGTTTTCAAATCCCTCCCATGTCCTTACCCCTCCCTATTTCTGTGATCTCCTCCAGCCCCTACAACCCTCCCTATCTCTGTAACCTCCTCCAGCCACAAAACCCTCCAAGATCTCTGCGCTCCTTCAATTCTGGTCTTTTGAGCATTCCTGATTTTAATCCCTCCACCACTGGCTGTGCCTTCAGCTGTCAAGGATCTAGGTTCTCAAATTGTCTCCCTAAGCCTCTTTCCTCTCTCTCCTCCTTTAAAATACTCCTTAACATCAACCTCTCTGACCAAGCTTTTAGTCACCTCTCCCAATATCTCCTTATATAGTTCAATGCCAAGTTTTGTCTGATTAGGATTCCTGTGAAACACCTTGGAGGTTTCACTATGTTAAACATGCTATATAAATGCAGATTGTTGGACTGCCTCTGCCATATGCCCCATGTAATGTATCAAAATTAATGTTTAATTCCTGGACTCGCCAGGAACTCCAGGAAGTGTTGGCAATCCCAGCTCCATGGAGTTAGATCGATGTGTTCATTAATTTTTAAACACACCTCAAATACAAATACATCTTGATGTTCTGATGTAAGATTGTGCAACAATGCTAAAAATAACCTCTTTTCAAATGTCCAGCCCCAAGACTTAGAAACGCAAACAAAAGATACCTAAACTTTGTAATAATTATGCAATAATGACTAAACGATCTTTCTTGGTAATATTGGTTGAGGAATAAACATTGGCGAGGAAATCGAGGCAAATCCTCCTGGCTCTTCATTGAATGAGCAGCTGTGGAATTTTTCACGTCCACCTGAAACAGCTGAGGGGCCCTCGGTTTAAAAGACAACACTTCCAAGTGCAGCAGCCCCTCAATGGAGGGCCAGTCTCAATTTTTGCTTAAATCTCTGAAGGAGGACCTTGAACCTAAAACTTCTGACTCAGAGGCAAGAATGTTATCCACTGACCCACAAAAGTGGTATACAATTTGACCCAGAGCCTTCACCCCATGATTAAATTCCAGTCTGTAACTCCTTCCTTGTATCTGTTATTTTACATATAAACACCAGAAACCCTAGATTAGATTCCAGTCTGTAATGTGCTCCTGGGTATCTGTTATTTTACATATAAATCCCTGAACTCATTGATTAGATTATAGTCTGTAACTCACTCCCAGGTACCTGTTATTCCATATATAAACCACCCGAACCCCTCAGTTAGATTCCAGTCTGTAACTCACTCTGGAATCTAATCAATGGGTTCAGGAGTGTATACATAGAATCGTTTATATATGGAATATAGAATAATAAATATCAGGTAGTGAATTACAGACCAGAATCTATTCAAGGGGTTTGGGTTGGTTTATATATAGAATAACAGATAACTGGGAGTGTGTTACAGACTGGAATCTAATCAAGGGGTTCGGTGGTTTATAAATAGAATAACAAATACCCAGGTGTGAGTTACAGACTGGAATCTGTTATTCTATACATAAACCACTAAAAACCCCTCCATTACATTCCAGCCTGTAACTCACTCCCAGGTATATGTTATTCTAAATATAAACCCCTGAACCCCTCGATTAGATTCCAGTCTGTAACTCACTCTGGGGTATCTGTTATTTTGCATATAACCCACATCAACCCCCCCACCGCACCCCCCCCCCCCCCCACCCCCCTCACCCCATTAGATTCCAGACTGTAACTCACTCCTAAGGATTTGTTATTCTGTATATAAACCACCCCTGAACCCCTCGATTAGATTCCAGTCTGTAACTCACTCTGGGATCTAATCAATGGATTCAGGGGTGCATATATAGAATCGTTTATATACAGAATATAGAATAATAAATATCAGGTAGTGAATTACAGACCGGAATCTTTTCGAGAGGTTCGAGTTGGTTTATATATAGAATAACAGATACCCCAGAGTGAGTTACAGACTGGAATCTGTTATTCTATATATAAACTACCCTGAACCCCTCGATTAGATTCCAGTCTGTAACTCACTCCCGGGTATATGTTATTCTCTCTATAAACCCCTGAACCCCTCGATTAGATTCCAGTCTGTAACTCGCTCCGGGGTATCTGTTATTCCATTTATAAACCATCCTGAACCCCTCGATTAAATTCCAGCCTGTAACTCACTCCTGGGCTATCCCGCAGTTTCTAAACAGTTTGGTTCTGATTCAGGAAGTTTGATCGTAATTAACAAGACAAGAGTTAAAAGGTGAATTTGGATTTCTACATTAATGAGAGGAATCAGGAATAATTTCAAACCAAACACTTCACCGAGGAGCACCACTTAAATCATTATTTCCTGTGCGGGAAACGCTAAAGCGATGTGAAATTGAAGGAAAACATTTGGAAAGAATTATAAGTTCATCAATGAGAAATTTCCACAATGAGAAACTGAAAGAATCTGAATGGTTTTGTCGCAAATCTTTTTTACAATTTGAAGTTGCAGAAGTGTTGATTAAAAAAATCTCATCTTTTTGACACGTCAACATTGTTTAGCCTTCCTTAAAACTTCCTTCAAAGTTTTGTTTGGAGTGGAGACGAACACAAAGCAACAAAACACATAAAAAATGCTGATTGACTCACTCTGTGAATACGCGAGGCCAACGCAGAGACAAAGATAAAAGATTCCCATTGCTTTTCGTGCCATCTCTTGAAGCCAGGTGCCCCGTCTTCCTGCCGGACATTTAAAGGTGTTCAACCAATATTTTCATAAGAATCTGCGCTGCTCGCCCTTAAAGCGAGGATGCTCCCGCTTCTCCAGGTCTCTGGAAATGTGGCAGTGTGCCCCCTGCTGTCTAGAACCTGCCATTGCTTGTACAGATGGAATTCAGCAAAAAAAACCCCGCAACAATGCACCTGTTCCCAGGAAAAACCCACATCCAGCACCAGTAGTTCCTAACCGCACCCCCCCCCCCCCCACCCCCAGTACTCGCTCCCCAATCCCTGACCCGCAAGGGCCTGCCTCCCTCAGTCCCTCAGCCCTCAATCTCTCCCCCTCAGTCCCTCACTCCTCAGTCCATCAGCCCCCATTCCCTCCCATTGTCTCTCCCCCAGTCCCTCATCCCCCAAGTCCCTACACCCAAGAGCCTCACACCCCCGTCCCTCCTCCTCAATCGCTCCCCCAGTCCCTCTGTCAGTCCTTCACCCCCTCACTATGACCCCTCAGCCCCTCTCCCCAGTCCCTCCTCCTCAATCGCTCCCCCAGTCCTTCTGCCAGTCCCTCACCCCCCCAGTACCACCTCCTCAGCCCCTCTCCCCAGTCCCTCCTCCTCAATCACTCCCCCAGTCCCTCTGCCAGTCTCTCACCCCCTCAGTATGACCCCCTCAACCCCTCTCCCCCAGTCCCTCCTCCTCAATCGCCCCCAGTCCCTCTGCCAGTCCCTCACCCCCTCAGTTCCACCCCCTTAACCCCTCTCCCCCAGTCCCTCATCCCCACCCCCTGTTGAAATCCCAAGCTAGCTGTCAGTTGAGGACGAGCTGCTCCACAAGACTTCGGAACTGAGATCAAAACCAGTTCTTGAACTCCAAGTGCTGGAGAATCTGCGTCTGCTCCATTTTCTTCACTGAAAGTCCATGATATGATTTTAAACATTTAATCAGATGTGCATGTTCAATCAGAGGAAGGAGATCATTTAAAGAACTCAAGTACTTGTGTCTCAGTGCCGAGGGCTGTGAGTTCTGATATAGTCAGACGTGGGTTTGTAACTTTCAACATCGGAGTTCTCTATATGAGTTGCAGATTGGATGGAATATGACACTTCAACCTCTCCCTTCCCATGTTAGACCCTCTTCCCCCATCCCTAGTCACATCCCCTACTCCAACCCCCTTCCCCCACCCTGAGTAGCCCTCCCTATCCCGATTCCCTGACACCCCCACCACTGCCAATCCCTAGCCATCTTCCCTCCCTCAATATCTCCTCTCCTACCCCCAGGTCCAGCAACTTCCCCCTTGTGAAACTCCTCCCCATCCCAACATATAACCCCAATCTGCATCAACTTGCTCTCCACAACGCACCTTTGCCCATCCCCGGTAAGCCCCGACCTCCAGAAAGTTCCCCTCCCCAACAACCCCTCCCCCACCTCCAGAAAGTTCCCCTCCCCGACAACCCCTCCCCCATCTCCAGAAAGTTGCCCTCCCTGACAATCCCTTCCCCACCCGCAGAAGGCTCACCTCCCCAACATACCCTCCCCATCACCTTGAGTAGGTGAATTTTGTGTAGCCTCCCTCACCCACAGCAACGCCCTCTCCACTACCACTTCCTCCTCCCCATCCCCTCCTCCTCAACCGCTCCTACTCCAGTCACCTACCCCCTAGAGCCACCTGCTTCCTCCATCGTCAGCAACCACTCCCCCTCCACCGACCACCCCACTCCTCACCCTGTGTCACTGCACTGTGCCTTCATGTGATACTTGAACCTTCACCGAGACTTTGTTAAGAGTCCTTCCCCTCACCAAGTTTCCCCCTTAGTTGGGTCAGTGTCACCCCTGTTCCAAGTGGGCTGCGGTCTTGCGATCAAAACTCTTTCCTGCTCGGAAATAGGGGCCGACCTTTGAATTTGGGCCAGAGTGGAGGGTGATTTATTTACACCTAATAGTATTACATGGAAAATCTTTTAAAACAACAGCAACTGGCACTTTTATATCACTTTCAATGTAACGCAACGGTTGGTTATCCCGGTTCTGTTGTTTGTGTTGTGTAAGATTGAGCAAGGATCTGATGATCTTTGAAATATTAATGGCTGTAATTTAGCATAAACCCTGGTTACCATTGGGTGCATTACTTTAATTATAGATAGGTGTAACATAACCATGCCAATGCCCCTAGGAGACCGATGTAGCAGAGTCAATCATTTATTTAGGAGCTTGCTGAGTGATACAAAATCAAATCAATCCAAGCCTGTACATTTCAAAAACATTAAAGTCCATATTAATAAATGGTGCAGCCATCTAAAGGTTTACAGCGCTCACATTTGTAAAGAATCCCAATAGACCAAACCCCTTCCCATTCATTCCTATTATATAGAATCTCAATGAACAAACCTCTTTCTACTCATACCCAATACACAGAATCCCGAGTGATTAAATCTGTTCCCATTCACTCCCATTGAACAGATCTGAATGAACCAAGTCTTGCGCCCATCATGTAGAATTCCAATGGACCCAAGCCCTTCCCATTCACTCTCGTTGTACAGAATTCCAATGAACCAGACCCTTTCTCATTCATTGCATTGTTGGCAATTTTAAGGGACCAAACACTTCACAATACTGCAGATTATAAATAGACTAAATCCCCTCACACTCACATAATAGTGTAGTAAAAACTGGGAGATGGTGGTTGTATTGCTGGCATAATTGGAAGGGTTTGCAGGTTGATAACCTGTTTGATCATTTTACAAAGGCACCCTTGATGGCCATCAGGTCCTGGAGTGGGACGTGAACCCAGAGCTTCCGGCTCAGAGGCAGGGACACCACCCATTGCGCCACAAGACCTCCTCCAATTCCACCTTGGCAACTGAGAATTAAAATTCACTTAACATTAATCTGGAATAAAAATCTAATATTAGCAATGGTGACCATGAAACTACCAGATTGTTGTAAAAACCCACATGGTTCATTAGGGAGGGTAATCTGCTGTCCTTACCCAGTCTGGCCTACATGTGACTCCAGACCTATACAATGCGGTTGATTCTTAACTGCCCTCTGAACAAGTTGTATTCAAAAAGTCGGCATCATCTTCTCAAGGCTGATTAGGGATGGGCAATGAATGCCAGCAGCACCCACATCCAATAAATGATATAAAGCTTCCATTGTAAGTCTAAAACAACCCCAGAATATTATCGGGGAACTAGAATGATGTATTCAACAGCTCAGTTGAACTCTGTGACAACAGATGAGTTCATACTAAGAGCTTTGGTTATTTCTCACAAGTGGTTCTAGTTACTGAGCAGAGCCAGATCAACCCAGGTTTTCAAGGATAAATGTTTATGAAGAGAAGAAGTCTGTGGGTTACTCCTAAAGGAGAACAGGCCTTATCTTGTATTGTCTTCTTGTTATTAATTAAGGCCAGAGAGAATAAAAGCAAGTCTGGTTACCATCAAGTAATTAAAGTTTGCACATTTTATTTAATTACGAAATGGTAATGGGAAGGGCTTGGGTCCATTGGAATTCTACATGATGGGCGCAAGACTTGGGTCATTCAGGTCTGTTCAATGGGAACAGATTAATTGACCTGTCAGACTAAGCAGGTTTGCCAAAAATTAATCTTTGGAATGAAACAATTAGTCAGGTACCAGACAGTTCAACCTTCTCAAGGGCAATTAGGGATGGGCAACAAATGCTGGCCTAGCCAATGACAGCCTGTGAAAAGATTTTTAAAAAGCGGTTGAGAAAGGAGGACTTATTTTGTCAAATTAAATGAAGAAGTGATTGTGCTCTTGACATCGAAAACAGATGGTGTTGAAGACAAAGAGGAGGAAGGTTCAGGGAGGCTGTGATTAATCAGGAGCAGGATTCTGAAGATTAATAAAAGGAAGTGTTTAAAAAATGGATCCCTTGTAAACACAGACAAGACATAAGAGAAAAGGTTTGATGCTGAAGTAGATTTGATGCAGAAATTTAAAGCATACTGTCTGATATGTAACATTTGATTTTTTTTCTACAAACTGAAATGTAATTAGCCTTAGACTAATTGGAACTCTGGAGACAGTGCAGAGGACATTTACAGGAATGTTGCCAGGGCTTGAAAATTGTAGCCATGAGGAGAGTTTGGATAGGCTGGGGTTGTTTTCCTTAGAATAGGGGAGGCTGAGGGGTGACCTATGACCAAGGGAGGCCAAGGTGTACAAAATTATGAGGGGCCTAGAAAAGGCAGACAGGAAAGACTTGTTTTCCCTAGCTGTGGGGTCAATTACCAGGGGGTATAGATTTAAGGTGATTGATAGAAGAACTAGAGGGGACATGAGGAAAAACCTTTTCACCCAGAGGATGGTGGGCGTCTGGAATTCACGGCCTAAATTGGTGGTTGAGGCTGATAAACTCAGTTCATTTAAAAGGTGCCTGGATCTGCATCTGAAGTGCTGTAACCTGCAAGGCTATGGACCAGGTGCTGGAATGTGGAATTAAAAATGAGCAGCTAGTTTCTTTTTTCTCTTATTGGCTGGTGCAGACACGATGGGCTGAATGGCCTCTTTCTGCACCGTAACTTTTCTATGGAGCCAGCGGAACAGAAGCAAATAACAAAAGCTTTGATTTATAGACCACCTTAAACATGGTAAAGCTTCCCAAGGCGCTTCTACAGGAGCGATTATCAAACATAATTCGACGGCGAGTCACATAAGGCAATGACCGAAAGTTTAGTCAAAAGGGTTGCTTTCAATGAGCTTTCAAAGGAAGAAATAAATACAGAGGTTTAGGGAGGGAATTCCAGAGTTTAGGATCAAAGCAGCTGAGAGCTTGGCTGCCAATGGTGGAGCCATTAAAATCAGGGATGCACAAGAGGCCAGAATTGAAGAAGTGCAGGTTTCTCAGTTATAGGGCTGGTGGAGGTTACATAGATAAGGAGGGGCAAGGCCATGGAGGGTTCAAAACAAGGATGAAAAGTATTTTGGGCCCAAGCTCTAACTTGTAACATTTGTTGATAATGTTATGTTCTTATTAATTAAATTGTGGCCAAAGGATCCAAGTATTTTCATAATCCATTACAATAATTAAACTTGAAATTGGAAATTGTAGCTTTTACTCACAGAATTGGGGCTCTTTATAGAGAAGGTTAAGAGTAAATCAAACAGAGGAATATAATTCTGGAAAGTTTTGGGAGGATATGCAATGAAAGATTGTCTCCCCTGGCTGGTGAATCTGGAACCGAGGGGCACAGATTGAGAGCCCCCAGGTCGTAGAATGAAGGAAACAAAGGGTTTTCACACAGAGAGTTGTTAGAATGGGGAAAGTTTTGTAATAAGGGGCTATTGAGGTAAGGAGTGGAAGATCATTTAAAAGGTGATTCAATAGGTGTTGAAAAAAGGAAAACATAAAATAATATGAGGAAAAAGCAGGGGGTTAGAGTTGACAACTCCATGTGAGGAGCTAGTACTGACAAAGGCACAATAGACCAAATGGCCTTCTTTGTGCTGATGGTAAGTCTGTGATTCCAACTCACTGAAACTTCAGGTTATGATGACTTGAATCCACAGGATCGAAGATGCATTCCGTTAACTGTGTATTCACTAACATTAATATCAGTATTCTTTATTTAATATCAGTTAGTTGTATTGTAGTTCCTATTCAATGGAACTCTTATCTCTGTGTCAGAGTGTCAAGGGATTGAATCCCACTCCAATTACTTGAGCACAGAAGCTGAGACTTGCAAGGCAATACTGAGGGAGCACTGCACTGACAGAGGAGCCCAATTTTCTGATGGTTCGGGTCCTATGACTGGATTCCTCTTTGTGTTCTCAACCACTGTCTCCAAAAGAGCTCTATCGATCAAGGGGCTTAACAGTTCACACCAGAACACAGAACAGTAGGCGAGGTACAACTGTGTAGTGGCTATATTACTGGGCTAGTAACCTAGGGAATGTGAGTTCCTAATCGCACCAGGGAAGTTTTTGAGCATTTGAATTCAGTTTTAAAAATCCAGTAATAACAAAACTGCCAAAAATGTCATAAAATTGTCATAAAAACCCAACTGGTTCACTAAGTCCTCCAGGGAAGGAAATCTGTTGTCCTAACCCAGTCTGATGATTCCCACTGGCCTGGAAAGCCATTCAGTTGTGGAAAACTATTAGCTGTGGTTTCATAAAGGGAGGAAGCACATACTGATAATTAATTGAAGAAAAGTAGTTGAGTGATCCTGTGTACTATCCGTTTCTGCAGACCATAGGCAGCATTAATGGAAGGAGCCACCAGGTGGCAGTAAGCTATGACAAGGAACTGCAGAGGAACAGGAAGAGGCCATTCAGCTGATTGAGCCTCTTCCGCCATTCGATGAAATCATGGCTGATCTGTAGCCTAATTCCATATACCCACCTTTGCCCTATATCTTGTAATAAAATTATTAATTAACATCTATCAATCTTACATTTAAAATGAACAAATGATCCAGCATCAATTGCCATTTGCAGAAGAGCGTTCCAAACTTCTCCTATCCTTTAGTGTAGGAGTATTTCCTAATTCCATTCCTGAAAGTTTTAGGTCTGGACTCCTCAACCAGCAGAAAGAGTTTCTCTCAATCTACACTATTGGTCTTTTTTTATTCATTCACGGGATGTGGGTGTCGTTCGCTAGGCCAGCATTTATTGTCCATCCCTTGTTCAGAGAGCGTTTAAGAGTCAACCACGTTGCTGGAGTCACATGTAGGCCAGACCAGGTAAGGACGGCAGATTTCCTTCTCTAAAGGAAATTAGTGAACCAGATGGGCTTTTAACAACAAGTGACAATGGTTTCATGGTCATCATTAGACTTTTAATTCCAGATTTTTATTGAATTCAAATTCCACCATCTGCCGTGGCAGGATTTGAACCCTGGTCCCCAGAGCATTAGCCTGGGTCTCTGAATTACTAGTCCAGCAACAATGTGACAACCACACCATCACCTCCCCAATGTCCTTCCTTCATTGTCATAAAGATATCAATGTAGATAAGGTTATTGGAAATTATTTTAAATTGAACTTGTAGTAGGGTCTGTGTCTGTGGGTGTGAGTGTGGGTATCTTAATTGGATTAGAACCAGCTAGTCTGGGTGCTTTAATGTATAGTAATTTTGAGATAAACAGTGAGGTACAGGGTACATTTGCATTTTTTTAAATAAACCATTCAAAGTCTGGGGGTGAAACAGGAAAGGTGACCGAACCATGGCTTACAAAGGAAATTAGAGATAGTATTAGATCCAAGGAAGAGGCATACAAATTGGCCAGAAAACACAACAGACCTGAGGATTGGGAGCAGTTTAGAATTCAGCAAAGGAGGACCAAGGGATTGATTAAGAAAGGGAAAATAGAGTACGAGAGTAAGGTTGCAGGGAACATAAAAACTGACTGTAAAAATTTCTGTGAAGAGAAAGATATTGGTGAAGATAAATGTAGAAGCCTTACAGTCAGAAACAGGGGAATTTATAATGGAGAACAAAGAAACGGCTGAACAACTAAATACATATTTTGGTTCTGTCTTCACAAAGGAGGACACTAATAATATACCAGAAATGTTGGGGAACACAGGGTTTAGTGAGAAGGAGGAACTGAAAGAAATCAGTATTAGCAGGGAAATGATATTGAGGAAATTGATGGGATTGAAGGCCAATACATCCCCAGGGTCTGATAATTTACATCCCAGAGTACTTAAGGAAGTGGCCCTAGAAATAGTGGATGCATTGGTGGTCATCTTCCGAGATTATAAAAATTCTGGAACAGTTCCTACAGATTGGAGGGTAGCTAATGTAACCCCACTATTTAAAAAGGGAGGTAGAGACAAAACAGGGAATTATAGACTAGTCAGCCTGACGTCAGTAGTGGGGAAAATTCTAGAGTCCATTATAAAAGATTTAATAGCTGAGCACTTTGGAAACAGTGGCAGAAACGGACAGTGTCAACATGGATTTATGAAGGGGAAATCATGCTTGACAAATCTACTGGAATTTTTCAAGAATGTAACTAGTAGAGTTGATGAGGGGGAGCCAGTGGATGTGGTTTATTTGGACTTTCAGAAGGCTTTCGACAAAGTCCCACATAAGAGATTAGCGTGTAAAATTAAAGTGCATGGGATTGGGGGTAGTGTATTGAGATGGTAGAAAACTGGTTGGCAGATAGGAAACAAAGAGTAGGAATAAACGGATCTTTTTCCGAATGGCAGGCAGTGACTAGTGGGGTATCACAGGGATCGGTGCTTGGAACTCAGCTATTCACAATATATATTATTGATTTAGATGAGGGAACTAAATGTAATATCTCCAAATTTGCAGATGGCACAAAGCTGGGTGGGAGGGTGAGCAGTGAGGAGGATGCAGAGATGCTTCAGTGTGATTTGGACAAGCTGAGTGAGTGGGCAAATGCATGGCAAATGCAGTATAATGTGGATAAATGTGAGGTTATCCACTTTGGTAGCAAAAACAGGAAGGCAGATTATTATCTGAATGGCTATAAATTGAGAGAGGGGAATGTGCAACGAGACCTGGGTGTCCTTGTACACCAGTTGCTGAAGGTAAGCATGCAGGTGCAGCAGGTGGTAAAGAAGGCAAATGGTATATTGGCCTTCATAGCGAGAGGATTCAAATACAGGAGCAGGCATATCTTGCTGCAAATATACAGGGCCTTGGTGAGACCACACCTGGAATATAGTGTGCAGTTTTGGTCTCCTTATCTGAGGAAGGATGTTCTTGCTATAGAGGGAGCGCAGCCAAGGTTTACCAGACTGTTTCCTGGGATGGCGGGACTGACATCTGAGGAGAGATTGAGTCGGATAGGATTATATTCGCTGGAGTTCAGAAGAATGAGGGGGGATCTCATAGAAACCTATAAAATTCTAACAGGACTAGACAGGGTAGATACAGGAAGGATGTTCCTGAAGGTGGGGGAGTCTAGAACCAGGGGTCACAGTCTGAGGATACGGGGTAGACCATTTAGTACTGAGATGAGGAGAAATTTTCCCACCCAGAGAGTGGTGAGCCTGTGGAATTTGCTACCACAGAAAGTAATTGAGGCCAAAACATTGTATATTTTCAAGAAGGAATTAGATATAGCTCTTTGGGCAAAAGGGATCAAAGGATATGGGGAGAAAGCGGGAGCAGGCTATTGAGTTGGATGATCAGCCATGATCATAATGAATGGTGGAGCAGGCTCAAAGGGCCGAATGGCCTACTCCTGATCCTATTTTCTATGTTTCTATGCTTCTATGAAATATTGCACCTAGCTAGGAGACACCAAGCTATATCTGTATATTACTAATACAATTGGTACTGTGAAAGAGGTTTTATTGTTAGAAGAGTTGGAGTTCAAAGGGCCCTTAACATAATGTAACATCCCAAGGCACTGCACAGGAGCACTCGAAAACAAAATTTGACACCGAACTGCAAAAGGAGATATTTGGTCAGACAACCAAAAGCTTGGTCAAAGAGGGAGGTGTTAGGGACTGTCTTTAAAGAGAAGAGAGAGTTCGAGAGGTAGAGAGGATTAAGGAGGGAATTCCAGGCCTAGGGGCCCAGGAAGCCACCAATGATGAAACAATTAAAATTAAGACTGCACAAGAGACCGGTATTGGAGGAGTGCTGAGATCTCGGAGGGTTGTGGGGGTGGAGGAGATTCCAGAGATGAATGGGGTGGGTGGGTAGTGAGGCCATGGGAAAAAACCCAGGAGAAAAAAAATGAGGACGATGAAAAGTTGAGTGTTTTTCTCAATTTTAACCACTTCAATTTATAAGTGACAAAAATAGTGCAGGTAGGAAAGAAAGCTAGCTTAACTGGGGAGGGGAGGGGGTGCAAGTGGTACAGGGGCGGGGGGTACAGGGGGCTGGTGGGGGGGGTGCCGTGGAGAGTGGGGCAGGGTGGGAGGGCAGCAGCATGGGGAGGAGGTGGAGGAGGCTGTCCAAGATGTTGTGGGGAGGGTTTGGTTGGGGTAAGGGTGGGAGGTCATGCGTTGAAAGTGTCTGGAATATGTTGAACCAGACTCGGTGAGTCTCCCAGGAACAAATCCCAGGATCGGGGCAGTGAGTGAGATGGAGGCATCTGAAAAAAAACTCACCAACAGTTTCTGCCTGATTGTAATTGTTTTTCACAAACAGTGTAAGTGTCACCACTCCAGGACTAGAATCGATGGTCCACCCGTTGCTCTGTCCCCACAGGGGTTATATCAAAGGCGAACTTGAGACAGTCTTGAACCTTGTAATTCTCAATGGTGCCAAACCCAATCCGTTTGCTGAAGGAAGGTGATATGGATAAATCAGGAATGGGAAGATCAGATACTCCCCTCATCTCAGCGTCCAGTGACCCTGCACAGCTCCCTCCCATTCAGCTCTCATCACTCCTAATGTAACTGACCACAGAAAAACCAACAGCAACCATAGAATCAGAGAATAGTTACAGCAAAGAAGGAGGCCATTTGGCCCAATGAATCCATGTCAGTTCTCTGCATAACCAATTTAGCTAGTCCCACTCCCCACCATTTTCCCGTAATCCTGCAAGCATCCTTTTCCTTCAGGTGCTCATTCAATTCCCTTTTGAATGCATCGATTGAATCTGCCTCCACCACCATCTCAGGCAGTGCATTCCAGATCCGAACCACTCACTGCCTAAAAACATTCTTCCACATGTTTTCTTTGGTTCTTTGGCCAATCACCTTAAATTGGTGCCTTCTGGTTCTTGATCCTTCAGCCAATTGGAACAGTTTCTCTCTATCTACTCTGTCCAGACCCTTCATGATTTTGAATGCTTCTATCAAATCTCTCAACCTTCCCTTCTCCAAGGAAAACAGTCCCAACTTCTCTAATCTATCCTCATCCCTGGATAAAACTTCTCTGCCATCTCTCCAAAGCCTTCACATTCTTTCTAAAGTGAGGTGTCCAGAACTGGACACAATACTCCAGTTGAGGCTGAATCAGTCGTCTATAAAGACTCACCAAAACCTCTTCTGTACTCTAAACCTCGACTGAGAAATCCCAGCATTCTGTATGCTGTTTTAACCACTTTCTCAACCTGTCCTGCCACCTTCAGGAATTTATGGACATATACTCCCAGGTCCTGCAGTTCCTGCATGCCGTTTAGAATTGAGCCCTTTATTTTATATTGCTTCTCCTCATTGTACCGACCAAAACATATCACATCACACTTCTCATCTCCAGTCTATAGTATAAGGGTATCTGGCACGGCAAGGGTTAATGTGGGACTGGGAAACAGTACTGCCCACGGTGTGATGCAAAGGGACACATGACATAATACTAGAGATAGTTGTGTACTGGACAGAGACCTGTGTAGAAGCACGCATGGAATTAGCTCATAGCTGGGCTGTACCCTGTATATATGTACATAGTTATATGTTATCAATAACCACTTAATGTTCAACCAAAGAAGACTCAGAATTACAGAATCACAGAATTTTAACAGTGCAGAAGGAGGCCATTCGGCCCATCGTGTCTGCTCCGATTCTCCAAATGAACATTATGACCTTGTGCTACTGCCCTGCCTTGTCCCCATACCCTTGCACATTGTTTTATTCAAATAATCATGCAATGCCCTCTTAAATGCCTCGATTGAACCTGCCTCCACCACACTTCCAGGCAGTGCATTCCAGACCTGAACCACTCGTGCGAAAAAGATTTTTCTCACATCACACTTACTTCTTTTGCAAATCACTTTAAATCTGTGCCCTCTCGTTCTTGATCCTTTCACAAGCAGGAACAGATTCTCTCTATCTACTCTGTCCGGCCCCCTCATGATTTTGAACATTTCTATCAAATCTCCTCTTAGCCTTCTTCTCTGCAAGGAGAGCTGTCCCAATCTCTCCATTCTATCTTCGTAACTGAAGTTTCTCATCCCTGGAACCATTTTTGTAAACCTCTTCTGCACTCTCTCCAATGTATTCACATCCTTTCTATAATGTGGCTCCCAGAACTGTACACAATACTCCAGCAGCGGTCTAACGGGTATCTTATACAAATTCAGCATAACCTCCTTGCTCTTGCACACTATGCCCTTATTAATAAAGCCCAGGACACTATATGCTTTATAACTGCTCTCTCCATCTGTCCTGCCACCTTCAATGATCTAAGCATATATACACCCAAGTTTTTCTGCTCCTGCACCCCCTTCAAAATTTCACCCCTTATTTTATGTTGTCTTTCCATGTTCTTCCTACCAAAGTGTATCACCTCACACTTCTCCACATTGAACTTCATCTACCACCTATCTGCCCATCCACCAACTTGTCTATGTCCTTTTGAAGTTCTACACTGTCCTCTGCAGTTTACAATACTCCCAAGCTTCATAACATCTGCAAACTTTGAAATTGTCCCCTGCACACCAAGATCCATATCATTAACATATATCAGGAAAGCAAGGGTCCCAATACCGACCCCTGGGAAACTCCACTACAAACCTTCCTCCAGCCCAAAAAAAATCCATTGACCATTACCCTCTGCTTCCTATTTTTCAGCCAATTTTGTATCCACATTGCTACCAACCCTTTTATTTCATAAGCAATAACTTTTCTCACAAGTCTGTTGTGTGGCACTGTATCAAATGCCTTTTGAAAGTCCATGCACTCCACATCAACAGCATTACCCTCATGAACCTTTTCTGTTACTTTTTCAAAAAATTCCAACAAGTTAGTTAAACACAACTTCCCCTTTAGAAATCCATGCTGGCTCTTTTTTATCAACCCATATTTTTCCACGTGACTACTAATTCTATCCTGAATAATTGTTTCTAGAATCTTGCCCACCACCGAAGTTAAACTGACTGGTCTGTAATTGCTGGGCTTATCCTTATAAACTCTTTTGAACAAGGGCATAATGTTTGCAATTCTCCAGTCCTCTGGCACCTCCCCTGAGTCTAGGGAATACTGAAAAATTATCACCAGTTCCTTTGCAATTTCTACCCTCAATTCCTTCAATATCCTTGGGTGTATCACGTCAGGGGTCCCGGTGCCTTGTCAACTTTAAGTACTGACAGTCTATTCAACGCTTCCTCCTTATCAGTTTTGAACCCTTCCAGTGACAAGAGTTTCCTCGTCTGTCACCATGACCTGGGTGCATCTACCTCCTTGGTAAAGACAGATGCAAAGTATTCATTTAGTACCTCAGCCATGGCCCCTTCATCCATGTATAAATTTCCTATTAGATCCCTAATCGGCCCTGCTCCTCCTTTTACCACCCTTTTATTATTTATATGCCTATAGAAGACTTTGGGATTCCCCTTTATGTTGGCTGTCACTCTTTTCTCAGAATCCCTCTTCCCTTCTCTAATAAACTTTTTCACCTCCCCTTTGAACCTTCTGTATTCCTCTTGGTTCTCAATTGCATTTTCTACCTGACACCTGTCATAAGCACACTTTATCTTCTTTATCTTAATTTCTCTCTTCTTTTTCATTCAGGGAACTCTGGATTTGTTTGCCCTACCTTTCCTTTTTGATGGAATATATCTTGATTGTGCCCAAACCAATTCTTTTTTGGAAGGGAGCCCATTGTTTAGCCACAGTTTTTCCTGCCAATCTTTCATTCCAGTCCATCTGGCCCAGCTCCGTTCGACTTCATCCAAGTCAGCTCTCGTCCAGTTAATTATTCTCATTCTGGATTGTCTATTGTCTTTTTCTATCATCATCCTAAAACCTGCAACACAATGATCACTGTCTCCTAAATGTTCCCCCACTGACACTTGATCTACCTGGCCCACCTCATTTCCAAGAACCAGGTCCAACAGTGCGTCTTTTCTTGTTGGATTAGACACATACTGCTGTAGAAAATTTCCTTGAACACCATCTAGGAACTCTTGCCCCTCTCCACCCTTTATGCTACAACTATCCAAGTCTACATTCAGGTATAATTAAAGTCCCCCATTATAACTACTCTATAATGCTTGCAACTCTCTGCAATTTCCCTGCAGATTTGTTCTTCTACATCCTTCCCACTAGACTGCACTGAGCAATGTAATTGCACTCTCTTTGTTCCTTAGCTCTAGGTAAAGTGATTCTGTCCTTGAACCCTCTGGGACATCCTCTTTCTCCAGCACTGCAATGTTTTCCTTAACCAATTCCCCCACCCGTCCTCCTTTCCTTCCTTTCCTATCTTTCCTGAACACCTTGTACCCAGGAATATTTAACACCCAGTTCTGCCCTTCCTTGAGCCAGGTCTCTGTTATCGCTCAAACATCATATTTCCACATGACAATCTGTGCCTGTAACTCCCCAGTTTTACTTACTACACTCCGTGCATTCACATATGTGCAGAGTAACACTGATTAAGATTTTGTTACTTTCCTCCTCAACCCGACTTCACCTATTAACTTCCTATTCTGTATACTGGTGCTACTTGTCCCTCTTAGTATTTTGTGCACCCTGGTATTCCTCTCTAATATCCTTTCCTGGTTCCCCCACTTCTGCCGAATTAATTTAAAGCTCTCCCAACAGCACTAGCAAAACATCCCGCAAGGAACACAGTCCCAGCTCTGTTCAGGTGCAACCCGTCTGTCTTGTACAGGTGCCAACTCCTCCACAGCCAGTCCCAGTGTCCCAGGAATCTAAAGCCCTCCCTCCCACACCAACTTTCCAGCCAAGCATTCATCTGCCTTATCCTCCTATTTTTGTACTCACTGCCACGTGGCACTGGGAGTAATCCGGAGATTACTACATTTGAGTTCCTGCTTGTTAATTTTCTACCTAGCTCCCTGAATTCTGATTGTAGGACCACATCCCCCTTCCTACCTAAGTCATTGGTATCAATCTGGACCATGACCTCTGGCTGTTCTACACCCCAGAAGAATGCCCTGCAGTCACTCTGTGACATCCTTGACCTTGACACCAGGGCGGCAACATACAGACCTGGAGTCAGGTCTATGGCCACAGCAATGCCTGCCTGTTCCCCTAACCAGAAGCTTTTTGTGAGATCTACTGAATATACAACATATAACACAGTCTACAATTCTTTCTTCTGGAGTAGAAACATGTTCAATTCTGCCACCTATATGTGGGGTACGCTACAGTGTGTGTACGGTATGGTATTGAAGGTAGTGTAGTGTATAGTATAGTGTCGGGTAGAGTATAGTGTGGGGTACAGTATTGTGTGTACAGTACAGTACAGAGTACAGTATAGTGTGGATATAGCACAGTGTGGATACAGTGCAGTGTACAGTGCAATGTAGGGTAGAACATAGTGTGGATGCAGTACAGTGGGTACATTACAGTGTGTGTATAGTATTGTATGGAATACAGTACAGTGTGTGGGTAAAGTACACTGTGGGTACAGTATTATGTGGGGTACAGTAGTGTGGGGTACAGCATAGTGTGGAGTAGAGCATAATGGGTACAGTACAGTTTGGGGTACAGTATAGTTTGGGTGCAGTACAATGTGGGATATAGCATAGTATGGATACAGTAATGTGGAGGACAGTATAGTTTCTGTACAGTACAGAGTGGTGTACACTACAGTGTGAGATACAGTACAATATGGGGTACAGTAGTTTGGGGTGCAGTACACTGTGGGTACTGTACAGTGTGGTTACTGTATAGTATGGGTACAGAATAGTTGGGTAGAGTACCATTGCGTACTGTAAATTATGCGGTTTGTGGGTATAAAACAGTGTTGGGGTAGAGCATAATGTGGGGTTCAGTATAGTGTGGAGTACAGTATAGTGTGAGTACAGTAGTGTGTAGGGTAGAGCATAATGTGGAGTTCAGTATAGCGTGGAGTACAGTATAGCATGGGTAGAGTACAGTGTGGGGTAGAGCATAATGTGGGATACAGCACAGTGTGGGGTTCAGTACAGTACAGTGTTTTTTTATTAATTCATGGGATGTGGCCTTCGCTGGCTGGGCCTGCATTTATTGTCCATCCCTAGTTGCCCTTGAGAAGGTGGTGGTGAGGTGCCTTCTTGAACCGTTGCAGTCCCTGTGGTGTAGGTATATCCACAGTGCTGTTAGGAAGGGAGTTCCAGAATTTTCACCCAGTGACAGTGAAGGAACAGCAATATATTTCCAAGTCAGGGTGGTGATTGGCCTGGAGGAGAACTTCTAGATGGTGGTGTTCCCGTGTGTCTGCTGCCCTTACTTTCTATGTGCTGGTGGTCATGGGTTTGGAAGGTGCTGTCTAAAGAGCCTTGATGAGTTGCTGCAGTGCATCTTGTAGATGGTACACACCTGCTGCTACTATGTGTTGACGGTGAAGAGAGTGAGTGTTTGTGGATGTGGTGCCATTCAAGTGGGCTAGTTTGTCCTGGATGGTGTCAAGCTTCTTGAGTGTTGTGAGAGCTGCACTGATCTAGGCAAGTGGGGAGTATTCCATCACACTTCTGACGTGTGCCTTGTAGATGGTAGACAGGTTTTGCAGAGTCAGGAGGTGAGTTACTTATTGCAGAATTCCTAGCCTCTGACCTGCTCGTGTAGCCATAGTATGTATATGGCTAGTCTAATTCAGTTTCTGGTCAATGGTAACCTCCAGGATGTTGACAGTGGGAGATTCAGTAATGGTAATGCCATTGAATGTTCAAGGGGCAATGGTTAGGTTATCTCTTGTTGGAGATGGTCACTGCCTGGCACTTGTGTGGTGCAAATGTTACTTGCCACTTGTCAGCTCAAGCCTGGGTATTGTCCAGGTCATGCTGCATTAGGACATGGACTGCTTCAGTATTTGAGGAGTCGCGAATGGCGCTGATCATTGTGCAATCATCAGCGTGTTGTGACGTGGTGGATGATGTGTGCCAGGCAGACTAAATCCACAAGGGAAACTTGGTCATGCTATCACAATGGTTTTGCAATTTGTATTTATTACGAGTAGATGTATGCATTGGATTCAGAGATAATGAGTCCACCAAGACTGTTAGAGAATTAAAAAATGAATTTAAAATATTTATTAACAAAATAAAAGATTTCAAGCACATACAGAAGACTACAATTACTTAATACTATAACAAATCCTAAAATTCCTAATTAACCTGACTCCCAGTTACAAACCCCCTTTTTAAGGCAACAGTCCAAAATAGATTTTAGAATTTTTTTAAACCAGCAAGTTAACACAGTACCCACTTGACAGTAGAATTCCAAATGGCTTTCTGCAACGTTAGTTACTGGACACAACAGACACAACAAATGGCTGGAGGCTTCTTCAAGGTTATTTCACACACTCCTGTTAGGTCTTACATGGCCCCCAACATAACTTTTCATTCTCCTTTATATATGTTTCTCTCTCTTTAATATGTAAATTCCACTGTTCCTAATGTCTTTGGAACTGTACCTTTCCTATAATATAAAACTTTCATGTTGCCAATATTGTCAATAACCTTTGGAAAAAATAAACACATGGCTTAGCCTTGCTTATCTGGCTAGTTGTAAACATCTTAACATCCCTTTGAAATCTAAACAATCCCTTCACTTATCTAAAAATGAAAATTCCCTTCCCACCTTCCATGCCAAGACAGCATCCATGTTTACTCCTTAGCATTTCAAGTGCATTTCTACACCTAGCTTTTTCTGATAATTTCAAGCTTGCAATCTACTTGACTCCAAATGTAATTAAATCACACAGACCGAACCATCTACACTCACACCCATAAACCTACTTTACAATAAACCAGAAAAATATAATAAAAATGATTATACTTTCATAACAAGCGACATCTCACTTCTCTGATGGAGGGAAGGTCACTGATAAAGCAGCTGAAGATATTTGGGCCTAGGACACTAGCCTGAGAAACCCCTGCAATGATGTCCTAGAACTGAGATGATTCACCTCCAACAACCACAACCATCTTCCTTTGTACTGGGAATGACTTCAACCAGTGGTGAGTTTTCCCCCGATTCCCCGTGACTCCAGTTTTGCTAGGGCTCCTTGATGCCACACTCGGTCAAATGCTGCCTTGATGTCAAGGGCAGTCATTCTCATATCACCTGGGGTACAGTAGAGTGTGGGAACAGTACAGTAGAGTGTGGGTACAATACAGTATGGGGTACAGTACAATGTGGAGTAGAGCAAATTATGGGTTCAGTACAGTGTGGAATTCAGTGAAATGTAGGGTACAGTACAATCACAACAAAAATAGAAAATGCTGGAAAAACTCAGCAAGTCTATCAGCACCTGTGGAGAGAAAAACAGAGTTAACATTTTGAGTCCATATGACTCTTCTTCAGATGAAGAAGAGCCATATGGACTCAAAACATTAACTCTGTTTTTCTCTCCACAGATGCTGATAGACCTGCTGAGTTTTTCCAGCACTTTCTGTTTGTGTTTCAGATTTCCAGCATCTGCAGTATTTTGCTTTTATCTTAGGGTAAAGTACAGTGTTAGGTTTGGTATATTGTGCATATAGTGGGTACAGTACAGCGTGAGGACAGTAGTTTAGGTACACTGTTGGTACAGTAAAATGTGGGGTACAGTGTAATATGGGGGTACAGTACAGTTTGGGGGACAGTACAGTTTGGGGTACAGTGCAGTGTGGGGTAAAGTACAATGTGGGTACAATACAGTGTGGGATACAGTAGTGTAGGGTACAGTACAATGTGGGGTACAGTAATGTGGGATACAGGACAGTGTGGGGGTAAAGTACAGTGTGGGGGTACACTGTGGGTACTGTGCAGTATGTGGTACAGTGCAGTATGCAGTACAGTAGGTTTGGGGTACAGTGCTGTCTGAGGTAAAATACAGTGTGGGTACAATACAGTGTGGGATATAGTACATTGTGGGGTACAGTACAGTGTGGGGTTCAGTACAGAAGGGGTAAGCATATTGTGGGGGTGCAATCTATTGCAACAGGGGATACTCTGCTGTGTCCTGTGTCCCATAGTGATTCCATAATCCCGGGTTAATCTGCAGCAGCCACTTAGCGGATTCATGTCACACAGTTGCATGTTTTCTTATCAATCTCATGCAGCCACAGTTTACCAATGAGAAAATGCACGAACTGCCCGTCTAATACATCAACATCACGTACACACACACAACTCCACATCTCGTTCTGCACGTACAGCCACAACAACAACCAATTGCTTTTATATAGCGATTTTACTGTGGTAAAACATCCCAAGTCGTTTCACAGGAACAATTATCAAACAAAACTTGAAACTGAGCCACACAAGGAGCTATTAGTACAGAGAACAAAAAGCATGGTCAAAGAAGTAGGTTTTAAACAGTGTCTTAAAGAAGGAAAGTGAGATAGAGAGGCAGTGAGGTTTAGATGGGAAACTTGAGAGCTTAGGATCCAGGTAGCTGAAAGCATAGCCACCAATGGTGGAGTGATGGAAATTGGCAATCCACAAGAGGCCATAAGTAGAGGAGAGGTCTCAAAGGGTAGTGGAGCTGCAGGAGATTACAGGGATAGAGAGGGATGAGGCCATGAATGGATTTGTAAAACAAGGATGAGAATTTCAAATTAAATTTTATATTTTAACATTGAGGCATATTTTAACTGGGGGTCAGTGTCAGTCAGTGAGCACAGTGGGTGATGGGTGAATGGGACCTGGTGCGAGTTAGGACAAGATTGGCAGAGCGTTGGGTGAGTTCGACTTTCTGGAGGATAAAATGTGCGAGACCAGCGAGGAGTAGTTTGGAATAGTCAGATTGTGGGGTAACAAAGACATGGAAGAGCTGACGCAAAGCACAGTATTAAGCGACATTACAGAGCTGGAAATAGGCCGTCTTAATGATTAATGGATATATGATCAGAATTTCATCTTGTGCATGCACATGACTCAGGTCAACTCACCATCCACATCACACATAACACACACTAACTGTGACATTCTGCAATCCAACCTATGGTCTCTTCCCCACCTCGTCGTCTCATAGAATCACATGGAAGCCACAGCACAGCTCCGTGCTGGTATTTGTGCCCCACACGAGACTCCTCCCGCCCCGCTTCATCTCACCCCTTCAAAATATCCTTCTATTCCATTTGTTCTCACATTTTACTTAGCTTCCCCTGAAATGAACCTATACCACTCCCATTCTCATCACTCTTTGGGTAAAGAAATTTTTCCTGAATTCCCCTATTGGATTTATTAGTGACTGTCTTAATTTAATATCTATCTAGTTTCAATGCTTCCCACAAGTGGAAACATCTCTACACCGACCTTTTCAAGCCCTTTCATGTTCTTAAAGACCTCCATCAGGTCGCACCTCAGCCTTTTCTTTTCTAGCCTGTTCATTCTATTCTGATTGTTAGAACCTCTCATTCCAGTAAATCTATTTTTCACTTTCTCTGATGCCTCCATGTCCTATTTGTAATATCACAAAATCACAGAATTTTAACGGCACAGAAGGAGGCTATTCAGCCCATCATGTCTGCTCTGGCTCTCCAAATGAGCATTATGATCAAGTGCCATTAACCTGCCTTTTCTCTGTATCCCTGCACATTGTTTCTATTCAAATAATCACCTAATGGCCTCTTGAATGCCTGGATTCAGCCTGCCTCCACCACACCTCCAGACAGTGCATTCCAAACCTGAACTACTCGTGTGAAAAAGTTTTTTCTCACATCACACTTGCTTATTTTGCAAATCACTTTAAATCTGTGCCCTCTCGTTCTTGATCCTTTTACGAGCAAAAAAACAGTTCTACTCTGTCCAGCCCCCTCATGATTTTGAACATCTCTATCAAATCTCCTTTTAACCTTCTTCCCTCCATGGAGAACTACCCCAACATCTCCAATCTATCCTCGTAACTGAAGTTTCTCATCCCTGGAATCATTCTTGTAAACCTCTTCTGCAGTCTCTCCAACGTGTTCACATTCTTCCTATAGTGTGGTGCCCAGAGCTGCACACAGTATTCCAGCTGAGGTCTAACTAGTGTCTTATATAGATTCAGCATAGCCTTCCTGCTGTTGTACTCTATGGCCCTATTGATAAAGTCCTGGATACTATAGGGGAGGCAGTGGCGTAGTAGTATTGTCACTGGACTAGTAATCCAGAGATAAAAGCAAAAAACTACGGATGCTGGAATCCAAACCAAAAACAAAAATACCTGGAAAAACTCAGCAGGTCTGACAGCATCTGCGGAGAGGAAAACAGTTAATGTTTCGAGCCTGAATAACTCTTCATCAGAACTAAGGAAAAATAGAAAAGAGGTGAAATATAAGCTGGTTTAAAGGGGAGTGGGACAGGTAGAGCTGGATAGAGGGCCAGTGATAGGTGGAGTAGCCAAAAGATGTCATAGAAAAAAGGACAAAGAGGTGTTGGCGGTGGTGATATTATCTAAGAAATGTGCTGATGGTGACATTAAGGGTAGAAAGCAGGACGAGCATGGGACAGATAGCCCTAGTGGGGGTGGGGTGGGGGGAAGGGATCGAAATAGGCTAAAAAGTAGAGATAAAACAATGGATGGAAATACATTTAAAAATAATGGAAATAGATGGGAAAAGAAAAAATTATACAAATTATTGGAAAAAGGGGGATCGGAAAGTGGGTGGGGATGGAGGAGAGAGCTCATGATCTAAAGTTGTTGAACTCAATATTCAGTCCGGAAGGCTGTAAAGTGCCTAGTTGGAAGATGAGGTGCTGTTCCTCCAGTTTGCGTTGAGCTTCACTGGAACATTGCAACAGGCCAAGGACGGACATGTGGGCATGAGAGCAGGGTAGAGTTTTGAAATGGCAAGCGACAGGGAGGGCTGGGTCATGCTTGCGGACAGACCGAAGGTGTTCCGCAAAGCGGTCACCCAGTCTGCGTTTGGTCTCTCCAATGTCGAGGAAACCGCATTGGGAGCAGGGAATGCAGTAGACTAAATTGAGGGAAGTGCAAGTGAAATGCTGCATCACTTGAAAGGATTGTTTGGGCCCTTGGACAGTGAGGAGGGGGGAAGTAAAGGGGCAGGTGTTGCACCTTCTGTGGTTGCATGGGAAGGTGCCATGGGAGGGGGTTGAGGTGTATGGGGTGATGGAGGAGTGGACCAGGGTGTTCCGGAGGGAACGATCCCTGCGGAATCGCTGGGGGGTTGAAGGGAAGATGTATTTGGTGGTGGCATCATGCTGGAGTTGGTGGAAATGTGGAGGATGATCGTTTGAATGCGGAGGCTGGTGGGGTGATAAGTGAGAACAAGGGGGACCCTATCATGGTTCTGGGAGGGAGAGGAAGGTGTGAGGGCAGATGCGTAGGAGATGGGCCGGTCAGGATTGAGGCCCCTGTCAACCACCATGGGTGGAAAACCTTAGTTAAGGAAGAAGGAAGACATGTCAGAGAAACTGTTTTTGAAAGTGGCATCATCGGAACAGATGCGACGGAGGCAAAGGAACTGAGAGAATGGGATGGAGTCCTTACAGGAAGCGGGGTGTGAGGAGCTGTAGTCAAGGTAGCTGTGGGAGTCGGTAGGCTTGTAATGAATATTGGTGGACAGTCTATTACAAGCCTACTGACTCCCACAGCTACCTCGACTACAGCTCCTCACACCCCGCTTCCTATAAGGATGCCATCCTATTCTCTCAGTTCCTTCGCCTCCGTCACATCTGTTCCGATGATGCCACTTTCAAAAACAGTTCCTCTGACATGTCTTCCTTCTTCCCTAACCGAGGTTTTCCACCCACGGTGGTTAACAGGGCCCTCAACCGTGTCCGGCCCATCTCCCGCGCATCCGCCCTCACACCTTCCTCTCCCTCCCAGAACCATGATGGGGTCCCCCTTGTCCTCACTTATCACCCCACCAGCTTCCGCAATCAAAGGATCATCCTCCGCCATTTCCACCAACTCCAGCATGATGCCACCACCAAACACATCTTCCCTTCACCCCCTGCCCCGGCAGCTTTCCGCAGGGATCGTTCCCTCTGGGACACCCTGGTCCACCCCTCCATCACCCCATACACCTCAGCCCCCTCCCATGGCACCTCTCCAGGCGAATGCAAGATATGCAACACCTGCCCCTTTACTTCCCCCCATCCTCACCGTCTAAGGGCCCAGACACTCCTTTCAAGTGAAGCAGCATTTCACTTGCACTTCCCTCAATTTAGTCTACTGCATTCATTGCTCCCAATGCGGTTTCCTCTACATTGGAGAGACCAAACGCAGACTGGGTGACCGCTTTGCAAAACACCTTCGGTCTGTCCGCAAGTATTACCCAGACCTCCCTGTCACTTGCCATTTCAACACTCCACCCTGCTCTCATGCCCACATGTCCATTCTTGGCCTGCTGCAATGTTCCATTGAAGCTCATCGCAAACTGGAGGAACAGCACCTCATCTTCCGACTAGGCACTTTACAGCCTTCTGAACTGAATATTGAGTTCAACAACTTTAGATCATGAACTCTCTCTTCCATCCCCACCCCCTTTCTGATCGCCCTTTTTCCAATAATTTACATATATTTTTCTTTTCCCACCTATTTCCATTATTTTTAAATGTATTTCCATTGTTTTATCTCTACCTTTTAGTCTATTTCAATCCCTCACCCCCACCCCCACCCCTACTAGGGCTCTCTGTACCTTGCTTGTCCTGCTTTCTACCCTTAATGTCACCATTAGCACATATCTTAGCTAATATCACCAGCGTAAACACCTCTTTGCCCTTTTGCCTATGACATCTTTTGGCAATCTCCACCTATCACTGGCCCTCTATCCAGCTCTACCTGTCTCCACCCCCCCCCCCCAATTAAACCTTATATTTCTCCTCTTTTCTATTTTTCCTTAGTTCTGACGAAGAGTCATTCGGACTCGAAACGTTAACTGCGTTCCTCTCAGCAGATGCTGTCAGACCTGCTGAGTTTTTACAGGTATTTTTGTTTTTGTTTAGTAATCAGGGACCTGGATTCGAATCCTGCCACGGCAGATGATGGAATTTGCATTTCATAAAAAATCTGGAATTAAAAGTCTAATAATGAAGTCATGAAGCCATTGTCGATTATTGTGAAAATCCACTTGGAAATCTGTCGTGCTCACCTGGGGGAACTTCACCTGGTCTGGCCTACATGTGACTCCAGACCCTCTTCTGAAATGGCTGAGCAAGCCACTCAGTTGTATCAAACCACTACAAAGTCTCAAAAAAAGAATGAAACCAGACAAACCAGCCAGCATTGACCTAGGACCCAGGCACCGGAAAGAACAATGACAAGCTCAGTCCTGCCGAGCCTGCAAAGTTTTTTTTTTGAAAAATATACTTTATTCATAAAATATCTCTAAGAACATTCCACAATCACAAAAGTACAATCAGATTCAACTTACCTGCCGACCCTGCAAAGTCCTCCTAACAAACGTCAGGGGGGCTAGTGTCTCACAGACTAGTCAAGCAACATCTTGACATAGTCATCCTCACGGAATCATATCTTACATGTAATGTCCCAGACACCACCAATCACCATCACAGCAGAGTGGCACAGTGGTATACAGTCGGGAGGGAGTTGCCCTAGGCGTCCTTAACATTGACTCTGGACCCCATGAAGTCTATAGCAGCAGGTCAAACATTAGGGGCAAGGAAGCCTCCTGCTGATTACCATGTACCACCCTCCCTCAGCTGATGAATCACTGCTTCTCCATGTTGAACATCACTTGGAGGTGGCAAGGGTACAGAATATACGCTTGGTGGGTGTATCACCAAAGAGTGGCTCAGTAGCACCAGAGCTAACCGAGTCCTAAATTACATAGCTGCTAGACTGGTTCTGTGGCAGGTGATGAGGGAGCCAACAAGAGCTCAAATACTTGAGCTCATCATAACCTGCCTGCTGCAGTTGCATCTGTCCATGACAGTATTAGTAGGAGTGACCACCGCACGGTCTTTGTGGAGAAGTCCTGCCTTCACATTGACGATACCCTCCATCATGTTGTGTAGCACTCTAAATGGGATAGATTTCAAACAGATCTAGCAACTCAAGACTGGGCATCCATGAGGCACTGTGGGCCATCAGCAGCAGCAGAATTGTACCCAAACACAATCTGTAACCTCATGGCCCAGCATATCCCCCACTCTACCGTCACCATCAACCTTGGTTTAATGAAGAGTGCAGGAAGGCATACCTAAAAATGAAGTGTCAACTTGGTGAAGCTATAACACATGACTACTTGCGTGCCAAACAGCATTAGCAGCAAGTGATAGACAGAGCTAAATGATCCCACAACCAATGGATCAGATCTAAGCTCAACAGTCCTGCCACATCCAGTCGTGAATGGTGGTGGACAATTAAACAACTCACTGGAGGAGGAGGCTCCACAAATATCTCAATCCTCAATGATGGGGTAGCCTAGCTCAGCAGTGCAAAAGATAAGGCGTTTGCTACAATCTTCAGCCAGAAGTGCCTAGTGGATGATCCATCTCAGCCATCTCCAGCATCACAGGTGCTGGTCTCCAGTCAGTTCAATTCACTCCATCTGATATCAAGAAATGGCTGAAGGCACTGGATACTGCAAAGGCTATGGGTCCTGACAATATCCCAGCAATAGTACTAAAGACTCGTGCTCCAGAACTTGCCGTGCCCCTAGCCAAGCTGTTCCAGTACAGCTACAACATTGGCATCCACCTGGCTATGTGGAAAATTGTCCATGTATGTCCTCTACACAAAAAACAGGACAAATCCAACCCAGCCAATTACTGCCCCATCAGTCTACTCTCAATCATCAGGAAAGTAATGGAAGGTATCATCAACAGTGCTATCAAGCTGCACTTGCTTAGCAATAACCTGCTCACTGATGCCCAGTTTGGGTTCCACGAGGGCCACTCAGCTCCTGGCCTCGTTACAGCCTTGGTTCAAACATGGACAAAAGAGCTGAACTCCCGAGGTGAGGTGAGAGTGACTGCTCTTGATATCTAGGCTGCATTTGACCGAGTGGCATCAGGAGCCCTAACAAAACTGGGGAAACTCTCCACTGGTTGGAGTCATACCTAGCACAAAGGACGTTGATTGTGGTTGTTGGAGGTTTGTCATCTCGCTCCAGGACATCACCGTAGGTGTTCCTCAGGGTAGTGCCCTTGGCCCAACCATCTTCAGCTGCTTCATCAATGATCTACCTTCCATCACAAGATCAGAAGTGGGGATATTCACTAATGATTGCACAATTCTCAGCACCATTTGCGACTCCTCAGATACTGAAGCAGCCCCTGTCCAAATGCAGCAAGACCTAGACAATATCTGGGCTTGGGCTGACAAGTGGCAAGTAACATTCGCGCCACACAAGTGCCAGGCAATGACTATCTCCAACAAGAGAGAACCTAACCATCTAGAAGGCACAAGTCAGGAGTGTGATGGAATACTCCCCACTTGCCCGGATGAGTGCAGCTCCCACAACACTCAAGAAGCTCGACACTGTCCAAGACAAAGCAGCCCACTTGATTTGCACAATATCTATGAACATTCACTCCCTCCACCACTGACGCACAGTAGCAGCAGTGTGTACCATCTACAAGATGCACTGCAGGAATTCACCAAGGCTCCTTAGACAGCACCTTCCAAACCCACGACCACTACCATCTAGAAGGACAAGGGCAGCAGATAGATGGGAACACCACCACCTGGAAGTTCCCCTCCAAGTCACTCACCATCCTGACTTAGAAATATATCACCGTTCCTTCACTGTCGCTGGGTCAAAATTCTGAAACTCCTTCCTAACAGCACCGAAGGTATACCTACACCACATGGACAGCAGCGGTTCGAGAAGGCAGCTCACCACCACCTTCTCAAGGACAACTAGAGATGGGCAATAAATGCTGGCCCAGCCAATGAAGGCCCACATCTCATGAATGAATAAAAAAAATATGCTTTATTAACTGCTCTCTTCACCTGTCCTGCCACCTTCAATGATCTATGCACATATACACCCAAGTCTTTCTGCTCCTGCACACCCTTCAAAACTTCACCCTTTATTTTATATTGTCTGTTCATGTTCTTCCTAATAAAATGCTCACCTCTCTCTTCTCTGCGTTGAACTTCATCTGCCACCTATCTGCCCATTCCACCAACTTGTCTATGTCCTCTTGAAGTTCCACACTGTCCTCCTTGCAGTTTGCAACGCTCCCAAGCTTCATATCGTCCGCAAACTTTGAAATTGTCCCCTGCACACCAAGATCTAGACCATTAATATATATCAGGAAAAGCCAGGATCCCAATACAGACAATAACTTGTTCACTGATGCTCAGTTTGGGTTCTGCCAGAGCCACAGCTTCTGATCTCATTACAGTCTTGGTCCAAACATGATTAAAAGGGCTGGGGGAGGTGAGAGTGACTGCCCTCAACATCAAGGCAACATTTGACCGAATGTGGCATCAAGGTGCCCTAGTAAAATTGAAGTCAATGGGAATCAGCAGAAAAACAGATTTGCACCTAACACAAAGGAAGATGCTTGTTTTGATGGAGGTCAATCATCTCAGTTCCAGGACACCACTGCAGGAGTTCTTCAGGGTAGTGTCCTAGGCCCAACCATCTTCAGCTACTTCACCAATGACCCTCCTTCCATCATAAAGGTTAGAAATTGGGATGTTTGCTGTTAATTGCACAATGTTCAGTATCATTCACAACTTCAATACTGAAGCAGTCTTTGCCAATATGCAGCAAGACCTGGAGGATATTCAGGCTTGGGCTGATAAGTAACAGCCATTCCACACAAATGCCAGGCAATGGCCACCACTAACAAGAGAGAATCTAACCATCTCCCCATGACATTAAATGGCATTACCATTGCTGGATTCCCTCTTTATTATCTTCTTGAAGGTTACCATTGACCAGAAACTGAACTAGACTAGTCATATAAAAACCTGTGGCTACAAGAGCAGGTCAGAAGCTGGGAATTCTGCGTAAGTAACTCATTTCCTTACTCCCCAAAGCCCGTCCACCATCTACGGAGAGCAGAATGTTCACAGTTACCCATGAGTGGTCTAACCTACTAAACTGTTCAATGTAAGTTTAACTTAACCACCATGCTTTTCAATTCTATCTTTCTGGAAATGAATCCCTGTCTTTGGTTTGTTTTTTATTCTAATAACCTTATTAACCTTTGTCGCTAATTTATTTATTTTTCTTATTTATTCTTTCTGGGATATGGGCATCGCTTGCAAGGCCAGCATTTGTTGCCCATCCCTAATTGCCCTTGATCTGAGCGGCTTGCTCAGCCATTTCAGAGGGCAGTTAAGAGTCAATCACATTGCTGTGGGCTTGGAGTCACATGTAGGGCAGACCAGGTAAAGATGGCAGATTTCCTTCCCAGATGGGTTTTTATGACAATCAATGATAGTTTCATGGTCACCATTACTGAGACTAGCTTTATACAGGTTGAGTAATCTTTATCCAAAACCCCTGGGGCCGATTGTGTTTCAGTACTTGGATATTTTCGGTTTTTGTATATATAGCTATATCTAAATATGAATGAATATATATGATTAAGTGATGACTTATGGAAACCTAGCTAGCAATGAAGAGTTGGAGGAAAGGTTTGTGTCTCTCGGTAGTATGTTAAACAGTTTCTGAAGAAGGAGAAGCAGCCTCTGTTAGACCAGACTTGGCAATCAGATTTGTATTCCCAAAGACTTTCTGATTCCATTTGATTCCCAAAGGGCAGTATTTCCTTGGTTGTACTTAGTTGCCATGATAGGGTTTGGGTTAGATTATTATCATAATTATTCATCAAAACCCTTCCAACATCTCCCAGATTATTCATCTTCCCTTCCCCCCTCATCCCTCCCTGTTCTGTCCATCCACATCCAACAGCAACTTTCTTCTAGTAAAACATCCAAGGAATTTCACAGGAGCATAAATCAGGTGAAACTTGACACTGAGCTACATATTATGACAGGAGAGAGATAGGTTTTAGAAACAGATGAGAGAAGGGAGAGGTTTAGGGAGGGAATTCCAGAGCTTAGAGCCAAGGCAGCTGAAGACACAGCCACCAATGGTGGAGTGATTCAAATCAGAGAAGGGAAGAATTGGAGCAGTGCAGAGATCTTGGCGGGTTAAACATCCCTGTCCATTGCTACTCTGGTCATTTGATCCTTGTCCTGTGTTGAGGTGGCTGATTTCACCTGGGCTGGGCATAGATGTTGCAGGGCTCAGCTGGGGAAGGATCCACTTCTGATCACTATCCAGCCACCCTGTGCTGGAAGGTGGGTTGATTCCGATGCCAGGCAATTGTAGCATCAGATTTGGCTCCGGTTGTGCACCTCATGGTTGAATATCTCACTTGGCTGTAGACCTGGAGAGCTGTGGAGCAACTAGTACCCCAGCAAGAGTTAGTAGAGGAGGGAAGCAAGCCAGAAAGATAAGAGCAGAATAAAAAAACAAATTTAGATTCCATTCTTTATTGTTTTAGCTATTTTTTAAAAATTGTATCTGTCTTCCATCTTAGCTTGTGGATGTTTTGCAAATGTGGCTTAGTGCAGTCAATGTTACTGTGTCAGCAATGCCTCAGTGAATAGCACTTTTATCTCTGGCTCAGAAAGTTCTAGATTCAAGCCCCACTCCAGAGACTTTAGCACATAATTCCAGCTGACACTCCAGGTGCAGTACTGAGGAAGTGCTGCACTGCCAGAGGTGCTGTCTTTTGGATAAGATGTTAAGCCAACACCCCATCTGCCCTCTCAGATGGACATAAAAAACTTTAGCCACTATTTTGAAAAAGACCAGGGGAGTTCTTCCCAATGTCACTGGACCAATATTTATCCCTCAACTAATATCACTAAAACAGCTTTACTGGTCATTACCATGTCACTATTTGTGGGATCCTGCTGTGTGCAAATGAGCAGCTGTGCTTCCTACATTACATTCCATTAGCCACACTTTCAAAAGCACTTCATTGGCTGTGAAGCACTTTGGGATGTCCTTAGGTTGTGAAAGGTTCTTATCTTCCAATGTTAGACAGGATTTGATCACCCTGCGGTGAGAGAAAGATACAGCAGCTTCAGCTGATGTTCAGCAAGGACATCGCTGCTCAAGGTTACAAACCCTCACCACAGCTCTTGATAACCAAACACATAAATATCTGCTAGCACATGCTAAGGTACACCTTGTGTTCACAGAAGGTTACACCATGCAGTTTCTGATCACATTACACTGTGATGCACCAGTAAGTGGCTGAGAAAGATGTGCAAAAGGGAATCAAGGAGCTGCCTTGATGTATTCAATGTCCAACCAGATTCTCTGCTTCCTGGAACATTGACATCAAATCTCTGAACTCTGACCCCTGAACTCTCCACCAGCCCGAATTCCAGTCTTTGTCCTTAATCCCACTTTCATAGGACTGGCTTAAGCAATCATGCTCCCACACTCTGGATCTTAGCCTCTCCCACCACCCTGCCCCGACTTGCTACCCCTCTTGCAACTTATAAAGAGCAGGATAGAATTAATTGGATTGTTCTTTCAAAGAGCCAGTACAGACACGATGGGCTGAATGGCCTCCTTATTTGCTCTAAGATTCTGTGAAAAACCAACTCAAACACGTCCTCTTTCACATCCTCAAACTCTTCTCCCAATTCTTGGTCAATCTCATACTTTGAAGGACAACTGGGATCTTTATCTACAATAAAAGTATGTTAAAAGCGTGAGCTATCCTCGGGCAGGAACCCCAGTTTCTGCAGCCACCCTGAGGGTCCCTTTAATGGCAACCATCTTATACTCGCTGTCAGTTCCGACCGACGTTCTCCCAACTCTCCTCCCCTGACCCTAGCTGGGCTACATGGTCCTTGGTTCTGCTCCTTCACGCTGGCAAAGTTTGAGCCAGACAAAGCATGTCAGACAGATGTTCGTCTATCAGGCCATCACAATCTGAGCCGGAACCTGTTCTTGCCCAGGATTGAATACAAATCCTGCCTCCAATGATTTGATTTCTTCCAGGTTTTCCTCGTGGCAGGGTAATTGAGAGGAATCTTTAAATTCTTGGAGACTCCAGGGCAACCCGGGAGGGTTGGCAACTCCACAGTGCATTGGTTGCACCCGAAAGAGGACTGTAGCTTTAAGAAAGGGTGAGTTTTGTTTTAATTTTTGCAAAGCCTCTTCCCAATTGGTGGACGCAGAGGCTCCTCCTCTTTTTGGGCCATTGGTTAAATGTGTCGATGTCACCAGTATCTTGTCAGTTTCACTTTTAAACTGGAATTGGAAAGGCTGCTGGAGAGAGAGAATGAACGAACGAACGAAAGAAAAAGAAAGAAAGAGAAAAAGTTGCATTTAGAGCAAACTTATATCACCCCATTTCCTAACCTCACGAACTTTGCAAGTGTGGATACAGCTGCAACGCGGTAGCTGAAGCTGTGCACAGCAAGATCCCACAGACAGCAATGAGATAAATGACTGACAAGAAGAGGGGGACCAGACGGCCCCGAGCGGCGATCTGGAGAGCAGTTTTGTCTGTGTGGTTGGAGGGAAGGTTTATTTCAACTTTAAAAAAACGATGAAGGTCGGGAAGATCAGAGGATTCCTCCTGGTCCCGGACAGGAATGAGGGTTCAATTTACACCCGGGGTCAGCTGGTGTCCGGCCGAGTGGTCCTGGACCTCCGGGCAGCCATCCGTGTTCGCTCGTTGCAGATCTGCGCTAAAGGAATGGCAGCGGTTCATTGGCTGGAGAGTAGGAGCATCGGGATGAACACAGTCTATTCAGATTACAGCTCGTATGAGACCTACTTCAAGAAGAGACAGCACGCGATCCGAGGTCAGTCCGATCTCAATATAAACCCTGAAAAAGTGCGTGTGTGTGTGTGTGTGAGAGAGAGAGAGAAAGGCGTTGAATATTCCTGTAGACACAGGATAGGAGCTGGGGAGATCTGGCTTCAAGTCTAACTGTGGGATCCTATGCTGTAATGTGTTGCATTTGGCTGTAACAACTATTGCAATCTCCTTTTAACTGTCTAGTAAGCAAATCTGAGAAATGAGTTAATTTATGCCCAATATTCATTCCTTTTACTCTAAAATGGTCACTTATTTTTGATACGCCGCGATCGATAAAGAGGTTATTGCCAGCTGGTTGTGTTAAAGGGTCTGTAATCTGCCTCGTACTCATTTTGACGGTAAACCTTATCCTTACTTCCTGTATAGATACCAAACACGCTCTTGGGAGTGAATATATCCACAAAACAAATCACACAACACAGTAACCAGAACAAGACACACATACCCACTCACTCGGATACACACACATGCACACTCACTAACTGGTGCTCACTCGCACGCACACAGACACACATATATACACAGACTCACTCTGTCAAATATAATAATATATATAACACACTCAGACACTCTGTCTCACACACACACTCATACTCTCTCAAACACATATATACACTCTCATACACACTCACACACACACACAGGCACTCTTTCAAATATATACACACACTCACGTACACACATATACTCATTAACTCACACTCACACACTGACATTCTCACTCTCACACACATATGAACTCACGCTCTAACACATCATGTGAATTCTCAATTATATACATTCATTCACACAGAACATTTTCCACTTTCTGTGCAGGGTTCCCTGATACAGCCCTTGACAGCGAAAACATGAAGGTTATGACAGTCCTTTTCTCTTTAATCTTCGCCTTCATGCTACAGCAGGTACCTCCCTTTTAAAAGTAAAACACCCTCACTGCGTAGAGATTCCTTCACCCCAGAGCCTCTAGACTTCAATAACATGAACTTCTGATTAGAGGGCAGTGCAGTTTCACTCGCTCGATATCTCTGCACACTAAGATGTTTTAGCTCCGATGGTGGGAATGAGATCCCTGATCTCTAAATTTTTTGCGAGCAGCTACTTTTACAGCATAAAAATGTCCCATTCACAGTGACACTGGCTCATCCTGGGCAGTGCCATTATTGTCGAAAAAGGGAGGATGTGCAATGCCAGTTGTGGTTTAGTGGGTCACCATCTCATGCTACCTGAATCTGAAAACTGTGGGGTGAATTCCCACTCCAGAGACTTGAGCACAAGATCTAATCTGACACCCTGGCGCAGTACTGAGGGAGTGCTGTACAATTACAAGCGCCTTATTTTTGGATGCAATAGCATTTAAAAAAAAATCCAGTGGCACTATTTGGAAGGTGAACAGAGAAGATACCCTCAGACAATAGTTTTCTACAAACAACGTCACTAGAAATCATGAAATAAAAACAGAAAATGCCAGAAAAACTCAGCAAGTCTGGCAGCATCTGTGGAGAGAGAAACAGAATTAACATTTCAAGTCCGTATGACTCTTCTTCAGAGCTCTGAAGAGTTAATGTTAACTCTGTTCCTCTCTCCACAGATGCTGCCAGGCCTGCTGAGTTTTTCCAGCATTTTCTGTTTTTATTTCAGATTTCCAGCATCTGCAGTATTTTGCTTTTATCACTAGAAATCATTATCTGGCCATTATCACATTGCTGTTTGTGGGAGCTTGCTGTGCACAAATTGGCTGCCGTGTTTCCTACATAACAGGACTGGCACATACTTTATTGACTGCAAAGCACTTGAGATATCCTGAGATTGTAAGGCACTATAGAAATGCAAGTCTTTCTTTTCAATAAAATTGACGATGGAGCTAACAACAAAAAACAAACTGGTTATTTTCCTTTTAGGGAAAGAAACCTACTATCCTTACCTGGTCAGGGCCCACATGTGACCCAGTCCCACACCAATGTGGTTGACCCTTGACTGCCCCTCAAATGGCCCAGGAAGACACTCAGTTTATCAAATCCACTGCCCAATAATTCTAGAAGAAGCTCCTCACAACCTTTTCAAGGTAATGACAGAATGGCAGTAAATGGCAGCCATGCCAGCGATGCCAACATACCAAAAATTCACTCTAAATTAAATTCCCTCCCTGAACCGTCTTCACTTCTACCTCCTGTGTCCTCATTAAGCACCATCACCTTGACCAAGCTTTTTATCACCCCTCTCGGTATTGCCACCTTTTTGACTTGGTGACCAATTATATTCATTATGCCCCTGTGAAGATTCTTTGATGGTTTAAAGATCCTCTACAAGCTTCTGTTGAGGACTTTCTTTTTAGCAAATACTTATCAAATGCTCTAGGGGTAGATTTTGGAACGAGGGGTACGTATTGAGCAAGTGAGATGTGGAAAATGGTGTGGCCTCCACCTGACCTCATTCTCCAAAGTCCCAGAATGCAAACCCAATGCACAATTCTTCTCACTGGGAGCACTGGTCAAGTCAAGTCAAGTTGCTCTGATTTTTCACATGAGTTGCCAACTTTGATTGGACATTACTCTTGGAGGTGTCATCATGTGACTGCCCACATCCAATGCTGCACCCCCACACTCCTGCCATTGGTCATCTAGAATTGCACACTGTTTTCCCCACAGCCAATTGGAAAGCAAACCCTCCATGACCCATTTTGTCCCATTGCCAAGATTTTACAATAACCAATAAATGGAAAGTTTAGTCTCCATTGGAGTCACCCACAGCTGCACCTGGAGATTAATATTTAAACCTGGGAGAGGCCAGGTCAATCCTAGAAGGTTGGCAACCCCCAGGTTCACCTTCTAGCCCTAACCCTACTCCCTCAACATTATGCTATTTCTGGAGTGCATCAGATGGAAAGCAGAAATGAGGCATTGCTGCTGTCCATGAACCAGAGTGGCTGCATTCGGTCCCTGACTGCCTGGGGCAAGGGAGGGAGTTGGCTGAGGCTCCAGTTTGCTGCTGGATCATATTTACAGCTTGATAAAAATTATGATCACAGAAAGAGGCCCATTAACAGCAGCTGATCATAAGGCTAGCTCGTGAGAACACATCAGTATTTGCCTTGTGCTGTGACTTTTCTGGTAAATTTACATCAGCAATGATGAAATTTCTAGTATGCATCAGATGAATCACACTGCAGTTCAGCTAATCTCTCCCTAAACATCAAGGTTGGTTACCTTTTGGCAGTTATTACTTCAAAGAAAGAACTTGCATTTATATAGCACTTTTCTTAACCTCGGGACCTCCTGTAGCACCTTACAGCCAAAGTTTTCTTTGAAGTGTAGACTCTATTGTAACAAGGAAAAATGCAATAGACAAATTGTGCACAGCGAGGTCCCAGAAATAACAATGGGTTAAAAGACCACAAAGTTACTTGAGAGATAAACATTGGCCAGGACACTGGGAAGAAACCCCCTGCTCTTTTATATCCCCTGAGGGGGCAGACAGGGGCTCGGGGGATAATATCTCATCCAAAATATGACTTTTCTGATGTTGCATCACTCACTTGGTACAGCTGTAGTGTGTCAAGAGTGGATGTGATTGTTGTAACGCCTCACCTGAAAGGTGGGTAAAAGGCAATGATCCCTTATTGGAGCAGTGTCTTCATGCAAAAAGAGTTGGGCAAACAGTTAAATTTGTATGATTGAGCAAGAGCAGTCAATGTGATAACCAATGCACTCATGTAACTCAATGAAGTAATTTTTTTGAAAACTGGATTGGTTTGTTGTTGAGATCGATACCACAATGATGGAACTTGACACTGGCATGAAGGTCACTCACTCGTCCTCCCTCTTTATTATGTTGTAACAGCTTCAGATGGAATGTGGCAAAGCATGGTAGCAGACCCTGTTTATTTTGAGGGCAAAGCCCCTTGAGTTCATGGACACAGAGACAGCAGGGCAGACAGTAAGCATGTATGGCATTTTACTGGTGTCACCTTGCCACTTCCTCCCTTCCCCACTGAGGGTCCCTACTGACCCCACACGTAGGTGGGTAAAGAGTTTGGTCTACATGTGGCTGCAGAAATTGAAGAAGCAAAGCATCCTTTGAGGGAGCTTCTTAGTGTCCCCATCATGGCAGCATGAGTAGCACTCACAGCTGAGTCAGAAGATTGTGGGCTTAAGCCCCACTTCAGAGATTTAAGCACAAAATCTAGTCTGATCTCCCAGTGCAGTGCTGAGGGAGTGCTGCACTGAGAGGTGGGCTGTCTGTTGGATGAGGCGTGTAAAAACCGAGGCCCCGTCTACCTTCTCCGGTGGATGAGAAAGAGCCCATGGCCGCCATTTCAGAGAAGAGCAGGAGATTTCTCCCTGGTGTCCTGGGGCCAATATTTATCCCTCAACCAACGTCACTAAAAACATAATATCTGGTCGTTGTCACATTGCTGTTTGTGGGAGCTTGTAGTGTGCAAGTTGGCTGCTGCATTCCTATACTTATTAAACCTCAAAACTATTTTATTAGCTGTAAAACACTTTGAGGTATCTTGAGGTTGTGAAAGATGCAGGTCTGTCTTTAGCAAATACCAGTCCTTGAGCTGCTGACTCATGTAACCAACAACAGCAACTGTATGTCTTCACCAACCTCATCACTGAGCTACCCTCAGGCACTGAAAGACAAAACTTGCATTTCTGAAGTGCCTTTTTGAAGTGTAATCATTGTTGTCATGTAGGAAGCCAATTTGTGCACAACAAGCTCCCACAAACAGCAGTGAAACAAGCGACCAGTTAATCTGTTTTATTTTTGGCTTTGGTTCTGGCAACAGTTTGAATTTAAAATTCCAATCCACCTGTTCAAATCGCTCCATGACCACTTTACCCCCCTCCCTATCTCTGTAAACTCCTCCAGCCCCACAAACCTCCGATCTCCAATCTTGTTGCTTCCCCAATTCTGGCCTACTGCTCATTCCTGATTTTAATCACTCCACCATTGGTGGCCGTGCCTTCAGCTGCCTGTGCCCTGAGCTCTGGAATTCCCTCCCTGAACCCCTCTCCCTTTAAGGTATACCTACCTTCCTCTTTAACCAAACTTTTGATCACCTGACCTAACACCACCTGATGTGACTCTGCGCCAAAGTTTTGCTCCTGCCAAGCATTTTCGGAAGTTTTGTGACACTAAAGGTGCTATATAAATGCAAGTTGCTGCTTTTGAAATTAAGCTAGGCTTCTGATTTTGATGGCTGTGGGTGATACGTACCCACCCTGCAACCCCTTCGCCCTACCCTCCAGTGGTCATCGGCCATTTAAACCACCGTGCCCCATGGAGTGTCGGGACCAGTGGGGACCATTTCCCAACCCAGCAAGTCGACTTGGAAACTGAGGGGAGGAATTGGGGATTGGTGGAAGGAGGCACTGATTATCAATGAAGCAGGAAGTCCAGCAGCCTTCAATAGCCAACTGGAACAGACAATTTTGATAGTGTTAAGGACGTCATTGAGAAGAATGGAAATCATTCGGGTCACAACACCGGCCCATTCTGATACAGTTTCGATGCAATTTTTAAAAAATGCTTTTGAATGAAGTCACCAATAATTGTCCAGCGACTGAAATCATCCCTCGGAGAAACTGCAATTTAAAGATCTTATTTAAGAAGCTATGATCCTCCTACATGGCATTTTTGTAGCATTTCTGTAAATAAACTTGAAAATGCAGTGCACAAGTTATAGATTAAAAGCTGCAAACTCTTCGGTACCCAGTTATTGCAAATTGTCAAAATGTATAAATTTCATTAGGTTTTCCCCCCAAAAAATCATTCATTTTTCTACTTAGTGTACGATAAGCATTAGTAGAGTGGCACTTGAAAGAGGAAATGAGAGTATCATTTCATTTTACGCATTTCCTGTTTTAAAAGGGTAGCAAATGTAATGATTAAATATTCAGATGGGTGTATTAATAAAACGATGTGTGCATATAGTTCGTCGGTTTTACCACAGTATTCCGGAAGAGAGAGAGAGAGAGCATGAGTTCAAAGGCCATAGGGCCCCTTTTAAATAAATACAACAGGAGTTGCCATGGTGATGCTCAATGATTGACAGGTTTGGGAAACCTGCCCAACCATAAATGGAAGCGCTGTAGTGAAATAAACATGATTTTGCACAATTTTCTTCCAAATGGTATGCAAAACTTTTATGGTCTCTTAGCTTCCTTGCAATCGATTTTTACACAGTTCTTTAACTGAGGGAAAGATATTTTATATAGAGGGGATGTCCCAAGGTTCTCCACAGCCAATCAAATGCTTTTTGCGCTGTATCTCCTGAAGTGGAGTCACTATATTGTAATGTAAGAAACGCAACAGCCAATTTACGGACAGCAAGATCCCGCAAATTGAAATGCGATAATGATCTGATGATCTGTTTATAGTGATATTGCACGAGGGGTAAATATTGGCTGGGACACCGGGGAGAATTCCCTTGCTCCTCTTCAAAATAGGGCCGTGTTATCTTCCTACCTCCATTTGAGGGCAGGAAGCACTGACTATCCAATCAAACACTCCCAGGGCAGGTACAGTGTGGGGACAGATAGAGTAAAGCTCCTTCTACACTGCCCCCATCAAACACTCTCAGGACAGGTACAGCACGGGGTTAGATACAGAGTAAAGCTCCCTCTACACCGTCCCCATCAAACACTCCCAGGACAGGTACAGCACGGGGTTAGATACAGAGTAAAGCTCCCTCTACACCGTCCCCATCAAACACTCCCAGGACAGGTACAGCACGGGGTTAGATACAGAGTAAAGCTCCCTCTACACCGTCCCCATCAAACACTCCCAGGACAGGTACAGCACGGGGTTAGATACAGAGTTAAGCTCCCTCTACACTGTCCCCATCAAACACTCCCAGGACAGGTACAGCACGGGGTTAGATACAGAGTAAAGTTCCCTCCACACTGTCCCCATCAAACACTCCCAGGACAGGTACAGCACAGGGTTAGATACAGATTAAAGCTCCAATTACTGCCATACCAACAACATATATGTTTGACATCGAAAGATCCAAGTGAGCTTCAGATGTGTAATTAATAAAAACAATAGATGTTGAGCCAAGTAGGGAGGTATTGGGACAGGTGAGAAAAACAACCTAGTCACATAGTTGGAAGGAGGAAAGGGCTGTGGAAAGGCTTGGGGAGACAATTTGAGAGCTTAGGCAGCCTAAGCATTGTCACCAATTGTGGATGAAGATCATTTCATCCAAAAGACAGCAGCTCTGACAATGCTGCAGTGCCTCGGTACTGCACAAGAATGTCTTTGAAGTCCTGGAGCGTTGGCTTGGATCCATAGCCATCTGACCCAGAGGCAAAAATGTTGCCAGTTAAAGCTGTTTGGTTTATGTTGAATTCTCAAAAGAACATCAGTGGCCAGACTCTACTGCAATGCCCCCTGTGGCGAATAGTGCCTAACAGTCAGTGCTTATTCTGTAACACATAAGGCCACTTGTTTCAGGCACCAGGGGGCAGCACAGCATGCCCGGAAGTCTATCTCAGCAAGAAAACAGTTTAAAAGAGGGTAAAGGTGAAAAATTGCAAAGCCGAATTAAAACATACTGTAAAATCTTGTCATAGTTTCCTCCCCTCCTTCCTCATCATTCACATGGTGTGTTTGCTACAGATGTTGGAATTCCTGTCAGGTCTTGCATGAAATCTTGTTTACCAGATTGTGAGGTGTAGTCGAGTTGTGTGCAGAATGTACAGGTGCCACAGCAGGGATCTGTTACTGCACCCGACAAAAACATATTCTACACCCCAGAGTGGCTATCATAATCACTGGCAGAGAAACTTGCCAGTCTCCCAGGGCACTGTGTCTCTCTTTCCTTGAACAGTAGCAACCCATCATATTCTCCGATTGCCTATCTGCTGCTCTCTCCCACTTGCTCTCTCCCACTTGCTCTATCTTTGCTCTTGCGTTCTCTCTCGCTATCTCTGTCTCTCTTTTGCTCTGTGTTTCTCATGTACTCTCCTGACTCTGTCTCTTGTTCTCTGTCTCTCCTGTGTTCTCTCTTGGTCTCTTTCTCACTGTCTCTCTTTCATTCTCTGCCTCCTGTGTCTCAGCTGTTTCTCTCTTGCTGTCTGGCTGGCTGTCTGTCTCTCTCTCTCTCTCTTCTGAGCCCTGTGTATCCTTATCACTAAATCTGGTGTTGATTTGTAGGGGCTTTACATGGGTCACTCCTCTGTCTTTTTGGCCAAGGGGTTGTGTGCATAGAGAATCAAAGAGCAAACATTATCGTGGATTCAGAATCAAGGACTGGAACTTGGTTTGACTGTAAGGTCATAACCGGTTGACAGCACAGCAACTTTGAGATGTTTTCACACCAAAAGGAACTCTTAAATCCCACAATATGCCTGCTCTGGCCCTGACTGAAACTCTCTGGAGTTTGGTGGTGTGCTGTATTTGGCTGCGATTTAATGTGGTGTTCAAAATTGTAAGGGATTTGAGCAAGTAAATGATGAGAAAATATTTACGCTGGTGGGAGAATCAGTCACCAGAGGACACACAGACTAAAGATAATTGGTAAAAGAACAAGAGGGTAAATGAAGAGAACTTTTTTACACAGCGAGTTATTGTGATCTGGAATGCATGGCCTGAAAGGGCGTTGGAAGCAGATTCAATAGTAACTTTTGAAAGGGAATTGGATAAATACTTGAAAAAGGAAACATTTGCATAGAGAATCAGAGAGCAAACATTTGCAGGGCTATGGGGAAAGAGCAAGGAGAGTGGAACTAATTTGATAGTTCTTTCAAAGAGCCAGCACAGGCATGATGGGCTGACTGGCCTTCTCCTGCACTGTAAGATTTTACTTTATGAATGGAAGATCTGTTATCCCTCAAATACCTGGTTCCTTGTCATACAAACTGGAGAAGGTCACAATTTTTGGTTCCTGCTCTGTATTGCGTTCGTCAATCAGAAACGAGGCAGTGTAAGGAGATATTACAATTTGTCTCAACACCTATGGGCTAAAGTGGGTAAAGCTCAACCTGGGTCCTAATCACTATTGCGTGACTCCTTCTGGGAAATTTACATGTCTGTATGGCAAGCAAGGAGGAGAATAAAAGCTAAGTTGTGATGCTTCTGTAGCCAAATAGTTTGCCTAAATTCAAACAGGAATAGTAGCCAATTGGACAAGGTGCATGAATGCAGCCTGCACCATCCCTCCTCGCTAGAGCTGGCACCTTCAGCAGGAGAGAGGATGGGAAGGAAAAGTCATGAGAAGAGTTAATGCCCTTAGCTTCTTCTTGACTTCTTTCCATGGGTCAATTACGAGTAAGCAGTAGAGGGAGATGATCCTCTCCTTCTGGGATTGCAGAAAGGAATAGTTACCAAAATCTAGCTGAATACTAGAGGAATAGAATTGCAAAGCAGGGAAGTTATGTTCCACTTGCTCTGTACCTCAGTTACTATGGAGTACTATGGACAATCTGGTCACCATATTTCAGATGTCTGCCCCCTCAGAAGGATGGAATTATCCCATGACAACTATTTGAAGAAGAACAGGGGAGTTCTCCCTGGTGTCCTGACCAATATTTACCCCTCAAGCAACATTATTTAAGCACAATTATCTGGTCATTGACATATTGCTCTTACTGGGATCTTTTTGTGCACGAAGTTACAATTGCATTTCCTACAGTGACTATATTTCAAAAGTAATTAATTTGTCGTAAAATGCTTTGAGGTTGTGAAAGGTGCTATATAAGTGCAAGTTTGAACTTTATACCTGATGGTGATTGAGGGGCACTTTATGTAAGGGTATTCTGGATCCCACATCTCGGGTGAAAAGGCTAACACATTCCTCAGCAATGAGATATATATTTCTGGAACAAGGTGGGTGGATTTCCCCTGATTTCTCTCCCTCTAGGTTTTTCCCCACTCTCTGCACTGAAATTGAGGCACATTGCATTCTAATCTACACTTGTGGAGAACCCTCAAATGTCTGACTCCTTCCCTCTCACAGTCTCCCCTTCCTCAGGAAGATAGGAACAGGAGAGACCATTCAACCCCTCAGTCTTGTTCTCCCATTCAATTAGATCTTGGCTGCTCTGCACCTTAACTCCATCTACTGGCCTTGGTTGTGTAACCCTTAATACCCTTGTCTAACAACCGTCTGATGATCAGTCTCGAAAGCTCCAGTTGTTCCCGGCATCCTATGGTGGGGTGGGGGCAGTGGGGGTGTTGGGGGCAGTGTAGAAAGATTTCCAGATATCCACAATCAAATGTGTGGGGGTGTGGTTGGGGGGAGGGAGGGGATTGCTTCCTGATTTCCTTCCTAAATGGACGGATTCTAATTTTATAATCCTGTGACCTTGTTCTGGACTCCAAGATCCAAACTTGATGCCACATCACCTTACCACCGCTCATCTATCTGTTCTTTTGATTTGAAATCTAACGGTGTCCTGACACTGATCACATTCCCTATGGAGTTTGGCAGTGACTGAGCAGCATCATTTACAGGAAGTCAGCTGTGAGACTATACCCAGAATGTACTGCTTGCAAAACAAGTCTTGCGATCATTTACTGCACACTGTGTATAGATCAACACAGCATTTATGATGTGCTTTAGAATCACCATGACTCAGGATTCAAGTATTTATAGAATGTACAGCACAGAATCAGGCCACTCAGCCCAATTGGTCTATGCTATTGTTTAAGCTTCATGTGAGCTTTGTCCCACCTGACTTCACCCCACCTTTTCACAATATCTTCTATTCTTTTCTCCCTCACGTTTATCCAGCTTCTCCTTAAATTTATCTATACTATTCACTTCAACCACTCCCTGTGGTAGTGAGTTTCACATTCTCGTCACTCTCTGGGTAAAGAAGTTTCTCTAAATTCCCTATTGTCTTTTTCTTTTAGCGATTGTTTTTCATTTATGACCCCAAGATTTGGCCTTCTCTCCCTTTCAAATTGTTAAGACCTCTATTAGGTCACCCCTCTCTCCTAGAGGAAGTGCCACCAACCTGTTCAATCTTTTCTGATAGTTCTAACCTCCCAGTACTGTTACCACACTAGTAAATCTTTTGTGCACCTTCTCCAGTGCTTTACCATCTCATCCTAAAAGACGGCACCTCTGACCGTGCAGCACTTCCTCACTGGGAATGACAACCTAAATTTTGTGCTCAAGTCTCTGGGCAAAGCTTCAAACCCCCTGAATTGAAGGTGAGAGTGCTGCCCACTGCAGATTCCATGGTCACCTCTCTCCTGTACCTCACTCAGGTCATCTCTTTTCAATAGAGAGACTGGACAATGACTGTCTGTCAACAAACTGTTTGACTGCAGGGACATCACAATGGACTTGATCCTAATGTCGCCCAATATATGAACACGAGCAGAGGTCAATTAAACATCGATCAGATGCAGGGAGCCTGGCTGATTTTCCCACACCATCAATCCTCAGTTAGTTCAGGGGCACAATCCAGTTGTAGCAACGCCAAATACTCTCACAGGTGAGATCAGCTAACTCCATGCAGGAAACAAATGATGCGTGGGATCTTCCTGGTTAGTGTGGATCAAGGTATTTACACTAACTGTTATGTTGGGGTCAGGGAGTAAAATCTGACTTTGTGTCGGAAGAGCAGTTTGCATAGAACATCCCTGATTTTAATTGGTCCGCAACTGGTGGCCTTCAGCTGCCTAGGCACTAAGCTCTAGAATTCCCTCCGGGACAAATTCATCCATAAGAGGTGGCATGGATTTGATGAGTTGAATGGTCTCCTTCAGTACTGTGATGATTCTGTGACACTACCTCTCTATCCTCCTCCTTTTAAAACCCTACCTTTTCAACCAAACTGTTGGCCACTTATGCTAATATCTGTTTAACAAAAGTAAAATACTGCAGATGCTGGAATCTCTTCCTGTGGCTCCGTGTCATTTGATAATGCTCCTTGAAGCGCATTGAAATGTCAAAATGAGCTATATAGATGCAACTTGTTGTTAAGGGTGCTATATGAATGCAAGTCGTTATATTTTAAAACCTCCAGCATGTGTATCCCGCCGCCATCGGATGGCAGCAGTGCTCAGCTCCTGAAGCATGACTTGCAACTAGTTTAGAAAGTTAGGGAGAGACACATTTTCATTGATGCAGTATCCCATAGCAAGGACCCAAACTCAGCTACAATGAATTATTTTAAAGTGCAGTCACTTGTTGCTTTGTGCTGTCAGATCCCGAGTGGGCAGCCATTTTGTGCACAGGGAGATCCCACGAATAGCAATCCGATGAACAATCAGTTGGGTTATTGCTTTTCTGTTTAGTTTTAATTGAGAGGGAGATGTTAGCCAGTTCTCGAGGAATGAAGTTCCCCAGTGCTCTTTAATGATGGTGTTCTTTGATGCCTCCCCCAAGCCACTGGAACAGGCTGAGAACCTCAGCTATAAACGTCTCACCCGAAAGACAAATTTCAAAATTCTCTCAAACATGAGCTCACTCAGGAAAACAATTAGGATTTTTTTTCCATGGCACCATATTCCTTTATTATCAGTGATTTTAAAAGCTGCCATTTGAAAGAAACTTACAGCATTTATTTTTAAAAGTAAACCTCTCAGTATAGTCTGGCAGATCTTTGTTCCAAGCTAATGCTGTTTTGTAAATGCCTTGTTCTGTCGAGAATTTGCATCTTTTAATTTAGTTTTACTGAAGAGACAGTTTGATTAGCAAAGAAACCAGGGATCCCTCTGGGAGAAATAAAACTTGTCGGGCTCGGGAACTGCAAAGTTTGCAGATTTTTTTCTGAAGTTGCATAACCTGACTTATTGACAATGCTTTTAAAATCAAGAATAGAAAGTTTACAAGCAAAATATTTGCTCAAACATTTGGAACTGCCATTAAAATAACATTGGTACTGAGTTATCTCGAGTGAAACCACTTTTTAAAATTATTCCAATATGTTTGAAATCAATATTAAGCTCGGGAGCAAAACAAAATCACCCCTTGTGTTTTATGTTTAGTTGCATTTAGTGGGTAAAGGAGTTTAAAGAGGATAAAAGTTTAGGAACTTTTCCAAAAGTTGGGAACTTTCCTCGAAGTTGTTTATTTGGCTTTGGGCTCGGTTTTTTAACTTGTCCTAGTTGTTTTCCTGCTGGCTGGAATCTCTCGTGATGTTTTCCTTCCAATAGGCGGAGAGATTTATGTCTTTCAAGTCTAACTCCGGCTTTATGCGTTCCCCTTTTCTGTTTTAAGAAAAACAAGCGAGGTGGGTCAGCCGGGTCCGGGCGCATGCGCGCAGACACTTGTTTTTCTCTCCCGGGGAGCTGTCAATCAGAGGCGGTCAAGTCCCGCCTCCACTCCCAGTTGCCATTGGACAACTGCGAGAATGGCCCGCCACGCTATTGGCCATCCTTGCCTGTCAAGCTCCGCCGCGCCTGCAGCCTGAGAACTCTGTGGCTATTTAAAGGGGTAGCCTCATCGCAGCAGGGTGCAAAACGCTGCTTTGTGAAATCGGTTGTTTTCTGAGTGCAAGTCGCAAGACTTTTTCGGCAACTTCAAGTTCCATTTAAAAAGAAAAGGAAAGATGATTCTGGATAAGTTGAAGAGGTTTTCAATGGTGTTGGACAGCCCAGACCCCAGTTCAGTGCCAGTTTACAGCACTGGGGATGAAGTGTCAGGGAAAGTTGTCCTGGAGCTCGCTGGTGCAATGAAGATACAGTCCTTAAAGCTGCATGCAGAGGGCTATGCGAAAGTTCATTGGACTGAGTCGAGAAGTGCTGGCTCTAGCACTGCTTACACCCAGAACTACAGCGATGAAGTGGAGTACTATAACAAGAGGATAAATCTTCTCCAACTAGGTCAGTATCCTATTGTCACATGTATTAAAACTTATTGGCACCTTGCTTCAAGAGGAGAGCGATTGGAATTGACTATAGTTCTAAGATAGCTCTTTTCAAAGAGCCTGTGCAGGCATAATGGGCCTAATGGTCTCCTCCAGCACTATTTTATTTTAAAATGTGAAGTTTCGAGGCAAAGAGAGACGGGGGGTATAATGTGATGATACAAGCTATCAGCTGGAACCCAGGGCAACAAAGACGACTCCTCTACTGCCCTGGTATGGCGAATGAGTGTTTCATTGCCATGGTGCTATCAAAAATCCCCTCAAATTGAAACTTTGACTCCTGGAGTTCAGCTGATTACAGTGTGATACTGATGCTTTTACGGTCATTACAGTAACCTTTCTCCGAAATCAGAAAGTAAGTTTCATTTTCATTTTGACGAGATTGTGAATCTGTCTTTTTAAATCCAGCGCAATTGTGTCTGTGTGTTTTGTCACGTAACTTTTGAGTTACTCGTTGTCTTCCTTCTGCGATTGGGACATTTATTGCCCTGATTTGAGACTTGGGAAGGCCCTGGAGTAATTACGGTGTGAGGTCCTGGATGTGTCACTGAGACACTGGTTGCTGCAGGTCCTGTGTTCCTCGCTCTGCTTTTGCCACAGTGATGTGCCCTTTCATTGTTTAAAAATCTATTTTAACTGGTGTATGAAGCCAAGTTATTCGCCCCTCTCACTGCGCTGTTCGTCAAACGATTCCCTGTCAACTCTGCTGGCTGGTTCATTTCAGTCCTTTTCCACAGCCTTTGTTTAATCTCTCCCCACCCCCCCCCCCCCCCCCCCCCCCCCCCAAGTCACGGTGCCAGTCAGACCTTGTCTGCTTCGCCCTTTAACTGGCTCAGCACCTGTCCACTTTTGGACAGGAAGGTGCACAATCTAAACATCTAAAGAAGTACAAAATGTACATTAAGGGACTATTCCTTAAACGCTTTGAAGAAGAGAAATGTTATGAAATAACTGGACTTTTATTTCTCTGCTTCTGATCCTGGACCTGCTGTTTTTATTAATATAAAAACAAAAAAACTGCGGATGCTGGAAATCCAAAACAAAAACAGAATTACCTGGAAAAACTCAGCAGGTCTGGCAGCATCGGCGGAGAAGAAAAGAGTTGACGTTTCGAGTCCTCATGACCCTTCGACAGAACTGAAGGGTCATGAGGACTCGAAACGTCAACTCTTTTCTTCTCCGCCGATGCTGCCAGACCTGCTGAGTTTTTCCAGGTAATTCTGTTTTTGTTCTGCTGTTTTTATTGTCAGTTTTGAGTTCCACCACATTTAAAATTTTAAGAGCCCAAAACAAGGTTAGTCTTTGTCTTCCCTCTCTCTCTCGTGCTCTTCCTCACTCCCTCTCCGAGTCAGATGTGACAGAAGAGAGAGGGGAAGTGTCAACATTTCAGCTGCAAACGTTCTGCAGACAGGTAGTTTAGAAAAAGGTGCAGGGCGAAGGAACAGGAGAAAAAGAAGACATAAGAAAGTATAAAGCTAGTGTTCATGGACTGTCAATCTACAAATCCAGAAGGGCATTGTGGCAATTAATTGTAAATGTTTCAAATCTGATCATTTTTCCTATAGAATAACCATTCATAACAAGATGCTTGACAATCTTTCTGCAGGATTCTTAAAGCATCCTCAAGATCATTTTGCTCTGGTAACTTTCTGCATTAAAGAAATTGATAAAGTAATCCTTGCAGTTAGATAGAAATTTGTCCCATCGTCCCAGCTATGTTGACCCTGTAGGTAGTGGGTTACCTTGCAGGTATGGGGAAGCGAACAGTGTGTTTCTGTTCGTTTAAAGTTTCGAGTCCGAATGACTCTTCATCAGAACTAAGGAAACATAGAAAAGAGATGAAATATAAGCTGGTTTAAGGGGGGGTGGGACAGGTAGAGCTGGGTAGAGGGCCACTGATAGGCTGCCTATATCGATTCCTTCCCCCCGCACCCCACCCCAGCTAGGGCTATCTGTACCTTGTTCATTCTGCTTTCTACCCTTAATGTCGCCATTAGCACATTTCTTAGCTAATATCACCACCGTCAACTCCTCTTCGTCCTTTTGTCTGTGACATCTTTTGGCAATCTCCAGCTATCACTGGCCCTCTATCCAGCTCTACTTGTCCCACCCCCCCTTAAACCAGCTTATGTTTCACCTCTTTTCTATTTTTCCTTAGTCCTGTTGAAGAGTCATGCGGACTCCAAATGCTAACTCTGTTCCTCTCCGCAGATGCTGCCAGACCTGCTGAATTTTTCCAGGTATTTTTGTTTTTGTTTTGGATTTCCAGCATCTGCAGTTTTTTGCTTTTATCTTGTTTCTGTATGTTGTTCAACATGTACGGACATGATTCTCGCTGCCAAGGTTTTTTTAACATTTTATTTTGCTTTGACAATTAGTCATTGTTCAGGCATCATTGATGGAGGGGGACAGAATGCCTAGGGCAGACAAATTAATAACAGAGCGGGAGCAGTCACTGGGCCACATTCTCAGCTCTGCCTAGACCCAGGTTCAAAGTTTATAAGGGGGTTAGAGGCAAATGTTAAAAGTCAGCCCCAAATATGAAACTCCTAAATCCCAGATCTTTTACTTACTTTTGTCCTTTTGCTCTGGTGTTTCACCATTGAATGGAAATTGTTATTAACTCTCTCTCCTCCTTCCTTGCTGTGTTGTGTCTGAAGCTGATAGTAACCCCTGTGCTCCTCCCCACCCTGTCTCCCTCTCATCACCTGGGCTGAGATAAGCCAATCCATTGCAGAGTGTAGCTTCAACACTGGGATCTTACTGATCTGGGAGGGTCCATTGTACAGGGTACTTACAAATTTACAATACCCACCCAACAAACCCCCCAACTCCACCTTCGCTCCACTGAATGTGTCATGGGCTCATGAAACCTTCTTGCTAACCCATGACCCCTCCCCACTGCGGTTGCTATAAAGGTGGTTATGGCCATGAGCGGTACACTTTGCAGCCTCTCAGAATGTTAACCTGAGAATCCTTGCACTATTTCACACAATTCTGGCCCCAGGGAACGAGCATGTAGATACAAAGTTAATGACATCACAATCCTGCCAGACCATTAATCAACCTGTGAATCCTTCACACTGCGCTCTCTAAGGGAAAGAGTGCAAAGAAACTATAACAAACTTATGAGCTCATTTGAGTCGTAGTTTTGCATCACGTATTCTCCAATTCCTCAGGTCCCAATGGCTGAATGAGTTGAGTAAATGAGTGAGGAGATGGAATTCGTAATCGGGCTGTCCTGTCTGTCTTCATATCATCCTCCTCCCCAGTGAATGATTGAAGGAACTTCGTGGGCCTTGTAACGAGGAGGCTTTCAATTAACTGAGTTAATCGTGATTATGTGTAATATAATAATGCACCCTGTGCACAATATGGAAACATGAAGAGGCCATTCAGCCCATCAAGCCTATTCTGTTAGATAATGGCCGATCTGTATCTTGACTCTATTCTACCTGTCTTTGTTCCATAACCCTTAATATCATTGTCCAAGTCCAACTAAAATCTATCACTATAAGTTTTAAAATTTTCAATTCTGCTCCCCCGCCACCGCCACTCCCCCCCCCCCCCCCCCCCCCCCCCCCCCCCCCCAACCCCTGATCCTCAGCAGATTTTTGGGGGATAGAGTCACAGGGTTCCACTCCCCCTTTGTGTGAAGTAACACTTGCTGACATCACCCCTGAATGGTCTGGTTCCAATTTTAAGGTTATGCCCCCTTGTTCTGGATGCCCCCCACCCCAACTAGATGAAATCTCACTTCTCTACTCCCTCTACATCACACTGACCACCAGGAGGGTCAATACCATTGTTGTCCTGGCTTTGGCAAGTATCAGGATGAAAACTGCACTCTCAGCTTCTAAGCAATCTGGGAATGCTGAAAGCGCTTCTGCCTCTAAGCTCCATTTCCCTCAACCTCGAGTGTTGAAGACGAGACTCATCGCACTTTCTCCTACTCAAACACCATTGAATATTCCTTTCCTCCTACAGACTTTGAGAACCCAAAACTTGGGAGTTGCTTAATCAAAGCCATTTGACTGCTATCATCTTCCCTAAAGCCTCTTGCAGTCTGGTGTCCTTCAGTTGTTCTCTTGACCACAAGGTGATAACACTTTGTGTTGTCGTTCTTGAGAGTTGTGGCTGACTTATTGCCCAATAAGAGGTCAGTTGATGGAATCCGTGAATTATTCTGTCCATTGCAATTTAGCGCTATCTGACATTAGGCCAATGACCTTCACTCCCTGTGGGATGTGGATGGCTAACCATCCGGAACATTCCGACAGAGCCCGACCCGCCAGGAGAGTCCTAAGGTCATCGATTCAGTAAAAGACAAACAACCTGCGATTGTCACATTGCTGGCTGGCAGGGCCCACCTTTTGTTGAGTTGTCCTGAGTAAAGAAATGTGTTGAATTAGCTTCAAAGAGGAGGGTGGAAGTGTTAGCAGGTTGTAGATGGAGTTCATCAGTTTCTTTTAATTGCATCAGCCTCGTTGTTGCTGCAGCCCAATTAGACAGAAAATAGACAAGCCAAAAATATCCAATGGATGACTAAAATGACTTTCTCTAGTAAAAGCCCCTGTATTGTTTAACTTGGGAAGGGATGGGGAAGGTTTGGTGGTGGGGGAATTGGGGGCAGGTTAGGCAGCAGAGTGACGTGATGTGATTTTTAATATGAGTAGGCCACATCAAATTAAACTTCCATTAAGATGAGGTTTTATTTGGCTATAGAGGTAGCATGCACCCTCATTTCCTTCACCACCCCCCCCACCCCACACACACACACCCACCCAATGGTAATTAGACTAAAACAAAATAGCAGTGTTACATTTCAAATAGTGACCTCAGTTTGGGACTCTGGCAATCCTCATAGCATTAGGACATTATACAAAGAACCTACAGTGATATAACCTAAACCTCAGCATATCCCAAAGCACTTTACAGCCAATGAAACACTTTTTTCTGAAGTGTGGTCACTATTCTAACGTAGGAAATGCAACAGCTAATTTGCACACAGCAAGATTCCACAAACAGCAATCTGATGATGACCATATAATCTATTTTTTTGATGTTGGTTGAATGAATATTGGCCAGGACACTGCGGAAAACTCCTCTGTTGTTCTACAGAATAGCGCCATGGGATTTTTTATGCCCACTTGAAAATACCGAAATACCCCACCTTTGACAGTGCAGACCTCCCCACTGTTCTGCGCTGGGTGTGTTGGTCTGGACTGTGTGTTCGAGGCTCTGGAGTGAGGTTTGAGCCCATAACCTTCAGAAGGGAAGAGTATCAATGAGGGGATGTTCTTCATCCTTGTGTGGCCATGTGGTTGAGTGGGGTCATACTGATCCAGTGTGAGTGGTACCAGTATCCAGTGCATGTCATGCCATTTTTTATTAGCTTGATTATTTCCCTCACTGTCGCTTAGTCTCCACTGCAACCTCATTCCCTGAGCTCTCAAACTAATGCATCCATACAATGTTATTGAGTGGTGTGATCCATTGTTTTTCAAGGATTGTTTATTCCTTTTCAGATAATGGTGATGTCACCGTTCTCCAGGCTGGCAGACATGAGTTCCCATTCAGCTTTCAGCTTCCTGAAGAGTGAGTATCTTAATGCCTCACTAAAGTTGAGTACCCAAACCGGTTGAGGGCAACTGTTTCTCTGTAGAGCCACACTATAGATCCCTGGACAAGACCCTTTATTGTACACTAAAGCCTTTTCCCAAGCCATCGATCTACCAGAGGGCCCAAGCCATTTGCTTATCTTGTTGCATTCATTGAACCCTACCATATCTCACTATTGGCTTCTGTACAAAAAACATTTTTAGATAACAATAATAACACTTTTAGTGTTGATTTGACTGTACCAAAGATCTGCAGACAACAAGATCGAAAAATGTTAGGAGAAGGCCTGAGTTGAGTCCAGAAGTAGCTATTAATTGACACTAGTCTGGTGTTGGTGAAGAAAAAAATTGAGACAAGTGAACAGGTCCACAGTGACAGGGTCCTCTGGAAGAGCAGGAAGTGATAGTGATTGATCACAACACAGTGAGGATGAATAGGAAGAGTGTGGAACTGTGGCAGTTGAATCATGTGAGATGTTTCCCCAGTTAGTCCTCCCAGTGTAAGAAGCAAACACTATTCTCAAAAAAAAATTCCATTATAATCCATCAATTTTTGCCACTGATTTTTATTTTCCTGCTGTGTTTAGTTAACATGCAGATTTTGTTCCCCTCATCTTCATGTAGGAATCTGGTGACATCCTTCGAGGGAAAGCATGGAAGTGTGCGGTACTGGGTCAAAGTCAAACTTCATCGTCCTTGGGCCACTGTTAAGAAAATCAAACGGGAGTTCACAGTAATTGAGCCCATTGACATCAACACCCCCTCATTGCTGGTAAGAATCCCATCACCATCAAACTGTGGGAATCCAGGGACTGTGGTTAACTATGTGTATCTTACCTCTATCTTAAATACAAAAAGGAGAGAAAGTGTTGTGACAGTTATACAAAGCTGTAGGTAACCTGGAGTGACTGTGTTCAGTTAATGGGCACCATCATCAGGAAGGGGGTTGGTTGGCATCCTCCCATCTCTGAGATGATGGGAATGCAGCCTCAGAACTTGATGAGGTCAGATGAGATCATCTGCTGCACTTCTTTGGATGGCTGAACAAGCTGATTCTGAGGAGGCAAACTCTGCCACAAAATGCCATACAGATTCACCAGAGGGGCTGAAAGGGTTAAATTATGAGGACCGGTTGCTGGACTCACACTCCCTTGAGTACAGAGAATTAAGCAAAGTTTCAATTGAGGTTTTTAAAATGGATAAGGTTAGGGTAGATCTTCAGTTCTCTGAACGCAGGCAGATCTGATCCACAGCACCACTATCGGGTAGTGTGAGGAGGCAGGTTCCGAATCCCAGCTGGGATGGGAGTCAAACCCCATGGTGTTGGCACCAATCTGATCCACAGTTCAGCCAACTGGCGCCCCAAGGACTCTGAGTCACTGTGGCAACATCCACTTTATCTGCATGTTGTAGCCTGGAGCTATGGATTGTGATGGTAGAGGCTCCAATTTCTTTACACAAAAGGGGAGAGGAAGTCTGGAATTCTCTCCCCCACCAAAAGCTGAGGGTGGGAATCAATTAAAAACTTCAAATCTGAGGTTGACAGATTTTTGTTGGGCAAGGGTACCAAGGGTTACGGAACCAAGATGGGTTGATGGATTTGAGATACAGATCAGCCACAATCTAACTGAATGGCGAAACACCAAGAGGCTGAATGGCCTCCTCCTGTTCCTATATTGCTGCCAAGGGGCCACTCCCAATGACAGTGGATGGCTTGCACCAGCTCTGTGCTCCCCAAACAGCAAATCCTCCTATCTGAATTGTAACCTCCACACCCGCCCCCCAGTCCACTTTTTGATGAAAAACTTTTTAATTTCATTTGAATAGAGGAAACCTTTCCCCTCACTCACCCCTGTCCATCAAGCTGGGACCTGGAATTAAAGATTTCGGGTATGAACTTGAGGTGTTTAAAATCACCGGGATCCATTGGTTCTTGCACTATAAAGGACAGATGGGAGGTGGTGGGGAGGAGAGGTTGAAAGTTCGTTCTTCTGCCTGTGAGTAGCAGGACTGTGCTGAATAACCAATGTCAGGGTGAGTTTTCTGAAATTCTGCTCAATTTTCCCCTTGGAGGACCAATGAGTGTTAATGCTGAACTTGCTGTCAGGGTGGGTAGATTGTGTCTGGACTGTGGGAGGTTTTAAGTGAGTGGTAGAGTTTCCAGGGTCAAGGGTTCCATGGGTTTGCATCAGGAATGTGGTTGATGAACCGAATGGATGTTTCACATTCTTAAGTTTCTTGCCTTTTCTCCAACCAGGCTCCCCAAGCGGGCACAAAAGAGAAGTTGGCTCGTGTCTGGTACTGTAACCTTGGTCATGTGTGCCTTACAGCAAAGATTGACCGAAAAGGCTATACACCAGGTAACAGAATTTTCACAAGCATCCTTTATTTGTAAAGGGTAAAATTTCTATAGTGCCTGTCTCAACCACTTTACAACCAATGAAGTACTTTTGAAGTGTAGTCACTATTGTAACATAGGAAACATGGAAGCAAATTTGGATTTGGACACAGCAAGATCCCACAAATAGCAAGGATATGATGATCTGTTTTTTTAATGTTGCTTGAGGGATAAATATTGGCCAGGACACTGGGGAGAAACACCTGACATTTCTTCAAAGTAGTTTCCATGGGATCTTTTACGTTCAGTTCTGACTCTCCAGAATGATACTGGGGTTTAAAGGGTTAAATAACAAGGACAAATTTCATAAACTTGTCTCATGTTCCCTTGACTTTAGATCATTGAGAGGTGATGTTATCGATGTGTTTAAAATAACAAAAGAATTCTATTGAATCAGTACAGAGAAACTATTTCCTCTTGTGGTGGGGGAGGTGGGGAGTCCAGAACAAGAAGACATTGCCTTAAAGTTGGAGCCAGGCCATTCAGGGGCAGTTGCCAGGAGTGAATTGGAGTTTTCAAGACTCAAATTGATAGATACTTGTTGAGTAGTAATATAAAGGGCTGTGGAATAAAGGGGGGATAAATGGGGTTTAGATTCAGATGAGCCATGATATGATTGAATTGGGGAATAATTTTGAGAGGTTGAATGGCCTCCTCCTGTTTCCATAGTTCTATGGAATTGTAAAAATACAAGACAGAAGAGGCACAGGAATGATCTTTGAAGAGTTACAAAGTGTGTGGGACAATTTTTTAGCCAACCGCACCACCACCACCACCACCCCCGGCCACATGAAACTGTTGGGGATTGGGGGCAATCCTAGTTTCACACCTCATAATTTCTACTTCCCCATTGAAGCCAACAGAGAGTAGTATTGAGTTCTGTATGGGGTAAGCCAGCGCTCTACCCCATCCCCTGGGCTTCCTGCCCAGTGAGTTGGTTTAAATTTTCCCCTCTTTCTTTTCCCCCACCCCCCTCATGTATAGATGTTTGTGTGTGATTGGAGCTCTCCGACACTAACCTCTGTCTTGTTTACTCAGGTGAGGTGATCCCCATTTTTGCTGAGGTTGACAACTGCTGCTCCCGCACAGTGACCCCCAAAGCTTCCATCGTCCAAATTCAGACTTTCATCGCCAGGGGGACGATGAAGCTGAAGAAATCGGTGGTGGCAACTCTGCAAGGCGAGGGTGTTGCCCCCAGGAAGAGGGGGTCATGGCATGGCCGTCCCCTGAAGATCCCGCCCCTGTCTCCCTCCCTCTTGCAGTGCAGGGTGATTCGGGTGGAGTACATGCTACGGGTAGGTGCCTCTGGGTTAGTCACTGCTGTTACAGAGCGGGGGGAACATCAGAGAAAACAAGAAGAGGAAGGGAGAGAACAAGAGAGTTGGGGGGTGGGTGGGGTGGGGGTGTGCAGTGTTAAGAGTGAGAAAGGGTGTGTGTGTGTGTGTGTGTGTGTGTGTGTGTGTGTGTGTGTGTGTGTGTGTGTGTGTGTGTGTGTGTGTGTGTGTGTGTGTGTGTGTGTGTGTGTGTGTGTGTGTGTGTGTGTGTGTGTGTGTGTGTGTGTGTGTGTGTGTGTGTGTGTGTGTGTGTGTGTGTGTGTGTGTGAGAGAGAGAGAGAACAAGAAGGGTGTAGAGCGGTAGCAAGAGAATATTTTCTTGACTGAGGTGCTTTCTGATTGGATGGATTCTTTTGTTTGACCATTTCAGGTTTATGTTGAAATCCCGGGAACATCCAAACTGTCCCTGGAGCTGCCCCTCGTAATTGGCACAATCCCCCTCCACCCGTTTGGCAGTCGCTCCTCCAGTGTTGGGAGCCAATACAGTATGGATATCGACTGGCTGCGCCTCGCCCTCCCTGAGAGACCAGAGCGTAAGTACCTCACCCTGCCTTGTGCTTCACGTCGAACTATCGTGCCAGGATTCATAGCAGCGAGACTCTGTAGTTGTATGATCCTTGCCCATTCCCTCCCATCCACAGCACGTTTTACATGGTGACCCTTTCATGTAACCTTTCGCATGCCACCCTCCCAATTTCCCCTCAGCCTCTCCTTATTGTCCTGATGTGCAGAGGCTCTAGACGTCCCCACACAACTTTCCACTTCTCATTCCCAGCTACTCAACCATGAGATCAGCCTCACAGCCAGAGTGCTTTACAGCAGGGATGGAGGGTGGTACTCAGATGATCACCTGTTGGTCAAGGGGACCCCAGCAGCAGACAGCTCCTGTAGCAGAGGAGGAAAAATAATACTAAAGGCTGAGACTGGGGGGCAATTGAAAATTTCAGAATTGAGGTTAATAGATTTTTGTTGGGTAAGAGTATTGAGGGTTACAGAACCAAGGTGGGTAAATGGAGTTAAGGTACAGATCGGCCATTATCTGATTGAATGGTGGAAGAGACTTGAGGGGCTGACTGGCCTCCTGATCCTGAGAAGCTTTAAAACAGCAACGTCTTTTATATACTTTATGTCAAGTCTTCTTTACTAGCCTATGTGCCCCTGGCTCCACCACCCCTCAGTTTCAGATTAATAGAGCGTTCAGTTTCTTTAAACTTTTGTTATTCTCCACCCCAACTTTCCACATTTGACCTAATGTCAATCTCATTCTATTTCAGCTCCCCCTGATTACTCGGAGGTAGTTTCTGAGGAACAAGCTGAACGGACTGACCAAGAACTGTCCCTCCCAGAGGAGGATGAGGTAATCGGGGGAATGCTGGAGCGACCCTTCTTTGCCTACGTGCAGGAATTCCGTTATCGACCTCCACCCATCTACTCAGAGGTAAGATTTGGCAAACCTTGCCTCACAAATAATTTACAGCCCAGAAACAGGTCATTCAGCCCAACTGGTCCATGCTGGTGTTCATGCTGTAGACCAGTTGTCTTCGTCCCTCCCTATCAGCATACCCTTCTATTCCTTTCTGCCTCATGTGTTTATCTAGTTTCCTATACTATTCACCTCAATCATTCCTTATTGTAGAGAGTTCCATATTCTCACCACTCACTGGGTAAAGAATTCCCTGTTGGGTTTATTAATGTTATCTTATTTATGGGCCCTAGTTCTGATCTTGCCCTCAAGTGGAAACATCTCTACATCTACCCTCTCAAACACCCTATCATAATCTTGAAGACCTCTGTCAGGTCACCCCTCAGCCTTGTCTTTTCCAATGAAAAGAGCCCTTGCCTGTTAATTCCTTCCTGACATTTTTATCCTCTCAGTTCTAGTATCACTCCAGTAAATCTTTGTTGCACTTTCTCCAGTGCCTCTATATCCTATTTACAATATGGAGACCAGAAGTGTTCACAGTTCTCCAAGTGTAGTCTAACCAAGGTCCTTTACAAGTTAAACATGACTTATCTGCTTTTCAATTCTATCCCCCTAGAAGTAAACCTTTGTTCTTTATTTGTGTTTTTGTTTAATTTCTTGTTTACCTGTGTTGTTATTTTTGGTGAACTGTGTATCTGCAGATCAGGTCACTCTTGTTTCTAAAGGTTCATTACCTCTTACGAAATGATCTCCAGCACATTCTCTCAACTGCATTTTCCTGTTGTGTGTTTTGTCTTTTAGATTGATCCCCATCCTCCAAGATCAGACATGCGTCGCCGATGTATGACCTGCTGAAGAATTCACCGTGGCATGCAACACACAAAATAAAAAAGGAAAAGCGAGATTTTAAAACCAGCTTAAGGGCCTAGGGACACTTCCCAGACACCTTGAAAGCAAACTCGGGATATTGCCGTCTGAAGAGGAACAGGACCAACCCTCGTAAAGGGAAAGAGAGAATGATCTCTGACCTCTGTGGAGATGATGCAAGTTGGATTGGGATCCTCAGCCCGCCTCTTGCCTTGTGCTGAACTGTTTGCCGTCTCTCTTGGCTACCTGTTCCACTGAGCTTAACATCTCCTCAAATGGCTCCATGCCACTGCCTCTAGCAGATCCAATGGGCAGATGTGACAGTGACAGATGATGCATAGAGGGTTCTTCTATATATTGGACACGTGGTAGTTAAGTGGGTTCAACACTCCCTCCCCTACCTCCAGTGTTGATGACTCTCTGGTTGGGTATTTGTTTTGCCAGAGCTTGCTGTCAATCTGCTTTGCACCTCCAACTTATACAAATGGGTACAGTACACACCAGAGAAGGTGTTCGGGATGGGTGGGGGTCTTGGTGTTTGTTTCTGCATGTATTCTGGGAGTTAGAGAGCCACCCCAGTTTAAGAAGTCGATGTTTGAGAGTTTGATTTGGCCACACAAATCCTGCCTGATTTACTTTTTCATATTATGTGAACTGTGCGTCACAATTCACCAATCTGTATTGTGGCTATGACCTCCCCATTTTGCCCCCCCCACCATCAGTCACGATATATCCATAGAGAGAGATTCAATGCCAGGTGGCGGTCAAAACACTGGTGGGTGTGAGAGACTAGGTTTCAATGTTAGAGGAAATTTTTTTTTAAAAAAAAGAAAAAAAATGATGGAAAGTGTTTTTTTTAATAATTTCTGAGGTAACCAGCCCTCAAATCCAAATTCCAAGACGATCTCCTTGAGTGTCAAAGCTGGGGTTGTGGAGAAGAGTAGTACAGAACATCCTGAGCTGAGAGAATTTCTGATGTAGAGATGAATCCTTGCAAAGTTATGATCAATAACCATTCTTTATTATTTCATGCCTTTTACGTCTTTTTTTTAAAAAAGATGTCCTAAGGTTTTTCCCCAAGATAAATGGACAGTGAGCCAGAAAGGGAGAGATTAGGAGAGGTGATTTGTCAGAGAAATGGATTTTGAAAGGTTCAATAAGGGGACAGAGGTGGCGAGGCAGAGAGAGGGATTTGGGAAGGAATGCTAGAGAGTAAGAGGAGAGGTTGCATAAGATATCACTGATCAGTGGTGACAAAATATGGCCACAGTTATGATAATTCATGCTTTCCCCATTAGAAGGATCTGCAGAATTGTAATGAGTTGTTTTCTTCTGTGCCTTTTTTTAACAAAGTCAGGGTTATCTTTGTAAATGTGTAAAGAGAAACAGATATGACGGTGTTAATCAACTGGCCTTCTCCTGCATTGTGGAGTTAGACCTATAATGTGACCAGAATCCTACGCCTCACCACACCTCCTGCTGCCTTAGTAGGAGAACCTTCCTCTCTGAGCAACTATTACACTAATTCTAAAAGGGAGAACAACAGCAACTAGTATTTTTGTAGAACATTTTAAGTGGTAAAATATTCCAAAGTGCTTCACAGGGGTGTAATCAAACAAAATTTGACACCAATTTACATAAGTTGATGAGCTCAGTCAATAAGGAGCAACTTGAGTTTAGAGAGGCAGAGAGGTTTGTGAAAGTAATTTCAGAGTTTAGGACCCAAGCAGCTGACGCTATGGTCATCAATTGTGGAGTGATTAAAATCGCAGGCACGGGGATCCTGGAATGTTGTTGGAGGTTTACAAGCAAGACCATGGAAGAATTGGAAAACGAGGATAAGAATTTTAGAGACTAGGTGTTGCTTAACCAGGAGCCATTGTAGGTCAGTGAGCACAAGGGTAATGAGTGAACAGGAGTTGGTGTGAGTTAGGACACTGGCAGCAGAGTTTTTGGGTGACAAGTTTATGGAGGGTAAAACATGCAATATGTTGGTAATTTACATTGATTTTTGACATCTTTATTTGGGTTTTACTTGAAAGAAGAAAAGTTAATTCTTGAAGATAACTTGTAGTGATGGATGGTTGTACTCATGGTTTGGGGATAGTCATCATGTTGCCAACCCTCCAGGAGTGCCCTGGAGTTTCCAAAAATTAAGGATTAATCTCCAGGAGACTACAAGAGAAAATCTTTGGGAAGAAATATCTCAGAGACATTAAAAGATATTTTTTCTTTTTTTTGACATTTATTAGTTACAAAAATATTAGAGATGGTGTAAAAAGGCTGGCAGTCACAATCCATCTAAATGTGAGGGAGGGGGAATAGTGAAGAGGTGGTTTGCTTTCTGGCCGTGGAAGTTGGGGTGATGCAAGAATGGGCTTGTAAGGCAGCCAGTGGTGCGAGATTGAGGGTGGGATTTTGGAGACAGGAAGTCAGAACCTTCAGGAATGCATCCTGCCAGAGTTGGAAACCCTTAGGTTTAAGGGAGAGTTGCAGGAAATATTTCTGGTTATATGGAAGATGATTAGAATTATATCCATCTTCCTTGTATATAAAATCCTACACACTTTTCAGGCTTTAAATTGCCTCTTTTTTAAAATAAAAGTTATTTTTGTATTTTTTTTACAATAAAACATTATCAGATCCTTGCAGTGACTTGGTCATCCTTTCTTAATAATTGAGCCTGCATGTCTGTTTGGCTGATTATACTTAATGAGAGCCCTCCTACTGGTTCACGTGGTACATGTGCCATCCAGAATGGTACTGAGTCCAACAGGATGGGTTCCATCTCCAGCTGCAAAGAGTTGACTTACCTCAGCGGGGACTAGGGATATGGGAAGAATTATCGGGAGCTCCTGCTTCTGATCACTCGATTCTCCTGACTCCCGCTAAATAATGTAGTGTTGAGTGAAAACAAGGGCAGCTTTGGTTATAGTGATCCCTGTAGTCAAGCAGCTCACTGGCCCTCACCGTCCCAATGTTCACACTGTGAAATTCCAGCAGTGACCTGTTACCTCATTAAAGACCAAACATAGGAATAGGGAGAAGCCATTCAGCCCTCTTGAGATTTTTACACCAAGCAGATCATGGCTGATCTGCATCACAACTCCATTTACCCGTCTTCGTTCCTTTCTGAAGTATAGTCACTAATTTAGGCAAAGCAGCAACCAATTAGTGCCCAGCAAGCTCCCACAAGCAGCAATCAGATAACAACTGGATAATGTTTTATGATTATTATTTAAGACAGAAATTATGGTCTGAGGATAACTCCCCTGCTCTTCTTCAAAACAGAGCCATGGGATCTTTTATGCTTGCCCCTGAAGGCAGGCAGAGCCCTCAGTTTAACAACTCACCCAAAGGGTGGCACATCTGGCAGTGCAGCACTCCCTCGGTATAGCTTGGATTGTACTTTTGAGTGCCTCGAATGGGACTTGAACCCACAATCTCCTGACTCTGAGGCAAGAGTGTTACTCAATCAGCCACAGCTGGCTCCGACATAACACATTGCAGGGGAAAAAAAAACATGCGTCTATGAATCATTGATGAGTCTATGGAAATGTTAGCTTCGCAATGTGCAATTTCTACAATGAGTTGCTAATCCCAGTGTTTATCCAAAGAAAAATGAGTTTCAACCCTAATCTCAAATTCCTATAACTCAGCAATTCGAAGGAATGTACAGAAAGTTCCCTTCGTTTGTAATTTGACTGTTCAGATATATGCAGTTCCTCTCATAAATAACAAACTTTCTCCTTGCTTTCAAATATTTCCATGGCCTCTCTCACTATAATCTCCTCCAGCCCTACAACCTTCTGAGATCTCTACAATCCTGTAAATCTAGCCTCTTGAGTGTCCCAGATTTTAATCCATTGGTGGCCATGCCTTCAGCTGCTGAGGCCCTAAGTTCTGGAATTCTCCCCCTCTCCTTCAAGACACTCATCAAAACCTCCTACTTTGACCAAGTTCTGTCATCTGTTCTAATATCTCATGTGGCTAGGTGAAATCCTGGAACTCCCTAACAACACTGGGTGTACCTATGCCACAACTGCAGTGGTTCAAGAAGGCAACTCACCACCATCACCACCTCAAGGGCAATTAGGGATGGGCAATAAATGCTGGCCCAGCCAGTGATGCCACATCCCATAAATGACTAAAGAAAATTAGAGGAGGCCATTTAGTGCCTCGAACCTGTTCCCTCAGGTGAGATTATGCCTAATCTGTGACCTTAATCTGTGTCGATAACACTCACATGAAATACTTTGGGACATTTTGTTATGTTAAAGATGCTTTATAAATGCAAGTTGTTACTGTTGATCCTTGCTTCATTTCTATTTTGAAATCAATACAAGCTCTGACAGGCTGTGTAAACTTCCCCATCTCATTCCCAGAAACAGCAGCTGCACCAAATGTGCACTTTATAATCTGTCTGTTCACACTTACATCAACAGTCAGGGAAGAGATTGATCACTGGTCGCGTGGCAGGGGGGGTGGGGGGGTGCGTGTGGGAGAGGATACATTACCTGACGCCCCCTTGGAGGTCTTTGCAACTCTGACCTCTCATTTCTCATTGTCCCACATTGCAAAGTCAGCAGGTGACAATCACAGAAAGAGGCCATTTCCTTTAGTGAGGACTTTAAAAAATGTTTAAGTCAAACTTTTCTTTGAAGTTCAACCTTGATCCTGATGCTTTGTGCAAATTGCATAAGTATCACCATTAAGTGAGTGACACCAATATGATGGTGCAGCTGCTGTTCTGCACTGACTACTGTGCAAGATTAAATCAGGTTACACTACAGTGACAATGCAGTAACTCTAGGTCCAGTAAATCAATAAGTCAACTCAGTTGCAGCACTGTGTAAGATTAGAGAGTCTTGTACCAGCTACTGAGCCAAGCTGACATGACTTCATTCAATTGTTTATTCTTTCTGTGTACTCGGGTGTGTGTGATAGCTGGCATTGCACCTTGTGATGCATCAGTACCTATCACAACCCCAATATCAGGTGAGGGCACCAACCGACCTACACTTTTTAGTTGGGGGAGCTTTATCTCACCAATGCTGCTCAGTCAGGAGTAGGGTCCCAGGCTCAGTTGTTGCTTCTCTAATCCCAGGGAGCTCTGCCTGTCAATTTTAATCCTTGCCTGGGATCAGCTAAGTGAGCTAAGAGTAGGGCATGTCCATGGGAGTGCATGAGCAGTGAATCTACCCATTGAGGTACTGGGGGCTCAAAGAGTAAATATTTGGGATGTGAAAAGTGCTATATAAATGCAAACTTTCTTCCTTTACCCAGAAAGCAGCTGGTGCTTGAGAATGTTTCAGCAAGGATTCATCATCTTTAGCAGGGGGAGAAGACAGGGATCTAGAATCGTATGACACAGAAGGAGGCCATTTGGCCCATTGTATCTGTGCTGGCTCTTTGAAAGAGCTATCCAATTAATCCTACACCCCTGCTCTCTCCCCGATAGAATGGCTAAAAATCCTTTTAGATTGAGCCTGCCTGCAAAGTCCAGACCCTTGACAATTTGGACTCTCCCCACTTCCAACACAAGGCACTCAGATGGTTTACAGTCAGATTTGCAGTCTGGTTCCCCAAATCTCTGATTTGGATACGGATCTGCCTGAATCACCTCAGGAAGCCTCAGTGATCCCCCTGCAGAATGTGTTTACGAAACGTTCAAAGCTTGGCGAGGCCTGTGCCGTCTAAGCAGGTGACGAATCAGAGCAACACATGACCTTCGATCCATCGCTGTAATGCTGACATCAGGAGCTGGATACTGACCAAACCCATAAGACACAGACTGGTTTTAGAAACTTGTACTGTATAATGCAATCCATCGGGCTTTGATTTCATCCTATGATTCCCACAGCTGCAAGGCTTGGTGCTGGCTTGGGTCCTCAAGCGGCTGACCTCCCTCACCCTGTTATTTTAACCTGTATTCTTGGAAGCTACACACTTTCTGAGAATTCCAACAACAGAAACACCAAGCCCTTGATAGGATATTTCATTAGCAAGGGGAGAGGGGGGTATTGTGATTTAATTACCTTACCGCCAACACCCTATCTTTCAGATCTCAAAGCTATTCCATTGCTGGGGAGGTAGTGAGCTGTGGGAAATGCAAATATTTTTTCCTCAGCCCCTACCATTCCCTGACAGTGCATTGGAGCCAAATGGAAAGTTCAGATCGGGACAGAGCCAAAAGCTAATTCTGTCTCACTCTGTTTATTTTAATTATTTACCATCATTCTGCAATCTGATGTTGACTGGAATTGAGTTACTCCCCTGCATATCCCCCTCTCCCCACCCCCACCCCCAACTAAACCTAGTACATTTTGTTCATCCACCTCCTCCAGCTGTTGTTTCATGTGAGGTAGGGGACACCTTGTGCAAATGTTTTTCTGATTTTTTTCGGCTAGGGATGAAGTGCCTCTGGCACCAATCACAACCTCCACTGCCAATAAGGACAAGGGCAGCAGATAAATGGGAACACCACCACCTGGAAGTTCCCCTCCAAGTCACTCACCATCCTGACTTGGAAATATATCACTGTCGCTGGGTCAAAATCCTGGAACTGTCTCCCTAACAGCACCATGGGTATACCTATGCCACATGGACTGCAGCGGTTCCAGAAGGCAGCTCATCACTTTTTGGGTCAGAATCAAAGCCAAGAGTTGAAAAGGTTAAATTATGAGGAGAGATTGCTTAGGTAAGGCTTCTTCCCTCGATTGTAGAAGATTAAGGCTAGTCTAATTGAGGTGTTCATAATCATTAAGGGAGGTGATAAGGCAGATAGTGAGACACGATTTCTTCCAATGAGCAGAATCCAGAACAAAGGAGTAGAACCTTAAAATGAGAGCCAGGCCATTCAGGGGTGATGTCAGGAAGCGTTTCTCACACAAAGGGGAGTGGAAACCTGGAACTCTCTCCCCCAGAAAACTGTTGAGGCTGGGAAGAAAAACTGACAGTGATAGATTTAGATAGATTTCCTCACCTTTCACCCCAACAGCCACCACATTCAAAGGATTGTCCTCTGCCATTTTTGCCAACTCCAGCACGATGCCACCACCAAACACATCTTCACCTCATCACCCAGTCAGCATTCTGTAGAGACCGTTTCCTCTGGGACACCCTGGTCCACTTCTCCATCACCCCCAACACCTTGTCCCCTATCCCCGGCACCTTCCCATGCAATCGTAGAAGGTGCAACACCTGCCTCTTTACCTCATCCCTCCTCACCGTCCAAGGGCCCAAACATGCTTTTCAAGCGAAGCAGCACCTCACTTGTACCTCTTTGAATTGGCCTACTGCAGCCGCTGCTCCCAACGTGATCTCTTTTACATCGGGGAGCCCAAACGCAGACTGGGTCACCACTTTGCGGAACATGTTCAGCCTGTCCGCAAGCATGACCCAGACCTTCCTGTCGCTTGCCATTTCAACACTCCACCCTGCTTCATGCCCACATCTCCATCCTTGGCCTGCTGCATTGTTCCAGTGAAGATCAATGCGAACTGGAGGAACAGCACCTCATCTTCCGACTAGGCACTTTACACCCTTCCAGACTGAATATTGAGTTCAACAAATTCAGACCATGAACTCTCTCCTCCATCCTCACCCCCTTTTTATCCCCTTTCTTCTACATTCATTTTTATTTTTTATCTACATATTTCATTTATCCATATTTTTCTCCCCTTTTTTAATACATTTTCTATCCTTTATTTCCCCCACCACCGTTCCATCCTCCTCCCTCCACCCCATTCCCTACAGGGTCATCTGTCATTTGTTCCATGTCGTTCTTTCGCACAATGCTAACCTTGTTCTGCTGTATTCACATTCTGCTTTCTTACCTTTACGCCACTATTAGCACCTTTTTTTAGCACTAACCACTACCATTAACACTCCCTTCATTCTTTAGTTCATGACATCTTTCTCAATCGCTCCTTTGTCCCCACCTATCGCTGGCCATCTATCCAGCTCCACCTGCCCCACCCCCCCCTTAAACAGTATAAATTTCATCACATTTCCACTTTTCTTCAGCTCTGAAGAGGGGTCACATGGACTCGAAACGTTAACTTTGTTTTTCTCTCTCCTCAGATGCTGTCAGGCCTGCTGGATTTTTCCAGCATTTGCTGACTTTGTTTCAGATTTCCAGCATCCGCAGTGTTCTGCTTTTGTTATAGTGATAGATTTATGTTAGACAATGGTTACGAAACCAAGGTGGGGAAAAGGAGTTAAGGTGCAGCTCAGCCATGATCGAATTGAATTGCAGAGCAGGCCAAATAGCCTCCTATGTTCCTGACTGCTGTGACAAAGAGGAGTTAAGAGGTAGGCTTTTGTTCTCTCTCCTCCCCCGGTTTATACTGTTCTGTCCTAGTAAAGATTTTGTTTGGTTCTGATGATGAAGGAATGAACGTTTCTTAATGTTTCTGTCTCACAGCTGGCAGAACCATGGTGTACTATGGTTCCAGGAGATTGTGTTTCTATTTCAGATTGCCATTGCTTGTCATTTTGTCTCCACTTAATAAGGCAACTGCATTCATCAAGGCACCAGAGTAGATTTGATGAACAAGGCCTCAGGGCCAGGAAACTTGTTTGTGACAGGGAGACGCAAAACACTCATTGCAAAACACTCAGACTTTCATCACAAGTGTCGCACACATTGTTATGAACAAGAGTGTCACTGAAAAACTCTGTTGCCTTTTGTACTAAATCCACAGGGTAAATTTTCTCTTTTTTTTTATGTGGACATTGCTGGCTTGGCCAGCATTTATTGCCATCCCTAATTGCCCTTGAGACGGTGGTGGTGAGCTGCCTTCTTGAACTGCTGCAGCCCATGTGGTGTAGGTACACCCGCAGTGCTGTTAGGGAGGGAGTTCCAGGATTTTGACCCAGTTATAGTGAAGGAACAGCAATATATTTCCAAGTCAGGATGGGAGTGGCTTGGAGGGGAACTTCCAGGTGGTGGTGTTCCCATCTATCTGCTGCCCTGGTCCGCATAGATGGTAGTGGTCATGGGTTTGGAAGATGCTGCCTATGGAGACTTGATGAGTTTCTGCAGTGCATCTTGTAGATGGTACACACTGCTGCTACTGTGCGTCGGTGGTGGAGGGAGTGAATGTTTGCGGATGGGGTGTCAATCAACCGGGCTGCTTTGTCCTGGATGGTGTCGGGTCCTTGAGTGTTGTGGGAGCTGCACTGATCCAGGCAAGTGCAGAGTATTCCATCACACTCCTGACTTGTGCCTTGTAAATGGTGGACAGGCTTTGGGGAGTCAGGAGGTGAGTTACTTGCCGCAAGATTCCTAGCCTCTGACGTACTCTTGTAGCCACAGTATTTATATGGCTAATCCAGTTCAGTTTCTGGTCAATGGTAACCAATGAATGTTGATAGTGGGGATTCAGTGATGGTAATGTAATTGAATGTCAAGGGGCGATGATTAGATTCTCTCGCATTGGAAATGTTCATTGCCTGGCGCTTGTGTGGAGCGAATGTTACTTGCCACTTGTCAGCCCAAGCCTGGATATTGTCCAGGTCTTGCTGCATTTGGACATGGACTGTTTAAGTATCTGAGGATACTGTGCTTGATCTCAACTCACATCCATTAGGCAGTGTTTTTAATGAGCTGTACATGTATCCCGCTATTCATTCCCAGTGTGGGCCTTCTGTACTGGGAGCAGGATTTGGGAATCTTTACCCTCATGTTTCCTACTTAAATTCCATCTTTTCAACTCTGTAATATTACCTCTCTCCAATTAATCTGGCCTCAGTTCATCTCTTGCTCAAACTGTCATCCATCATTTTGTTACCTCCAGACCTGAATATTTCAATGCTCTCCTGGCTGGATTCTGAGATCTCTGCACTCCTCCAGTTCTGGCTTTGTGTATCCCCAGGTTCCCTCACTCCACCATTGATGCCCATGCCTACAGCTGCCTAGGCACTGAACAGTGGAATTCCTTCCCTAAAACTCTCTGCCTCTCTCTTTTCTCCATCAACACACCCTTAAAACCTAAGATGAAAGCAAAATACTGAGGATGCTGGAAATCTGAAATAAAAACAGAAAATTCTGAAAAAACTCAGCAGGTCTGGCAGCATCTGCAGACAGAGAAACAAAGTTAACATTTCTATGACCGCTCTGAAGAAGACTCATACAGACTTGAAACGTTAACCCTGTTTCGCTCTCCACAGATGCTGCCAGACCTGCTGCGTTTTTCCAACATTTTCTGTTTTTATTACCCTTAAATCCTACTCCTTTATGGTCATCTGTCCTAATATCTCTTGAGATGTCAAATTTTGTTTGATAATGCCACTGTTTTACTGCATTAACGGTGGTATGTAGACAGGGAGATGGTGATGTAGTGGTAATGTCAATGGACTAGTAATCCAGAGGCCCAGGCTAATGTCCTAGGGATATTGGTTCAAATCCCACAATGGCAGCTAATGGAATTTAAGTTCAATTAATAAATCTGGAATCTAAAGCCAGTCTCAGTAATGCTGACCATGACAACTATCAATTGTCATCAAAACCCATCTGGTTCACTAATGCTCTTTAGGGAAGGGAATCTGCCATCCTTACCTGGGCTGGCCTATATGTGACTCCAGATCCACAGCAATGTGGTTGACTCTTAGCTGCCCTCTGTAAGGAACATATCTTTTCATTTTCTGCTGGACTGTGGTAAAATTGCAATGGCTGCAGTTGAAAGACATGTCCACTGGAACAGGATGAGAGATATGTACAATGATGCAGTCCTGGAACAGAGTGTGCCATGAAAGACAGGATGGTGCTGGAAAGGAGTCTTGGAGCAAGGGAGCTGCCTGACAACAGCATTTTAATTGGCACCTGAACAGGTGACTAGGTTTTGTACGAGAGCAGTGCAGCAGAATAGCTCCTAGCCTGAAAGGAACAAGACCTAAAACCTCTTTATCCTGTGTGTGGAAGAGTCCAGTAATTCCACAATAATAGCCAACTAGTTTTTCTCTCCTCATAGTCTATAACCTGCTCTCTCTGAAAACCCCTGTCAAGAGGCAAAGGGGGAAACCACTGTTAGAGACATTGAAAGGCAAGTACTCAACCAGTGAACTACAGACTGAAAGTGCTGGAAGACCACCTCATGTCATCAGTAAGAACTGAAAGGAATTTATAAGACATCGATCGAAATTAACCCATCGAATCCTGTACTCCAGATTGGTGCTATTGAACTGTTTTATCCCACCCTCAAAATCTATGTTTTGTGTGTCTTGTATGTGTGTATAGGGATTTAAGAAGGGGATTGAGTTTAAGTTATATTGTTAGAAGTTAGCAGTTCATATTTCTTTCTTTTGCCACTAGTTAAAGACAATTTGTTCAATAAACAGTTATTTACATATTAAGTCTACAAACCTGGTGCTCGCATTCTGTTAACCTAAATTAAACAGCCAGGTAGAACTGGGGCAGTCTGGCGGTTTGGTCAATCTTTTCACATATGTCGCGGCTCAGGGAACAGTGGGGCTTGATATTACGGCGCACTATGCCCTGTGAGTTGTGGCACCTCTGAAATAGCCTAAGCAAGTCATTGATAAGCAAGGGGGTGAAAGGTTATCAGGAGTAGGTGGGAATGTGGAGCTGAGGTTACCATCAGACCAAGACCATGATCTTATTGAATGGCGGAGTAGGCTTGAGTGGCCTACTCCTGCTCCTAATTCGTATGTTCGTAAACCATTCAGTTCAAGGGCAATTATGAACAACAAATACTGGCCTTGCCAGCAACATCCACATCCCATGAAAGAATGAAGGAAAAAATAGAAATGCAAGTTATTGAACTTACACTGTGCAATCATCTAATGCATTTTATGGAGTCCTTTGTCTGATATTGTAATCATTCCGTTTATTAAGGGCAGATGTTTCCAAACAACATTATTTCTAGACATAAACATTATGACTATTAGGGCAAGAATTACAATCGTTAAGACTGCTTAATCCACTGGCTAATGTATTAACCTGTTTAATATAAGCTGGTTAACACTCCAGTAGCATTGAGTGGAAGTTAATGTGTATGTGTTAAACTTTCACCCTTTCCTGAAACTACCTGCAATACAGTTCCACAGAATAGCAATATGTAAGTTTCAGCCTAAATATGGGGCTCAAGTCTAAGGAATGCAGATTCCCAGGTTTCTGATTCAGGGATGAGAGAGTGTTTATCACCCAGCCACTGAAACAAACATTGTGAAACGGTGATTGATGTTATTCGGGCAAATAAAGCAACCAGTCTGCAACGTAACACAAATTAAAGTGAGATGGATGTTCTTTGAATGTGGTGCGGTGGTGTTTCTTGAGGGAGGAATGTTGGTCAAGACATTGCTAGAACTCCCCAACTTGTACAGTAGTAGAAACATTGCCAACACAGACACCTGTTTTACATTCCATCTGACATTATTTCCCACTGCCTTCAGACAGGGAAAGACCTTTGACCATCTAGCCTACTGATGCATAGGTACAATCCCATTGACCCTGAGTCCAATTTATTGATCCTTTTTTTTGCTGTCCTTTATTTGTAAATCTGACATCTTTGTGCTTAAATTCTGGCAGGAAAAGATCAACTTTCCATGGAATGATAGAATAGTACAGCAAAGAAGGTGGCCATTCAGCCCATCAAGTCTGCACCATCTCTATCAAAGAGCAATCCAGTTAGTCCCACTCTCCCAGTCTTTGCCCATATCCCTGCATTTTTCTTTTCCTTCAAGTATTGTTCAAACCTTTTCAAATTCTAGACATAGTGTCAGGGAATCTTTAATGGCTATCTCTCCGAGTGCAGAAAGATGGGGCTTCTGGTTAATGACTCATCCCTTCACTGCTGCTCACTTTGATTCTTATTTTTCCCACTCTCCCTCTTCCTCATTTGCAATCTTCACAAGCAAGAGGGTTCTAATTAAGTACCTCCCATGGCGAAAGAAAGACTTAAACTCATAACCTCCCTGCCTCCGGGATGAGTGGGGGGCTATCACAGGCTGTCACCCGGAGAACCCATGTCCAATGTGACAATACCACGATTTCAAAATTCTTACTCTTGTTTTCAAATCTCACCGTGGTCTTGTCCCTCACCATCTCTGAAACTTCATCGAGCCCAAAAACCAGCATCCCACCCTCACCTTCGAGATTTCTGCAATCCTTTAGTTCTGACCTCTTGCTCATCCCCAATATTCATCACTCCACCATTTTTCGCTGCACCTTCACTTGCCTGGACCCTAAGTTCTGCAATATATTTCTGCCTCTCCAGCTCTCTCTCCTCCTTTAAGACATTCCTTAAAACATTACTCTGACCAAGTTTTTGGTCACCTGTCCTAATATCTCTTTATGTGTCTTGGTTTCAAATTTGCTATTGCTCCTGTGAAGTGGCTTGGTATGTTTTACTATGTTAAAGGTGCTATATAAATGCAAGTTGCTGTTAAGATCACAGTTGGAGGTGTGTGTACAGTTTGTAGCTCGACACAGTAGGAAAATTGGTGAGGTATTAGAGAGAGGGTACAGCACAGATTCACTGGGAGGCTGTCTGGTATGAAGAAATACAAATACAAAAGGAGTTTGGAAAAGTTGTACCTGTTTTCTTAAGAATAAAGGAAATTATGGGATGCTTTGACAAGCAGTGCTTCGAACTATGAGGGAATGGGACAAGTAGATAGATATGGACTGTTTCCTGTGGTTGAGGGGATATGAATAAAAGGTTAGATGTAAAGGTGTAGAAGAGAGAAAACAGGAGAAATACTTTCTATGCAAAGTTGTAAGACTTTGGAATGCATGAACAAAGCTAGTGATTGAACCAAAAACTATATCAACATTTGAGAATAGGTTAGGTAGGTAGTTAAAGAAAAGAGGGATTTGGGAAAAGAGCAGGCACATGACATTAAGATGCAGCTCATGTGGAGGGCTTGTTGTAAAATGCTGAGCCTTGAATCTGCAACTTGCCCTCACTCTGGGAGGTTAGGTCAGATGTTACAGTTAGATTCAATTGTCTGGGTTAGACAGGAATAAGGTCAACTGACTTTCTGCTGTGACCACTATTGGGTAACCACTGGATAGGGGCAGCATTAGCCTCAAGAATGGTAATCTACATTTAGCCTGTCTGACATGCGGTACCAGACTCATACCTGGAATAGCAGAGTGAGGGGACCAAAGAAATTGCATTTACATTGTGCCTTTCACAACTACTAAACATTCCCAAAGTGAATTACAGCCAATGAAGTATTTTGGAAGTGCACTGATGTTAATGTAGGGAAATGCAACAGTCAATCTACACACAGCAAGATCCCACGGATAGCAGCAGGGTAAAAGGCCAGTTGTTGCTGCTGGTCAAGACAGGAGATATTAATCAGGGCATCAGAAAAATTCATGGGATCTTTTACATCCATCAGCAAGCAGATGAGGCTGTGGTTCAGCTACTGCGCCTGGACCCCTATCTCAAGAAAGAAGGCATTCATTGGGCAGAGATCAGAATGTGTTGATGGAGGGACATGAATGGACATTTTTGCCTTTGCTCAGAGAAGTGAGATGCACACAAGCGAGAGTTTGACCACCCTTCACATTCCCGCATGTGTGTTGAAAGCATCAAAACAGTATGATCGCACTAAAACCACAAAAATCGATGGGCTCCTCCCAGACTCAAATTTCACCCATCAGAAACGATTGACCCAGGGAAAATATGGAAAAATAAAATGATTCATGCCCCAAGGTCAGGATGTGTGTGAAATTTTCAGCTCCTGCAGGAATGACAAAACATGTGAAGTTCTCGAACCTAGGAATGTTCTGGAGAGGTTCCAGGCAGCTGCTCAGTGAAAATAAAATTCTTTTTTATATTCTCAGAAGAAGAAAATCATGAATTAAGTATTTCAGTTGGGTAGTGTTTGAGGCAAAGGTTGAGGTTATACCATTTGTATCGTTTGTCGGTGATATCTCATCTTACTGCCCATTGGGCTTCTCCCCACCTGTAGGTACAGTACAGCCTGGTGATTGGTCACAGAGGTGATGGCCACTTACAAGCATATGAATTAGAAGCAGGAGCAGGCCATTCGACCCCTCAATCCTGCTCTGCCATTTGATGAGTTCACGGTTGATCTGATTGTGGTCTCAACGCCACTTTCCTGCCTATCCCTGATAACCATTGACTCCCTTGTTAGTAAAGAATCTATCTACCTCTACCTTATAAGTATTCAGTGGCCCTGCCTCCACCACTCTCTGGGGATGAAAGTTCCACAGATTTATGACCCTTTGAGAGAAAAAAAATTCTCCTCGTCTCTGTCTTAAATGGGAAATCCCTTATTTTTAAACTGTGCCCCCTAGTTCCAGTCTCTCTCACAAGCAGAACAACCTTTCAACATCCAGTCTATGAAGGCCGTCAGGATGTTCCAGTAAGATTGCCCCTCAGTATTCCAAACTCCAATGGATGTAGGCCCAGCCCGTCCAACCTTCCCTCATAAGATAGCCCCCTCATCCCAGGAATCAGTCAAGTGAACCTTCACTGAACTGCTTCTAATGCAATTATGTCCTTTCTTAAATAAGGGGACCAAAACTGTACCAAGTAACCTAGATGTGGTCTCACCAACACCCTGTACAATTGTAGCAAAACATTCCTATTTTTATATTCCATTCCCCTTGCAATAAGTGCCAACATTCCAAATGTCTTCCTAATCGCTTGCTGTACCTGCATACTAACTTTTTGAGATTCATGTACCAGGACACCCAGACTCCTCTGTATCTCAGGGTTCTGCAATCTCTCTCCATTTAAATAATATACTGCTTTTCATTCTTCCTGCCAAAGTGAACAAGTTCACATTTTCCCACATTGTACTCCATCTGCCAAATTTTTGCCCACTCACTTAACCTACCTCTATACCCTTTCAGATTCCTTATTTCCACTTCACAACTTACTTTCCTACCTATCTTTGTGTCATCATCAAATTTAGCAACAACACATTCAGTCCCTTCATACAAATCATTAACATGGATTACAGGTGCAACATCCAGCTGTTTTTACACAACAAATGTCGATAGATTATTCAACCATGAGGGCTTCATAGTCCATGCAATCTCGCCACAGTCCGACGTCCATGGTATGTTCGATCTACCAGGATCAAGTGCAAAGCAATCCCACTCACCAACCTATGGTGCTGAGGCTAAAAGGAGTTTCAGTCTCATAAATACCATATCATACATTATGGGCCAAAAATATAAGATAGTCACTAATAAGTCCAATCAAGAATTCAGGAGAAACGTCTTCACCCAGAGAGTGGTGAGAATGTGGAACTCACTACCACAGGGAGTGGGTGAGGTGAATAGTATAGATGCATTTAAGGGGAAGCTGGATAAACACATGAGGGAGAAAGGAACAAAAAAAGAAAAGCTTGCACTTCTATAGTACTTTGTCCCAAAGCATGTCACAACTAGTGAAGTACTTTTGAAGTGCTGTCCCTGTTGGAAATTAGGAGATTTTCACACAGCAAGATCCCATAAACAGCAATGTGACAATGGCCAGATAGTCTGCTTTTTTGTGATGTTGGTTAAACAGTGACAAGGGAGAATTCCCCTGCTTTTCTTTAAAATAGGTCCATGAAATCTTTTATGACTGCCTTAGAGAGCAGATGGAATCTCATTCAAAAATTACACCTCTGACAATGCAGCACTCCCTCAGTACTACACTGAGTGTCAGCCTAGATTTTGAGCTCAAGTCTCTGGATTGGGACTTGAAACAACAACCTTCTGACTGCCAAGTGAGACACAAATGGAAAGTAATACTGATATATACGGGAGGGAGGTTGCTTTACAGATTCCGTACAAGAATTGGGTGGGAGTCAGCTTTGGAGCATAAACCTGCATAGACCAGTTGGGCCTAACTACCTATTTCTGTGCTGTAAATACTTTGTGATCCTATGCAGTCACAGAGGCTGACCATAGAACCTGGAACTTGCTCGTCTGAACACCTTAGGACTTGCTTAACTCCATTTACGACCGAGGTTCCTAATGTAGAGAACTCAACAGGAACACAATGTAGAGATGTCAGTCTCACTCCCACAGTGAGCTCAGATTATAACATTCCATCAAAGTTGATAGTCCATGTGAGAACTGGTCTTATCTGGAAAGTACCTGGATGCAAAAAATGTTTAGTCACTTACAGATAAACTAAGGGGTATTGGAATTTGGAACTCTCTCCCTTGAAAAGTTGTTATGCCTGGGGATCAATTGAAAATTTCAAAGCACCCCCTCCTCGGAGTTGAACATTTCACACCTTGCGATGAGAATCATTTTTTTCTTCATATTTTCCAATGAGCTGAGTCTGGAGAAGCACATTGATTCTCGGAGTCAGTATTTTCATTGGGCAAGAACATCAAGGGTTATGGGGTTAAGATACAGATCAGCCATATCTGACTGAATGGAGGAATAGGCTCAAGAGGCTGAATGGCCTCCTCCAGATCCTATATTCTACATTATAGCAAGAGTAGTAAATCCAAAAATGAATACTTGCCCTTGTCACTAAATTCTAGGATGGTGGAAGATTGGAAAACAGTGAAAACAGAGGACGCTGATGAGAAGTGACTGAAGCATTCTGGGAGAAGTCACCACAGCCACCACGACTCAGGAGGGAATCGAGGAGGACCCACTGTCAAAGAACAGAGTCAGGGAGGGTCCCAGAGGATTGGAAAATTGCTAATGTAACCCCCCGTTTAAGAAGGGAGTGAGGCAAAAGATGGGGAATTACAGGCCGATTAGCCTGACCTCGGTTGTTGGTAAGATTTTAGAGCCCACTATTAAGGATGAGATTTCAGATTACTTGGAAATGCATGGTAAAATAGGGCAAAGTCAGCATGGTTTCATCAAAGGGGGGTCATGCCTGACAAATCTGTTAGAATTCTTTGAGGAGGTAATGAGTAGGTTAGACAAAAGAGAGCCAATGGATGTTATCTACTTGCACTTCCAGAAGGCCTTTGACAAGGTGCCGCACAGGAGGCTGCTCAGTAAGATAAGAGGTGTTAGAGGCAAGGTACTAGCATGGGTAGAAAATTGGCTGTCTGACAGGAGGCAGAGAGTGGGGATAAAGGGTCCTTCTCAGGATGGCGGCCGGTGACTAGTGGAGTTCCGCAGGGTTCAGTGCTGGGACCACAACTTTTCATTTTATACATTAATAATCTAGATGAAGGAACTGAGGGCATCCTGGCTAAGTTTGCAGATGATACAAAGATAGGTGGAGGGACAACTAGTATTGAGGAGGCAGGGAGGCTGCAGAAGGATTTGAACAGGTTAGGAGAATGGGCAAAGAAGTGGCAGATGGAATACAACATGGGCAATTATGAGGTCATGCAAATTGGTAGGAAGAATAGAGGCATAGACTATTTTCTAAATGGGGAGAGAATTCAGAAATCTGGAGTGCAAAGGGACATGGGAGTCCTAGTCCAGGATTCTCATAAGGTTAACTTGCAGGTTGAGTCAGTAGTTAGGAAGGCAAATGCAATGCTGGAATTTATTTCGAGAGGACTAGAATATAAAAGCAGGGATGTGCTGCTGAGGCACATCCACATGAGGTCAGACCACATTTAGAATATTGTGAGCAATTTTGGGCCCCGTATCTCAGGAAGGATGTTCTGGCCCTGGAGAGGGTCCAGAAGAGGTCCACGAGAACAATCACAGGAATGAAAGGCTTAACATATGAGGAATGTTTGAGGACTCTGGGTCTATACTCGATGGAGTTTAGAAAACTGAGGGGGGATCTGATTGAAACTTACAGAATACTGAAAGGCCTGAATAGAGTGGACGTGGGGAAGATGTTTCCATTAGTAGGAGAGATTAGGACCTGAGGGCACAGCCTCAGAGTAAAGGGAAGACCTTTTAGAACAGAGATGAGGAGAAACTTCTTTAACCAGAGAGTGGTGAATCTATGGAATTCCTTGCCACAGAAGGCTGTGGAGGCCAGGTCATTGTGTGTATTTAAAACCGAGATAGATAGGTTCTTGATTGGTAAGGGGATCAAAGGTTACGGGGAGAAGGCGGGAGAATGGGGTTGAGAAACTTATCAGCCATGATTGAATGGCGGAGCAGACTCAATGGTCCGAATGGCCTAATTTCTGCTCCTACGTCTTATGGTCTTATGATCTTATGAAAAAAACTCAAATGAATTATAAATTGATGATTTCATACATGGCAATGTGAGTGGGTTGAATCCCTCTGTTCGGTGATAGCCTAACTAATCAGAGACACAGTGTAGCAGCTGTAGTTGCTTAGTGTTGAAAAAGAGGTGTAGGAGTTAAAAGATGATCAGGCGAGTTGGTACTGGATATCTTGTGTACATCTCTGTGACAGTCCGTGGATTTGGAAAAAATCCGGGAATTTTCACTATCTTCGCCATTAATTTTGCATTTCGTTCACCCTGTCTTTTTCTCTCAAACCCCTTAGCCTGCTCGTTTTTCTTTCTCTATCTTCTTTCTATCCCTCCTTCGCTCTTTTATCACTCTTCTGCCCTCCATCTCCTTCTCATTGTTCCATTTTTCATCCCTTCCCATTTTCTGTAACTCCCTCCATCTTCTCTCATTCTTTTTTCCTCTTTCTCTCTCTACCCTTCCGCTTTCTCTTCTTCTCCAACTTCTTTGCCCTCCTTCTTCCCCTCCTCCCTCCTCCACATCTCTTCCTCCTCTCTCCTCTCTTCCTCCTGGTTTCCTTCCTTCTTTCTCTCCCTCCTTTTCCATCTCTCCCTCGTTCTCTGTCTTCCACTTGTCTGTCTCTCCCTCTGTCCTTTCCCTAATCTTTCATTCTCTATTCTCTCCTTCCTCCCCTCTTTCTCCCTTCTGTGTCTCCCTCTTTCCAACCACTCCCCTCTCTCTCCATCTCTTCCACTCAGTTTGTTGAAATGTTTTAAAACTCTCGTTGAAACGTGCAAAATTCTCCAAGGGTTTGACAGAGTAGGTGCTGGGAGGCTGTTTTCCCCTGGCTGAAGAGTTTAGGACAAGGGATTATAGGCACAGGATTATGGGTTAGCCATTTTGGACGGGATATGAGGAGAAATTTCTTGACTCAGAGGGTTGTGAATCTTTGGAATTCTCTACCTCAGTGGGTTGTTGAGTATTGAGTATATTCAGGACAGAGAGTGATAGATTTTTGTGGTCTGGGGGAATCAAGGGAATGGGTATTGGGTGGAAAAGTGGAGTTCAGGTAGAAAATCAGCCATGGTCTTACTGAATGGTAAAGCAGGCTCGAGGGGCTGAATAGCCTACTCCTGTTCCTGTTTCTTATAATTTATTCTTTGTTTTTCTGTCTCTTTCTCTCTTTGTATCCACTGCTTCTGTTTCTGTATATCCTCTCTCTGTCTCTGTCTCTCTCTCTCTCTGTTGCTCTCTCTATCATGCTCCCACCTCAGTCTCTCACTGCAAGGAGTTATTTAGGGATGTTGTCATTTGAATGATCAGTGTTGTGCTGGAAAGCCTTTAGTTAATGATAGAGACTGAAAGCAGAGCCACGAGTTTCTGTAAACGACAAGGATCAGAAAAGGTTGTGATTCAGAGAAAGGTCATGTTTGCTGTAAACAGTCCATAGTAAAACCCTCCTACTTGTTTTATTATCCAATTATGGGAATGTTAAAACAATATTATTACTTCAGTACAGCCAAACTCTTATTATGAGAATACCATCATCACCAAGTTCCCCTCAAAGTCTCATGCCATCCCGACTTGAGCATATCTTGCCATTCCTTCATCATTACCGGGTCAAAATCATGGAACGCCCTACCTAACCATACCACATCCTTTCACCACCATGAACTGCAGCGGTTCGAGAAGGCAGCTCACCACCTTCTCCAGGGCAATCAGGGATGGGCAGTAAATGTCGACCTTGCCAGTGACGCCCACCTCCTAAGAATGAATGAGGAAACAACTTGAGCTTTGCAGCCTAGACAGGCAAGGTCGGAGGAGGAACCTTCTCAAGGTTTATAAATTAGTGGAATGGAAAAGTTGAATTCAATATATCACTTTGAAAAGCAAAAGTAGAACAAGAGGACACAGGCTCAAACAAGGAAAGGATAAATTTAGGACTGATGTTTAAAAGTTTTCTCCTCCTCATGAAGTGTGACCAACATGTGGAATGGTCTTTCCGACAGGGCAATGAAGGTGAAGCATTGGAAACATTTAAAGCACAATTGAATGCTGCAGTTAGGGAGCATTAGGAAGATTCTGGATGGTTGAGCTAAGATGCCTTTCCTCTACCATAATACTGATATGACCTTATAACTTAACTCTCTCTTACTGATCCACTCTCTGCAACATTTTAACCCTGACCTTCCCCATAAATTTGAATGGGCTAATGCTGCATTAACTAGTGCAGATGGAACTTCATTCAACTTCCAGTTTCCACACTTCATAAACTTAAGTTCATCCAAAACTCTTTTCCTAACTCTCAACAAGTCCATCGCTCCTGTGCTTGCTGATATATATTGGTTCTTGGTCCTCAATTTTAAAATTCTCATCCCCGTGTTCAGATCATTCCATGATGCCAGCCTCTCCCTATCTTCATAACCTTTTCCTGGCCTATAACCCTCTGAGATCCTCCAATACATGACTGCTTGCCCAGCCCCCACTTCCATCGATTCATCAATGGCAACTGTGCCTTCAACTGCCTAGGCCTTAAACTCTGGCATTCCCTCCTGAACCTCTCTGCTTCTCTCTCCCCTCCTTTAAGAGGCTCCTCAAAACCTACAACTTTGACTCTGGTCACATGACCTAATGTCTCCTTATGTGCCTCAATATAAATGTTGTGCAATGACACTCCTGTGAAGTTCCTTTGGGCATTTTACTATGTTAAAGGGGGCTATATAAATGCAAGTTGTTTTGGTCATATGACCATGCTAAGAGTACTTACTAAATCAGTATCAGTTGGAATATCTGTGCTGACACTATCCTATGTGTTAACGCTGTACCTCTCTCTTGGGCAAGGTGGAATCTCATAAACATGCAGAACATTGTGACAGAATGAGCATACTGTGTAAAACACGAGTGCAGTATTCCTCAGGCGGTGAATCCAAAACAGCTCCGGAACGCAATAATATTGATACAGAAACAAACAAAAGATCAGGGATCATGTATATGTTGCTGATTCTAGTCATGTCACCGACGGGTATAACACTGGAGTTAATTTTTCTGCCCCATTTCTGAAGATAGGTTCCCCTCTTAACCACCCTCACCTCCCTCCCTTCTCCCTTCCAGGAGAGAGGGTGGGGTGGGGTGGTGTTCCCCCAGAGTCAAATGCATTGTAATACCTCAGCAGAGTGGCTGGTCTTCACATGCCAGCTTACGTAATGGGTGTCGGCGGGCTGCTCATCTGTGGGGGGAGCTGCACAACTAAGCCTGATTCTGTCCTCCACCTGGTGTCCATGCATGACCACTCTACATGAATGTAGATCATCAGACAGAGCTCCTGCCTCTTCTGTCCTCAGCCCAGGAGCGGGGACTGGGTGGAATGTCCCACCATCTGCTATCCTGGCTGAAATCAGCTGACCAACAGACTGGCCATTATATACTGGCAGACAGGGGCAAGAGCTGAATGTTAGCAGAACATCCAGGAGATGATAGTAAAGCAATGCCACTCACCAGAAGTTGGAGGTTACAATGACTTTAGCATGGAGATAGTGGCTGACAACAAGCAGGGGCCATAGAGTGAGACTGGCAGCTCAGCAAGAGCTAAGAGACAACCATCATTGGGCAATGTGAAGAGATAGAAATTGACCATGTACAGTAACAACAATTTGCATTTACATAGCACCTTTAGCGTAGTAAAGTGTCGCATGACGCATCACAGGGGGGTAACTAAACAAAATATAACAGTTACCCACATACGGATTATTATCACAAATGTTTGGTCAAAGAAGCATGTATTAAGGAGTATCTTAAAGGAGGAGAGAGAGATAGAGAGATTTACAGAGGGAATTCCAAAGCTTAGGGTCCCAGGCAGCTGAAGGCACAGCCAGAAATGGTGGAGCGGTGGAAAGCTGGGCTGTGCAAGAGGCCAGAATTAGAGGAGCGCAGAGATCTCAGAGGCTTGTAGGGCTGGAGAAGGTTACAGAGATATGGAGGGGTGAGGCCATGGAGCGATTTGTAAACAATAACTAGGGTTTTTAAGTGAGGTGTTGCTGGGAGCTTGTGTAGGTCAGCGAGCGATGGGGCCTCCACTCTATAGAAGGTGGAAGATGGGAGGCCAACCAGGACAGGACCAGAACAGTCAGATCTAACAAAGCCAGGATGAAAGCTGAGGTAGGGGCACAGTTGGCGATGTTAGGGAGGTGGTAAGATGTGGTCTTTTGATGGTGGTGTGGACATGTGGTCAAATGCTCATCTAAGGGTCAAATACAACACCAATGCTGCAAAAGTCTGGTCCAGCCTCAGACAGTTGCCATGGAGAGGGCTGGAGTTGGCGGCTAAGGAACGGAGTTTGTGGCAGGGATCAAAGACAATAGCTTCGGTCTTCCAACAAACGAGAGTACATGGGAACATATGAATTAGGAGCAACAATAGGCCATTCAATCCCTCAAGCCAGCTCAGCCATTTAATAAGATCATGGTTAATCTGATTGTAGCCTCAACTCCACATTCCACCTATCCTGATAACCTTGTTAGCCAAGAATCTATATACCTCTGCCTTAAAAATATTCAATCACCCTGCCTCCTCCTAGGAAGAGAGCTCCAAAGACTCATGACCATCTCAGAGAAAAAAATTCTTCTCATCTCCATCTTAAATAGGAGAGCCCTTATTTTGAAACTGCGTCCCCTAGTTTAATCTCTCCCACAAGGGGAAACATCCTCTCAGCATCCACCCTATCAAATCCCCTCAGGACCATATATGTTTCAATAAGATCACCTCTCATTCTCCTAAACTCCAATTGATGCAGGCTCAAACCTTCCTCATAAGATAACCCCCACATCCCAGGTATCAGTCAAGTGAACCCTTGAACCTTCTCTGAACTGCTTCTCCTGTATTTATATCCTTTCTTGAATAAAGAGACCAAAACGGTACACAGTACTCCAGATGTTGCCTCATCAGTGCCCTGTACAACTGTAGCAAAACTTCCCTCCTTTTATATTCCATTCCCCTTACAATAAATGGCAACATTCCATTTGCCATCTTAATCACTTGCTGTACCTACATACTAACTTTTTGTGATTCATGTACCAGACCACCCAGATCCCTCTGTACTTCAGAGTTCTGCAATCTCTCTCCCTTTAAATAAAATGATGCTTTTCTATTCTTCCTGCCAATGTGGACAAATTCACATTTTCCCGCTATTAGGAAGCCCAAAAACACTTACCTAAATCAGGTGTTTGGGAACTACAGTTCCCAGAGGGCCTCAGGCTTCCTGCGCATGTACTGGCTGGGGAATGGCTGCACATGCGCAGTTTGTTGATTTCACTGTATTCAGGCTGCGAATCAGCCCTGCGCACCTGCGCAGCAGAAGAAAAGTGAAACAGCGCAAAACTGCTGGCCAGGTGACCTGAAGAGGAGCGCCATTCGAGAGAAAGTGTCCCAGGGAACAGGACACGGGGAAGGGGATAGGGAAAGTCCCAAACAAAGAAGAAGATCCCAGACCAGGGAGTGGGGCAGAAACAGGTCCCAGACGAAGGTCCCAGGTAAGGAACAAGGGCAGAGATCAGAAACAGATCCTGTTAAGTAAAATTGAGAAAAAGAAGCACAGCAATAGGCTCAGAATTAAAGAGAGACAGCTGCAGGGAGCAGACTTGAAGCAAAGTGAGCTTGAGAGAAGTCTGAAGATCCGAGAGAGCAGCTGAAGGTTGATGACTCTATGCTGCGGGCCACAATGGCAAAAGCACCCATTTGGAGCAGTGGTGTTCGGCTTGGCATGGCTGAAGATCTGAAAGTGTGCTTGGAAGGTGAAGCTCAAATCTACGTGGAGGTCCAGAGGAAAGGAATCTCAGAATGCGAGACTGAAACCCTGGAGGTGAATCCTGGTTGAAGCTGTCCGTGTGGGGGTGATGTTTGGAGAGAATTCCAAGGTGAGTTCTTCAAACGTGGAGATTGGAAACCGTCATGGGAAAGACAGAGTTTCAGTGAGCTCATGGTGTGACAAATGTTTGGGTGGGTTGTTGAGAAATCCATGGAATTTACTTTGGGGGGTGGTGCATCTGACCACAGTTCGTCAGTTGGTTCACATATACTGCATACTTACCCTAAGTATAAACAGATATGGTAAATTGCTTTATCTTTCCAAATTTGCATGTGTCTGTGGGGAGATAACTGGAGTGACTAATGAATACTTGAATCATTTTCTGCTGTTTTATTGAGATATTTCCAACCTTTTTGTCTAGTGTAATATAGTTCATTTTTTTCTTAAATAAATGTTTTGTTCTTTTTGTTAAAAGTTCATCAGCAGAATCCTGTGAATTTGTTTAGTAACTTACCTCCACGGTTTCTGAAAAAAAATTAGGACCTATCAAGCCAGGCTTCACTCTGGGATCTAACTTGTCCAGTACTAACATCAGTTGGGATGGCAACAATACTCTGCCAAATTTTTGCGTACTCACTTAACCTATCTGTGTCCCTTTGCAGACGCCTTATGCCCTCTTCACAACTTACTTTCCTACCTAAATTTGTGCCATCAGCAAATTTAGGAACCATATATTCAGTTCCTTCATCCAAGTCATTGATATAAATTGTAAATAGTTGAGGCACCAGCACTGATCCCTGTGGCATTCCACTCGTCAAATCTTACCAAGCCGAAAATGACCCAATTATGCCTACTGTCTGTTTCCTGTTAACCAACCAATCCTCTAGCAATGCTAATATGTTACCCCCTATGCCATGAGCTCTTATATTGCAGAGTAACCTTTGATATGGCACTTTGTCAAAAACCTTCTGGAAATCTAAGTACAGCACATCCACAGGATCCCCTTTATCCATGTTGCTTGTTACTTCCTCAAAGAACTCCAATAAATTAGTCAAACCTGATTCCCCTTTCACAAAACCATGTTGACTCTGCCTGATTACAATGAGATTTTCCTAGCACCCTGCTATAACCCACTCAATAATAGATTCCAGTAATTACCCTATAACAGGTGTTAACCTAACTGGCTTGTAGTTTCTTATTTTTCTGTCTCTCTCCTTTCTTGAATCGAGGAGGCACATTTGCTACTTTCCAATCTGATGGGACCTTTCCAGAATCTAAGGAATTTTGGAAAATTAAAACCAATTCATCTGCTATCTTAGCAGTCACTTCTTTTAAGGCTCTAGGATGAAGTCCAGCAGGACCTGGGGACATGTCAGCTTTTAGCACTAATAATTTTCTCAGTACCATTTTCCTGGTGATTATACTTGTTTTCAGTTCTTCCCTCTCTTTCACTTCCTGCTTCACAATTATTTCTGGGATGTAATCTGTATCTTCTACAGTGAAGACAGACGCAAAATATCTGTTCAATGCATCTGCAATTTCTTTATTTTCTGTTATCAATTCCCCATCTCACTCTCTAGGGGACCAATGCTCACTTTTCTTACTCTTTCCTTTTTAAATACCTATAGAAACTCTCACTATCTGTTTTGTGCAGAGTGTTGAGATAAGCAATGACCATTTGCTTGTGAGGCACAGAGTTGACCACAAATAATAATCATTGAGCTCAGCAAACACAAAACTGAAAACAGGAAGCAGAGGCTTCAAGTGACATGGATCCTTCTGGTCTATGTATTTGAGCACTGCGTATTTCCTCATGGAGACATATTAGAGAACTCAATAGAACTCATCCAAATGATATTTTAATGTAAATCATGTTGCTAAGGGGCAGCCAAAGGATATTGTACAAATATAACACATGGTGGACACTATCAGAAGTCATCAGTAGATAGAATCCTCACCAAATATGTGCAAGTAAACCAAAACCTATTTATCCTTGTGACCGACTGAGGATGTAGGCATCGTGCACATTCCCTGGAAACCGTGCGCACACCTGCAGGATGCATTCCTCATGGTTGTACACCAGCTGCACGTTCAGTGAGCGGAATCCCTTGCTGTTGATGAAGTTCACCAAGTGTAGCGATGGAGACCTGAGCGCCACATGGGTGCAGTCAATCGCACCCTGCACCTGTGGGAATCCCAAGATCTGGGAGAATCCAATGGCCCTTGCATCCTGATTGTCCCAATCCCGGGTGAAAGGCACAAAGGTGTGAGCCCTCAATATGATGGCATTTGTGACATACCACAGACGTCGCCTGTGGAGCCCTGAAAGAAGGCACTGGCACAGAAATTGAGTGCCATGGTCACTTTCACAGCCACTGGCAGTGGATGCCCTCAATGTCCCCTTGGTGCCAAGTCCTGCAGTAAATGGCAGAAGTGAGCGACCAGGTCCCTGGACATGCGCAATCGTTGGTGACACTGGTTCTCGGTCATCTGCTGGAATGACAGGTGGCATCTATAGACCCTGGGTGTCGCTAGGGCCGACCAGCCCACAGCTCACTGTCACTCCTGGGCAGCATGTGTGGGTGCCCCAGCAGCCCCTTCATCCTGAGGTTGCTGCTCCTGCCTTTGCACAGCCAGGTGCCTCAGTCTCTCCTCCATCTTCTCCACTGTCTGTAGGCCATCAGGCATACAGTAAGTCACCAGAGTCCATGATCCTGACATGGTCCTCCTGCAGCATGAAAGAGAGGGAGAGAGACATGGTTATCATGGCTGTACCTAGCACCTTTCCTGGCCCTGTGTGACCGCCCCTCAATGCTTCCTGGAGAGTGCTGGTCACCCCTCAGATGGCCAGAGATGATTACGCTGCATGGCTGCCCTGTCAACCTGTGACATGGGGGACACTGGTCCAAGCCGGGATGCTGAGATTGCAAGGGGTTGTGAGCGCCTCCAACTGCTACATGGCCAGCATTGGTGAGGAGATTGTACAACATGTACAGTCCAACTGCTCCACAGTCCAGCAAAGTGGCTGTGGACTCACAGTCTGTGCCGGTGGAGGTGGGTAGGGGGGTAAGGTCTGGAACACTTGGTGGCCCTTTGGTGCCTCCGTGTTGCTTGCCTGGGCGGGCAGTCTAGGAGCCCGACCCGAATCATACCACTGTAGCTGCGCCTGAACTATCTCAGCTGCAGAGGAATGGTCAGTTTATACATGTGTCTCGACTGTGTGGCCACTTCCCTCGCTTACCCTGCTCCCCACCTCAATTTCTTGTGCACAGGATCCAACGCCAGGGCAGCAGTTGCCCCCAACTCCCCCAACAACAGTCACCTCCATGGTAGGATGGCACTTCACCCTGGCCCCCCCCAACCCCCCTGAAGCCTGCTAAGTGGCTCCGGCGAGCTCTGCAGAACGATGCTGTTCACTCACCTTCAGTTCCTCCAAAGTGAAGGCTGCCAAGTGCACGGCACCTGTGTGCCGTTGTGAAACATGTCGACGTGCTTTCCAGCCGATGTGGATGGACGATGCAACGGGGTTCCAAGAGCCTGGCGGGATGGCTTTTTAATGATATGCTGATGTATTACAATGAGCTCCCTGACCACCATTGGCAGGAAAGGCAGCCTGCTGTCAGCGGGCTGAGCAGATGATCGCAACCTGCCTTCCCGCCATCGCAAAACCGATCATGTCATATTGTCCGTCCACACCACCTATCACGCCCGCTGCCAGGGGGCACTGAAAATTTCACCCAGAGGCTTGGTAAACCTAATTGGCACCAATGCCAAAGAGGACGAATTCCTGGAATGTTTACGCAATGTTTTCTAGAACAGCCAGTTGAGGAACCAATAGAGGACAGGTTATCTCAGATCTAGTATTGTGCAATGAGAAAGAGCTAATTAATAATCTCATTGTAAAGCATCCTATAGGGAAGAGTGACCATAATATGGTAGAATTTTACATGGAGTTTGAAAGTGATGTAGTTCAATCTGAAAGTAGAGTCTTGAATATAAACAAAGGCAACTATGAAGGTTTGAGGGCAAGTTGGCTGTGGTAGATTGGGGAACTACATTAAAAGGTATAACAGTAGACAGGAAATGGCTAGCATTTAAAGAATTAATACATGGTTTGCAACAAATTTACATTCCTTTAAGGTACAAAAAGCCAGAAGGAAAAGTGATCCAACCATGACCAACAAGAGAAGTTAAAGATTGTATTAGATCAAATGAAGAGGTTTATACAGTTGCCAAGAAAAGTAGTAAGCCTGAAAACTGGGAGGATTTTAAAACCCAGCAAAGGAGAACCAAAGAGATTGATAAAGAAAGAGAAAATCGAATATGAAAGTAAACTAGTGAGAAACAAATAAAGAGACTGTAAAAGTTTCTATAGGTATGTAAAAAGGGAAAGGTTAGTAAAGACATATGTGAGTTCATTACAGGAAGAGACCGGGGAGAATTTATAATGGGGAATGAGGAAATGACAAAGAACTAAACATATACAAAAACAGAATTACCTGGAAAAACTCAGCAGGTCTGGCAGCATCGGCGGAGAAGACAAGAGTTGACGTTTCGAGTCCTCATGACCCTTCGACAGAACTTGAGTGAGTCCAAGAAAGGGGTGAAATATAAGCGGGTTTAAGGTGTGTGTGGGGGGTGGGGGGGGTGGTTTGGGTGGGGGGAGAGAGAGAGAAGTGGAGGGGGTTGGTGTGGTTGTAGGGTCAAACAAGCAGTAATAGAAGCAGATCATCAAAAGATGTCACAAACAACAGAACAAAAGAACACATAGGTGTTAAAGTTGGTGATATTATCTAAACGAATGTGCTAATTAAGAATGGATGGTAGGGCACTCAAGGTATAGCTCTAGTGAGGGTGGGGGGAGCATAAAAGATTTAAAAATATTTAAAAATAATGGTAATAGGTGGGAAAAGAAAAATCTATATAATTTATTGGAAAAAACAAAAGGAAGAGGGAAACAGAAAGGGGGTGGGAATGGAGGAGGGAGCTATTCCCACCTATTTCCATTATTTTTAAATATTTTTAAATTTTTTATGCTCCCCCAACCACCACTAGAACTATACCTTGAGTGCCCTACCATCCATTCTTAATTAGCACATTCGTTTAGATAATATCACCAACTTTAACACCTATGTGTTCTTTTGTTCTGTTGTTTGTGACATCTTTTGATGATCTGCTTCTATTACTGCTTGTTTGTCCCTACAACCACACCACCCCCCTCCACTTCTCTCTCTCTCCCCCCACCCAAACCCCCCCACCACCCCCCACACACACCTTAAACCAACTTATATTTCACCCCTTTCTTGGACTCACTCAAGTTCTGTCGAAGGGTCATGAGGACTCGAAACGTCAACTCTTTTCTTCTCCGCCGATGCTGCCAGACCTGCTGAGTTTTTCCAGGTAATTCTGTTTTTGTTTTGGATTTCCAGCATCCGCAGTTTTTTTGTTTTTAACTAAACATATACTTTGTGTCTGTGTTCACAGAGGAAGGTACAGGAAACCTCCCTGAAATATTGGGGAGCCAAGGGACTAGTGAGATTGAAAGAAATTAGTATTAGTGAAAAAGTAGTGCTGGAGAAATTAATGGGACTGAAAGTTGATGAATCTCCTGGACCTGATGATTTATATCCCAAAGAGTGTTGAAAGAGGTGGCTGGTGAGATAGTGGATGCATTGGTGAGCATCTTTCAAAATGATATGGATTTTGGAACTGTGCCTGCAGATTGGAGGATAGCCAATGTGACCCCACTGTTTAAGAAAGGCGGGAGAGAGAAAATAGAGAACTACAGACCTGTTAGCCTGACATCAGCAGTAGGGAAAGTGCTAGAATCTATTCTAAAGGATCGATAACTGGGCACTTAGAAAATAATGGTGAGATTGGGCAGAGTCAACATGGATTTATGAAAAGAAAATCATGTTTGACAAACCTTTTGGAGTTTTTGAGGATGTTACGAGCACAACAGATAAGGGAGAACAAGTGGATGTGGTGTATTTAGATTTTCAGAAGGCTTTCAATAAGGTCCCACATAGGAGGTTAGTAAACAAAAATAGAGCACATGGGATTGGGAGAAATATACTGTCATGGATTGAGGATTGGTTAACGGACAGAAAACAGTGAGTAGGGATAAACAGGCATTCTCAGGTTGGCAGACTGTGACTAGTGGGGTACCACAAGGATCAGTGCTTGGGGCCCCAGCTTTTTGCAATCTATAACAATCATACGGATGTGGGGACCAAATGTAATATTTCCAAGTTTGCCGATGACACTAAACTTGGTGGCAATGTGAGTTGTGGGGAGGATGCAAAGACGCTTCAAGGGGATTCGGACAGGCTGAGTGAGTGGGCAAGAACATGGCAGATGGAATATAATATGGAAAAATGTGCGATCATCCACTTTTGGTAGGAAAAACAGAAATGCAGAGTATTTCTTAAATGGGGAGAGATTGGGAAACATTGATGTCCAAAGGGACCTGTGTATCCTTGCTCATAAGTCACTGAAAGCTAACATTCAGATGCAACAAGCAATCAGGAAGGCAAATGGTATGTTAGCCTTTATTGCAAGGGGGTTTGAGTACAGGAGTAAGGAAGCCTTGCTGCAGTTGTATAGAGCCTTGGTGAGACCACACCTGGAGTATTTGTGCAGTTTTGGTCTCCTTGCCTAAGGAAGGATACACTGGCCATAGAGGGAATGCAACAAAGGTTCACCAGACTGATTCCTGGGATGGCAGGACTGTCCTATGAGGAAAGATTGAGGAGACTGGGCCTGTATTCTCTAAAGCTTAGAAGAATGAGAGGTGATCTCATTGAAGTGTTCAAAATTCTAACAGGGCTCGACAAGGTAGATGCAGGAAGGATGTTTCCCCTGGTTGAGGGGTCTGGAACCAAGGGACACAGTCTCAGAATAAGAGGTAGGAAATTTAGGACCGAGATGAGAAGGAATTTCTTCAGTCAGAAGGGAGTGAATCTTTGGAATTCTCTACCCCGGAGGGCTCTGGAGGCTTAGTCATTGGGAATGTTCAAAGCAGAGGCCGATAGATTTCTAGCTATCAGTCACATTGAGGGATATGGGGATAGTGCATGAAGATGGCATTAAGATAGAAGATCAGCCATGATCTAGTTAAATGGTGGAGCAGGCTTGAGGGGTGGAATGGCCTGCTCTTGCTCCTATGTTCCTATATTCCTATGAAGCACTGCAATGATTGAGGAAACCAACACCATCTCAGGGCAATAAAAGAAAAACCTGCATTTCTGTAGCACCTTTCACAACTACAGAATATCTGAAAGCCCTTCCCCCTTCACAAACAATGAAGTACTTTTTCAAGTGTATTCACTGTTATAATATAGGAAACATGGCAGCCAAGTTGTGCACAGCAAGCTCCCATAAACAGGAAGGTGATAATGATCAGATAATCTATTTTGGTGATGGTGGCTGAGGGATAAATCTTGACCTGGACACTGGGGAGAACTCCCCTGCTCTTCTTCAAAGTGGTGGCCATGGGATCTTTTACATCCACCTGAGGGGGCAAAAAGGACCTCGGTTCAATATTTTATCTGAAAGATGACACCTTTGACAGTGCAACACTCCCTCAATGTTGCACTGGGAGAGTCAGCCTAGCTTTGTGCTACAAGACTCTACAGTGAAACTTTCAAACCCACACCCTTCTGACTCAGAGGCGCAGGTACCACCTGTTGATTCACGACTCATACATAAATAAATATAATCCATGCCAACCACTCCTGCAACTTGAGAGTGGATTTTAAATAAATGACTTTGAGCTCCATCACCTTCACATGGCTCATTCTGTATATTGTACACGAATGTGGTATGCAACAGAATGTTGTTTCTGTAAATACAGTTTGAGTAAAAATGTGTCAAATACATACAATGTTGCAATATCACACCCTACAAGGTAACCTGTCACATGGATCTGTGTCTGTGCTGGCTTTCATAATCTCAGTGAAGTAGTGGCACTACAGCTGGACTTAGTGCCAATGGTGGGTGAGGGTGGCAGGGTTCAAGGTGGGGGTGGTGAGGTTGAAGAAATCAGCCAGGGCTCCTGGCCGCTATCCATGTTGCAGTGAGGTGCCAGCTCAGGTGAGGTCAACATCAGGGTCAGTTGTCCTGCCCTCCCTAGCGCAATAGTACACGTCACACTCAATGTCCAAACTCATGGCTGAAGAATGAACACTTGCATGTTTGAATTCCAGCGGGAGGAGGCCAAGACACCCCAAGAAATGGTGTGCAGAATGGGTCTTATTCTGTATAGTTAGTGTTGAATGTGAGGGCCATCGACTGCCCCTCAGGAATGGTTCATAGTGTTTTGTTTCCTTATAGGAAGGGCAGGCAATAGAGACCCCCATTTCTCCAGGTTAACATCCTCCAGTTCTACAATCGTCCGAGATCTTTGCACTCCTCTAATTCTCACCTCTTGCAGTATCCCTGATTTTAATTGCTCCCCTCTCTCTACCTCTCTCCCCTCCTCTAAGATGCTCCTTAAATATGTACCTCTTTGACCTAGTTTTTGGTCCCCTGTCCTAATATCTTCTCACCTGGCTCGCTGTTGGACTGTGTTTGATAATCGCTCCTGTGAAGCACCTTGGGATGTTTTACTATGTATTGGAGGCGCGATATAAATGCAAGTTGTGGTTGGCATTGCTGAATTGGATAGTGCTGATGATCAATGTCTTCTACTCTGAGACACACGTGGATTCTGATATCCAATGCAAGATACTGCAGATGCTGGAAATCTGAAATAAAAACAGAAAATGTTGGAAATACTCAGCAGGTCTGGCAGCATCTGTGGAGGGAGAAACAGAATTAACATTTCAGGCCAATGAAGACCCTTCCCCATTCTGATGAAGATTCCTCATCGAGCTGCCTCCCTTGCCAAAGGCCCACTGAATGAAGTGCCACTCAGGCACTTAGCTGCACAGCTGCAGGCCTTTCCCAGGATCAAGGACCCCCAGGGCAGAAGCCCAGCCTGCCAAGCTGGCCAATCAGAGGATGGCAGCTGTTGGAAGCACCACTGGGGAGGCAATGCCTGTCTCTGATAGGATACCTATCCAAGGCTTACGATTGTCGCTGGATTCCAGGCCACAAATATGCGATGGCTGGGTCGGGGGGGTGTCATGGGATGGAGGTCACAGGGAGGGGGCGAGATGTTGCTAACAAGGACAAGGGGGCAGGGCCCATCCCCCCTTCCCAATGCTGTCCTTCTCACTCAATCACTGAGTGTTTTTTGAACAAGCAACACACCCTGGGAGTTCACAAGCAATTACCCCTCATGGCGAGACCCCTGCTGGCTACTGCATTAATACCAGCAGCAGCAGGCTGAGGACCTTAAATGGGCATTAGCTGCTCAGTTAAGGGCCTCAACTAGCAGGATGAAAAGGCCATCTAGAGGCCTTCCCACCACAGACTTAATCAGGCTGGAGGCAAGAATCCAGCGGGTGTGGGTGGGATGGGGGAGGAGGAGGGTGAGGTGGGGAGGGGGGTAGAGAGGGGGGGAGGGGGGTAGAGAGGGGGTAGGGGGGAGAGAGGAGGGAGGGGGGGAGGAGGGGACGGGGGAGAGAGGGGTGAGAGGGGGAGAGAGGGGAGGTGGGTGGAATGGGGGGGATGTGGGGGGGATGGGGGTGATGGGGAGGAGGGATGATGGGGGGGGAGGGGAGATGGGGCGGAGGAGGGCTCTCCCCTCCCCCCTCTCCCCTCTCCCCTCTCCCTTCTCCCCTCCTCCCTCTTCCCTCTTCCCTCTCCCCTCTTCCCTCTCCCCTCTCCCCTGATTAAATGCCCCCCTGCCACTGAGGGAGGGCAATAAATTCTGCCTGTTAACTTTGCTTCTCTCCCTAGGTACTGCCTGACCTGCAGCATATTTCCAGCATTTCCTGCAGGCTTCTTATGTCACAGCCAAGGGTGCATAAGTTTCCTGTGTGTGTGTGCATGTCTGTGTGTGTGTGTCTGTTTCTTTGTGTGTGCTTGTGTGTCTGTGTGTGTGTGTGTGTGCATGTGTGTGTGTTTGTGTGTATGTCTGTGTATGTTTCTGTGTGTGTTTATGTCTGTTTGTGTATGTTTCTGTGTGTGTGTATATATATCTGTTTGTTTGTGTGTGTGTGTGCGTGCGCGTGTGTGTGTGTGCGTGTGTGTGTTTTTGTGTGTGCGCATGTATATAATGGCGAACAAGGGAAAAGTGAATAGAAAGAAAGACCTTTCGCAATTTCAGCCAATGAAGTACTTTTGAGGGGCAGTCCCTGTTGTAATGCAGGAAACACAACATCTGTTTTTTGCACAGCAAGCTCCCACAAACAATAATATGATGATGATCGGACAATCTATTTTTGAGCAATGTTGATTGAGGGATAAATATATACTAGGGCACCAAAAAAACCACTCCCCTTATCTTCTTCGAATAGTGAATACGGGACCTTTACTATGCACCTGAGAGAGGAGACAGGGCCTCAGTTTAACATTTCATTTAAGAGAGCACATCAGATAGCCCCCAAGTGCTGCACCAGAGTCTCAGCCTAGATTGATGTCCTTATGTCTATGGAGTGGGATGTGAGTCTACCAATTCCTGACTTCAGAGGTGAGATTGTTACCCACAGGCCAGAGCTAAGGGCAGAGTATGTCCTCATATAGTGCATGGCCTAAAGTGATAGAACTGACTGAATGAAGCAGAGATGTTCTAGCAGTCGTCCCTGCCTATCAGTTCCCAACAATAGCTAAACTTTTGAAATCTCAATAGTGTTAGAACAAGGGAGAATGAGACAAAAGCTTTAAATCACCACCAATTTTCTAAAGGGCAGCTCAGGGTTAACAGCACGACCAACTGGCCCAGAGAAAAAAAACATCTAAAAATAATCTGTGGTTAGGAGGCCATCAAACTTTGAGTATTTTCACACTGTGACTTTAAAGCACATTGCCAAGGACGACTGCAACAGGCTGAAAAAGTGCCAATTCTCAAATACAAGAGAGTTAAACAATGAGACCTTGTTTTGAGCTCATTCTGCATTTGACAGACATCTGAGATGGTGATGATGATTTAACAGGATTCAATCATCCTGCTACTTGTAACCATTTCTACATGAAAAAAATGCATCCTTATCTCCATCCTGGCTCTTTTGCCAATGATATTAAATCTGCATCCTCTCGTTACCAATCCTTTGGCCATAAGTCATAATCTATCAAAATCTTTCGTAATTTTGAACATCTCTATTAAACCTCTCCTTAACTATTCTCAACCCTGAAGAGAATAATCCCAGCAACTCCAGTCTGACCACATAACTGAAATCCCTCAGGGAGATAACTGATAAATCCCAGTCTGTATGAGCTCCACATCAGACTACACACCTCAGGAAGAAGATATTGGCTTTGGAGGGAATGCAGCACAGACTCACCTGAATGAAAGAGTTAAATTACATATTCTTTCCCCATCAGTTAGACAAAGGGAACTCCCTCATCTAATTAATCTCTGGAACATTCTGAAGGAAGCCAGATGTATGGTTGAACAACAACTTAAATTTATATATTTATGTATTTATTTAGCAGCTTTAATGCAATAAAATGTCCCAAGGTGCTTCACAGGAACATTATAAATCAAAATCTGACATCAAGCCACATAAAGAGATATTAGGACAGGTGAACAAAATCTTGGTCAAAAAGGTAGGTATTAAAGAAGAGAGAGAAGTGGAGAGGGGGAGAGACTTAGGGAGGGAATTCCAGAGCTTAGGGCCCAGGCAACTGACAGCACAGCCGCCAATGATGGAGTGATTAAAATGGGGGATGAACAAGAGGCCAGAATTTGATGAGCATAAATAACTCAAAAGGTTGTAAAAGTGGAGGAGATTACAAAAGGATTTGAAAATAAGGATGGAAATTTTAAAATCATTAAGTTGCCAGGCCAGGAGCCAGTAGTCAATGAGCAGTGGGGGGTGGGGTGGTGGCAAGAGGTGGCAGGCGAATGGAACTTGGTGTGAGTAAGGACACAGGCAGCAGAGTTTTGGGCAGACAGTGGGTTTAAAGGAACATCGAGTTCTTAGAACCAATAACACGTTTCTAATTAATTAATCAGGGGGTTGTTTTGGAACTGATGAGATTATCACCTCCACTTAGATGACACAGGAAACTTCTAGAAAGCTCATCACAGTGGCAAAGCAGACATGAAAACTCACCCTTCCAACAGATTTCAAGGCTTCCAGGACAGGGCAAAGTTTTTTTTGAATGTGTTCACAGGACGTAAGCATAGCTGGGCTAGTGTTTACTACCCTTGAGGAGATGGTGGTGAGCTACATTCATGAATGCAATTGAGTGGTCTTCTGGGCCATTTCAGATGGCAATTAAGAGGCAACCGCATTGCTGTGGGTATGGAGGCCAGGCAAGGATGGCAGATTTTCTTCTCTAAAGGGCATTAGTGAACCAGATGGCTTTTTACAACAATCTGTGTAGGTTCATGGTCACCATTACTGGTATAATTTTTTTATTCTAACTTTAATTAATTGAATCTAAATTTCCCACCTACTATGATGGGATTTGAACACATGTCTCCTGATCATTAGCTCAGGTCTTTGGATTATTAGTCCAGTAACATAACCACCATGCCACCATACCTCATAAGTCTAAAAGATGTCAAGCATTCCACAAATTGGGTAAGAGAATCAAAAAGGGCAAGGCATTCAATGCAAGGCTTTGTATTTTTCTTAGAATTGAAACAGAAATAGTTATAGTGAGCTGATACTGTCAACAAATGCGCTCTATTGTATAAACAGAGTGCAGTGTTTTGTGAAGCATTTCATCTTTTAGTGACCTTCAGTGTGTATTTATTCATGCTACTGGATTGACTCTGATGGTCATTTTTAAAAGTAATCAATATTAGATTCTGGTCTCCCTAGGGAGTGCACAAATTGCAATGGAGAGGGTACAAAGGGCAGAAGATAGTTCATTGCAGCTTTGCCTGGCAGCTCCAAGTGAGTTACAGGGCACTGAGCATTGAGCAAGGGAGGTCAAACAATGGCCCTGATTCTCTCCCCTCTCTGCGTAGGGTTGCCAACCCTCTAGGATTGCTCTGGGGTCTCTGGGAATTGATGATTGAGCTCCAGGAGACTGGATGCGAGCAACAACCAGGAAAAAAATCATAGGGGCATTAAAATAAATGTGCATGTTTTTCTTGAAGACTTTCAATTAATAGTTATTAGAGATGGCAGGGGTTGGTGGTAAGAAAAGCTATTTGATTGACGTCAAGAATTATCCAATAAGGTAACAAGGCTGTTCACTTTCCAATTGGGAAATCTGCTGGGAAAGCAAACAACCTATAGCTGGTGCGTGGGGGTGGAGCTCCACCATGGTGGATGTGTCCAATGACCAATGGAAGGTGTGTGGTGGGAGTGGCTAGAGTCTATAATGAATTGTCAAGGAATACATCCAACCAGAGTTGATGATAGCTCACCACCATCTCCTGAAGGGCAATTAGGGATGGGCAATAAATGCTGGCTTAGCCAGTGATGCCCACATCCTGCATTGTGCCTTTTTCAACTAAACAAAATCTTGGGGCACAACGGTTCATTGCGCATTCCCCATGGCAGTGGCTCAACCAATCAGAGTCGACTTGCCTAATTTGAATTTAAACAAAAGATTGGGGGATAGCTGCTCCCAGTTGCATTCCCCATGGCAGTGGCTCAACCAGAGTCGACTTGCCTAATTTGAATTTAAACAAAAGATTGGGGGATAGCTGCACCCAGTTGCATTCTCCATGGCAACACCTTGACCAATGAGAGTCCATTTGCCAACCAATTTGTACCCTTTCCTCATGCAGCATGGATTGTTGTTCCCTTTGAAATTTGGCATTCTTGCAACTGTCCTGATGAAAACTTTCAACAACATGTCTCTTTTTTCAGCAATATTCAAAAAAGGTTTCCCTGATGTCACTGCAGGTTCTTTTGCCAATCACCTTAAATTGGTGAACTATGGTTTGCAACCCTTCCCCCAGTGGGAACAGTTTCTCCCCATCTACTCTGTCCAGACCTCTCATGACCTTGCTCGCCTCAATCAAGTCACCTCTCAACCTTCTATTCTCTAAAGAGAACAGCCCAGCTTTGCCAGTCCCTCTTCCCTGTAACCATTCTTGCAAATCTTCTCTGTACCCTCTCCAATGAGTTCACATCCTTTCTAAAATGTGATGCCAGAATTGGACACAATACTCGAGTTGAGGCTGAACCAATGTTTTATAAAGGTTTATTATAACTTCCTTGCTTTGATACTCTACGCCTCTATGCCTCCGTGCTCTGTGCCCCTGAAGATAAGTACACAGAAAACTTCTTTAATTCACTTTCAAGTTGAAGGCATTGCTGGCAGGGTTAGCATTTATTGCCTATCCCTGTATAACTGAGTTGTTATTGGGCCTTTTCCAAGTGCAGTTAAGATTCAGCCACGTTGCTATGGATCTGGGGTCACATGTAGGCCAGACCAGTTAAGGATGGAAGATTTCCTTCCCTATATTAGTGAAGCAGATGAGGTTTATCATGGCAATCCAGTAGTTTCGTGGTCACCATTACTGAGACTAATCTTTTATTCCAGATTTATTTAATTGGAATTGCCAGCCTGTCCATCACACTCACTGTCTGACGAATAGTTAAAATATGTCTGGGAGATGATGGTGAGTGGTAATATTGTTGCGCAAATAACCCAAAGAATCAAGCTAATGCTCTGGGTACATGGGTTCAAATCCAACCACAGCAGCTGCTGGAATTTGAACTCACTTAATAAAAAATCTGGAAGTAAAAGCTAGTATTGCAGGTATGACTCAAAACAAAGATATATCCCAGTGAGGAAGAAGGATTCTAGGAAAGGGATAAACCAACCATGGTTAACCAAAGAAGTTAAGGACAGTATCAAATTGAAAGGAAAAACACACAGTGTGGCAAAGATTAGTGGTAACCCAGAGGATTGGGAACATCTTAAAAGCTGACAAAGGATGACCAAAAAAAAGGGGAGAAAATAAACTTTGAGGGTAAACCAGCAAGTAATATAAAAACTGACAGTGAGAACTTCTTTAAATATATAAAAAGAAAGAGAGAGGCCAAAGTGAACATAGGCCCCTTAGAGAATGAGGCTGGAGAAATAATAAGGTGGAACCAGGAAATGGCAAATGACTTGAATAAATACTTTGCATCAGTCTTCATGGTAGAAGACATTAATAGCATTTCAAAAATACTAAATAATCAAGGGGCAAAAATTGGGGGGAGGGGGGGTTGGGAGGAAATAAACACAATAACCATCACTGGAGAAATAGTACTAGGGAAACTAATGGGGCTAAAGGCCGAATTGCATCCTAGGATATTGAAGGAAGTAGCTATAGAGATGGTGAATGCACTGGTAGTAATCTTCCAAGAATCCTTAGATTCTGGAAAAGTCCCAGGGGATTGGAAAACTGCCAATGTAACACCCTTATTCAAAAATGGAGGGAGGCAAAAAGCAAGTAACTATAGGCCAGTTAGCTTAACATCCGTCATTGGGAAAATGTTAGAGTCTATTATAAAGGATGTAATAGCAAAGCATTTAGAAATGCATAATATAATCAAGCAGAGTCAGCAAAGCTTCATGAAGGGGAAATCATGCCTGACAAATTTATTAGAATTCTTTGAGGGAGTAACAAGCAGGATAGATAAGAGGGGACCAGTAGATGTAATATATTTGGATTTCCAAAAGGCATTCAGTAAGATTCTGCACATAAGGCTATTTAATAGGATAAGAGCCCATGGTACTGGGGATAGTATATTAGCATGGATAGAGGATTGATTAACAAATAGAAGACAGAAAGTTGGGATAAGGGGGGGCATGTTCAGGATGGCAACCTGTAACTGGTGGAGTGCCACAGGGATCAGTGCTGGGGCCACAATTATTTACAATATATATTAATGACTTAGATGAGGGAAGTGAATGTACTATCACCAAGTTTGCAGATGACAAAAAAATAGGTGGGAAGGCAAGGGATGAGGATGACACAAGGAATCTACAGAGGGATAAAGACAGTTTAAGTGAGTTGGCAAAAACTTGGCAAATGGAATATAATGTGGGAAAGTGTGAGGATATGCTCTTTGGCAGGAAGAATAGAGGAGTTAAATATTATTTAAATGGAGAAAGACTGCAGAAAGCTGCAGCACAGCGGGATTTGGAGGTCCTGGTGCATGAATCCCAAAAAGCTAATATACAAGTTCAGCAGGTGACAGGTAAGTCAATGAAATGTTGGCCTTTACTTCAAAGGGAATGGAGTATAAAAATAGGGAAGTCTTGCTAAAACAGTACAAGGCACTAGTTAGACCACACTGAGAATACTGTGAACAATTTTTGTCCCCTTATCTAAGGAAAGATAGACTGGCACTGGAGGCAGTCCAGAGAAGGTTCACTAGGTTGATTCCGGGTATGGAGGGATTTTCACATGAGGAGAGGTTGAGTAGGTTGGACCTGTACTCATTGGAGTTTAGAAGAATGAGAGGTGACCTTATTGAAACATATAAGATTCTTACCAGGTTTGATAGTGTAGATGCAGAGAGGTTGTTTCCCCTTGTGGGAGAGTCTAGGACCAGAGGGCATTTTCTCAGCATAAAGGGAGAGACGAGGAGGAATTTCTTCTCTCAGAATGTAGTGGATCTGTGGAATTCTTTACTGCAGAGGGCTGTAGAGGCTGGGTCGTTAAGTATATTCAAGGCTGAGATAGACAGATTTTTAATCAGTAAGGGAGTCAAGGGTCATGGGGAAAAGGTAGGAAAGTGAGTTGAAGATTATCAGATCAGCCATGATCCTATTGAATGGCGGAGCAAATACAATTGGCTGAATGGCCTACTTCTGCTTCCAAATCTTATGGTCTTACAACGTGGGGTTAGATGCAGAGTAAAGCTGCCACTACACTGTCGCTGTCAAACACTCTGAGGACAGGTACAGCACGGGGTTAGATACAGAATAAATCTCCCTCTACACTGTCCCCATCAAGCCCTCCCAGGGCAAGTACAGCAGGGAGTTAGGTATAGAGTAAATCTCCCTCTATATTGTCCCCATCAAACACTCCCAGGACAGGAACAGCACTGGGTTAGATACAGAGTGAAGCTCCCTCAACACTGTCCCCATCAGGTGCATATGAAGTCACTTGCCTTTAAAGACAATTAGCTAACAAGTACCAACAGGTTTATTCATTAGAGTTGGGTTATATTGTATTGTGTAAGAATCAATTATTTGTTACCCAGGGACATTGAGTGTAGAAAGTACTCTTAGTCCTCTTTATTCATCACCTTCTGTGCTTGCTGATCCAAATTGGTCCCTTTTCCAGCAATGACTCAATTATAAAATCCTTGAGCTTAAATCCCTCCAGGGCCCTTCCCTCTCTCTGTAACCTCTTCATGCCCCACAACCCTCTGAGACCACTGCACTCCTTCAATTCTGGCTTCTTGGTCATCCCAGATCTCTAGTGCTCCCCACTGATGGTTGTGCCTTCATTTGTGTGGGCCCTAAACTCTGGAATTACCTTTCGGCCCCTCGACTGCACTCTCCTCCTTTAAGCTGCTTCTTAAAAACTACCTCTTTGATGAATCTTTTTGGTGACTTGCACCAATATCTCCGTATGTGGCCCAGTGTCAAATTATGTGAAGCGGTTTGAAACATTTAAAGGTGCTATATAAATGCAAATTGATTTTTGTCTAGTGTTTGTTCGTTCTGATCATGCTTCCATCATTCAAATTTATTCCCGGGATGTGGGAGCCAACGGCATGGCCAACATTTATTCCCATTCCCCTTCCTTACTTATCCTGTGTAGGTGGTAGTGAGTTTTGAACTGTGGCGATGTAGCTGTCTAATACAATTGAGTGCCTTCCTAGGCCCCTTCAGATAGCATTTAATCATAGTTTGTGACAATGCAGTCACACAAAGGCTCAGACTAGGTAAGGAGGGCTGGTTTTTAATTTTAATGAATGAATCAATTAGAATAATATTTGAAAGAGATGGCAGTGCAGGTGATGTTCCACAACTGCAGCACATGGGAGTTTGTGCAGAACACAGCATTCCCAGAAAATCTTCAGTAAATGGTGGCATCTCGAGCAACTTCAGCCCAAAGTTGTTGAGCTGGAGTCTGAACTGCAGACAGGGTGGGGTATCAGGGAGGGGGAGAGTTACCTGGATACCCCTTAGGTTAGGTAGCGGTACAGGTTTGGTGGTACAGTGGTCGGGGACAGGTGGGTGTGAATGGGAGTCAGATAGGTAAAAGGACACCAGTACTGAAAGGGCCTCAACCTTATCCAAAAGGTGCAACTTTCTTGCTGCCAGTGTAGATGACACCAAGGTCTGCAGGGAGGATGCGTAAACTGACTATAGCACCAGGGTATAGGAGGTCATTTTAGTGAGGGGAGTAAAATGGAATATGATAGAGGACAGTATAGTCATTGGGATTCAGTTAATTGAATAAAAAGCTAGCCTCAGTAATGGTGACCATGAAACCTGATTGTTGCAAAGACCCATCTGATTCACTAATATCCTTTAGAGCAGGAAATCTGTTGTTCTTGCCCGGTCTAGCCTACATATGACTCCAGACCCACAGCAATGTGGTTGACCCATAACTGCCCTTGGAAATGGCCTAACAAGCCACTGAGTTGCCTTCAAGAAGGTGGCTCACCACTACTTTCTCAAGGGCAATTAGGGATGGCCAATAAATGCTGGCCAAGCCAGTACTACCCAGTCCCACAAATTAATAAATTTAAAAAACACTCTCAGTGCAGTAATGAGGGAGTGCTGCACTGTCAGTGGCACTGTCTTTTGCATGAGATATTCAGCTGAAGTAAAAGCAAAATACTGGGGATGCTGGAAATCGAGAACAAAAACAAAAATACCTGGAAAAACTCAGCAGGTCTGATTGCATCTGGTGAGAGGGATACAGTTAACGTTTCGAGTCCGAATGACTCTTCATCAGAACTAACGAAAAATAGAAAAGAGGTGAAATATAAGCTGGTTTGCGGGGGGGTTGGGGGGTGGGGTGGGGTGGGACAGGTAGAGCTGGATAGAGGGCCAGTGATAGATGGAGATTGCCAAAAGATGTCATAGACAAAAGGACAAAACGGTGTTAACGGTGGTGATATTAGCTAAGAAATGTGCTTTCTCCATTCGCCCCATTGAGTCTGCTCTGCCATTCAATCATGGCTGATAAGTTTCTCAACCCAATTCTCCCACCTTCTCCCTGTAACCTTTGATTCCCTTACCTTCAAGAACCTTTCTAACTCGGTCTTAAATACACTCAATGACCTGGCCTCCACAGCCTACTATGGCAATGAATTCCATAGATCCACCACTCTCTGGCTAAAGAGGTTTCTCCTCATCTCTGTTCTAAAAGGTCTTCCCTTTATTCTGAGGCAGTGCCCTCGGGTCCTAGTCTCTCCTACTAAAGGAAACATCTTCCCCACATCCACTCTATCCAGGCCTTTCAGTATTCTGTAAGTTTCAATTCTTCTTTTACTGATCCAGCTTTATATGTCATATCGCTTGTGCCTTGGCTAGATCCCACAGCCCAGCTGGCAAAGGGTTAATTCTCTGAAATGACTGCAAGGCTATGTTTTGGGAGGATGGGGGGGGTGGGGGGGTAAGGGCAAAAGTGGTGAAGGAAGGAGCTTCCTGTTACAGTAGTCAAACCAGTGAGATCTCTGCTGCTTTGCAAAAAAATAACCAAAACCGCAGAACAACTTGTACTGCTGAGTGGGACGCTAACGTGAGTTATTTAAACCCTTCTACAAATCGCAGGTGGCAGGAAGCCGATCGGCCTATTTAAACATCAGCCCACCAAGGTTTAAAGGGGCCAGCAGAGAACGAGGCTGCAAACAGGGACAGAAGACAGGTCCAATCAGGGCAGCCGCTAAGCAGCGCTGGAGCCAATAAGACTCCCAGGAAAGTCAGCTTAGCAACAGGGCTATTCGAGAGCCTGGCCAATCGTTGTGTGAGCTGCTGTTTGCTTGTCACCTCACTGATTCGATGCCGTCTGTAACTCTGAGGAACAGCAAGATGAAAACACAAGATAATGAGACAACTTCCTGCAGCCCTATGAAAAAAAAACTGATTACAATGGGGGAATTTTTCAGCTCTGTGTACGTGTGTTTGTGTGTGTGAGTAAGAGAACAGTATCAGCTTTCACACACAATCTCACAGTTCCTGATTAAGTCACGAGTTCAATTTCCAAAAACCTTAAAAGCACGCATTCAAGTTTATTTTTTTGCCAATTTGCTTTTTTTCTCTCAAAAGTATCAGGAAAGTGTTGAGTTCTATTTTGGGTGCGCAGGGGTGGGGTGGGGGTGCTTCACAGAGTGAGTTTCTCCTATGCCTTATATGTTCCATTCTCTTCACTTATGAACAGCAGGAGGCCATTTGATCCTAGAGGGCATCACACTGCAGCCCATTCCTGCCCATAATTGAGGGTGGGGGTGGGACAAAGGGGTATCCTAGTGCTTTACATTGGCATCAGGAGCTGTGAGACCACCGATCCTTAGCAATTAACCTGAAGCTGCCTGTCACAGTGAAAACACAATCCCAGCACTATATGCAATATGGTTTGAACATAAGCGTTTCCCTTCCCTTTATGATGCCTAATATTTTCAGTAGAGGAATAGGCCATTTGGCCCAACTGGTCTATACTCGTGTATATGCTTAAATTTAAGGGTAAGCGAGATAAACACATGAGGGAGAAAGGAGTAGAAGGATTTGTTGATGGGGTGAGCTGAAGATGGGATGGGAGGAGGTTCACGTGGAACATAAACAAAGTATGGACTTGTTGGGCCAAATGGCCTGTTAGTGTACTGTAAATGTTACGCAACATAAAAGGAAGGGAAATGCTTATGTTCAATGCATCCAAACCTGTGGTAGTGAATGGTAAAGAAGCTTCACTGGGTGTGTCAGCCATGTCTCAGTTCTGACCTCTGAGTCACAAGCTCCAGTTTCAAGTTCGACTCCAGGACTTAATTGAGTGTACACAGCAAGGCTGACCTTCTAGTGCAGTCCTGAATGAGCAGCTTAGTTTCCTATATGGGCCACAGTCCGCAGGTGGACAGGATTTGTACCCAGAGTTAATTGCCCAGATTCACAAGGAACAGCTGACACCTCCAGGAATATATCCAGCCAGAGTTGGCAACCCTACTGATATTGCAGGATTGGCCAGAATAAGCCATGGGCAACAGTTGAAGGGGATGTATGCCGATTGTTAATTGGTCCCATCTTTTTGTTGCAAGCGTTTGATGCAATTTGAAAGTAAAATTGAGAGAGGTGATATAAATGAAATGGCTCAATTTTAAAGGAGGTGGAGGAATAGAGGTACATGGAAGATTCCACATGCAAGTCTTTGAGGATGGCAGGACAAGTTGGGAAGACTGTTGAAAAAATCTTATGGGATCCTTAGCTTCTTATTGGAGGAATAGAATCCAAAAATGAGGAAGTTATGTTAAACCCTTTTAAGTCACTAGTTAGGTCTCAGTTGAAGTGTGGCTAATTCTGGGCATCGCAGTTTAAGATTGTTCACATTAAGGCAGAGGTAGATAGATTCCTGACTGAAAAGATTCAGAGTTTATCGGGGGTGGCAGGAAACTGGCATTGAGGCCACAATCAGATCAGCCATGATCTTATCAAATGGCAGAGAAGGCTTGAGGAGCCAAATGGCCTACTCCTGCTCCTAATTCGTATGTCCATATGTTTGTACGAAGGATGTCAAAGCCTCAGGGAGGGCACAGAGGAGATTTACTAGGAAGCTCCCAGAGATGAGGGACTTCGATTATTGCTGAAAAAAGATATGTCTAAGCTTTTCGTCTTGACCTCATCAGTACACACACAAGAATACCAATATAAGGGCAAAACAACAATTTATATTGTATGTGAAGAAAGTGCCAGTTGGTAGGCACATGGTGTTTACATGGATAATGCACCACTGATGGTGACTGACAGTTAATTGCCAAGCATTGTTTGAAATTTATACCAGGCAGCTTGACCCAGATAGGTCAAGTATTGCCCTGAGGAATGAGTCAGCGAAAGGCTGCCACTTATTTTGTTTAGCTGAAACAGGCACAATCTGTGTATATGTTCTTTCTGTGTGCAAAGAACAGGGCCCTGTGCATTAATATATGTTGCTTCCAGTGCACACAAATGTGCCACATTGTGAGCCCGACTGACAATCTTAAATTGGTTGTCAGTGTAATTCTTAGCACATTGAGGATTATTTAGCAAATGTTGTCGAATCGCAGAATCACATCTAATGTTGGAGACTGTGTTTTGTGTTTCGCAAGCACGGGCTGGTTGGGTGTGGTCTGTAGCGTGCCTGTTGCGAACAGCAGCTGGGATGTGCAGTTTGATACGATCCGCCAGTCTTTGGGACGTACAACCTACATACCTAGCATCACACTGGCACTGAAATTCATAACCTACATTAATCAATTTCAGCTAAACAAAATAAGTGACAGCCATTCACTGATTCATTTCTCAGGGTAATGCCTTGACCAATCAGAGTCAAGATGTCTGGTTTAAATTTCAAACAATGCTTGGCAGTTAACTGTCACCATCAGTGGTGCATTCTCCATGGCAACGCCACTTGCCAACCAATCAATACTCTCTTCACATGCAGTATAAATTGTTGTTTTCTCCCTTATATTGGTATCCTTGCGAGTGTCCTAATGAGTGCTGGATGAAAAGCTTAGACATGTCTCTTTTTTCAGCAATACTCAAGTTCTGTACTACCAAACAACTATTTATATACCTGAGACTTCAATTATGGAGAGACTGGGATTGTTCTCCTTAGAGCAGGGAAGGTTAAAGGGAGATTTAATTGAGGTGTTCAAAATTATGAGGAATTCTGATAGTGAAGCTGGATTGAAAGTGTTTCCATTGACTGGAGGTTCAGTAACTGGAGAACACAGATTTAAAATGATTGATAAAAATTTCAGTGAGGGAGATGAGAAGAGTCTTTTTATACAGTGAGTTGTGATCTGGAATGTGCTGCCTGAAAGGGTGGTGGAAGCAGATTCAATAGTGACTTTCAGAAGAGAATTTGATAATACTTGTAAAAGAAAAAGATTTGGCGGGCTATAGAGAAAGAATAAGAGCTTGGGATTAATTGGATAGCATAGCTGGCACAGGCACAATGGGCTGAATGGTTTCCTCTCAGTTGTAATGTCTATGATTCTTACTACTCTTATTATAGATAGGTAAACTCTATGCTAAAGACCTGGAAGAAACTGGCACTGATATTCGGTTCGATGGTTGCTGATCGATCCAAGACCTGTTCATCTGCCTGGCGTGCCCTTCCTTCATTTTGTGACTGTTCTCCTGGGAATGAAAATGAATAAAAGTAATTGTATCTTAAGATAAGCAAGAATGGCTGCCAATGTTCCCTCTCCCATACACCCAAAATCTTCTGAAGGCCCACCATGGCAGTATCCTTGCACCCAGTTCAAACACAAAGAGACAGCACAAAGCCAGATGTGTTGTTTAGTGAAATAGTTTTGCATCAAATTTGGGTTTTTAATGAGTTCCATGTGCATGAATTGGCCACACAAACTTTGACTCTCTGAAGATCAGTGCTGAAAAATCTTTGCAGATTTACCTTCAAACACCCCCACCTCTATCCTGCCCCAGTCCTGTGCCTCTCTATGCTTCGTTTTGTACATGCCAAACAGCTCAGGGTTGGGCTCTCATGCCCAACTCTCTTGGGCACACCTTATTGGCATGCCCCTTTCCCCCAAAATCTCCTGCACTGTTTTCTGTTCATTCATCTCAATTTTATTTCTGAGCGTTTGTTGCGCAGAAATTGCCGTGTTTCCTCCGTTACAACATGACTACACTTCGAAAAAAACGTATTTAATTGGCTGTAAGATGTTATAGATGTCTGGAGATATAAATGTAAGTCTTCCTTTCTATCTATCACCCATTTATTCAGCAATACCTGCGTGGGAAGATCAAGGTGATAACGGAGCGATATCCTGTTCTAATTTGGTACATTCATGCACAGAAACACATCTCCAGCTCCAACACAACGGGAGCAGCCGCATTACTTGAAACTGTGACACAGTTCAGCACAGGAAGGGTGCGGTTGAGTCACACAGGCTATGGCAAGTCTTTGTAAATTGTGTGCTGTGGCACGGAATCACAGGAGGGAGTGCAGTTCAGTTATAACAAGAGTCCTTAAATCAGCATCCAAAGCCATAAGGACTAGCAGCTTGGTTTACAGTGGGGGAGAGTCAGGAACAGGGCGTGAGCAAAGCTAGGGCACCTCTGATGGGGATCAAAGGTGAACATAAAAGATCCCACAGCACTATTCAAAAAAGAACAGGGGACCTCTCTCCTGATATCCTGGGGCCAATATTTACTGCTCACCCAAAACTTAAATACAGGCTATCTGACCACTGCTGGTAGTAGGATCTTGCTGTGTGCAAATTGGCTCCCGCATTTTACACATTACATCAATGACTACGCTTCAAATAATACTTCATCGGCTGTAAAGTGCTTTGGGGCACCCGGAGGCTGCGAAAAGCGCCATAGAAATGCAAGTATTTTCTTTTCCTTTTCCCAAGGTGGGCACTCAATCTGTCAGAATAAAGAGCAGGGGCAAAATCCGAGGTTAAAACTCAGCTAAGAACCGTGATCCCTTCACAAGCACTTCCAACTAGGAAGGTCCTTTGACGTCAGTGATGGAGCCAGCGCCTGTCAGGGGTATAATCCAGGGGCTGTGCACCTACCCCCAAGGAGTCAGAGTGCCACCCTCTGAGGAACTTTCAATTACTGCCTCCTCCCTCAAAGCTCCACAAACAGGAGGTGCCAACAGACACCATCAAAATCACACCATCAGCCATTTTGTCTCTAGTGATGATGGGAGAAATCAAGGATGAACACTCATCTGACTCTAAAAAATGCTTTACTCCACATCCGTGCTGTGTCTGCCCTGGGAGTGTTTGATGGGGACAATGTAGAGGAAGCTTTACTCTGTATCTAACTCCATGCTGTGCCTGCCCGGGGAGTGTTTGATGGGGACTGTGTAGAGGGAGCTTTACTCTGTATCTAACCCTGTACTGTACCTGTCCTGGGAGTGTTTGATGGGGTAAGTGTAGAGGGAGCTTTACTCTGTATCTAACCCCGTGTTGTACCTGTCCTGGGAGTGTTTGATGGGGACAGTATAGAGGGAGCTGTACTCTTATCTAACCCCGTGCTGTACCTGCCCTGGGAATGTTTGATGGGGTGAGTGTAGAGGGAGATTTACTCTGTATCTAACCCTGTGCTGTACCTGCCCTGGGAGTGTTTGATGGGGACTGTGTAGAGGGAGCTTTACTCTGTATCTAACCCCGTGTTGTACCTGTCCTGGGAGTGTTTGATGGGGACAGTGTAGAGGGAGCTTTACTCTGTATCTAACCCTGTGCTGTACCTGCCCTGGGAGTGTTTGCTGGGGACAGTGTAGAGGGAGCTTTACTCTTATCTAACCCCGTGCTGTACCTGCCCTGGGAATGTTTGATGGGGACAGTGTAGAGGGAACTTTACTCTGTATCTAACCCCGTGCTGTACCTGCCCTGGGAATGTTTGATGGGGTGAGTGTAGAGGGAGATTTACTCTGTATCTAACCCCGTGCTGTACCTGCCCTGGGAATGTTTGATGGGGTGAGTGTAGAGGGAGATTTACTCTGTATCTAACCCCGTGCCAAACCTGTCCTGAGAGTGTGTGATGGGAGGGAGCTCTGCTCTGTATTTAGTGCTGTGTATATTACACATGGAATGTTACACAGTGGATCTGGTTATAAAGGATCTGCTTGGCTCAAAATGAGTAGTTTTAGCTTTTAGGTGGCATTGGATTGCGGTTTGGTTTCCACTTTAAGTACTTTTTGGATCTCTCTTCGGGTAACTTGTGGACTCTTCTGGTTTGGAAGGTTTCCTGCTACCTATGAGTGACTAACTCTGGTTTCTTCAAACACGTCTTTGTTTATGTTATAGTACATTCTTGGCTTCTAAGTAAGTGTGTCTCTCTCGTACATTCCAACTTCTCTTCTCAGTCTCTTCCCCATGACTGTTGATATCACTGTTACATCATGATTAACATCACCATCTCATTACCATAGCTATCACACCATTATTCTACATCTCCGCCAAGTATAATTTCAACTGTTTTTTTAATAAAAATCTTAAACTATGTTCTTAAACTGCTTACATTACATTTTGGAGCTGCTGTAAGCCCCCTGTACCATTACAGATTCTATCCCACTCCCAAACCCAACGCTGCTCGATACCTCAGGTATTGCTTTTTTCATAACTCCCAACGTTGGCCTCTCTGTGGATCTTCAAGGTTTGCAAACTCGAGGCTGCGGAAGAGGCAGCGACTGCTCGATGGGTGCTGACATCACTACTGATTCTCAGTGTGCCTCTTGCCAAGGCAGGTCTTCTGATTCTTCCTTTGAAGAAATCTTCTTCTGATTTCTTCCCTTGGACATTCTGTTGTTGACACCAAATCTTTGTTAGATTGGTGTCACCACTGCTGCTATGGTTTGTGATTTGGTTTCTACTTTGAATACTATTTTTTCCCACTACTTAGAAGTGACTTAGGTATAACTCTGGTAGGCTTCTTCAGGAGCTCAAGATAGTACATTCTTGGCTTCTAGGTAAGTACATCTCTCTTTTGTAAAGACTATTCCATCTTCTCTTCTCAGTCTCTTGCACATAACCGCTGATGTCACTGTTACATCATGATACACATCACTATCTCATTACTATAGCTATTATTCTACAGATCACCTCCTGCACTCTGCACATTGGCATACATAAGCGTTGATTGCAAGTTTGAGGTGTAAATTGATGCTGCACACTTCTCTAGCTGCCACATCTTCCACCGAGTTATATCAGGTACTGAAACATGCCATTCGGCCCCACTGGTACATGCTGGTGTTTATCCTCCACATGAGCCTCCTCTCACCCTCTCTTCATCTCGCCCTATCACCATGTCCTTCTACTCCTTTCTTTCTCATGTATTTATCCAGTTTCCCCTTAAATACATTTACATGATTCACCTCAACCACTCCCTGTGGTAGTGAGTTCCACATTCTCACCACTCTCTGGGTGAAGACCATTCTCCTGAATTCCTGATTGGGTTTATTCGTGACTCTCTGATATCGATGACCCTAATTTTGGTTCCCCCACTAGTGGAAACGTCTGATCAGACCACCCTCAATTTTCTCTTAAGAAGTGTACAGCCTTTGCTGATTGGTGTAGCAGGAAGTGGAACGAGTGGATGACATGGTGTAAGATGATTATGCTGCCCACCTGAAATTAAACTTAGACACAGTGAGGTTGGGTCTGTGTGAGAGAGAATTTGTGAGAGTTTAGTCATATCTTTGTACCTGAGGTTATCAAAAGCAGATTTCTCCTAAAATGCAGAATTTCAGGAATTAAACTTCCATTTTCTACTCTATCAGCTAGCAGTCTTGGGGCAGAAGTGATGTGCAGACATTTCTGAGAGAGTACAGAACTGGGGTCCTCTGCACAAGGGTCCTGGGTTTGCATTATTCAGGTTCCTGGCTTTGTGTTATGCAGAGTTGGACTGGAACCGTCACAGAGAGTGTGTACAATGCTGCCACCGTCAGCTCAAACTGTGCCAGTGCTCCTATTTTTTTGCGGCTAACTCAAAGTGGATGTACAGGGAATTCCAAAAGATTTTCCAACTGGCTTTATTCCTTATTTTTCTGGTAAGATAGATTATATTGAAGCATCACTTCTCTGCTCTCAAAAAATTGGCACATAAACCGAACTACGATGGTTTGGGTCATCAAGCCTTGGTCGTAACTTGCAGTCTCACTGGTTCATATAAACTGTGACTCAGTGGGTTACACACTCACCCGAGAGTCAGAAGCTTCTGAATTCGAGCCCTACTCCAGAGGTTTGAGCCTATAATTCAGTGTGACACTGCCAGTGCAGTTCTGAAGGTATGCCATATAGTCAGCGATGCTTCCTTTCAGATCAAGAAGAAAGACTTGTGTTTAGATAGCGCTTTTTACAATCACTGGACTTCTCAAAGCACTTTACAGCCAGTGAAATACTTTTGAAGTGTAGTTACTGTCGTAATGTAGGAAACATCAGCCAATTTGTGCACAGCAAGCTCCCACAAACAGCAATGTGATAATAACCAGATCATCTGTTTTTCTGATGTTGAGGGATAAATATTTGCCTGAGCAGCAGGAACAACTCCCTGGCTGTTCTTTGAAATAATGCCATGGCACCTTTCAGAGCTACTGGAGAGAGCAGTCTGGGGCCTCAGTGTAACGCCTCAGCTGAAAGGCCGCACCTCCAACACTGCAGCACTCCCTCAGTACTGCACTGCAGTGGCAGCCTTGTTCTTTGTGCTGAAGTCCTGGAGTGGGGTGGGGGGGGGGGCGGGGGGGTACTTGAACTCAGAAGCTTGTGATTCAGAGGTGACATGAAACTGATGCCCTATCTGCCCTCTGAGGGGAATGAGAGAAATCCCAAGGCCACCACTGTGCAATAACCGTTCAAAGATTCATTGATCCCATTCTGAAAAAGAGCAGGAAGAGTTCTCTGCCATGTCATAAACAATATTATTTGTGAATAAGATGATGATTTGGTCATTTAGCTTCTTGCTGTTCGTGTGATCTTGCTGTGCACAAATTGACTGTCATGCTTCCTAGGTTATATAAGCGACCACACTTCAGAAAGTACTTCACTGGCTGCAAAACGCTTCGGGACATCCTGAGGCTGTGAAGGGTGCTATAGAAATGCAAGTCTTTTTCTAAATTTGAGAACAACCTGCTTAGGTTAATGTTCCGTGAACTTCACCAAACTGTATATTTAGGGTTCCGTGAGGAGGTGAAGTGTGACAGTGAAGTGTGGATTGATCTGATCAGTCTCCTGGTGGACAGGTTGGTTTCAAATTAGCCCCCGACCCCCAGCCCTGATTCTTGGAGCCATCTGAAGCACAGAGTCAGGGAGCGGGGAGGTCCCAGCAACAGTTTGTGTCAAAATTGTTGATCTCAGTCAGAAGAGTCAGTGTGGGCTGGAAAGGGGGTTTGGAGGGTGTGAAGGAGGTGGCAGGAGGAAGTCTCAGTTACAACAGGACCCCAATAAGAGGTATGATCAGTTGGGGCAACAACAAGTGCTGGATGTGAGGCAAGAGGTCAAGATCAGTTTGGGTTGTGATGGTAAACCCATCGCTTCCCTTTCCCCACCCACCCCTCTCATTCCATTTGAGATTTGGGAAGAGGAAACTCCCTGGGGAGATGCAGTGAAGGACTCCTCAGGAGAGACAGGGGATATAGTTTACACAACAGCAGACAGAATGTCAGGCAACTGAAAGAGCCTCCCACACAGCTCAGGAGACCTGCTTCGATCAATAATAGCATCTTAATTCCACATAAACATCCTTCACAGAGACAAGGTCCCTAGATGCTTTAGCACAGTTTGCTCACTATCTCTTTTTATAGCCAACCCACTGTATGCCCAGTGACTATTTACTGGCAGGCAGACAATTGGCGGCCCTCAAGGTTCCAGCTTGTGCATGTGTTCACGGTTCAGTTGGTTTAACATCGTCTCGTGTGTGAACTCAATACCCCATCTCTGGCTACAGTCCAACCTCGCCAGCCAGCATTGTGCCCAGAATGAAGACGTCAGTGCAGCAATGGCATCTTGTGAGGCGATTTCTAGCCTTGCGCTCAGGCTGAGAAATGGTGAGGCCACCCGTTTATTCTAACAATACTGTATTTGGCAAACTCACTCAGAGTGCTGCACAGGGAGGCAGGGCCTTGAGCTGAAATAACTCGATGGGACAGTGTAGAGGGAGCTTTACTCTGTATCTGACCCCGTGCTATACCTGTCCTGGGAGTGTTTGATGGGGACAGTGTAGAGGGAGCTTTACTCTGTATCTAACCCTATGCTGTACCTGTCCTGGGAGTGTTTGATGGGGACAGTGTAGAGGGAGCTTTACTCTGTATCTAACCCCGTGCTATACCTGTCCTGGGAGTGTTTGATGGGGACAGTGTAGAGGGAGCTTTACTCTGTATCTAATCCCGTGCTATACCTGTCCTCGGAATGTTTGATGGGGTGAGTGTAGAGGGAGATTTACTCTGTATCTAACCCCGTGCCAAACCTGTCCTGAGAGTGTGTGATGGGAGGGAGCTCTGCTCTGTATTTAGTGCTGTGTATATTACACATGGAATGTTGCACAGTGGATCTGGTTATAAAGGATCTGCTTGGCTCAAAATAAGTAGTTTTAGCTTTTAGGTGGCATTGGATTGCGGTTTGGTTTCCACTTTAAGTACTTTTTGGATCTCTCTTCGGGTAACTTGTGGACTCTTCTGGTTTGGAAGGTTTCCTGCTACCTATGAGTGACTAACTCTGGTTTCTTCAAACACGTCTTTGTTTATGTTATAGTACATTCTTGGCATCTGAGTAAGTGTGTCTCTCTCGTACATTCCAACTTCTCTTCTCAGTCTCTTCCCCATGACTGTTGATATCACTGTTACATCATGATTAACATCACCATCTCATTACCATAGCTATCACACCATTATTCTACATCTCCGCCAAGTATAATTTCAACTGTTTTTTTAATAAAAATCTTAAACTATGTTCTTAAACTGCTTACATTACATTTTGGAGCTGCTGTAAGCCCCCTGTACCATTACAGATTCTATCCCACTCCCAAACCCAACGCTGCTCGATACCTCAGGTATTGCTTTTTTCATAACTCCCAACGTTGGCCTCTCTGTGGATCTTCAAGGTTTGCAAACTCGAGGCTGCGGAAGAGGCAGCGACTGCTCGACGGGTGCTGACATCACTACTGATTCTCAGTGTGCCTCTTGCCAAGGCAGGTCTTCTGATTCTTCCTTTGAAGAAATCTTCTTCTGATTTCTTCCCTTGGACATTCGGTTGATGACACCAAATCTTTGTTAGATTGGTGTCACCACTGCTGCTATGGTTTGTGATTTGGTTTCTACTTTGAATACTATTTGGCCTGTTCTGGACTGGGAAGGTTTCCCACTACTTGGTAGTGACTTAGGTATAACTCTGGTAGGCTTCTTCAGGAACTCAATTTATTTTCACGATAGTACATTCTTGGCTTCTAGGTAAGTACATCTCTCTTTTGTAAAGACTATTCCATCTTCTCTTCTCGGTTTCTTGCACATAACTGCTGATGTCACTGTTACATCATGATACACATCACTATCTCATTACTATAGCTATTAACCTATTATTCTACAGATCACCTTCTGCACTCTGCACATTGGCATACATAAGCGTTGATTGCAGGTTTGAGGTGTAAATTGATGTTGCACACTTCTCTAGCTGCCACACCTTCCAGTGAGTTATATCAGGTACTGAAACAGGCCATTCGGCCCCACTGGTACATGCTGGTGTTTATCCTCCACATGAGCCTCCTCTCACCCTCTCTTCATCTCGCCCTATCACCATGTCCTTCTACTCCTTTCTTTCTCATGTATTTATCCAGTTTCCCCTTAAATACATCTACATGATTCACCTCAACCACTCCCTGTGGTAGTGAGTTCCACATTCTCACCACTCTCTGGGTGAAGACCATTCTCCTGAATTCCTGATTGGGTTTATTCGTGACTCTCTGATATCGATGACCCTAATTTTGGTTCCCCCACTAGTGGAAACGTCTGATCAGACCACCCTCAATTTTCTCTTAAAAAGTGTTCAGCCTTTGCTGATTGGTGTAGCAGGAAATGGAACGAGTGGATGACATGGTGTAAGATGGTTATGCTGCCCACCTGAAATTAAACTTAGACACAGTGACGTTGGGTCTGTGTGAGAGAGAATTTGTGAGAGTTTAGTCATATCTTTGTACCTGAGGTTATCAAAAGCAGATTTCTCCTAAAATGCAGGATTTCAAGAATTAAATTCCATTTTCTACTCTATCAGCCAGCAGTCTTGGGGCAGAGGTGATGTGCAGACATTTCTGAGAGAGTACAGAACTGGGGTCCTCTGCACAAGGGTCCTGGGTTTGCATTATTCAGGTTCCTGGCTTTGTGTTATGCAGAGTTGGACTGGAACCGTCACAAAGAGTGTGCACAATGCTGCCACCGTCAGCTCAAACTGTGCCGGTGCTCCTATTTTTTTTGTGGCTAACTCAAAGTGGATGTACGGGGAATTCCAAAAGATTTTCCAACTGGCTTTATTCCTTATTTTTCTGGTAAGATAGATTATATTGAAGCATCACTTCTCTGCTCTCAAAAAATTGGCACATAAACAGAACAGCGATGGTTTGGGTCATTAAGCCTTGGTTGTAACTTGCAGTCTCACTGGTTCATATAAACTGTGACTCAGTGGGTTACACACTCACCCGAGAGTCAGAAGCTTCTGAATTCGAGCCCTACTCCAGAGGTTTGAGCCTATAATTCAGTGTGACACTGCCAGTGCAGTTCTGAAGGTATGCCATATAGTCAGCGATGCTTCCTTTCAGATCAAGAAGAAAGACTTGTGTTTAGATAACGCTTTTTACAATCACTGGACTTCTCAAAGCACTTTACAGCCAGTGAAATACTTTTGAAGTGTAGTTACTGTCGTAATGTAGGAAACATCAGCCAATTTGCGCACAGCAAGCTCCCACAAACAGTAATGTGATAACAACCAGATCATCTGTTTTTCTGATGTTGAGGGATAAATATTTGCCTGAGCAGCAGGAACAACTCCCTGGCTGTTCTTTGAAATAATGCCATGGCACCTTTCAGAGCTACCAGAGAGAGCAGTCTGGGGCCTCAGTGTAACGCCTCATCTGAAAGGCTGCCCCTCCAACACTGCAACACTCCCTCAGTACTGCACTGCAGTGGCAGCCTTGTTCTTTGTGCTGAAGTCCTGGAGTGAAGGTGGAGGGGGAGTGGGGGGGGCACTTGAACTCGGAAGCTTGTGATTCAGAGGTGACATGAAACTGATGCCCTATCTGCCCTCTGAGGGGAATGAGAGAAATCCCAAGGCCACCACTGTGCAATAACCATTCAAAGATTCATTGATCCCATTCTGAAAAAGAGCAGGAAGAGTTCTCTGCCATGTCATAAACAATATTATTTGTGAATAAGATGATGATTTGGTCATTTAGCTTCTTGCTGTTCGTGTGATCTTGCTGTACACAAATTGACTGTCATGCTTCCTATGTAATAAAAGCGACCACACTTCAGAAAGTACTTCACTGGCTGCAAAACGCTTCGGGACATCCTGAGGCTGTGAAGGATGCTATAGAAATGCAAGTCTTTTTCTAACTTTGAGAACAACCTGAGAACGAACCTCACCAAACTGTATATTTGGGGTTCCGTGAGGATGTGAAGTGTTGGAGTGAAGTGCTCAGTCTCCTGGTGGACAGGTTGGTTTCAAATTAGCCCCCCACCCCCAGCCCTGATTCTTGGAGCCATCTGAAGCACAGAGTCAGGGAGCGGGGAAGTCCCAGCAACAGTTTGTGTCAAGATTGTTGATCTCAGTCAGAAGAGTCAGTGTGGGCTGGAAAGGGGGTTTGGAGGGTGTGAAGGAGGTGGCAGGAGGAAGTCTCAGTTACAACAGGACCCCAATAAGAGATATGATCAGTTGGGGCAACAACAAATGCTGGATGTGAGGCAAGAGGTCAAGATCAGTTTGGGGTGTGATGGTAAACCCATCACTTCCCTTTCCCCACCCACCCCTCTCATTCCATTTGAGATTTGGGAAGAGGAAACTCCCTGGGGAGATGCAGTGAAGGACTCCTCAGGAGAGACAGGGGATATAGTTTACACAACAGCAGACAGAATGTCAGGCAACTGAAAGAGCCTCCCACACAGCTCAGGAGACCTGCTTCGATCAATAATAGCATCTTAATTCCACATAAACATCCTTCACAGAGACAAAGTCCCTAGATGCTTTAGCACAGTTTGTTCACTATCTCTTTTTATAGCCAACCCACTGTATGCCCAGTGACTATTTACTGGCAGGCAGACAATTGGCGGCCCTCAAGGTTCCAGCTTGTGCATGTGTTCACGGTTCAGTTGGTTTAACAACGTCTCATGTGTGAACTCAATACCCCATCTCTGGCTACAGTCCAACCTCGCCAGCCAGCATTGTGCCCAGAATGAAGACATCAGTGCAGCAATGGCATCTTGTGAGGCGATTTCTAGCCTTGCCCTTAGGCTGAGAAATGGTGACACTACCCATGTATTCTAACAATACTGTATTTGACAAACTCACTCAGGGTGCTGAACAGGGAGGCAGGGCCCTGAGCTGAGATAACTCGATGGGACAGTGTAGAGGGAGCTTTACTCTGTATCTAACCCCGTGCTATACCTGTCCTGGGAGTGTTTGATGAGGACAGTGTAGAGGGAGCTTTACTCTGTATCTAACCCTACGCTGTACCTGCCCTGGCAGTGTTTGACGGAGACAGTGTAGAGGGAGCTTTACTCCGTACCTAACCTTGTGCTGTACCTCTCCTGGGAGTGTTTGATGGGACATGGAGTACCAGATGTATGAAACACTTCAACTCCCAAAATCACCACAACTCACATTGTCATTGATGCAGAATTGAGCAGCTTTTCTCAGACAGAGAGAGAGAGAGAGAGAGACACTAGATGTTTATCTGGTATGTTTTCAGGCATGAGTGCAACAGTCAGATATTTATAATTTGTTTTTAACAAGCCCAACAAATCACTGTTGAAGAGGATAATTTCAGTTTCCAAGTAAGGGTTTGCGGTTAATTATAGAGTTGTCACAGCTCCCGTTTGGATTATTTTGATTGCTGTTCTAATCCATCAGTGTAAGGGAATCTGTGTTTATTTCATTCAACGTTCGGATTTCTGGGAACTCTCACTTGCCGTCTGGTTGTCTTGGCTGTTTAGAACTGGGTCAGTTCCCACAGGTGAAGCGTTGTAACCTCTGTGCGCAGCTTGGTATCTCCAGTGCAGTCTCCCTTGGTTCAACGGTTCCTCAAGATAAGGAGCCAATTCGCGGCAGGGCATGAGTTTGAGAACAGATGTCAGGCGAGGATTGTGTTCAATCTCCAAGTGATGCTCCCACAACTGCGACTCCCCTACTGTGAGTCGAGGATTGGACAAGTCATCCACGAGGGAAAATAGGGGTGCAAGGCAGGATCCCGGTAAAACCAGGCAGCCATTCCTCCATCCCCCATTGTTCACTGGCCAGTTCGCTCAGTTAATGGAAGGCCAAGGTCTGAGTGGCACCAACTAGCAGCCCCAACCTGGGGAGATTCAGCCCAAACAACACCACACCCTCCCACCCCACCCAGGTCCCTGCCCATTGTCTTTACCCCAGTGTTAGGTAAGGACGATTCCACTGGCTTAACTTAATACGCCTCAATTAAATTATCTGTTCCAAAATAAACAGCCCCAGCCTATCCAATCTTTCCTCCTAGCTAAAATTCTCCATTCCTGGCAACTTCCTCATAAATCTCCTCCATTCCCTCTCCAGTACGATCACATCCTTCCTGTAATGTGGTGACCAGAGAAGTACGCAGCGCTCTAGCTGTGGCCTAATTGGTGTTTTATACAGTTCTAGCATAACCTAGCGGCTAGATGAAGTTACAGAGATGGGGAAGGTGATAGGAGCTGGGGGCCAGTGAGAGCAAGAAGTGGGCATTAACCTGCCGTAGATACGCCAACCCTGAACTCAACATTACATTCCTGTGTAACCCTTCTTATCTCTGTAACCTCCTCCAGCACCTACAACCCTCCTTATCTCTGTAACCTCCTCCAGCCCCTACAACCCTCCCTATCTCTGTAACCTCCTCCAACACCTACAACCCTCCCTGTCTCTGTAACCTCCTCCAGCCCCTACAACCTTCCCTATCTCTGTAATCTCCTCCAGTCCCTACAACCCTCCCTATCTCTGTAACCTCCTCCAGCAACTACAAACCTCCCTATCTGTGTAACCTCCTCCAACGCCCACAACCCTCCCTATCTCTGTAACCTCCTCCAGCACCTACAAAACCTCCCTATGTCTGTAACCTCCTCCAGCCCCTACAAAGCTCCCTATCTCTGTAATCTCTTCCAGCTCCTACAAACCTCCCTATCTCTGTAACCTCCTCCAGCCCCCTCCAATAGTCCCTATCTCTGTAACCTCATCCAGCACCTACAAACCTCCCTATCTCTGTAACCTCCTCCAGTCCCTACAACCCTCCCTATCTGTGTAACCACCTCCAGTCCCTACAACCCTCCCTATTTCTGTAACCTCCTGCAGTCCCTACAACACTTCCTGAGGTGCCCTTCCCACAGCCAAACCTGTGGATGCCTCAAGAATGGTGACCCGAGCAAGGCACCAGAGGGAGACTCACAGCCATTGAGTCCTGAGTCCGAGTGATGGTCAGTGTTGAGAATCCTCCTTGCCCACAATCTTTGAACCCTGACCTGTTTCCTAGTGACTGATGTAATGGGAAATATCTCTGGAGAAACAGAGGAGGCTGCCTGGGGTGGGGGTTGGGTGGGTGGTGGAGTGGGGGTTTGTGGGGCATGGGGTGCACTCTAAGACCCTGAAGGTTGCCATAGCAGCAGAGTCCATGGTCTGTGAGGGATAGTCAGTGACAGTATTGGTGGGGGTGTGTGGGGGCAGGGGACACGGGAGGGGGTGGTGAATGAGCAGGAAAGGAGTGGGAGAAGTTTATGGGAGGTTAGAGGAAGTTTGTCACAAACACACGCCCCTCTCCCTCCTCCTTTGCATGCAACTTGAAGCCTTTATTGTTGCTTCTCGGGACCCGCTGCCAATTTCTACATAACTTTACGAGGAAGCAGATCCTAGGGAAATTCTCCAGGGATTTGCCACTGCCCCTCAGCCCCTCTCACAACCCCAAATACATTGGAATTTGAATACAGTGTGTGGGCCGGAACTGCACAGCAAGGGGTGTGGGGAAGGGGAGGGAAGACAAGGCTGCACCTCTGGAATGTTTCCACATTCCATGCTGTGGTCCCGTCTAATTTTGGAGAAGTCTGAACAGTGGCTTAGAGAGGGGAGGATAGGTGAAATAGTCCCCCTGTCACCCTCCCCATCCTAGGTCCCAGTCCCCCTAAAATCACTGGGCTCCTGATAGCATTGTAATCACGGCAAGGTAGTGGGTAGGGGAAGAGGCCATTCAGCCCCTCTAGCCTGCTCCACCATTCAGACGGGACATGGCTGGTCTGCGTCTCAACTCTGTTCACCCACTTAATTCAATATCTGACACCTCACAAAAATCTCTGAATCTCAGAGTTGAAAGTTTCAATTGACCCCAAGCATCCACATCCTTTAGAGGGTCAGCAAATCTCAGATTTTAATTAACCTATTGTGGATAATGCATGTATCAATTCTGGTTCAGTGTGTAGCATTCCTACCATTGGATCTGAGGGTTCTGAGTCTGAGCTCCACTCCAGACACTTGAGCACAAAATCCAGATTGACAATCTCAGTGCCAGTACTGAGGGAATGCTGCATAGTCAGAGGTGCTGACTTTCAGGATGAGACATTAAACTAAGACTCCCATCTGACCTCTCAGATGGATGCAAAAGATCCCACAGCCACTATTTCAAAGAACAGCAGGAGAGTCCTCCCTGGTCTCTGGGGCAATATATATCCCTCGATCAACATCACTTAAAAACAGATGATCTAGCCTTTATGACAATGCAATGTTTGGGAGCTTGCTGTGCACAAATTGGCTGCTTACATTACAGTGATGACAATTCAGAAAGTACTTCATTGGCTTTGGGATTTCCTGAGGTGATGAAAGGTGCTATAGAAGCCCTTTTCTCCTTAATAGTGTCAAGAGATGTGAAATCGTCAAAGACATTTTTTACCAATTGTTCTGTATTAAGGGTCGTGGAGTTAAAAAAAAACTATTTCAACCAACAACAACTTGCATTTGAGTCATGTTTTTAATACAGTGAAACGTTCCAAGGTGCTTCACAAGTGCTTTATAAAATGTGCAGAGCTGCATAAGACAGATGGCTGAATACTTAGTCAAAGAGGTAGGTTTTAAGATAAAAGCAAAATACTATGGATGCTGGAAATCTGAAATAAAAACAGAAAATTCTGGAAAAAGACTCAGCCGGTCTGGCAGCATCTGTGGAGAGAGAAACAGAGTTAACGTTTCAAGTCCGCATGACCCTTCCTCAGAGTTTGGAAGGAGAGTCAAGGTAAGGACCATCTTACAGAAGGAAAGTGAGGTAGAGAGGCAGAGAGGTCTAGGGAGGGAATTCCTGAGCTTGGGGCCGAGAAAGCTGAAGGCAGGGCCACCAATAGTGGAGCGATTAAACTCGGGGATGTTCAAGAGGCCAGAATCAGAGGGGCAGAGATCTGGGCAGGTTATAAGGCAGGAACAGGTTATAGCGATAGGGAGGGGTGAGGCCATAGAAGGGTCTGGAAAACAAAGCTGCAAGTTTTAAAATCAAGATGTTATTGGACCAGGAGCTGGTGTAGGTCAATGAAGCAGGTGCTACTCCTTAGAAATAGTGCAACACACTTGGCCTTTGAAATTCATGTATAAATTTCTGAGTTTCAGCTGCGATATTACAGTAGCTCAACTGATTATTTTTGACATTTACCAATTAACCTGAGTTGTCTGCAGCACCTCACGGTGGTCACCTGACCCAGCCCCATTGTCCGGGGTCCTGAGGGCCATTTCAGCAAGGACTTGACTGTGTGAGACTGGGCCTTTTGATGTGCTACCCTCTGGTCTCAAAGGTTTTCTCTTCATCAACTCTTTGAGCAGGATTTTGCGAATTAGGTAAATCATAAATCCAAAGCCCGACAAACTTGCCAGAGGGACACTGAGGCCCAGAACGATAGCTTTCTGTTCAGGCTTCACTGTAACTACAAAGAGAAAGAACTCATTAATCAAATACCACATCGTAACTGGAAAAACGTTTAGTACCTTACCCACTGTAACTAGAAGGGAGTTCTGACTCAAGGTCATCGATCTAAAACGTTAATCCCGTTTCTTTCTCGGCCAGTGCTGCCTGACCTGCTGAGTATTGTGCAGTATTTTGCTGTGAATTCCATCGATGTGTTGTCCACACTAACTGTGCAACAGCGACGACACTTCAAAGGTACTTCATTGGCTATAAACCCTGAGGTTGTGAAAGGTGCTATAGAAATGCAAGTTTGCTCTTTCTGCTTTTTAACCTTCTCTCTATGCGGCCAATTCTCCCCTGAACTTCCAAATCCACCTCTCTACACGCTCTCCCCTCTCACTGCATTGAAATGATCATGTATTGCAATGTCTTTGACTTTAATGTTTTGCTTCCCAGAATGATTAAAGCTGTAAATGCTTCCCTCCCTCAGTCTCCCCTCTTGCCACAGTCCACAGGTTTGTAAAACCCTGCCTTCATTAACCCCTTCGTTAACCTCAGTTGAACCCCTACCCTACACAACCGTCGCCTTTATTACACACAAGGGGGGGAATTTTACTGCCCTGTCGCAGCGGGGGTGGGGCTGTAGAATACAGCGAGCCGTTCTAAAGTCCATTGACCTCGGCAGGACCAAAAAATCCCTCCGGTGTAAAATTCCACCCAAGGTCTTGTCCCTCACTGGCTTTTTAGTGACTGTCTTGACAGATTCAATATGAGTATAATAAACACATACCAAATACATTGACCTGAGCTTTCAGCCTCACGTCACCCAATTTATTCTCCACCAGGCACTCGTAAATCCCCTGGTCCTCAGGTCTCAGAGAATCGATTCTCAGCTCCGACCTCCCCCGTGAGTTGGAAATGTTCCACCTCTGCTGCTGGCTGTGGGTAGTCCTGGCCCAGGTGATGTTGGATTCAGGGTTGGCATGTCCCCGGCAGGTTAACGCCAGCGCCTCGTTCTCCCGGGCATTGCCCCCACCGTCAATGAAAACGTCCCTGGGCCCGTCTGGAAATCAGGAAACAAACTTCAGCTCATCCGAAAATGCTGCTGCCCCATATCCCAACGCACAGCAGTGCCTGCTCGCCTGTGACTACCGCCCCCCCGTATGCTCGCTGATTTACATTGGCTCCCAGTCTAGCAACAGCTTGATTTTAAAATTCTCATCCTCGTGTCCAAATCCCTCCATGTCCTCTCCACGCATAGAATCACATAAATTTACAGAACAGGAGACCATTCAGCCCATTGTCTCTGCGCTGGCTGAGAAAGAATTATCCAGCCTCATCCTATTTTCCAGTTCTTGGTCCATAGGTCCTGTAAGTCACGACAACTCAAGTACAAATCCAAGAATTTTTAAAATGCAAACAGGGTTTCTGCCTCTACCACCCTTTTCAGTCAGTAGTTCCAGACCCCCACCATCTTCTGGGAGAAAAGATTTCTCCTCATCTCTCACCCAATCCTCCTACCATTTACTTTCTATCTGACCCCTGGTTATTGACCTCTCTGCTAAAGGTAATAAGTCCCTCCCATCCACTCGATCCATGCCCCTCATAATTTTATCCACCTCAATTAAATATTCTGTTCCAAAGTAAACAACCCCAGTCTATCCAATCTTTCTACTAACTAAAATTCTCTATTCCTGGCAACTTCCTCGTAAATCTCCTCCATTCCCTCTCTAGTACGATCACATCCTTCCTGTAATGTGGTGACCAGAAAAGTATGCAGTGCTCTAGCTGTGGTCTAATTAGTGTTTTATACAGTTCTAGCATAACCTAGCGGCTGGAGGAGGCTACAGAGATGGGGAAGGTGTAGGGGCTGGGGGCCAGTGGGAGCGAGAAGTGGGCATTAACCTGCCGTAGATCTGCCAACCCTGAACGCACCATTACATTCGTATATAACACTCCAAATCCCTGTAACCTCCTCCAGCACCTACAACCCACCCAATCACTGTAACTTCCTCCAGCCCCTATAACCCACCCTAACTCTGTAACCTCCTCCAGCCCCAACAACCCTCCGAGATCTCTGTGCTCCTCCAATTTCAGACTCTTGCACATTCCTGATTTCCATCGCTCCATCGTTAGTGCCTGTTTCTTCAGCTGCCTGGGCCCTAAGCTCTGGAGTTCTCTCCGTAAGCCTCTCTTTCGCTCCTCCTTTACGATGCTCCTTGGAATCTTTATGTTTGACAAAAATTTTGGTGACCTGTCCCAACATCTCTGTTTTCACAGTGTCAGATTTTCACAGATTGTCGGCACTGATTGGGCCCTCGGCTCACAGGCAGCAGTTGCCAGTGTGTAGATGGAGGGACTCAGAATGGCCAATTAAACCTCAAAATTCTCTATACAGTTCAGAAGCTGAGCCTGATCCCCCCCCCCCATCACGCCTCACTTGCTCCACACTTACATTTCAGGTCAATGATCCTGGTCGACTGACTTCTCACAAGTTAAGTATTGTTGAAAACAACAGACCCACAAACCCTCCCTGTACATATTTGTAAATTCCGCACAGACAGGGTTTAGTCAGTGATTGCTGACCTGTGGGACTGAGTTACTCACTGCACCTGCTTCTACTTTCAGCTTTTTCTGTGGTTCGATTTCCACAGATTATTAATTATTGTGCAAAGTTACAGATGGGAATGTGCTGGTCTGAATGAGGTTCCCAGAAGCTGCTCCTTCTGACTCGCTCAGACAGAGAAACACTTTTTAATTTAATCTCACTCATTCTGACCTCACTAAGGTCATTTCACAGCCCACACGCAATGACTCTGCATTCACTCCTGTCAACTCCGCATTTACTCCCAATCCACTCTGCATTAACACCACATCGATTCAGACTCCACACCGCATCCAATCTGTATTTGCCCCACGTCCACTCTCAATCCACTCCGCATTGATCTGCATTCACTCTCTATCCACTTTACATTTACTCCAAATTTGCTCTGCATTCACTCTGCACCTGCACTGCACTCACTCCACATTCATCTCTGCACTCCTTCCAGCTTCCCTCTAAATCCATGCTGCATTCAGGGTGGTGTAGTGGGAATGCAACTGAGCTCGAAATCTCAAGATCCAGGCTACTGGTTTGGGGACATGGGTTCAAATCCCCTCCATGGCAGCTGTTGGAATTTGAATTCAGTTCATAAACCTGGAATATTATCATTAAAAACCCATCCTGTTCATTAATGTCCTTTAGGGGAAGAAACCTGCTGTCCTTACCTAGTCTGGTCCCCATGTGACTCCAGACCCACAGCAATGTGGCTGACTAAGCTGATCTCTGAAATGCTCAGTTTCAGGCTAATCAACACCTCAACCCCTTCCCATGCAACCGCAACACCTGCCCCTTTACTTCCCCCCTCCTCACCGTCCAAGGGCCCAAACACTCCTTTCAAGTGAAGCAGCATTTCACTTGCACTTCCCTCAATTTAGTCTACTGCATTCATTGCTCCCAATGCAGTTTCCTCTACACTGGAGAGACCAAACGCAGACTGGGTGACCACTTTGCAGAACACCTTCGGTCTGTCCACAAGCATTACCCAGACCTCCCTGTCGCTTGCCATTTCAACACTCCACCCTGCTCTCATGCCCACATGCCTGTCCTTGGCCTGCTGCAATGTTCCAGTGAAGCTCAACGCAAACTGGAGAAACAGCGCCTCATTTTCCGACTAGGCACTTTACAGTCTTCCGGACTAAATATTGAGTTCAACAATTTTAGATCATGAACTCTCTCCTCCATTGTTTTTTCCAATAATTTGTATAAATTTATCTTTTCCCACCTATTTCCATTATTTTTAAATGTTTTATCTTATGTTTTATTTTCCATTGTTTTATCTCTACCTTTCAGCCTATTTCGATACCTTCACCCCACCCCACCCCCACTAGAGCTATCTGTGCCTTGCTCGTCCTGCTTTCTACCCTTAATTAGCACATTCCTTAGATAATATCACCACCTTCAACACCTCTTTGTCCTTTTGTCTATGACATCTTTTGGTTATCTCCTCCTATCACTGGCTCTCTATCCAGCTCTTCTTGTCCCACTCCCCCTCCCCCTTAAACCAGTTTATATTTCACCTCTTTTCTATTTTTCCTTAGTTCTGTTGAAGGGTAATTAGTTAGGGGCAACAAATGCTGGCTTTGCCCACATCTCATGAGAACTCCACACACACACACACACACACACATACACACATACAGAGAGAATTTACTCCATTTTCATTTGCTGTTGTCTTGCTTTCCTGACTGCTATTTTCTGGTCACTAACTGGTGCTAGTTCAGCCTTCAGCATTTGGTGTAAAACAGCCCCGCCTGGTGTTGGAAACAGGAAATGCTGGAAATTGCCCAGCAAGCCCAAGAGTGAAGAAAAAGAATATGTTAATATAAAAACAAAATACTGCGGATGCTGGAAATCCGAAACAAAAACAAAAATACCTGGAAAAACTTAGCAGGTCTGACAGCATCTGCGGAGAGGGATACAGTTGATGTGTCAAGTCAAAAACAGAAATACCAAGAAAAACTCAGCAGGTCTGCCAGTATTGGCAGCGAAGAACAAAGTTGACGTTTCGAGTCCTCATGACCCTTCAACAGAACTAAGTAAAAATAAGAAAAGGGGTGAAATATAAACTGGTTTAAGGTGGGGGGAGGTTTAAGGAGGTGGAAGGTGAAATATAACCTGGTTTAAGGTGGGGAGTGGGGGGAGAAGTGATTTTCACCCCTCTCCTATTTTTACTCAGTTCTGTTGAAGGGTCATGAGGACTCGAAACGTCAACTCTTTTATTCTCCGCCGATGCTGCCAGACCTGCTGAGTTTTTCCAGGTAATTCTGTTTTTGTTTTGGATTTCCAGCATCCACAGTTTTTTTGTTTTTAATCTCAACAATTCATGTTCATGTGACTCTTCATCAGAACTGAGGAAATATAGAAAAGAGGTGAAATATAAGCTGGTTGAGGGTGGTGGGAGAGTTAAAGCTGGATAGAGGGCCATTGTGAGGTGAAGATTGCCAAAGATGTCATAGACAAAAGGACAAAGAGGTGTTGGCGGTGGTGATATTAGTTAAGGAATGTGCCAATGGTGACATTAAGAGTAGAAAGCAGGACGAGCAAGGTACAGATAGCCCTAGTGGGGGTGGGGTGGGGGAAGGCATCGAAATAAGCTAAAAGGTGGAGATGAAACAATGGATGGAAATACATTTAAAAATAATATCACCACCTTCAACACCTCTTTGTTCTTTTGTCTGTGACATCTTTTGGTTATCTCCTCCTATCACTGGCTGCTTGTTCCAACAACCCCCCCACACCACCCCCCCCCCACTCCAAACCAGCTTATATTTCACCCCTTTCCTATTTTTACTCAGTTCTGTTGATGGGTCATGAGGACTCGAAACATCAACTGTGCTCTTCTCCACCGATGCTGCCAGACCTGCTGAGTTTTTCCAGGTATTTCTGTTTCTGTTTTTGTATACCAGCCATAGCCTCAGCAAGAATACAACAATGGGCCCTGATTTTGGCGGGTTTATGAATAACCTTTATATATAGACCTGGCATTCACATGGCAAATGCTGATGCCCTGAGTCACCTGCCCTTACTAGAGAATGACGAACACGTCCCAGTTCCACCGGGATTTGTTTTACTGTTAAATTTTCTAGATTCCTCGCCAGTATGTGCCAGACAGATCCAAGACTGGACGAGTCGGGACCCAGTCCTACCTCAATTACGAGACCAAGTGTTATGTGGTTGGTCCCAGGGGCCAGGCTCCAATGAAATAAAAACGTTCTTCAACCGAAGATATGTATTTTTGAATCTCTCTTTTGCCTTGTTCACCTTCATTGCTTTCCAATTCTCTCCTGGTGTTTGACAAGGTGGTTACTAAAACTCGCTTTCACAGCCATATCTCCTTTCTCAGTGACTGTCTCCGTCTCCGACTTACCCCACGTGGATTTCAACTGAAATTCCACCCCTCATGTTTCGAACCCACCCAGGATTACAGTTATCTCCGGGACATACAACGTTCCTTGGATTGCTGTTCCCATCGCATTCTGAGATCCACAATCAGTGTCATGCGACGCCATATGAACACACTCGACCTCTCCCTCCAGCAGCACCGCCGCACCCTATTTCTAAGCTGCACGTGCCCCCAGTTTCATTTTATTCTTCATCTCATCCGACGCCTCAACAAGAAACTTTTTCTCTTTCTCTCAAGTGCTAAGGAACGCAAGCTCCAACAACTCATCGAATCCAACACCATCAAGGACCCTCCACCCCTGCCTGTGCCTCTGTCCCCACCCCATCTTCCAATCCCAGCCCCGGCCGTGTATTCACTATACCCCCTGACCTTCCCCTCTCCGATGCTGAACGTTCAGTGCTCAGGAAAGGACTTAGTTTCATACCCTTGAGCCCTCATCTCAATGAATTTCGATCTCGACACAATGCTGAACTCTTCTTCCGCTGTCTTCGTCTCTGTGCTCGCTTCTTTGGGCAGGAGTCCTCTCCCCATCCAACAGATCCTTTTACTCACCTCCAATATTCTGCCTCCACCTGGACCCCTCCCTCTGGATTCTTACCTTCTCTTGATCTTTTCATTGAGAACTGTCAGCGTGACGTTAGTTGTCTCAATTTCTCTGCTCCTCTCACCCACTCTAACCTGTCTGTCTCTGAACTTGCTGCACTCCGTTCTCTCAGGTCCAACCCTAACATTGTCATCAAACACGCTGACAAGGGTGGTGCTGTTGTTGTCTGGCACTGACATCTACCTCGCGGAGGCTAAGCGTCAACTCGCAGACACTTCCTCCTACCTCTCCCTGGACCATGACCCCACCACTGAACATCAAGCCATTGTTTCCAGGAACGTCACTGACCTCATCTCCTCTGGGGATCTTCCTCCCACAGCTTCCAACCTGATAGTCGCCCAACCACAGACAGCCCGCTTCTACCTCCTACCCAAAATCCACAAACAGAACTGCCCCGGCAGACCGATCGTGTCAGCCTGTTCCTGCCCCACGGAACTCATTTCTCACTATCTTGACTCCCTTCTCTCTCCCCTTGTCCAGTCCCTTCCCACTGACATCCGTGATTCCTCTGACACCTTACGTCACATCAACAATTTCCAGTTCCCTGGCCCCAACCGCCTCCTCTTCACCATGGACGTCCAATCCCTCTACACCTCCATCCTCCACCGGGATGGTCTGAGGGCCCTTAGCTTCTTCCTCGAACAGAGGCCCAAACAATCCCCATCCACCACTACTCTCCTCCATCTGGCTGAACTTGTTCTCACACTGAACAATTTCTCCTTTAACTCCTCTCACTTCCTCCAAATAAAAGGTGTGGCTATGGGTACCCGCATGGGCCCCAGCTATGCCTGTCTCTTTTTGGGGTATGTGGAACATTCCTTGTTCCAGTCCTTCTCCGGCCCCCTCCCACAACTCTTTCTCCGGTACATTGATGATTACTTTGGTGCTGCTTCATGCTCTTGTCAGGACCTGGAAAAATTTATTAATTTTGCTTCCAACCTCCACCCCTCCATCATTTCCACATGGTCCATCTCTGACACTTCCCTTCCCTTCCTTGACCTCTCTGTCTCAATCTCTGGTGATAGACTGTCCACCAATATCCATTACAAACCCACCGACTCCCACAGCTACTTCGACTACAGCTCCTCACACCCCGCTTCCTGTAAGGACTCCATTCCATTCTCTCAGTTCCTTCGCCTCCGTCACATCTGTTCTGATGATGCTACTTTCAAAAACAGTTCCTCTGACATGTTCTCCTTCTTCCTTAATCGAGGTTTTCCACTCACAGTAGTTGACAGGGCTCTCAACCGTGTCCGGCCCATCTCCCACGCATCCGCCCTCACGCCTTCTCCTCCCTCCCAGAAACATGATAGGGTCCCCCTTGTCCTCACTTATCACCCCACCAGCCTCCACATTCAAAGGTTCATCCTCCGCCATTTCCGCCAACTCCAGCATGATGCCACCACCAAACACATCTTCCCTTCACCCCCCTGGCGGCATTCCATAGGGATCGTTCCCTCCGGGACACCCTGGTCCACTCCTCCATCACCCTCTACTCCTCAACCTCCTCCCACGGCACCTCCCCATGCAAACGCAGAAGATGCAACACCTGCCCCTTCACTTCCTCTCTCCTCACCGTCCAAGGGCCCAAACACTCCTTTCAAGTGAAGCAGCATTTCACTTGCACTTCCCTCAATTTAGTCTACTGCATTCATTGCTCCCAATGTGGTTTCCTCTACATTGGAGAGACCAAACGCAGACTGGGTGACCGCTTTGCAGAACACCTTTGGTCTGTCCGCAAGCATTACCCAGACCTCCCTGTCGCTTGCCATTTCAACACTCCACCCTGCTCTCATGCCCACATGTCTGTCCTTGGCTTGCTGCATTGTTCCAGTGAAGCTCAACGCAAACTGGAGGAACAGCACCTCATCTTCCGACTAGGCACTTTACAGCCTTCCGGACTGAATATTGAGTTCAACAATTTTAGATCTTGAACTCTCTCCTCCATCTCCACCCCCTTTCCATTTCTTCCCCCTCCTTTTTGTTTTTCCAATAATTTATATAGATTTTTCTTTTCCCACCTATTTCCATTATTTTTAAATGTATTTCCACCCATTGTTTATCTATACCTTTTATGCCCTTTTAGTCTTATTTCACCCCACCCCCACTAGAGCTATCTGTACCTTGCTTGTCCTGCTCTCTACTCTTAATTAGCACATTCCTTTAGATAATATCACCACCTTAACATCTCTTTGTTCTTTTGTCTGTGACATCTTTTGGTTATCTCCTCCTATCACTGGCTGCTTGTCCCAACAAACCCCCACCCCCACCCCCACCTACTTCCCCCTTCTTAAACCAGCTTATATTTCACCCCTTTCCTATTTTTACTTAGTTCTGTTGAAGGGTCATGAGGTCTCAAAACGTCAACTGTGCTGTTCTCCGCCGATGCTGCCAGACCTGCTGAGTTTTTCCAAGCATTTCTGTTGCTGTTTTTGTTTTGGATTTCCAGCATCCGCAGTTTTTTGTTTTTATCTCTATGCCTTTTCCTGGCTAAACAAATCCAATAGTGGTTTGTGGTCTGATACATAAGACCATCATACCATAAGACGTAGGAGCAGGAGTAGGCTGTTTGGCCCATCAAGTCTGCTCCGCCATTCAATGAGATCATGGCTGATCTAATAATCCTCAACTCCACTTTCCTGCCTTTCCCCCATAACACTTGATTCCCTTAGTGATTAAAAATCTGTCTATCTCAGCCTTGAATATACTTAATGACCAAACATCTACAGCCCTCTGTGGTAAAGAATTCCACAGATTAATTACCCTCTGAAAGAAGAAATTCCTCTTCATCTCTGCTTTAAATAGGCGACCCCTTACTCTGAGGTTATGCCCTCTGGTCCTAGACTCTCCCACAAGGGGAAACAACCTCTCAGCATTTACCCTGTCAAGCCCCCCTAAGAACCTTATATGTTTCAATAAGGTCGCCTCTCATTCTTCTAAAATCCAATGAGTACAGGTCCAACCTACTCAACCTCTCCTCACAAGAAAATCCCTCCATACCCGGGATCAACCTAGTGAACCTTCTCTGGACTGCCTCCAATGCCAGAATATCTTCCCTTACATAAAGGGGCCAAAACTGTTCACAGTATTCTATGGGCAGGGTTTTACCATCGGCAAGCAGGGGGCAGGACCCGCTCACCAATGCATAAAATGATGCGGGATGATATCGGGCAGAACCCCCAACGCCATCCCGCTCCAATTAAATTTTCAGGAAGGTGGGGGCGCAGCAAAATCAGATGCCGGCCCGCTGATCTGTCAATGGCCAATTGAGGCCATTGACAGATCAATTAAAGTAATTAGTGGGCCTGCCTGTCCAACCTTAAGGTTGGCGGGCAGGCCAGGAGCCCTAAGGTGCACTTAGCCTCAGGGAGATGAGTGCTCACTTTAGTGCGCATGCGCAAAAGAACGCATTCTTGATTTTAGGAATCCCCACCCCACCCGCCCACGCTTCCCCACGGACGTCATGCTGGGCGGGCCTTAATTGGCCTGCCCACGTAAAATGGCGCCGCACCTCCAATCGGGGGCACCAATCAGAAGCGCACCCATACGCGCCCGCCCATCAACATCCCCCCCAATAGGGGGGGAAAATTCAGCCCTATATGTTGTCTCTCTAGTGCTTTGTATAGTTTTAGCAAGGCTTCCCAATTTTATACTCCATTCCCTTTGGAATAAAGGCCAACATTCCATTTGCCTTCCCTATTACCTGTTGAGCTTGTATGTTAGCTTTTTGGGATTCATACACAATGACTCCAAAATCCCTCTGCAGCCTTCTGTAGTCTTGCTCCATTTAAATAATATTCAGCTCCTCTATTCTTCCTGCCAAAGTGCATAACCTCACATTTTCCCACATTATATTACAGTGTTTGCCCACTCACTTAATGGCCAGGAAGTTCCTGTCGATGATTTGGAGGCGGGACCCGCTCGCTGACAGGAAAATGACACGGGATGACATCGGGAGGAACCCCTGACGTCATCCCGGTCCCTTTAAATTTTCAGGAAGGCAGGCGGACAGCGAAATCAGCTGTCTGCCCATTGACCTGAAAATGGCCAATTAAGGCCATTGACAGAATAACTAAGATTGTTAAAGACATGCCCATCCAACTTTAAGGCTGGCGGACAAGCCAGGAGCCCCAGCAGGCTCCTGATAATACATGAAGCCTTATCCACTGGCAAGATGAGGCTTCATGTTCCTTTATAAAAATTTTAATAAATGTTATGCTATATTTATTAACATGTCCCATCTCGTGTGACATTGTCACATGAGTGGGACATGTTCATAAGTTTTATATTCTTCTTTATTTAATGTTTTTGACTACTGTCACTAATCTCCCTGAGACAGCGCTTTGCCTCAGAGAGCAGTGCGCGCACTTTGACAAATGGGGAAACCCTCCCACCCCCGCACAGGAAGCACATAGCGCTTCCCATCAGGCAGGCCGCTAGGCTGGCCTTAATTGGCCCGCCTACTCAAAATGGCGGTGGGCCCCGTTTCAGCAATGGAGTTCGACTGCCCGCCCGCCGCTGAGCCCATCAAGGTAAGAATTCTGCCCAATCTGTCTAAATCCCCCTGCAGACTCTTTGTGTCATCCTCACTGCTTACCTTCCCACCCATTTTTGCGTCATCTGCATATTTGGCGATAGTACATTCACTTCCCTCATCTAAGTCATTAATATATATTGTAAATAATTGTGGCCCCAGCACTGATCCCTGTGGCACTCCACAAGTCACAGGTTGCCATCCTGAAAATGCCCCCCCTTATCCCAACTCTGTCTTCTATTAATTAACCAATCCTATATCCATGCTAACATGCTACCCCCAAAACACCATGGGCTTTTATCTTATTAAGTAGCCTTATGTGTAATATCTTATTGAGTGCCTTTTGGAAATCCAAATATATTACACCTACTGGTTCCCCTTTATCTTTCCCACTGGTTACCTCCTCAAATAATTCTAATAAATTCATCAGGCATGATTTCCCCTTCAGGAAGCCATGCTGACTTTGCTTGATTATATTATGCATTTCTAAATGCTCTGCTATTACATCCTTTATAATAGACTAACATTTTGCCAATGACAGATGTTAAGCTAACTGGCCTATAGTTACTTGTTTTTTGTCTCCCTCCCTTTTTGAATAAGTGTGTAACATTGGCAGTTTTTCAATCCTCTGGGACTTTTCCAGAATCTAAGGATTCTTGGAAAATTACTACCAGTGCATCCACTCTCTCTGCAGCCACTTTCTTTAACACCCTAGGATGCAAGCCATCAGGTCCAGGAGAAATATCGGCCTTTAGCCCCTTTTGGTTTCGCTAGTACTTTTTCTCTAGCGATAGTTATTGCTTTTATTTCCTCACCATCTTTTGCCCCTTGATTATTTAGTATTTTTGGAATGCTATTAGTGTCTTCTACCGTGAAAACTGAAGCAAAGTATTTATTCAACTCCCCTGCCATTTCCTGGTTCCCCATTATTATATCCCCAGCCTCATTCTGTAAGAGGCCTATGTTCACTTTGGTCTCTCTCTTCCTTTTTATATATGTAAAGAAGCTCTTACTGTCCGTTTTTATGGATGCAATCGCAGAAGGTGCAACACCTGCCCCTTTACTTCCCCCTTCCTCACCATCCAAGGGCCCAAAAACTCCTTTCAAGTGAAGCAGCATTTCACTTGCACTTCCCTCAATTTAGTCTACTGCATTCGTTGCTCCCAATGCGGTTTCCTCTACATTGGAGAGACCAAACGCAGACTGAGTGACCGCTTTGCAGAACACCTTTGGTCTGCCCGCAAGCGTGACCCAGACCTCCCTGTTGCTTGCCATTTCAACACTCCACCCTGCTCTCATGCTCACTTGTCCATCCTTGGCCTGCTGCATTGTTCCAGTGAAGCTCAACGCAAACTGGAGGAACTGCACCTCATCTTCCGACTAGGCACTTTACAGCCTCCTGGACTGAATATTGAGTTCAATAATTTTAGATCATGATCTCTCCTCCATCCCCACCCCCTTTCTGATCCCCCCTTTTTTTCAAAAATTTATATAGATTTTTCTTTTCCCACCTATTTCCATTATTTTTAAATGTATTTCCATCCATTGTTTTATCTCTACCTTTTAGCCTTTTTCGATCCCTTCTCTTCACCTTATCCCACCCCCACTAGGGCTATCTGTACCTTGCTCATCCTGCTTTCTACCCTTAATTAGCACAGTCCTTAGATAATATCACCACCTTCAACACCTCTTTGTCCTTTTGTCCATGACATCTTTTGGTTATCTCCACCTATCATTGGCCCTCTATCCAGCTCTACTTGTCCCACCCCCACCCCCCTTTAAACCAGCTTATATTTCACCTCTTTTCTATGTATACTTAATTCTGTTGAAGAGTCATACTGACTCGAAATGTTAACTGTGTTCCTCTCCGCAGATGTTGCCAGATCTGCTGAGGTTTTCCAGGTATTTTTATTTTTGTTTTGGATTTCCAGCATCCGCAGCTTTTTGCTTTTAACTGTAGGTAAGTATTGGGGACAATTCAGTAAATAAACCATTGAGTGATTGATTCTATTCTGATACATTGGTTGCAAAAGGAACCTCTTACTCCAGAAATCCAACAGGAATCATTCAACAGGAGTCTGTTCAATTCTCATTCCTGGGGCTACTCCTGCCCATTATATTCTTTTCCAGAATAATCCCTGCTTCCCATTTAGATGTGGATTGATTCCACATCGGCAATGCATTTCCTGTTTAAGGAGCGCTGACGGTTCCAATATGATGTGAAATGTGCCCCTCGTCTCTCCCTGGGAGGGCACTACGTGCAAAATTAGCAAGTGTGTCCTATCAGGAAAAAAGTTCAGAAGGAAATTGGATAAATACTGAAAAAGGAAAATATTTCTAAGACTATGCAGAAAGGCAGAGGTAGTGGGACTAATTAGATGGTTCCTTCAAAGGGCCAGTACAGGCATGATGGGCTGAATGGCCTCTTTCGGTGTTGTTCTATGATCCTATACAGACTCTTTATCAGAACCATGTGAACTCCTACCTGTGTGTTATCCCGTGTGTAACACACACTCTCTTGGCTTTATGAAGCCCCTTTTATAACCTCGTGTATATAACAGAGATACTCACATTCCACATCCACCTGAGCTTTCAGCCTCACGTCACCCAATTTATTCTCCACCAGGCACTCGTAAATCCCCTGGTCCTCAGGTCTCAGAGAATCGATTCTCAGCTCCGACCTCCCCCGTGAGTTGGAAATGTTCCACCTCTGCTGCTGGCTGTGGGTAGTCCTGGCCCAGGTGATGTTGGGTTCAGGGTTGGCATGTCCCCGGCAGGTTAACGCCAGCGCCTCGTTCTCCCGGGCATTGCCCCCACCGTCAATGAAAACGTCCCTGGGCCCGTCTGGAAATCAGGAAACAAACTTCAGCTCATCCGAAAATGCTGCTGCCCCATATCCCAACACACAGCAGTGCCTGCTCGCCCGTCACCACCCCACCTCTCTGTAACTCTTTCGAGTACAAACCCGTTTCCATCTGTTTCAGATGAAGTTACATTGTTTCATAGTTTGCCATTGTGAGATTTGAACTCTTGATAAGCTTTTTAAATGAAACCAATTAAACTAAATCAACAAAATTGGGATAAATCAGGCACAGCCCCTAATTCAGGTCAGCTGTAAAACCAAGGACAAAATTTAAAGGAACCTTACAAACTTTAAATTAAAATGTGATTAAAGGGGTCAACAAAACACCCCAGTCCCCACTGAGCACGGAAGGCCTTGTAGAAAGATGTAACTCTTTCGAGTACAAACCCGTTTCCATCTGTTTCAGATGAAGTTACATTATTTCATAGTTTGCCATTGTGAGATTTGAACTCTTGATTTTGGGGTTACAAACCCAGTACCATAACCACTTGGCTATTTAGGCCAAGCTCCCACCTCCCTGTATGCTCGCTGACCTCGGCTGCCTCCTGATTCTGTTTCTCATTGAAACGTGTATCGAGGGCGCGTGAAAACCTCTGGAAAAAAAATAATAAATCATCAAGTTTTAGTCACTACGTGGGGACCAGGGGCTGCCAACCCTCCAGGATTGGTCCTGGAGTCTCCGGGAACTAAATATTAATCCCTGAGATACTGTGAGTAACAGCCTTTAAACAACTGATTAAAGAAAGATAGATCTTGCATTTATTTAGCGTCTTTCACAACGTGAGGGCACCCCAAAAATGCTTTACAGACGATGAAGTTTTTTTTTTAAATGTGCAGTCACGGTTGTAATGTAGGAAATTAGCTATAAACCTATTGGAGTTGGGGGAGTGGGAAATGCTAAAACAGAAACAAAAATAGCTGGAAAAAACTCAACAGGTCTGACCGTGTCTGTTAACACAGATAACGTTTCGAGTCCGTATGACTCTTCATCAGAACTGGGTGAGGAGGCTCGAGATGGGAGATCTGGTGATGAATCATCCAGGAATACTTTCAAGCAGAATTGCCAACACCTGGGAAATGTTGTGGAGAATTCAGCAATCATAGCTCTCAGTGCTCGATTGATTGATTCTGTTCTATTATATCGGCTGCAAAGGAAAGATAAAAACAAAAAAACTGCGGATGCTGGAAATCCAAAACAAAAACAGAATTACCTGGAAAAACTCAGCAGGTCTGGCAGCATCGGCGGAGAAGAAAAAAGTTGACGTTTCGAGTCCTCATGACCCTTCGACAGAACTTGCGTTCGAGACCAAGAAAGAGTTGAAATGTAAGCTGGTTTAAGGTGTGTGTGTGGGGGGCGGAGAGATAGAGAGACAAAGAGGTGGGGGGGGGGGTGGTGGTGTGGTTGTAGGGACAAACAAGCAGTGATAGAAGCAGATCATCAAAAGATGTCAACGACAATAGTACAATAGAACACATAGGTGTTAAAATTAAAGTTGGTGATATTATCTCAACGAATGTGCTAATTAAGAATGGATGGTAGGGCACTCAAGGTATAGCTCTAGTGGGGTTTTTTTATATAATGGAAATAGGTGGGAAAAGGAAAATCTTTATAATTTATTGAAAAAAAAAGGGGAAGGGGGAAACAGAAAGGGGGTGGGGATGGGGGAGGGAGCTTACGACCTAAAGTTGTTGAATTCAATATTCAGTCCGGAAGGCTGTAAAGTCCCTAGTCGGAAGATGAAGTGTTGTTCCTCCAGTCTGCGTTGGGCTTGACTGGAACAATGCAGCAAGCCAAGGACAGACATGTGGGCAAGAGAGCAGGGTGGAGTGTTGAAATGGCAAGCGACAGGGAGGTTTGGGTCATTCTTGCGGACAGACCGCAGGTGTTCTGCAAAGCGGTCGCCCAGTTTACGTTTGGTCTCTCCAATGTAGAGGAGACCGCATTGGGAGCAACGAATGCAGTAGACTAAGTTGGGGGAAATGCAAGTGAAATGCTGCTTCACTTGAAAGGAGTGTTTGGGTCCTTGGACGGTGAGGAGAGAGGAAGTGAAGGGGCAGGTGTTGCATCTTTTGCGTGGGCATGGGGTGGTGCCATAGGAGGGGGTTGAGGAGTAGGGGGTGATGGAGGAGTGGACCAGGGTGTCCCAGAGGGAGCGATCCCTACGGAATGCCGATAAGGGGGGTGAAGGGAAGATGTGTTTGGTGGTGGCATCATGCTGGAGTTGGCGGAAATGGTGGAGGATGATCCTTTGAATGCGGATGCTGGTGGGGTGATAAGTGAGGACAAGGGGGACCCTATCATGTTTCTGGGAGGGAGGAGAAGGCGTGAGGGTGGATGCGCGGGAGATGGGCCAGACACGGTTGAGGGCCCTGTCAACGACCGTGGGTGGAAAACCTCGGTTAAGGAAGAAGGAGGACATGTCAGAGGAACTGTTTTTGAATGTAGCATCATCGGAACAGATGCGACGGAGGCGAAGGAACTGAGAGAATGGGATGGAGTCCTTACAGGAAGCGGGGTGTGAGGAGCTGTAGTCGAGATAGCTGTGGGAGTCAGTGGGTTTGTAATGGATATTGGTGGACAGTCTATCACCAGAGATTGAGACAGAGAGGTCAAGGAAGGGAAGGGAAGTGTCAGAGATGGACCACGTGAAAATGATGGAGGGGTGGAGATTGGAAGCAAAATTAATAAATTTTTCCAAGTCCTGACGAGAGCATGAAGCGGCACTGAAGTAATCATCGATGTACCGGAGAAAGAGTTGTGGAAGGGGGCCGGAGTAGGACTGCAACAAGGAATGTTCCACATACCCCATAAAGAGACAGGCATAGCTGGGGCCCATGCGGGTACCCATAGCCACACCTTTTATTTGGAGGAATTGAGAAGAGTTGAAGGAGAAATTGTTCAGTGTGAGAACAAGTTCAGCCAGACGGAGGAGAGTAGTGGTGGATGGGGATTGTTCGGGCCTCTGTTCGAGGAAGAAGCTAAGGGCCCTCAGACCATCCTGGTGGGGGATGGAGGTGTAGAGGGATTGGACGTCCATGGTGAAGAGGAGGCGGTTGGGGCCAGGGAACTGGAAATTGTTGATGTGACGTAAGGTGTCAGAGGAATCACGGATGTCAGTGGGAAGGGACTGGACAAGGGGAGAGAGAAGGGAGTCAAGATAGTGAGAAATGAGTTCCGTGGGGCAGGAGCAAGCTGAGACGATCGGTCTACCGGGGCAGTTCTGTTTGTGGATTTTGGGTAGGAGATAGAAGCGGGCCGTCCGAGGTTGGGCGACTATCAGGTTGGAAGCTGTGGGAGGGAGATCCCCAGAGGAGATGAGGTCACTGACAGTCCTGGAAACAATGGCTTGATGTTCAGTGGTGGTGTCATGGTCCAGGGAGAGGTAGGAGGAAGTGTCTGCGAGTTGACGCTCAGCCTCCGCGAGGTAGAGGTCAGTGCGCCAGACAACAACAGCACCACCCTTGTCAGCGGGTTTGATGACAATGTCAGGGTTGGACCTGAGAGAATGGAGTGCAGTAAGTTCAGAGAGAGACAGGTTAGAATGGGTGAGAGGAGCAGAGAAATTGAGACGACTAATGTCACGCCAACAGTTCTCAATGAAAAGATCGAGAGAAGGTAAGAATCCAGAGGGAGGGGTCCAGGTGGAGGGAGAATATTGGAGATGGGTAAAAGGATCCGTTGAACTGGGAGAGGACTCCTGCCCAAAGAAGTGAGCCCGGAGACGAAGACGGCGGAAGAAGAGTTCAGTATCATGCCGAGCCCGAAATTCATTGAGGTGAGGGCGTAAGGGTATGAAACTAAGTCCTTTGCTGAGCACTGAACGTTCAGCATCGGAGAGGGGAAGGTCAGGGGGTATAGTGAATACACGGCTGGGGTTGGGATTGGAAGAAAGGGTGGGGACGGAGGAACAGGCAGGGGTGGAGGGTCCTAGATGGGTGTTGGTGTCGTTGAGTTGTTGCAGCTTGCGTTCCTTAGCACTTGAGAGAAAGAGAAAAAGTTTCTTGTTGAGGCGTCGGATGAGCCGAAGGATAAAATGAAACTGGGGGCACGCGCAGCTTCATTATCTCAGTTCCTTTGCCTCCGTCGCATCTGTTCCGATGATGCTACATTCAAAAACAGTTCCTCTGACATGTCCTCCTTCTTCCTTAACCAAGGTTTTCCACCCACGGTCGTTGACAGGGCCCTCAACCGTGTCCGGCCCATCTCCCACGCATCCGCCCTCACGCCTTCTCCTCCCTCCCAGAAACATGATAGGGTCCCCCTTGTCCTCACTTATCACCCCACCAGCCTCCGCATTCAAAGGATCATCCTCCGCCATTTCCGCCAACTCCAGCATGATGCCACCACCAGACACATCTTCCCTTCACCCCCCTTATCGGCATTCCGTAGGGATCGCTCCCTCCGGGACACCCTGGTCCACTCCTCCATCACCTCCTACTCCTCAACCCCCTCCTATGGCACCACCCCATGCCCACGCAAAAGATGCAACACCTGCCCCTTCACTTCCTCTCTCCTCACCGTCCAAGGACCCAAACACTCCTTTCAAGTGAAGCAGCATTTCACTTGCATTTCCCCCAACTTAGTCTACTGCATTCGTTGCTCCCAATGCGGTCTCCTCTACATTGGAGAGACCAAACATAAACTGGGCGACCGCTTTGCAGAACACCTGCGGTCTGTCCGCAAGAATGACCCAAACCTCCCTGTCGCTTGCCATTTCAACACTCCACCCTGCTCTCTTGCCCACATGTCTGTCCTTGGCTTGCTGCATTGTTCCAGTGAAGCCCAACGCAGACTGGAAGAACAACACCTCATCTTCCGACTAGGGACTTTACAGCCTTCCGGACTGAATATTGAATTCAACAACTTTAGGTCGTAAGCTCCCTCCCCCATCCCCACCCCCTTTCTGTTTCCCCCTTCCCCTTTTTTTTCCAATAAATTATAAAGATTTTCCTTTTCCCACCTATTTCCATTAAAAAAAACCCCACTAGAGCTATACCTTGAGTGCCCTACCATCCATTCTTAATTAGCACATTCGTTTAGATAATATCACCAACTTTAATTTTAACACCTATGTGTTCTATTGTACTATTGTCGTTGACATCTTTTGATGATCTGCTTCTATCACTGCTTGTTTGTCCCTACAACCACACGCCCCCCCCCCCCCCCGCCCCCCCTCCACCTCTTTGTCTCTCTATCTCTCCGCCCCCCACACACACACCTTAAACCAGCTTATATTTCAACTCTTTCTTGGACTCGAACGCAAGTTCTGTCGAAGGGTCATGAGGACTCGAAACATCAACTCTTTTCTTCTCCGCCGATGCTGCCAGACCTGCTGAGTTTTTCCAGGTAATTCTGTTTTTGTTTTGCAAAGGAAAGATCTTGTTCCAGAAATCTGACAGGAAAACATCAACCGGAATCGGTCATTGTCTCAGTAACCCAGCTCTGCCTTTTTGTGGCGGCTGTGTCTCTCGGATTCCAATTCCTGGACATTCCCCATCCCTTAATATCCTCTCCTTCCAAGAAAAATCCAATTTAAACACATCGTTTGATTCTAAGAAGTGCTGGAGGGGCCAGCATTGCGTGCAGTGTGCTATCCCATGCTGGGCGGGCACTGCAAGCCAAATTGGCTAGAATGTCTTGCAGGGGTAACTTTCGAAAGGGATTTGCATAAATACTCAAAAAAAGGGTCAAATTTCCAGGACTGTTTGCAAAGCACAGGGGGAGTGGAACTAATTGGATAGCTCTTTCAAAGAGCTGGCACAGTCAGGATGGGCCGAATGGTCTGCTTCTGTTGTGTGTATTTTCTGAAAAGGTAGAGATGCTCACACCAAACATCTACTGAGCTCTGACGTTCGGTGCTGCTTTTGCCATTGCTGACTTCACAGATGTAAACTCCTCCATCCTGAGGTTCCAGCTCATTAATGTACAGCGTTGAATGGCCGGTCCTCCTGGTGATGTTCCAGTGGGGAGGGGTCCTGCTTCCTGAGTCAGGTTTCCTCCAGGTGATTTCAGGTACAGGGTCACCGCCCCCACTGCATGATATTGACAGCGAATTTCCTGCTTGTTGCACCGTATGGGTTGGTTCGATTTGGATATTGTACAGCCGAACTATATTTAACAAAGAGAGTATTTCAATCAGGAGTCAACAAAGAGACTCGATAAAAACATTAAAGAAAAATAAAACCAGCTCACAGAGAAGTTCAATGTAACTGGAAAGTGGCAGGAATTTTACCATGGGAATGGGTGATTTTTAAATATTTTTGGGGGAATATTCTGTTATTCTGTGAAGAAGGCTGTGTGTGTGTGTGTGTGTGTGTGTGTAAATTATTTAATTAAGCTGGGGAAGATTACTAGAAGATAGATTGGCGGTGGGGGGGTGGTTTAAAACATGAAAGGATAGAGGTGTTGGGTTTGAGGTACAAGTGAATAGGTTAGATCTAGCATTTGTATTTTTAGATAAGATGAGAGTTTGTTTGGATATCAAAGGGAAATCAGGTTACAAGAAACATGCTTGCATCTTGCAGGAGTTCTATAGGTAAACAGAAGAGGGTATATTACCTTTTATTGACCTATATGCAGAGACAAAATAGAAACATGAAAGATTTTATGCTTGGAAGGGTTTGAGTTTTAAAGAGGTATGAGAACAATAGAACCTGAGATGAAAGGAGAAAAGAGGTATTTTAGAGTTACAGTGGAGAGCTTAGGGTAACTGTGAGATGGAGCTGTAACCTGCTAGCTGTTAGGTATAGCTGCAGCAGTGGGCTGTTGGCTGTGTGAGGAAGATCTCCTGGAAACAACAGTTTGAATCAGCCATTCAGTCAAGCCAGAAAAATCTTGGGATGCAACAAGCAGTCTTGTTCTGAAGTTTTGGATTGCCACAGCAGAGGGGGAGAGAGTTTAAGAGGTCATTTAAAGCTACAGCAGTTTGCCTTGGGTAATATTACTGGATTTCTATAGCTAAATATCTATTACAGAGTGGCGCCTGGAAGGTGTTTACTTATGGTTCTGACCAAGTAGGGAGTCTTTTGGGGGATGTTTTGTCAGACTAATTTTTAGTTGTGCAACTGTAATCTTGTGTGCTTAAGCTTTCTTTTAATCTTGTTAATAAAACTTTTACTTTTAATTTTTAAGATCCCAAAATGCAGTAGTGGACTTCTTGCTACTGAGATCAGTGAGTTTTCTTCTCATTTACAGAATACAAAAGCCAATTTTCCCTCTGGGATTTAGTTTGCACAGCAACTAACATCAGCTGTGGTCATAACATTTACAAATGAGAGAGAGTTCATAAACGACACATTTAAAGTCCTCATCCTCAGGGATCCTTTTGAAAGAGGGAATCTCACCATCAGGGATCCTTTTTAAAGACTAAATCTCACCATCAGCGATCCCTTTAGAAGAGGCAATCTCACCATCAGGGATGTTTTTTGAACAGGGAATCTCACCATCGGGGATCCCTTTTAAAGAGGGAATCTAACCATCAGGGATCCCTTTTAAAGGGGGAATCTCACCACCAGGGATCTTTTTAAAGAGGGAATCTCACCATCGGGGGATCCTTTTTAAAGGCTGGCGGATACTGACAGGGAATGTTAATGAGGTCTGGGAGTTAAAATCTCCAAGTCCTCACCCTCAAGCAGGTCCCAGATGCTTCCACTGCCTGCTTCAGCCACCTCAACCCCCAATTTCTGCCCAGAGTTACAATCAGGACTGGAATTTGTGCTAAATCTGACATCTAGTCTAAAGGTGATGTTAAATCTAAAAAGGAAGACTTCATTCCTATAGCACCTTTCACAAGTTGCCGATGTTTCACAGCACTTTACAGCCAATGTGGTACTCCAGAGGTTGTGACTTGGGAAACATGGCAGTTATTTAGGTCACAGCAGGCTTCCACAAACAAGAGATAATCTGTTTTTGAGATGTTGACTGAGATATAGATTGTCCCAGGACACTGGGGAGAATTCCCCTGCTCTTCTTCAAATTAGGATCATGGGATCTTTTACATCCAGCTGCAAGAGCAGACAGGTTCTCAGTTTGGGAGAGATGGCTGGGGATGGTAATGTACCTGGACAAGTAATCCAGAGACCCAGGCTAATGCCTTGGGTTCAAAGCCCACCACAGCAGCTGGTGGCATTTAAATTCAATTAATATATCAGGAATGTAAAGCTAGTCTCAGTAATGGTGACTATAAAACTATCATCAATTGTTGTAACAACTCATCTGGCTCACTTATGCCCTTTAGAGAAGGAAATCTGCCGTCCTTACCCGGTCTGGCCTACATGTGACTCCAGACCCACAGCAATGTAGCTGACTCTTAACTGCCCTCTGCATTGGCCTAGCAAGCCACTCAGCTCAAGGGCAATTAGAGATGGGCAACATGAAAGAATAAAATAATAATCTCCTTTGAACCCTCCCTAAGGCTTTGACATCCTTCCCGAAGTATCCACAATTGGACACAATACTTTATCAAATCCTTTATACATCTCAAAAGCCTCAAGCTAGATATTTAGATTGCGTAGAATATAGGGCACCAAAACAGGCCATTCAGCCCATTTAGTCTGTGCTGGTGTTTATGCTCCACATAGCCTTCTCCCATTCCAGCTGCCTCATCTCAACCCTTCAGCATATCATTCTAATCCTCTTCTCATCTAATCTCCTTCTCAAAGCATTTTGAAATACATTTCTGATTTCCCTTTTGGATTTATTAGTAACCATCTTGAATTTATAGTCCTTAGTTTTGGAATTTAAAGGTGTGTCTGCTCAAGGGCTAGTCCAGAGTTACTCACTGTCAAGATGCATCTCCAATGAGCTGTTCCTGCTTCTCAATCCCTCTGAGTTTAGACCCAACTGAATCTCACAGGTGAATGTGAGGTCTCTGTTCCTGGAGTTTGTTGTGTAGTTTAGCTGAGAGGCTACATTGCACAATGGGTGATTCCAAATCGGTGTTTGTTTCTCGCACTTGAGCAGCTCAAGGTTGAGATACCAAAGAACACTGATCTTGTAGCAGGGGTAAAGATCTCGCCCCAAACACTCCAGCGTCACTGTTTGCCCAGACACTGGATTGAGTGACTGCAATTTCACCAGAGGATTGTGTGGGAATGCTGAAAGAAAGGCAAATTTATCAAAGTGTCAGTGCATCAAATTTAACCACCTCCAAGTCCCTGAAATGAGAATTGCTGTGATCTTTATTGTCGTATCCTTTCTCTCTCTCTCTCTGTGCCACTCTCTCTACCTCTGTTTCTGCACATTTCCCTACTTTTTTCTTTCTCTCTGTCTTCTCCCTCTCTATTCCTGTGCATTCATTACATTAACTGTCTTACTCTCTCTGCCTGCCCCTTAGCTTCGATCTGCGTTCTGATCAAAGATCATTGACCTGAAACATTAACTTTGTTTCTCTTTCCAAAGATGCTTCCAGACCTGCTGAGCATTTCCAGCACTTTCTGTTTTTATTTCAGATTTCCAGCATCCGCAGTATTTTGCTTTTGTTTCTCTATCCATCTGTTTCTCAGTTTCTATCTGTCTCTCGGTGTCTGTCTCTCTGTCTCTCTTTCTACTTCAGCCTGTCTGAGTGTGTATCTCTCTGACTGATCTCAAAGCTTTGCATAATGGTGTATAATGGGGCAGGATGTAAAATGGGGAATATGTAACAGGTGGGAGTGTAACGAGCTAAGGCAAATTTCACCCCAGACACTGCGCCTTGATGGAAAAACAGAAAATGCTAGAAAAACTCAGCAGGTCTGACAGCATCTGTGAAGAGAAAGACAGAGTTAATGTTTCAAGTCCGTGCGAACTCTGAAGAAGGGTCATACGGACTCGAAAGGTGAACTCTGTTTCTCTCTCCACAGATGCTGTCAGACCTGCTCTGTTTTTCCAGCATTTTCTGTTTGTCTTTCAGATTTCCAGCATCCGCGGTATTTTGCTTTTAACTCCGCCTTGATGCCTCTCTCACGTTTACCAACCTCTATCACTTACAGTAAACAGATAGAAAGACCCTCTTCTGGAAGTATCTTCCATCACATCTGACGACGCATTTGTAAGTATTCTCATACGTTTCCAGCACCTTGTCGATTCGTAAAACCGAATTTGAAGCGGAAGAAGTCACTTTTCCGGGTGTTGAGTCTATGGTTTGCTTCCATTCTGGGTTGCCACTCGGGCAGAGAGCGACACATCTTAACTCCACCGCCTCTCCAATCCTTACAACAGGAGCTATCGGGGAAATCTGCAGAAACTCATCTCTCCCTGTCACAAGAACTGGAGAACAGACAAAGAACACATTGAATTGGCCAATAAACTACATGGTACTACAAACAAGTTGCTGGAGTGTTTGATGGGACAGTTCAGAGGAAGCTTAACACTGCTGTGTTTGCAGGTACTCTTGTTGGTCTGTTGAGGGAGAGGAAATTCGCTCGGGTTTATTTCCATGCAATTAGCTTGCGCTTGTATATCAGAAAATTAAATCCACTGGACCAGAGAAGCTTCAAGCACGGGAGGAGGTTGTTCACGCCATCGTGTCTATGCTACTGTTTGCTAGAGTATTCCCAAACTTGTACCACTGCCTTGTTCTCAAGATGCTGCAACAACTAATAATCCAAGTGATCAATTTCTTACTGAATTGCAGAATATATTTCAAATCAACGCATTTGAATATTTCCCAGCAAAATTTAAAATTCAAACACATTTTTCTCAAGTTCTTCTTAGTTAACTCGCCAAGTTGCCTTTATATTAAATTAAGTTTCGAAATACAGGTTTTGTTAACAAATATTTTGCTTGAGAACAAAGATTTTAAATTGGAAAAGAAATAGAAGAACCTACCAGGATTTTGGATCAGTGCAGATAGAGTGAAAATTAGGGAAGCGATTTTTCTCCTCATCTTGTCCTTTCGTTTTGGAATGCCAGCTATTTTTAAATAAACACTCCTGGTTTAATTCATTTATATTAAATTCACGCTATAGTATTAATGCCTAAGTTAGTCCCAAGCCCAAGAGAGGACTTCTCTATAAGTTATTTTAACAGCAGGTTGTGTGTTCCTTGTGTACAGTGCTCCAGACTCTGTGAGCTGTAATAATTCTGGGGCTTCTTATGAAGCTCTCTTTCTTCCTGTAAGGAAGAAAGCCTGTTGTATCCTGGCTCCTCAAACGGTCCCCCAGGGTAACTCCCAGCCTACAATTTGAACTAAAATTTCTTAATAAAGAAATCAATTGTGCAGTGTTCATTTGAGGTCATTGCTCTAGAAATGATCATTGGGAAGACAGGAACAGGAGGAAGCCATTCATTTCCTGTTCCATTTTTCAAGTAGACTATGTCAGATTTGTATCTTAAGTCCATTTATGCACTTTGGTTCTTTATCCTTAATATCTTTCCCTAACAAAGATCTATCAATCTCAGTTTTGAAATTTTCAATTGATTCCCAGCCTCAACAGTTTTTGGGGGCGTGAGTTCCAGATTTCCACTCCCCTTTGCTTCCTGACATCGCCTAACATTGCCCAACCCCACATCTGCCTTAGCTTATTTGCAGCTGAAATCCCTCATCCATGTTGCCTCTAGACTTTACAGTCCCAATACTCTCTTGCTCTGCCTCCCATCTTCCACCCTACATTAGCTTATGCTCACTCAAATCCCTACTGCCCACATCCCAACTTGCAGCAAGTTCCATTCACCCTTCATTCACATTCTCTCTAATCTGTGTTGGCTCATGGTTGAGCACCATCTCATTTTTAAAATTTCCACCATTATTTTCACATACCTTCATGGCTTCACCCCATCCCCATCCCTGTAGCCTCCTCCACTCCTACAACCCTCCAAGATACCTGTGCTCTTCCAATTCTGGCCTTGTGGACACCAGGATTTTCATCACTCTGCCATCTGGCAGCATGCCTTCAGATGCTGCCGTCTGAAAGTCTGGAATTCTCTCCCTAAACCTCTCTGCCTCTCTCTTTCTCTACCTACCCCTTTAACGCACTCCTTAAACCCTACTCCACTGTCTAAGCTTTTGGATATTTGCCCTAATATCTCCTTGTGTCTCAGAGTTAAATATTAATAATCACTCCTGTGAAGTGCCTTGGGACGTTATGTGTAAAGACACCGTATAAGCAACTCACCAAGGCAGCACTTTCCAAACCCGTGACCTCAACCACTGTCATGACCTATTAATGTATGTAATATTTTGGAAAATATTTTTCTTTTAAAATAGAGGTTTAGTCTGCAGGTGTGTCTTAATTGGATTAAAGTCAGCTAGTCTGGGTGCTTTGATGGGTACTAGTTTTGATATGGAAGAGGGGTAGTTTGCATTTGCATTTTTTGAATAGAGCATTCAAGAAGTGGGTTGAAAACTTGAAGCCTTTCTAGCAGCTACCAAGCAATATGTTTATATTGCTAATAAAATTGGTACAATGAAACGGATTTCATTGTTAAAAGGTGAAGTTCAAAGAGACTGGTGAGACAATGAGAATTTGAATTCAATCAGTGGTGGTTGGTATAAATTCAGTAGTTTTTGGGTGTGCAGAGGCAATGTAAGATCAAAAGGCAGCTGCAAGCCTCCATCTGGCTCCACAGGAATCATGTGAAGGAACCTCATTTTGAATTCATAAGGTGAAAATGCTTTGCCTGGTGTTTGGTTAAGTCTATGAATTGCTGTTGCCTTAATGGAGATTAGTTTGGGAATTTGTTAAAAGTTATGAAAGTAGTAATTTGTAGCCAGTGTAAATTAATAAAATGTTTTACTTAGTTTAATGTAAAACCTCTAGAATTGGTGGTCTGATTCCTGAATTTAGAGTCGCATCTCAAACTTAACATTTAAAATTATAGGTTATGACAATTGTTTAAAGTTTCCCTCTGGGATTTTTAAATAACTTAGCTTTACCAACTGCATCGGTCATAATAATTGCCTAGAAGGACAAGGGCAACAGATGCATGGGAACACCACCACCTGAAAGTTCACCTCCAAGTCACTCATCATCCTGTTTTTTTTCATTCCCAGGAGGTGGGCTTTGCTGGCTAGACCAGCATTTATTGTCTATCCCTAGCTGCCCTTGACAAGATGGTGACTTGGAACTATATCACCGTTCCTTCTCTGTCGCTGGGTCAAAGTCCTGGAACTCCCTCGCTAACAGTACTGTGGGTGTATGTACACTACATGGATTGCAACAATTCAAGGCAGCTTACCATCACCTTCTCAAGGGCAATTAGGGATGGGCCTATCCCATAAATTAATAAATATTAAAAAAATGCAAATTGTTGTTATTGGATGAGAGCAACTAGTTATTGCGCACTCACTCATCACACAAAACTCCATCACTTGTGTGAAACAGAATATAGTCTTGTGCCTTTCAGGATACATTATCAGCCATGCTGGCTCTATTCATTGTAGCTTTGAAAAGCCACTTCACAAATCTACTCCACACGCCTGCCAACCTGTGGGCTTTTGTTTATCAGGATGGAGACGTCCACTTCACATATCTCCATCTCTGGGACCAGGATCTGCATCTAATAAGAGTGAGTGGAGGAGAGTGTAGGTGGTCTAAGTGGGGTGTTTGAATTCAGGGGGTGATCGGAGCATAAGGAGACTGTTTGGATTATGAACTGAACTGCAATGAGTAACAGGCTGAGTAACCAGGAGGCACCAAGGCCCTGTAGCATCACTGCTTAGCAACCTGAGATCAGCAAACTCAGCACCTGACCTTTTCCAGTATGGCTTGGATGACACATTCTGCCTTCAGACCCTGGGGTCAGGGATTAATGGGGGGAGGGCTGCTCACTGTTGCTTGAAGAGTCAATCCTACAGTGACCACCATTTGACTGTTAAATCCTTTTGAAATCACCTTATTACTTAGGATATACAACATAGAAACAGGCTACTGGCCAACCAGTCCATGCCGACATTTATGTCCTACAAAAAGCTCTCCCCATCCTTCCTCATCCCACCTTATCAACATAATCATCTATTTCTTTCTCCCTCATGTATTTATCCAGCTTCCCCTTAAGTCTATCTATACTACTCACCTTAACAATCTCATCTAATCATCTCAGCCCCAGGATATCACTGCTGAAGTTCCTCAGGGTAGTGTCCTAGGCCCAACCATCTCTAGCAGCGTCATCAATGACCTTCCCTCCATCATAAGGTCAGAAGGGGTGATGTTCACTATTGATTCACAATGTTCAGCACCATTCATGACTCCTCAGATACTGAAGCAATCAGTGTCCATATGTAACAAAACCTGGACAATATTCAGGCTTGGGCTGATAAGTAGCAAGTAACATTCATGGCACACAAGTGCCAGGCAATAACCGTCTCCAACTAGAGAATCTAACCATCGCCCTTGACATTCAAAGGCATTACCATCACTGAATTTCCCTTAAATCTATGGCCTCTGGTTCTTGATCCTTCCACCAATGGGAACATTTCTCCCTATCTACTCTGTCCTGACCCTTTATGATTTTGAACACCTCTCTCAAATCTCCTCTCAATCTCTTCTCCAAGGAAAACAGTCCCAACTTCCCTAGTCTATCTACATAACTGAAATATTTTTTTTCTTTTTGAAGTGTAGCCATTGTTGTAATGCAGGAAACATGGCAGCTAATTTTGTACAGCAAGCTCCCACAAACAGCAATGAGATAAAAAATACAGATAATCTATTTTGGTGACATAGAGTGCACTTTCAGGGCACTATGCCCTAAGTTAAAGAATGCCTTCCATAAACCCCTCTACTTCTCTTGCTTTAAGAAGCTCCTTAAAACCCAGCTCTAATATCCTCTTTTGTGGTACTGTGTCAAATTTTGATTGGTAATGCTACTGTGAAACACCTTGAGAAGTTATATTATGTTGAAGGCGATATATAAATACCCTCACGTCTTCTCCTCCCTCCCAGAAACATGATAGGGTCCCCCTTGTCCTCACTTATCACCCCATCAACCTTCGCATTCAAAGGATCATCCTCCGCCATTTCCGCCAACTCCAGCATGATGCCACCACCAAACACATCTTCCCTTCACCCCCCCTATCGGCATTCCGTAGGGATCGTTCCCTCCGGGACACCCTGGTCCACTCCTCCATCACCCCCTACTCCTCAAACCCCTCCTATGGCACCACCCCATGCCCACGCAAAAGATGCAACACCTGCCCCTTCACTTCCTCTCTCCTCACTGTCCAAGGGCCCAAACATTCCTTTCAAGTGAAGCAGCATTTCACTTGCATTTCCCCCAACTTAGTCTACTGCATTCGTTGCTCCCAATGTGGTCTCCTCTACATTGGAGAGACCAAACGTAAACTGGGCGACCGCTTTGCAGAACACCTGCGGTCTGTCCGCAAGAATGACCCAAACCTCCCTGTCGCTTGACATTTTAACACTCCACCCTGCTCACTTGCCCACATGTCTGTCCTTGGCTTGCTGCATTGTTCCAGTGAAGCCCAACGCAAACTGAAGGAACAACACCTCATCTTCCGACTAGGCACTTTACAGCCTTCCGGACTGAATATTGAATTCAACAACTTTAGGTCTTGAGCTCCCTCCTCCATTCCCACCCCCTTTCTGTTTCCCTCTTCCTTTTGTTTTTTCCAATAAATTATATAGATTTTTCTTTTCCCACCTATTTCCATTATTTTTAAATATTTTTAAATCTTTTATGCTCCCCCCACCCCCACTAGAGCTATACCTTGAGTGCCCTACCATCCATTCTTAATTAGCACATTCGTTTAGATAATATCACCAACTTTAACACCTATGTGTTCTTTTGTTCTGTTGTTTGTGACATCTTTTGATGATCTGCTTCTATCACTGCTTGTTTGTCCCTACAACCACACCAACCCCCTCCACTTCTCTCTCTCCCCCCACCCAAACCCCCCCACCCCAGACACACCTTAAACCAGCTTATATCTCACCCCTTTCTTGGACTCACTCAAGTTCTGTCGAAGGGTCATGAGGACTCGAAACGTCAACTCTTTTCTTCTCTGCCGATGCTGCCAGACCTGCTGAGTTTTTCCAGGTAATTCTGTTTTTGTTATAAATACAAACTTGCTGTTGTAAGGAGTTTGGCAACTTCGAGGTCCTGCACAATACTTAAAAGAACTGCTGAACGTTTACTCTATTTCAAAACAGTGAGGATGGAAGAAACAGTGAAAACATTAAGGCATGGTATTGATGTGAAAAAAGTGACACAAGTACAGAGAGATTTAGAGAGGAAGACTGGGAATGAGAAAAGGACTATCAGCTACAGAGATGAGGACAAAAAGATTAATTGTGGACAAGCCGTTCAGAGATTCTTAACAAAATATAAGAATTTGTTTTATTTTATTCATTTACAGAAGTGGGCATCGCTGGCTTGGCCAGCATTTATAGCCCCTGAGAAGGTGGTGGTGAGCTGCCTTTTTGAACCGCTGCAATCCATGTGGTGTAGATACACCCACAGTGCTGTTAGGAAGGGAGTTCCAGGATTTTGACCCAGCAATAGTGAAGGAACGGCGATATATTTCCAAGTCAGGATGATGAATGGCTTGGAGGTGAACTTCCAGGTGCTGGTGTTCCCATCTATCTCCTGCCCTTGTCCTTCTAGATGGTGGTGTTCATGGGTTTAGAAGGTGCTGTCTATGGAGCCTTGGTGAGTTTCTGCAGTGCATCTTGTAGATGGTACACACTGCTGCCACTGTGCGTTGGTAGTGGAGGGAGTGAATGTTTGTGGAAGGGATACCAATCAAGTGTTGCTGCTTTGTCCTGGATGGTGTCAAGCTTCTTGAGCGTTGTTGGAGATGCACTCATCCAGGCAAGTGGGGAGTATTCCATCACACTCCTGACTTGTGCCTTGTAGATGGTGGACAGGCTTTGGGGAGTCAGGAGGTGAGTTATTCGCCGCAGAACTCCCTGCCTCTGACCTTCTCTTGTAGCCACAGTATTTAAATGGCTAGTTCAGTTCAGTTTCTGGTCAATGGTAATCCCCAGGATGTTGATAGTTGGGTATTCAGTGATGGTAATGCCATTGAATTTGAAGGGGCGATGGTTAGATTCTTTCTTGTTGGAGATGGTCATTGCCTGGCACATGTATGGCACGAATGTTACTTGCCACTTGTCAGACCAAGCTTAGATATTGTCCAAGTCTTGCTGTATTTGGACATGGACTGCTTCAGTACCTGAGGAGTCGCAAATGGTGCTGAACATTATGCAATCATCAGCGAACATCCCCACTTCTGACCTTATGATGGAAGGAGCATCATTGTTGAAGCAGCTGAAGATGGTTGGGCCAAGGACACTACCCTGAGGAACTCTTGCAGTGAAGTCCTGGAACTGAGATGATTAACCTCCAACAGTTACAACTATCTTCCTTTGTGCTAGGTATGATTCCAACCAGTGTAGAGGTTTTCTCCTGATTTCCATTGACTCCAGTTTTGCTCAGGCATCTTGATGCCACACTCAAGTCAAATATTGTAATGCTATCAAGGATAGTCACTCTCACCTCACACCTTGGGAGTTCAGCTCTTTTGTCCATGATTGAACCAAAGCTGTAATGAGATCAGAAGCTGAGTGAGCCTGGCAGAACCCAAACTGAGCATCAGTGGGCAGGTTATTGCTAAGCAATTGCTACTTGATAGCACTGTTGATGATCCCTTCCATCACTTTACTGATGTTGGAGAGTAGACTGATGGGGCAGTAATAGGCTGGGTTGGATTGCCCTGCTTTTTGTGTACAGGACATATCTGGGCAATTTTCCATATTACAGGGTAGATGCCAGTGTTGTTGTTATAGTGGAACAGCTTGGCTAGGGGCATGGCAAGTTCTAGAGCTTCAGTACTAATAGTACTTCAGTACAATTGCTGGAATATTTTCAGGGCCCATAGCCTTTGCAGCATCCAGTGCCTTCCACTGTTTCTTGATATCACATGGAGTGAATCAAATTGGCTGAAGACTGGCATCTGTGATGCCGGGGACCTCTGGAGGAGACCGAGGTGGATTATACACTTGGCACTTCTGGCTGAAGATTGTTGCAAATGCTTCAGCCTTATCTGCGGTGCTGGGGTCCCCCATCATTGAGGATGGGGATATTTATGGAGCGTCCTCCTTCAGTGAGTTGTTAAATTGTCCACCACCATACACGACTGGATATGGCAGGACTGCAGAGCTTAGATCTGATCCATTGGTTGTGGAATCGCTTACATCTGTCTATCACTTGCTGCAAGCTTGCGGCACGCAAGCAGTCCTGTGTTGTAACTTCACCAGGTTGACAACTTATTTTTAGGTATACATGGTGCTGCTCCTGGCATACTCTCCTGCACTCTTCATTGAACCAGGGTTGATCCCCTGGCTTGGTGATAATGATAGAGTGGGGGATATGCCAGGCCATGAGGTTACAGATTGTGGCTGAATACAGTTCTGCTGCTGCTGATGGCCTATAGCGCCTCATGGATGCCCAGCCTTGAGTTGCTAGATCTGTTTGAAATCTATCCCATTTAGCATGATGGTAGTGCCACACAACACAATGGAGGGTATCCTCAATGTGAAGGCGGGAATTAATCTCCACAAGGAGTCTGTGGTGGTCACTCCTATTGATACTGTCATGGACAGATGCATCTGTGGCAGGTAGGCTGGTGAGGATGAGGTCATATATGTTTTTCCCTCTTGTTGCTTCGCTCACCACTTGCCACAGACCCAGTCTAGCAGGTATGTCATTTAGGATTCAGCTAGCTCAGTCAGTAGTGGTGCTACAGAGCCACTCTTGGTGGTGGACATTGAAGTCCCCCATCCAGAGTACATTCTCCACCCTTGCCACCCTCAGTGCTTGCCTCGAGTGGTGATCAATATTGAGAAGCATTGATTCATCAGCTGAGGGAGGGTGAATTGTGGTAATCAGCAGGAGGTTTCTTTGCCCATGTTTGACCTGATGCCTTCGTGGGGTCTAGAGTTGATGTTGAAGACTCCCAGGGCACCTCCCTCCCAACTGTGCCGCCACCTCTGCTGGGTCAGTCTTGCAGGTGGAACAGGTCATACCCAAGGATGGTGATGATGGGGTCTGGGATATGATCTGTAAGATATGATTCCATGAGTATGACTATCTCAGGCTGTTGCTTCACTAGTCAAGTGAGACAGCTCTCCCAATTTTGGCACTAGCCCCAAGATGTTAGTGAGGACTTGCAGGGTTGACAGGGCTGTGTTTGCCATTGTCATTTCCAGTGCCTACATCGATGCCGGGTGGTCCGTCTGCTTTCATCCCTTTTTATTGGCTTTTTAGCAGTTTGATAGAACTGAGTGGCTTGCTAGGCCATTTCAGAAGGCATTTCAGAATCAACTACATTACTGCAGATCTGGAGTCACACGTAAGCCAGACCAGGTGAGAACAGCAGATTTCCTTCCGTTTCCATTAGTGAAGCAGATGGGGTTTTATGACAATCAATGATTTCATGGTCATCATTAGACTTTATTCCAGATTTTTATTGAATTTGAATTTCTCTATATGCCATAATCTCCCTGCCCTTAACTACATTCTTCCGTTTCTCAGTTTCACATGAAGTAAAACTATTTTGGAAAAAGTCTTAAGGTCTCATCAATAGTTGGTTGACACAGGGATCCCTTGTCGACAATGATTAACTTCTCCATTTTTAACCTCTGTGCAGCATTTCCAAAAGTGTTTTAAAAATAAAGCACAAACGTTAAGCATATCCTGTTATGTACCAAGGCATAGCATTTCCATACATGAGAGATTCGTGGAAACCTGATAATTATTCTGGAGGTCATTGGGCCATTGTTTGTGAATCTAAAAAGATAACAATGATGATTGCCCTCTGTAGTGGTTTGATACAACTGGAAGGTCGGATAAGAAAAAAAATTGGAGACACCATCTGGAAATAGCAAAGACATATCTTTCCCAACTGATTCCCCCCCACCCCCCCACTAACATCTGGAGACTCGTGCCAAAATGAAGAGATCTGTCCCATGGACTCATCAAGCAACAGCCTAACATTGTCATGCTTAACAAATAATACTTTACAGCCAATATCCTAAACTCCTCCATGGGTATGTCACGTCCCAGTGGCAGGACAGACCGCCAGAGCTTAGAGTCAGATAGAGCGGCCCTGCGAGTCCTCAATATCAACTTCAGACCTCGTGAAGGGGAGGGGCATGGAGTCCAAACTCATTTCAAGAGCTTGATGCTTTGCTTATCGGAAGAATATATAAAGGATGCATTTCTATAGCATCTTTTCACTTCAGAATCTCCCAAAGCACTTTACCAAGTGATCAAGTCATTTTAGGTGTATAGTCACTTTTATAATTTAGTAAACATGGTAGCCAATCTACACACAGCAAGCTCCCACAAACAGCAATACAATAATATCCAGAGAATACCTTTGTGACATAAACTCCCCTGTCCTTCTTTGGAAAATGTGGGGTCTTTTACATTCACTTGATATGGCAGATGGGGCCTCGATTTGTTATCTCATCTGAAAGACACCCTTAGTGCTGCAGTGAAGCAAGTGCAGAGCCAGCATATAAAGCAATTAGGACTGAAGTTCTCCAATTGAAACATTGAGTTTTGGCAGGATATTAGACTGCATCACAGCTAAGCTTACTCTACTCCACTTTTGCAGGGCAGTGTGAATAGTTGTCAAAAATATGAACCCTGGGTCAACTAAAGCGTCGTCACTGCCATCTGGCTTATCAGCTAATTTAGCATAACCAGATGTCAAACATCATACCTGCTTGGTCTGTATGTTCATAGGATGTGGGTGTTGTTGGCCAGGCCAGAATTTAGTGGCCATCCCTAATTGCCCTTGAGCCACCTTCATACAGACAATTGAGTGACCTGTTAGGCCCCTTCAAAGGACAGTTAAGTGTCAAACACATTGCAATGGGTCTGGGGTCCTATGTAAACCAGACCAGGTAAGGACAGCAGATTTCCTTCCCTAAAGGACATTGGTGAACCAAGATGAGTTTTTTTAAGCAAGTCAGTAAGTTTCATAGTCACCATAACTGATCCTAGCTTTTTATTCCACATTTATTTAATTGAATTTGAACTCTCCAGCTGGTATGGCAGGAATTAAATTCATGGCTTCAGATCACTTGTCCAGGCTTCTGATTACTAATTCAACAATATAACCACTATGCCACTGCTCCCCTGCCAAGCCTGCAATGCAGTCTTGAGGAAGTACTATGTTTTCAGACGTACTGTCCCTTAAACTAAGTTCCCCATTGTTTGACCCAATAGTTTAGGTTGATGTTGAAAGATCCCTTGGCATTTCTTGAAGATCAGGGACTTCCCTGGCTAGCACTCCTCCCTCATCCAACATCACCAAAAGCAAAGTTAGCTGGGCATTCATTTGTGGGATCTTCCTTTGTGAAAACTGGTGCTCATTTACCTACAAAACAGTTACTAACAGTAAATTTTGAGAAAGAGAGTGCAATGAGTTTTTAGATAAATCGAAGTCTTTATTTCTGTGTTGGTTTGAAACTGAGTCATAGATTGAGTTACTCAGCCAAATGTTTTGTTAAATTTTTAAATGAAAAACTAGATTAAATTGGCAATATCCCTTTATCACTGACATAATTCCTGAGGCAAAAGCTTTTGCAATAAATCTTCGACATACTGTTCAGATGTAATGTGAAAACTACTTGCATGGGAGATCTGATAATTCATGTTCAATGAAGATACAAGTACCATGGATTAAAAAATATTATAATTCTTACATAACTTTCCCAGTTTTAATATATTAACTAGATTTTTTTATATTTGTATTTTTACATCTTTTTATATTACAGTACATCTGCAGAGATGATGGTTGCACAGCCCTAATCTAAAGAAAAACACTTATTTTTAGCCTTATCATGTAAAACATCTCAAAAGGTAACGTACAGTGGATCATTTTAAGTGCAGTCACCATACATATGGGCATCCATTAGCATAGTCCCATATGCAGCAAAATCACTGACTGATTAATATATCCAGGACAACCAGAAGTCTGCTTTTCTCCAAATAGCCTAATGGCAATCCATCTGAACAGGACTTCAGTTTAACATGGACTTGTGTTACTTTTTACAAGTTTGGGGTTTCCAAAAGCACTTTCCAATAAAGTAGTTTTGAAATGTAGTCACAGTCGTAATCTAGGAAATGAGACAGCCAATTTTTTCAAAGCCAAAACAAAATGTTTTGTTTCAGTGATGTTGGTTGAGGGTTAAATCTTTTTGCAAACAGCCGAGGGGCACCGCCGAGATTGCAGAACTCAATCAGTGTTGCACTGGAGTGTCAGCATACAGATCAGAGAGACCAGGTTTCGTCCCTTGTCTTTTTGAGTTAATCTCTTTAAATGAGCTATCCAACTAGGCCCACTGTCTACTGCGTCGCCATAGCCCTGCAATTTTTTCCTTTTCAAGTATTTATCTGAATGGCTCTTGAAGATTCCCATTAAATTGATTTCACTACCCTTTCAGACAGTGCGTCCCAGATAACAACACTTCTTTTGCCAGTTACTTTAAATCTGTCCTCCGATTACTGAACTTCCAGCCAATGGAAAGTTTGTCCTTAGCTAATCTTTAAACCCTTCATAATTTTGAACATCTTTATTAAAATTCATATCAAAAACACTCAGGATTTTTCCAGATTCTGCATTTTATTGTCCCCAGCTGGAATACTCATACAAAATACTGAACAATTGTCCAAAGTTTCTCTCATGTAGAAGGAAGCCAAAGTGATTATCTTGAATGGGCAATGTACAAACAAGCCATTCAGCCCAACTGGTCCATATTAATGTGTGTGTTCCATATCAGCCTCCTCCCACCTTATTTCATCTAACCTTAACAGCACATCCTTCTCTCCGTTACTCTCTCTTGTTCATTTAGCTACTCATTAATTGCACCTATACTGCTCACCTCAACCACTCCCTGTGCCAGTGAATTCCACGTTCTCACCACTGGATGAAGATGTTTCTCATGAACTCCCTTATAGGACTTACTCGTGACTATCTTATCTCTATGGCCCCTAGTTTCAGACTCCTGCACAAGTGGAAAATTCCTCTCTACATCAAACCCATCGAACCCCTTTGTAATTTTAAATACCTCTTATTTAGTCACTTCTCAGCCTTTGCTTTTCTAAAGAATAGTTGTAAATAAAAACCAGACAGTCACAACCACTCACATTCGGTTTCATGTACATTTTTAATAAATACTTTTCTTTGACAATTCCTATTTACAATTTGTACAGGTTTGATAGGCACATTTGAAGGAGGCAACAAGCTTTAACCAAAACCTCCTAAAGACAAATTGAAATGTTACACCTTGCAATTTTTGCAGGAGCCGTACTGAATCCAGTGTCCGAGAATTTAGACAAGCTGTGTTTTTGAGCCGGGCATTTTTTAAACGTATGACAAGGTATACTGCAGAAACTTCTGGGAACAAACCTGGAGATGTTCAGTTAGTTCAGAATGCCAATGGCTGTCTGTTTGCTGTTTAATAAATGGGTAAAGAACTTGCATTTCCATAGCACCTTTCACAACCTCAGGACATCCTAGAAGCATTTTACAGCCAATGAAATACTTGTTTTTCTTTGAACTGTAGTCACTGTTGCAATATAGGAAACGCAGTAGCCAATTTAGACACAAGCTCTCAAAAAACAGCAGAGATGAGTGACCAGATAATTTTTTAAAATGTTGGTTGAGGGGTACATATTGGCCAGGACACCAGGGAGAATTACTCTGCACTTCAAATAGTCTCATGGGATCTTTTACTGTACCGGGGCGCAATGGAGTCTTGGTTTAACATGTCAGCTGAGCAACAGTGCAGCACTTCCTTGCTACTGCATTGGAGTGTCAAGCTGGATTTTGTGCTCAAGTCTCTGGAGTGAGACTCAAACCTTCTGACTCAGAAGTGAGAAGGCTAACATAGACCCACAGCTGACAGGTGTTCACCAGGGGTACACTTGGGTATTGTTGCAACTCTCAATGTAAATCTGCAGATTTCCAAAAGCAATATTGTTTGTGTTTTTTTTACAATTTAGGATTTGGAAAGGGAACAGAATGATTACTCAGTTCAGTGTGCACTAACCCTTTGCCTTGGTTTAAACATGTAAGCTGAAGTTTTATTTAAGCATCCTCCTTGCTCAACAGATACGGCAAATCAATAAATAACAGCAAATTACTAGAATATGGGAAAGCAGGACCAGTGCTTTGATAAGGAGTTAAAAATCTGACACATGACATGAGTAGACACAGGCCTGGTCTGTTTTTAATTTTGCCCAGGGTTTTAACTTTGACGCATACATCAACTTTCCAGATTCAGGCAACTGACAGGAACTGAAAGGAACAGAATAGAAAATTCTTTGGGCCATTCATCTCCAGTCTCTATATTAACTAAAACCCAGATAACTGCAGATCTTTAAGGATGCCTCAGTATGAACATTCACATCATTTCTCATCCATTAACTGATTGCTAATTTTCAGAGAAATAAGAGCACCAAAAACATCAACTAGTTATAACACTCAGCCCAGTATTGAGAGTAAATTAGAAAACCAACCATATTATTGCAACCATTTCAACTGGCAGATCAGCCAAAACTGATGAGCTCAATTTTTTTCTACTTTCTTCCTCCTACCATCCCCTCTCCAGATTCTCTCTCTCTCATATCCCTGGGTACAGTTTCACACATACTGAGCACCCTCAGGAACCCCCATACCACCCTCAACCCTCTTTTCAAAGTGGTCATGCTTCCTCGGCAGTGTTAAGATTTCACATGCGATACATCACAGTCGGGCCTGAGGCTTGCTCGTACCAGAGAGTCACAAGTATTGCCCAGCAGTGATCTCACACACAGGGTAGTGCTTTGTTCAATGGAGGCTAGCAGAGGGAGAATTGGGTAATGCAAACCCATGGCTCGTTCTAATTCAGAGTACATGAATATATAATGTAAACAGCTGGAGTCTGAACACACACACACACGTACCCAATCGCTCCTAAGGTCAGGGAGATGTAAATAGAGTGCTCTGGGATACGCCAAGGGCATTATGTCAACCACTTCACACTAATCCTCTTTTAAAAAAAAAAAATAAAAGATGACAATTTTTCTCACCCCCTTCAAGGGGACAAAGTGAAACTTTTACTAGACTGCGCATGCAATCAAGCCAGGCCCAGTCCATCATTGTAAAACAGGATCTGCAGAATGGGAGGTACCAGCAGATATTCTGCCTGTTTAGCTGAGGACAAGAGGATGGGCAATATGAGTAATGTTGTCAAGGAGAGGCAAGGGGAAAGCAAAAAATAAAATAAATAAATTGACGGCAACTACACCTCAATTTAAAAAGGAAAAATCAGATTTCTGGCCTAGTGGCTGACAGGAGAGGACCGCTGTGAACAGGATACACCAAGAGAGAATAAAGAGCCATGTAAAGCAACTCTGAATACTATGCAACAGGCAAGTAGAAGAACTGACGTGGCCTTGTGGGCCCCCCCACCAAGCAGACATCCATATTAAAATGCACTGGCGTGGTATGTACTCTGATGCTCTGGTCTATTAGAGCAGCACTTACCACCCTCCAAAAACAAGAACTGAGAATCACAGCTGTATCTGGGCTGCATGACGCACACCACGAGTGAGGGAAGAACAGAGGATGTAGTCAGTTGCTGTACTCACTGGATTTGTGAAATCTAATGAACACCACTCTTCCATCACTAATAAACTAGCCCTATTAAACTGTCCTTGCTCCCAACTATTTGCTTTCCAATCCAAAGTCCCACCATCCGAGAGTCTATAGCTCAAGTAATTGGTGTGCGTGTAGGGGATGGCGTGGTGCTATATTCTAGAAACACTACCCATTATGTTACCCATAACTGGCACTAGCCAGTAAAATTGTTATTTATCTTTCCTTCTATGACAAACAATGCTGTCTACAGTATTCACAATCTCTTTGAACCCGAATCCCGATAGGGATAGCAATTTGCCAAGGAATGCAATAGATCTGAACATCCGTTTTACTAATCACAAACCGATGAACATGCAACTCACTCTAAACAAAAACAGAGCATAAACACAATTATATTCCTAAGACGGAATGGTGGACTAACCATCCTTAACACTCCTAATTTACCATACACCTGTGATTTAGAACACCTTTAGCTCATACTAACAGCCCCATGGAGCAGATTGCAAAACCCCACAGAGTCACATCCCAAACACATGCTCTTGTTCACTAGTCTTGTTAAGATTAAAGACAGCTGAACGCATTGTGATCCTTTGCCAACATATGAACTTAAATCTTGGGGGGGGGGGGGGGGCTTGAATTTTTAAGATTAAACTCAAACATCTCCTGGTCACTTTTTTTTTTAACTGGAGTCGTTCACTATCGGTGTACCCTGCTGCAATTTGTATGATGGAGCAATCCGCAATAAAACCACCAGTCTGCATTTCCTGCAGCCCTGCTTCTCCAGGTGTGAGTGCAGCAGAATGGAATCCCCAGCCCAAAGCCAGAAGCTCTGACCCAAATTTCGGGGGCAGGAATATTCACACAGCCAGGCTAGCCCACTCCAGCCAAAGCCCATCTGTTCTTCCAATCCTCAGGAGGCCAAAATGTTTTGGAACTCTTCCAGTTGCCACTGGGGCTGCTCCAACTGAAGGTGGTGATCGATCCACTCCAGAACATACAACCTGACTCCTGTAAAGGCTCAATGCCCATGGAAGGCTTTGAAACTGACATTCACCTGCCCGCAGCAGGGTGCAAGTTCTGCCGAAGTCTTTGGAGGGGCTAAAGGGAAGAATTTTCCAGGGAAACCCTTCTAACACTCCTACCTCTTGGAATTTTATGGTCCAGTTGAAATATGCTTGAATAATGCGCCATTCCCTGGATGTAACTGTTACTTACTTCCTCCCCAACCTCAGGTCCATTTTATTTGATAAAGAAATTAATTGCACCCAGTTCTAAGATTTCCTATTCTTAAACTGATCACTGTTACCCATTTAACTGACCTTAAATGACACACATGCCACTAGCGCACTGCAAAAGATTACAATGATACCAGATGCAAAATATTTGGAAATATGCAATTGCACATTTAAAAGCCCAGAGTATTTTATTTATTCTTAAACACTGATCAGGAGTTTGTACAAGGGATTTGTGCAAAGTGGCTCAGGACACTGCTGTTCTTTGGCTGCACTGCAGCTGGTCAAGCCAACAGGGAGAATTGCATTCCATAATTGCAGATGTGCAATAATTGTTCAATAGGTGAAACTACAACAGCTTGACAAGCCTGAAACCACAGGACGCTCAAGACCCATGTTGAGTTAGTCTGGTCAGCCAGCCAGGTTCATTGATGTGAACAGCTTGGCTTCAACTGGTTAAGGTCTGAATATTGCTGAAAGAGAGACTTTTTTTAAATCGAAGAATTTTGTCTTGCATTCATCAGGACAATTCGCAAGTACACAAAATGCAAAGGGAACAACAATTTATACTGTATGAGAAGAGAGTGCTGATTGGTTGGCAAGTGCAATCTGATCGGTAGAGGCATTGCCAAATGGTGACTGACAGTTAACTAACAAGCATTGCTTGAAATTTAAACCAGACAGCTTGACTCTGATTAGTCAAGGCATTGCGCTGAGGAATGAACCAGCGAATGGCTGTCACTTATTTTGTTTAGCTGAAACAGGCACAATGTGTGTACATGTAATATCTGCAAAGAACAGGGCCCTGTGCATTAATATACATTGCTACCAGTGCAAGCAAATGCACTACACTGAGCCTGACTGACAATTGTTGCCCTATTTACATTTGGCATTCTTGTGAGTGGTCCTGATGAGTGCAAGATGAACAGCTTCAACAAAAAAGTTTTTTTTTCCCAGTAATAGTCAAATTCTGAAATACCAAACAACAATTTGGTTAAGGATTGCAGTGCTATGCCTATGCACATCTGACCTCAGTTCGTGTCAACCTGGGTTTAGGAAAAGATATGTACCTGTATAGGGAGAGCGTGCACACACTCCATAAATCGGGCAAACAGAGCCTGCATATGTGGATTGTTCAGAGATCTGGTTCTGAGACTCTTCTACACACTGATCAGTTACTGAATCAATCAGGCATCCAGCACTTCAAATTTGGAGGGGATCAGCTGTTCTATTATGCTTATTAACTGAATATGTCTGCAAAAATTAGACATTTTTATCTTGGTCTGTCTGATGCAGGGCAATCAGTAATCAGGCACTGGTGCCATTGAGATTTTTTTTAAAGAAAAAAAAGACTCATAACTGACTTATAGCTATGGATAAATGATGCAATCAGGAGTTGCAATTTTCTGGAGCTGATGACTAACTCAGTTAGGCGAGATCCTGGCAGGCTTTGGTTTATCATTATTGCAGGCTTTGGTTTATCATTATTTACCTGGCTGGACAGAGGACAAAAAACTCAATTTGCAATTATGTGGCATTGACTGATCATGGATTTGTGCAATCCTGAAATGTTAATTTATCAATGGCATTTAAGAGGACGTGTGATAACTACAGGAGGGAGAAAGGAATGGAACATTATGCTCATTTGATTAGAGGTGGGAGGCACCTTGTGACAAAACAGCTTCGAGGGTTAAATGGTCTACTCCTGTTCCAACATGTGGAGCTGAAACATTGGCATGGACGAGCTGTTCCAAATGGCCTGTTTCTGTCCCGTAAGTTCTATGCAATCTGAACTTACTGATTTGAGCCAGCCAGAGGCCAAGGCTACACAGGGAGGGAGGGAGGGAGGGAGGGAGGGAAGGGAACAGAGGTCAGGATAATTTTTGATTGAAGTCCTGTGGCAATAGCACAGGAACATCGCCCGCTAACAGACAGCGCCGGTTGGCACAGCAAAACTTTAATGCTGTGCACTGCTGAATTGGGACAAAGGGAGATCAGAATTCCTGCTCAATCTCCAATCTGAGTAGTGCCAACTGGTGCTTCAGAGTCTCGGCTCAGGGCATACTGATACTGGATGACAGGGGAGACTACTGGGGCAGTAGCCAGGTCTCTCATGTTTACTTGCAGCAATCATGAAGCACCTTGATTAACAGGCCTCACAGCTGCAGTGAAGTAAGTGGAACACATGATAGAGCGTGTGTGCATACTCTCCCTATACAGGTACAGATCTTTGCCTAAATCCAGGTTAACAAGAACAGAAGTCGACTGTGCACAGGAATAACACTGTGATCCTTTACCAAATAGTTGTTTGGTAGTACAGAAATTGAGTGTTAGTGAAAAAAAAAGACTTTTTTTGTAGAAGCTGTTTGGCTTGCACTCATCAGGAACATTCACAAGAATATCTAAAGGGAACAATAATTGTCCGTCAGGCTCACAGTGGGGTGCATTTGTGTGTACTAGTAGCTACATATATTAATACACAGGGCCCTGTTCTTTGCAGACATAACATGTACATATTTTGTTTAACTGAAACGGGCGCAATGTAAGACCAGATTTGCATTATGTAGCACCTTTCACGACCTCAAGACATCCCAAAGTTCTTTCCTGCCAACAAAGTATTCATGAAGCATAATCACCATTGTAGTGTAAGAAACATGGTAGCCAAACAATCCCTACAAACAGCAACATGATAACTACTTAAGAATCTCTTTTTTTAATTTGAAAAACAGTCATGTTGGTTGAGGGGTAATTACTGGCCAGGACACGGGAAATAATTCCCCTGCTCTTTATCAGAACAGTGCCGTGGAAACCGTTACATCCAACTGAGAGCACAGGCACAGTTTAATGTCTCATCCTGAAAATCAGCACTTCCAACACTGGAGCACTCCCTTAGCACTGCAGTGGGGTGTCACCCACTATTTTACACATTAAAAAATCTTAAGCCATGTCAGCAGCAGGACAATAGTTCATTTTTCAAGGCACTGAACTCTCCCACTAAGAAAATGCCACTGGTATATAAATTCATTGTGAATGCACAAGCAACAAATACTCTCATAACTTCTAAATTAGCAAAGTTTTAATTATGGACCAAATATTTCCTTCTGTAGAGTGCATGATTAAATTACCATTCAACTTATTAATAATGCTTAAATATTTTTAGGTGGGATAGAAGTCTCAGTGAGACAATTGTTCTTGGATGCCTATAGATGGAAGATTAGTTAATACTGTGAATAATCTTCTATGGGATAAACGCAGTGAGATCTCAGCAACTTGTGAGAAGTGATCTTCAAGCACAAATAAAAAACTCCTTGTTTCTCTAATTATAAAAAGTAAGAGGGCGGGTGGGGTAGATTTAGGAGAACAATTTCCTTCTTCCAATCATTGAGCACCATTTAAACGTGATGTAAAGTACATGCCTGGAGCCTATGCTCTCCCAGCTGGTGGGAGGACATTTCCATTTTGGGGGTAAAGAGGGAAAAAATGGAAATGGAAATGGAAAGCCATTCAGTATTTCCTTTTAAAGCATTGACTACTTCCTTTAGTATGGCTACACAATGCGTTCAGCTGTGCAATCCTCCTGCTGTGTGGAATGGTCCTGGCAGTAGAGACTAGTCCTATCCTGGAGATGACTGCATATAGGAACATCGCTACTCGCAGCCATAATGGAGATGACAGAGTAATTCTCCCACCAATCATGCCTAGAGACTGCCCCTGCCTTTAAGTAACTAGGATTCATTTCACACACAATTACGCAATTCTTCTCTACTCATTGCATTTTGGAGAAATAATCTTGCTTTTATCAGGGAAGTTATGTATTTTTGATCATTCATTTTACCTCCTTTAGCTCAATGACATCTTTAAAATAGACTCTGTAGAGTGTTTGCTGTAGTGTGTTGTACAAATAGACTGTTTGCTACAAGTCCACCCTTGCTCCAACTCATTAGCTTACACAGTGATGTCAATAGACACTCCACCAGAGATGGCCAAAACATGGCCTTTGGAGGAAGCATTTGCATGAAGATTTTCCAAAGTCCGTTACTAACAAGAGCAAGAAATGGCTTCCACCGCCCCTTCTCTATGCAAAGCAAATTCTAACCAATACCTCAAAGCCCCAGCTAGACCTTAACATCAGTCTCCAAACTGAGTGCACAACCCTTTCTGCCTCCCCACAAATTAGTGTCAAATCATTCTTTCAGCATATCTACAAACTAATAACAGCATTTCAAAGCCAACATTTAGAAGATCTCAGAGCTGAACTATATTTAAAGATAACTTTGACAAAGTCTTAAAGGTCTACACACAAAGTTTCTTTCTTAGTCACACTGGTACCTCAACCAAGTGACAAGTCATCATGCATGATTCTAGAGACAGTGATTGTCAACAAACCTCTGGCTGTGTCGGGTAACACAACAGAGCATTATAATTTCCCGACCTAACATCCCCAGCAGGGTCAATGCATAGCAGTGAGGGGAAACAAAGAATGGTTGACACTCAGCTCAACCATAGACTTTGTGCTCCAAACATCTGACCTGGCTGCGATTAGTCATCTTGCTGCAGATGAAGGACTTTTGCTGAAACTTTCCAAGGTGCATGACCACCTTTACCAATACTATTATGGCCTGACTACACCGAGACACATCTTGTATGATGGGAAGTAAGGAAATACCATTCATCATTCCCCTGTACTCACTGGGAGTCTGACCCACAGAACCCACCCGACCACTATTCCAAGGTCACTGGACAGTCTGTAAAGGCTATTGGGAAACATTAGCCAAACTAGTAAACCTTTTTGTATTTTGCCACAAACATTACCCCAGTCCTGACAAAACCCCAACGCTAATCCCAGAATAAGTTGAATACAGCAAACACTTTAAGGCCAAGTTGACTAGTGCCCATTGCCAACAAAAAGCTAGAGATGGCAGTATATATTTATTTATATATATATCTATAATTAAATAATAAACTTTTGCAATAAATGTTATATAAACTATCCTGTAGAATTTGAGTGTACTTTGTTACAAGTATAATGATTATCCTTTGAGGCCTATAACAACCTCTCAATGCTCACATTGGAGCGTCAATAAAGCTGATTATCCCATCAGATTGTACTCGTCATATAGGTAATGAAATATTAATCAAGTCATAATTTGTCTAAGTTGCAAATTTTTTTTTGTTGAATACACCTTTTGAATCAGGGTGCTCTGTAACCACATGGCAGGCAAATTAATTGATTTGGACCTTCAGTAGGAGCTGCATCACCTGTTTTTCTCTCTCTCTGTAGCCTACTTGGCTCCAGCCTTGCCTCAGTTTGCAAATATTCAGCAGGGTATTCTTCTGCCCAAGATTCTTCTTTGTAAGAACAGGTTTATATTAAAAAACTACTTCTACCTGTCACCCTGAACATCACAATAAGTGCTAAGGCATCATCATGGTTGGATCACTTGGCTGCTGAACATCACAGTCTCCAAGACTTCATCCAAAAACAAGTCCATGGCAAAGACAAGATTTGGTTGATTTTTTTTGGTGGTGGTGGGCTGGGGCGGTCGGGGGGGTGATGAAAAGGCTGTGAGGTTTCTAGATGGCTTTAGCAGAAATGAGGAAACCCACAACCATGTTTGCAAGTGATGCATCATGACTATGGCAGATTACCATCTTTTAACGGACTCTCTGCAAGATGTCATACCGCAGTGACAGTGGAGTGGAACATCACTTCCATCGATCAATGTGAGAAAGGAGAAGAGGAATAAAAACTGAATGGCCACATGGTTGAGTATCAGTATCTTTCCTTCCTCCTTTCTTCACAAAATGGTTTACCTCTTGACAAGGAAAGGAACAGTGACCACTAATTTTATAAAAAAGGCACCCATGGTAATTCCTGTCTCCCCTCCCTATCCCTTAATACAAAGCGTATTTCTCGGCAATGCAGACAGCAAAGTTGAACAAAGTTTAGTCAAAATAAAACAGGGCACATTACAGGAAAACAAAATAATGGCACATTAAAAAAAGGACCAGATGTCATGAGCAGAGTTTTAATCCTTGTGTTAGCTTGCAAGGGAAAGTAGGGGCTCTGCAGTTGGTGATATATTTCTCCTTCATTAAGAACCACATTTTGATATTATCTTGTCAGGGTATAGACAGAAACTGGCACAGGAATTTTACTTCAGTTGGGACGGAGTATTTGGGTAGGGGGTTAAAAAAAAAAAAAGGATTCTGAAAGTACAGAATACATACTTAGAACATTTCCAAAGATGAAGCAGTGATAATCACTGCATCAGTCCAAACTCATTGCGCTCCTGGAAATATTCTGTGCCCCATTTCCATTACAAAGCGAGAACCGCACAAATGCAAATTGCTTCTGGATTGTTAGTAATCTGGTTTACAAATCCTTTGCCCCCTACTCCTATTCCTAGGCAATATAGGTTTGTCAGGTTCTAACCTGTATGAATATCCAAATTAGGAAATTAGCTTTGAACAAGATCAGAAAGATTATCTTTATTCCTTTTCTCCCTCCTGCCCGAGGCTCTGGTGGTATACATTTTACAGGTGCTGTACACCCTCTAGCAGCTCACCAAAATGGCATTGTTCATGTGTGAATGCCCACAGTCTGAGTCTGCAGGTGATGTGAATTCAGGGGACAAAGTAAAGGTAAGTTCTGCCCTCACCCAGATAGCCAAGAACATACTTTTAGCAGCAGCGGCTATTTGGTGATCAGGAGTGGCAACTCCGGCTGATTTCCCCTCTGCCCAAGGGTGCCAAGGTGAACTGTAACATGATTCTATCATCCTCCAACACCTCCACCATTGTGAAAATCTACTAAACAAAAAAGATTGCAAGTGGAATTTGGGATCTGTATGGCACAGTTTAGAAGTACCCTTAACCAAATCGTAAAGAACACAGGTTAAAATAAAGATGAATCAGCCAATTGATTTACAATGATGCCCTTGGGGCTAAATACAAGACAGGTGTAAAAATCCAAGTGCCTGCAAAAATACAGCTAATATCATAGATTAAGTTCATTATTGGAATGAAGCTGGAGGCACTGCAGGGTAAACCAGCTACAAACTATCCTCCAAAACCTATCTGCTAATTGCAGGAGTAACACCAGGCAGCCACTACTTTAGATCCTTTCCACATTCAAAGTGTCCCACAGGTGTGAAGGGCTGTGAATTGGGTCACTTCATCAAAGTTGGATACATTTGATCTAAATATGCAGCTTGTTTAAGACAGGAGTCTGTATGAATAGTAACTCTAGAACTCTGTTAGGGTCTGGATTAGTACAATACAAACCTCAGCAAAATACTTGTGTGCTACAGGTTGGTTAGGATATACAACTGCACCCGATTTGTCCTGCATCAACGAAACAGCAAAAAAGTAACTGGAGAGAACACAAAAGGTTTGTTTCAGCTGTTCAGTCCTTGGACTTACAGACAGCTTCCATGGCTAACAAACATGATGTGATGCAAGGGCAGAAGTGCTCATGACCTAGAGGATAACTTGCCCTTAACTTGTGGCTTAATTCAGGATCTCTCCATATGTAGGCCACGAGTGGCCTGGAAATTAGTGCATTCTGAGTCCTTTTCCTGCACTTCAGCCCCCCAAAAAAACAAAGGGATTGTGGTTTGGAGGTGGGGTTCTCCTTTCTTCTATAAAACAAAAGAACGAGTGCTTTTCAAATAAAATAGTTGGTCTTTTAGGATTATTTACACCTCCCTCCCCCCAAAGCTCAATTATGTGAAGGGGTAAGCACCTTCAGCAGCCTGTTTGCAATAAAGAAGTCACCGCACAGGTGAAATCACGGTGAGCCCCCATGGCCCATCAGCAACAGGTACAACATTGTCTTGGGTGGACCTCAGTTGCACGAAGAGTCCAAACAGAAAAAATAACAAAGGATTAGGGCAAGGTGAAGGAAGAGAGAAACTCAGAAGTTGCTATGACCACCTTAGGGCATAGTTAGAAGATCAGAGATTGAGGTTTACATGCCAATTTGCTACTTTTGAAAATAATTAGTAACTTAGCCACGAGACCAGACAGGTTTAAGCTTGTACAGCTACTTTAAACCATTGCCCCCCCTTTGACTGAAACTGCTTTTATACTGCAAGAAGCCTGCAGTTGATTGCCATCAGATCCAAGAATTGTAGGTCTAGTGGAGCTAGCTACAAGCTGAATTCAAAACCACCAGGACTTTCATAAAGCCAGCCTGCCAGTAGACCCATTTTTAATATATTTGTTTAAGTGGATCATCCTTGCTGTGTTCTCTGCAAATCCTGGCAGTGTTATATTTAGCTGGCAGTCATCCACACGATACTCACGTCTCCAGGAAACGTTAGCAACAGCGCAATTTAAAAAAAACTCAGGTTGAAGAAGCACAAAAGTTTATCAACTGATTGTAACTGACTTCTGGTGTCTTGCAGAAGACAGCAAAATAGGGAGGAGTGACATCCTGTAATTAAGGGACTCTGGATTGTGCCAACTGCTGAAAGCTACCCAAGAGCATCCTGACTTCAATAAGCCAATCAGGAGCTGGACCAGAAAGTGGCATGAATGGAATTGTTTTTAAACACATTAAATTATAAAAAAAAAGACAAGACAAACCTTTCAACTTCCAACAATCCAGAAAGAAAAATACCAATGTTAGTATTCCCAAAATGAAAACCTTGGCTTTGCAGCCGTGCCTGATCTCTAATTCCACTTCCAGCTACCCGAGAGTGGGCAGCTCTTGACCATCATACACAACTGTCTTGTAATAGAGGCTCTTTGCCATCGGGACTCGCACTCTGTGGACTGTGGGGGTGGCCCTGGGATCCATTATTGTGTTTCTTCCAGCTGCCAGAGCGCAGAGGGAGGCCACTGTGCTCGGGGATGAATAAGGCGACCAGCAGAGACAGCAACACCGAGCACGCACCAAAAAGAAAAGGAGGTCCTGGGATTATGGTACTCTAAGGAGAATAAGTGAGAGAGAAAAAAATACATCGAATTACTGAAGTTATAAACTTGCAAGCCTTTTAAAAATAATTTAACTCAAGGGGAACAGCTTAATTTTAAAACTCATTCTAGAAAAGATTTCACGCGAGGGAACTTGTCAAAATTCTCATTTTTCTTATATTCATTTGCGTTATGTCCATTAACGAAGAGGAAAATTAGCAAGGTACATGCATAACATCACATTTCGAAATGCTTCAGGTATAAAAAACTTTGAACTATGGCGACTTATGTATGGAATTATGACAGTTTTGCACATTGTCAGTTTGCACACACACTTATAACCTGATCTCCTATTAGTGGCATCAGTTTGAGGGAGAAATGAAGGCCAAGGCACCAAGAGAACTCCCTGCCTTCAGCTGCCTGCCCTAAGCTCTGGAATTCCCTCCCTAAACTTCCACACCTCTTTTATTTCATTTCAAGGTGCTCCTTAAAACCTCTCTCTTGGACCAGGTTTTTGGTCACCTATTGTAATATCTTATGCGGTTTGGTGTCAATTTTTGTTTCATTACACATCCTGAAAAGTTCGTTGGGATGTTTTACTACATTAAAGGCAAAATATAAATGCAAATTGCTGTTGCTGCTATTGCTCCAAAGGCATTGTGGTGGTAATGTCACTGGACTAGTAATCCAAAGGCCCAGGCTAATGCTCTGGGGACATGGGATCAAACCCACCACAGCAGTTGGTTGAGATTAAATTCAATTATAGTTAATAAATCTGGAATTGAAAGCTAGTCTTAGCAATGGTAACCATAAAATATTATCAGCCGCCAGGAAAAAAAAAAACACCTGGTTTATTAATGTCTTTTAGGAAGGAAACCTTACCCAGTCTGGCCCATGGGTGCATGACTCCATTCCCACAGCAATGTGGCTGACTCTTATCTGCCCTCTGAAATGGCCCAGCAGTTCAAGGGCAATAAGGGATGGGTAACAAATGCTGGCCTTGCCAGTGATACCCACATCTCAAAATAAAAAAAAAAATCCATCTGAACAGGCAGATTTGGGCGCTGGTTTAATGTCTTATCAGAAAGACAGCAACTCCAATGACATCACAGAAGTTATTGATATTCTACTGATCACAAGTAGGCTCATCTGTGGACCTACAGCTTTCTTGTGCTGAGGTCAGAACAGTGTTAGACCTGGTATGGAAATAGAATCATACAACAGAGAAGACAACCATTTAGCCCATCTTGCCCGTGTCTGCTATTTAAAAGAGCTGTCCAATTGGTCCCATGTGCCCTTTCCCCATGACCCTGCAAATTTATCCTTTTCAAGTACTTATCCAGCTCTTTTAAAGCTACTATTGCAACAAATTTCTCCCTTATTTTCAGGTAGCGTTTCTAGATCATAACTTGATGCATAAAATAATTTATCTCCAACTGCCATCCAATTTTTTTGCCAAGTTTCTTAAATTTGTGCTCTAGTAATCAACCTGACAGTGGAAGCAGTTTCTCCTTCCTAAAGCATGGGGCCCAGAATTGAACATAATATACCAGCTGGGCCTAACCAGTCCCTTTATAAAAGTTTAGCATAACTTCTTTGGCTTTTGTACTCTATGCCTCTATTTATAAAGCCAAGGATCCCATAACTTTTTTCAACAGCATTAACGTAGGTGATTGCACCTCATAAAGGTATGAGGGAGCTAGGTTCACACAAAAATTGTTTCTTTACCTCATCAGTTGGATTCTGCATGTTTCCTTTTGGAACTTTGCCTGGGTTATCAACATCTCCCATTTCATTTAACTCCACGTGAAAAAGGTAGAATACAAATCCATACAGCGCTGGACCAAGGCCATTGCACAATCCACGGATTCCAGTGATCATTCCTTGCACAACTCCTGTAGGAAAAAGGAAAGGCCATCTCAAATGTAAATCCTCGGAATGAAGACTTCACATTTTAACTATTATTTGTTAATCAAGGATTGAGCAGATGGGATGAATTTACTCTTGCCCAAACTAAAACTAATCACAAACTATATTTGAACAATGAAAACTCTTTTAGAATTGCATGTACCAATCAGTTGTCCCCTCCCCTCATGTCCTAGGGAGACTGGAGCTTTACTGGGAAATGGTTTCCCAACTGTGAGCATGGGCAAATGCGGACAGGCTGTAGCCGTTTATATTTCCAATTTCAAGCAGTTGCAGTATTTGCCTTTTGGTTTTATGGTTGAGTCTGTATGGCTATGAAAGGCATAACAATTCACACGTACGCAATGGTTACCTGACAACAATTTGAAATCAGTGTCTTGACTGATTCTTCCTTCTCCCCTCAACTCTGGCCCACTCCATGGGCATTGAGACCAATTGTAGTGATGCTGAGATCAGTTTATGCAGTAAAGGTATTTGACCAGAGACCTGCTGTTCTGTGTGGCTTTAGTTTATTGCCTCAGTGATCCTCCAAACAGAAATCCTACAGAAAATGGCATTTCACATTCACCTGATGACAAAGTGGGTATGTGGAGATAGGAACATCAAATTCACCCCTTATCAACTGCTTATAACATTCACGTGATTTAGATTGCAATTCTTGGGAAGGTTCAAAATCATTTTGCACCTGCTGTACACAACGAGTGTGGACTCAGGAGGAGGAGGAGAAAACGGCCTACCTTGTTGATCTGGATCGGCATTCCTGGAAACCAGGGCACTGACCGCTGGGAAGGTGATGCTGGACATGGCGGCCACGGCTCCTGCTGCCCACATCATCCTGCGGGATCAACAAAAAACATTCAGTGCCAACATATCAATGGCGAATGCTAGTTCTCCAGGCCATGTTCTAGCACTCTACAGTTCAGAAAACTGGCAATGTGGGCCCTTGAAAATGTAGGTGCAGCATTAGAATAAGAAAGCTGATTTTAGGAATGTAAGCACAGGGCACCAGTTCCCATGGCACTGTGCGAGTACACCTTTATTAATGCTATTGTAGCTGACAGTAAAGTGAAATGGTAAAGCATCAGAGAGCATCAATATCCATTATATTTATATATTGTTCCAAGTGTAGGAAATAGACAGCATAGAAGCACCTATACAAACTTTAGCAAATCAACCTTAAAACACAGGATTATGTGCTTACAGATCTGCTACATATCACTATGAATGACAACTTCACATATTCATTTTAAAACTATTTTGATAGACACCTAAAAAATAAAAAGAACACCGCTCATTTAAAGGGATTTGCGAGCTTTGCTGTTATCACTGAAACCACAGAAAAGTTACAGTGCAGAAAGAGGCCATTCAGCCCATTATGTCTGCGCTGGCCAGAAAGGAGAAAAAAGATATTAGCTGCTCATTTTAATCTCACTTTCCAGCACCTGGAATGAATGGACCATTGAATATGTTTATTTGCCAATAATTCTCAGTTTGTACCATCCCTTTTGTTTCCTCCTCTACTGCTACCCCCACCATGGCCCATTGTAAAGAAAGTGGTTCATACTCAGCCCTCCTCCATCTTGGTTCCTTTCTGGATAAGATGCCAAAATAAAACATACACTAAACCTAACAGCATGTTAACTAGATTCTGGTCTACTTGAAGGTTACAGCGCTTCAGATGCAGATCCAGGGACCTTATAAATGAGTTGAGTGTTTCAGCCTCAACCACCAACTTAGGCAGTGAATTCCAGATGCCCACCACCCTCTGGGTGAAAAAGCTTTTCTTCATGTCCCCTCTAATCCTCCTACCAATCACCTTACATCAATGCTCTGGTAATTGACCCCTCAGTTGGGGAAACAAGTCTTTTCTGTCTACCCTATTTAGGCCCCTCAATTTTGTACACCTCAATTAGGTCACCCTTTAGCCTCCTCTTTTCTAAGGAAAACAATCCTAGCCTATCCAATTATCATTGTAAATAAAACTCATTTCCCCAAAATTGGTTGCTCTGCATGAAGCGGACATAATTTAGGCACATATGCTCATTTGTTTTAGTTACTTTCTGTTTAGCAGGCTATACTTTATCACTAATTCTGTACAGACAGCTGGGACTGCAAATGTGACTGTAGACCAACTGAGCTCATATCCAGTCAGCCATGACTTCATGACGTAAGATGTACCCAATAAGACCTTGCGGTTTTTAAGTTGCCATGGCAAATGTTCTCAGGCAGTTTTGCTTCATCATTTCCTTTGACCTCAAGGGAGAGGCTTAGGAGCAGGTTGCTCTGGCAATGTCAAGAAGTTGGATGGGAAAGGAGATAAAACACAAGCTGAGCTGTTTGGGGAGGAAAGAGTGTTTTGTACTTCAAATAGGCTGGAAGCTAGTTAACTTGCTGTCAGGCTAAGTGTATATTTTGTTTTGGCATCCTATCCAGAAAGGAACCAAGATGGAGGAGGAAACAAATGTGATGGTGCAAACTGAGAATTAATGGCAAATAAACATATTCAATAGTCCATTCATAAACTGAAACCAAGAGTCATTAAAGTGAATAAGGAATTCAGGAAAAACTTCTTTACCTAGAGAATGGTGAGAATGTGGCACTTGCTACTGCAAAGAGTAACTGAGATGAATAGCATAGATATAGTTATGAGAATGCAAGATAAGCATGAGAGAGAAAAGAATAAGGTATGATGAAAGGGTGAGATGAAGCATAATGGAAGGAAATTCACATGGAGCATAAATATCAGCATGGTCCACACTTTGGCTGCTCCTAATCCCAGGATAGTGGTTTTAAAAGATGCTATAAAAATGCAAGTCTTTCCTTCAGGTTGGAGCCACAGCAGAAAACTACTTACGTAAGCAACATCACTACATGCAAAAACGTCCTTAGGAACATACTAGCTGAAAAAAGACCAAGGTCTATCTAGTTCACCTTTTACCATTCTAGTAGTCACATGATATAATAATGGAGTTAGTGATGAATCACAGCAACCAACTGTTACGTCTTAATGGTGCAATTATAGATGTTTCTCTGAGGCTGAGGGCCAAAACACCTGGCTGGGGGCGGTGGTGGCAGCTGCGTAGAGAGAGCTTCACTCTACTTCTAATAGTGCTGTAACAGATCTGGGATTAGTTGCTGCTGCCACTGGGCATTTGTAATGGGCAAGGGTTACAAAGAGTAGGAATAAACGGTCTTTTACCCTGAATGGCAGGCAGTGACTAGTGGGGTACCGCAGGGACCCCAGCTATTCACAATATATATTAATGATTTAGATGTGGGAACTAAATGTAATATCTCCAAATTTGCAGATGACACAAAGCTGGGTGGGAAGGTGAGCTGTGGGGAGCATGCAGGGATGTTTCAGTGTGATTTGGACAAGCTGAGTGAGTGGGCAAATGCATGGCAGATACAGTATAATGTGGATAAATATGAGGTTATCCACTTTGGTAACAAAAACAGAAAAGCAGATGAATGGCTATGAATTGAAAGAGGAGAATGTGCAACAAGACCTGGGTGTTCTCGTACACCAGTCGCTGAAGGTAAGCATGTAGATGCAGCAGGCAGTAAAGGGAGCAAATGGTATGTTGGCCTTCATTGCGAGAGGATCTGAGTACAGGAGCAGGGATTCTACATGGCTTGGTGAGACCACACCTGGATTATTGTGTGCAGTTTTGGTCTCCTTGTCTGAGGAAGGATGTTCTTGCTATAGAGGGAGTGCAGCGAAGGCTTACCAGACTGATTCCTGGGATAGCGGGGCTGACATATGAGGAGAGATTGAGGATTATTTTCGCTGGAGTTCAGAAGAATGAGGGGGGATCTCATTGAAAGCTACAAAATTCTAACAGGACTGGACAGGGTAGATGCAGGAAGGATGTTCCCAGTGGTGGGGGAGTCCAGAACCAGGGGTCACAGTTTGAAGATATAGGGTAGACGATTTAGGACTGAGATGAAGAGAAGTTTCTTCACCCAAAGAGAGTGGTGAGCCTGTGGAATTCGCTACCACAATAAGTAGTTGAGGCCAAAACACTATGTTTTCAAGGAGTTAGATATAGCTCTTGGGGCGAAAGGGATCAAAGGATATGGGGAGAAAGCAGGAGCAGGCTATTGAGTTGGATGATCAGCTATGATCATGATGAATGGCGGAGCAGGCTCGAAGGGCCAAATGGCCTACTCCTGCTGCTGTTTTCTATGTATTCTGCCCAACACCAAATAGCACACTTAATCAAGGTGCACAAAAAGTGTCAAGAGCAAAGCAGTGTGAATCTGTTTTACTGTAATTTATTCTTTTTATTTCACTTGCAGCCTGTTTCTCAGAAGACAGCTGGTCTCACTGCCAGTGGAGTTTACTTGATGTTGTTGATGTTTCATTGGTGCAGGTTTCAACTGAGAAATAGTATATTGATTATTAGGCAAATGGTTTCCCAGTAATGTTAAAATCTGGTTCAGCTGGACTCTGGGCTGTTTTTACTTCATTATCTCCTTTCCAGAGTATTTTAATATTTGCTCCTGTACAAGAAAGCTTTTTTTTCCTCTATTAATCAACACATTTTATGCCTCTGAAATGCCAATTTATTTTTTTTAAATGAGCTTTTTAAATATGTTTGTGCCACTGTTTACCTCCTTGATAAAACACTAGTTGTCCTACAGTACCTCTCCCAGGAAGTCATTTTTCATGCTACCCAAGCCACTGAGCTGCTGGGGACATCACAAGCCCCCGCTCAATGTCCACTCACACTAACAAGGGTCACTGGATACCATTCAGGAACAGAAATCCAGTCTTATCTTCTCCTCAAAAAAGGCTTGCTAAAGTCCAACCCTAGCTCCCCTGTAATAAAAACAGAAAATGCTGAAAAAACTCAGCAGGTATGACACCATCTATGGAGGGAGAAACAGTTAACATTTCGAGTCTATATGAGCCTTCTTCAGAGCAGCTAGCTCCTCTGTGCTCTTCCCAGGGAAGATCAGGTAACTTAAAGAGCTGACGTTAAAACTGGGATTTTCCCGTTCTATGCGGTTTAGCCATTCGCTTCTTGGACCAGTGTTCAACACCGGAAACCATTCTCACTCTCTAGGCAAACACCCTTAGTATATTTTTCCCAGTCATTTTCAGAAATAGAATCATCCTACACAGAATGTGATCATTCTATGCTCTCTGCCTGTGCCAGCTACTGGAAAAGATTTATTCACTTAGGTCCATCACCCAATTTCTTTCTTCATAACCCTGAAAATTCTGTTTCAAGTATTTATCTAATTCCCTTTTGAAAGATACTACCGGATCTGCTTCCATCACCCTTTTAGTTCCAGATAGTAACAGCTTGCTGCGTAAAAAATTCAGCTGCCTTCTGGTTCTTTTCCCAATTATCTTAAATCTGTCCTATTATTAACTCTCCTGCCAGAGGAAACCATTCTCCTTATTTACTCTCTCAAAAACCTTCATTATTTTAAAACACCTCTAACCGTATGGGATGAGACTGGCAGCTAACATAAAAGGGAATCCAAAATTTTCTACGGGATAAATAAGTTAGTAAAAGGGTGGCAAAAGATGGGGAGGTGCCAATTACAGTCGAAAAGGGGATTTACAAGGCAAGGCTGAGATATTAAATGAACATTTTGCATCTGTTTTTACCAAGGAAGATGCTGTGCAAGTCACTGTTAAAGAGTAGTTAATTCAGACACTTGAAGGGTTTAAAATTGATAAGGAGGTGATATTGGATAGGCTGCCTGTGCTTCAAGCCAATTACCTGGGACCAGGTGAGGTGCATTCAAGGACACTGGGGAAAGTGAAAATGGAAATTACGGAAGTATTGGCCATAATTTTTCAGTCTTCCTTAGATTCGGGGTGGTCCCAGAAGACTGAAGAATTGCAAACATTGCTTCATTGTTCAACAAAGGGTGCAAAGATCAGCCCAGCAACTACAAGCCAGTCAGTTTAACCTCAGTGATGGGGAAGCATCTAGAAAATTCAAGACAAAATTAATAGTCACTTGAGCAAATGCAATTAATTAATTAAGGAAAGCCAGCAAGAATTTGTTATGGGCAAATGTTTAACTAACTTGTTTGAGTTTTCTGACGAGGTAAAAGAGAGGGTTGAGGGCAATGCTGTTGATGCAGTGCACTTAGACTTCCAAAAGGCATTGATAAAGTACTGCGCAACAGACTTGTCATCAAAGTTAGAGCTCATGGAATAAAAGGAACAGGAGCAACATGGATATAAGATTAATCATGTGACAGGAAAGGGTGTAAACAGTTTTTCGGACAGGAGGAAGGTTTATAGAGTGCCACCTCAGGGGTCAGCTGTTAGAACCCTTGCTCCTCCTGATATATATTAATGGACTAAACCTTAGAGTACAGGGCAGAATTTCAAAATGTGCATATGATACAAAATTTGGAAATATTGTGAACTGAAAGGAGGATAGTGTAGAACTTCTTACATATACGTTGGTAGAATGGGCAGACAATTGGCAGATGAAATTTAATGCAAAGAAGGGTGAAGTGATTCATTTTGGTAGGAAGAACACAGACACAAGAAAATCAAAGGGTGCAATTCTAAAAGAGGCGCAGGAGCCACTAAAGGTAGCAGGACAAATTGAGAGAATGGTTAATAAAGCACGTGCCATCTTGGGCTTTATCAATAGGGGTATAGAGTAAAAAAGCAAGGAAGTTATGATAAACTTGCATAAAACTCTGGTTCGACCTCAACTGGAGTATTGCGGCCAGTTTTGGGAACACTTTAGGAAGGATGTGAAGACGAGAGGGTGAATAAACGATTCACGAAAATTCACCAAAGATGAGGAACTTTAGTTACGCAGATAGACTGGAGAAGTTGGGACTATTCTCCTTGGAGAAGATTGAGGGGAGATTTGATAGAGGTATTCAAAATCATGAGGGGCCTGGACAGAGTAAATAGGGAGAAACTGTTCACACTGGTGACGGCTAGAGAACCAAACAGCATAAATTTAAGGTAATTAGCAAAAGCAGCAATGAAGACATGAGGGATACAACTTTTTCATGCAGCAAATGGTTAGGATCTGGAATGTGCTGTCTAAGTGTGTGGTGGAGGCAGGTTGGGTTATTATATGGAAAGGAAGAATGTGCAGGACTATGGGATATGGCAGGTGAGTGGCTGTAAGTGAATTGCTCCTTCAGAGAACCAGCACAGACATTAGAGGCACAAGTGGCTGTGTTATGTGCTGTAACCATTCTATGATTCCACTGAATGTCTCCTTAACCTTCTCTGCTCCAAGGTGAAAAATTCCAACTTCTCTAGTTTCTCCACAGAACCCCTGGTATTATTCTAATAAATAGAATGATACAGGAAGCTGTCATACAGTCAATTGTGCCTATGTTGGCTTTGAAGAGCTATTCACTACCTTTACATCCCCTACTTTTTCTGCATGCACAAAGCTGCAATCTCCTCTCCACTCTCTCCATACAGCTTTCTATAATTTATATAACCTAATAATTTTTAATGTATAATATATATTATAACCTAATAATTTAATATGTTATAATATAAATATAAGATGTTTTACCAGTACATTAAGAGCAAGAGAATAACTAAAGAAAAGGTGGGGCCTATCAGATGTAGATGGTAACTTGGGGATTGATGCAGATGTGGACAAGGTTCTCAATGAGTACTTTGTCTCTGTCTTCACTAAGAAGAGGGATGCTGCAGACATTTTAGTTAAAAAGGAGTGTGAAATATTAGATACAAAAGCATAGTGAGAGAGAAAGTACTGTAGGGACTGGCATCCTTGAAGGTGGATAAATCACCAGGGACAGATGGATTGTATCCCAGGCTGTTGAAGGGAGCCAGCGACAAAATAGCAGATGCTCCAAGGATCATTTCCCAATCCTCACTAGATATAGGTGAGGTCTGTGAACATTGTACCATTATTTAAAAAGGGTGCAAGGCATTGGCCAGAAAATTATAGGCTGGTCAGTCTGACTTCAGTGGTGGGAAAATTACTGGAAATAATTCTGAGAGACAGGATAAACTGTCACTTAGAAAGACACGGATTAATCTGGGATAGTCAGCATGCTTTTGTTCGGAGAAGATCGTGTCTTACCAACTTTGAGGAAGTAACGAGGATTGATGAGGGTAATGCAATGGATAATGTCTACATTGATTTCAGTAAGGCATTTAACAAAGTCTCACATGGCAGGCTGCTCAGGAAAGTGAGACCTCATGGGATACAGGGGAAGGTGGCAGGTTGGATCCAGAATTGGCTCAGTGACAGGAAACAAAGGGTAATGGTCGATGGATGTTTTTGCAAAGGAAAACGGTTTCACAGGGCTCAGTGCTTAGGGCCTTTGCTGTTCGTTGTAGATATTAATGATATAGACTTAAATATGGGAGGCATGATTGGGAAATTTGCAGGTGACACAAAAATTTGTAGTTGATAGTGATGAGGATAGCTGTTAACTCCAGAATGTTATCAATGGTTTGGCTGAGTGGGCAGAGAAGTGGCAAATGGAATTAAATCCGGAAAAGTGAGACACAATGCATTTGGGGAGAGCAAACAAAGAAAGGGAATACTCAAATGGGAAGATATTGAGAGGGGTTGAGAAAGTGAGGGACTTTTTCACCTAGAGGGTGGTGAGTGTTTGGGACTCACTGCCTAAGTTGGTGGTTGAGGCTGAAATGCCCAACTCATTAAAAAAGGTACCCAATCTACGCTTGAACTGCTGTGGCCTGCAAGGCTATGGAACAGGTGCTGGAAAGCAGGATTAAAATGAGCAGCTAGTATCTTTTTTCTCTTTTGGCCAGCGCAAATACAATGGGCTGAATGGCCTCTTTCTGCACCATAACTTTTCTATGGTTCGAACCCTAAAAAAGCCTCTCTGATCTCCATGCAAATGCTAAACTAGTAAAACTGGAAATTGCTTGCATCTTCAGGGCATCCTCACTGAAAAAATGCTGATTTATAAACAGGACACCGACAATTGCCTGGAGTGTGTGTGTGTAGAACTTGGGGACATAGTCTCAGGATAAAGGGTCGGCCATTTAGAACCAAGATGAGAAATTTCTTCACTCGGGAAGTAGATCCATGGAATTCTCCCAGAAGTCTACGGGTGCTCAGATGTTGAGTTTATTTGAGGCCGATATCGATAGATTTTTAGACTCTAAAGGAATGAAGGGATTTGGGGTCAGTCAGGAAAGTGAGATGAGGTCAAAGATCATCCATGGTCTTTCTGAATGACAGAGCAGGTTTGAGGGGGTGTATAGCATTCGCCTGCTCGAGTGATGTTCGAGTGATCCTTCAAAGGAAACACACACTTACCAGGGCTGAGATCCAAAGCCGTACCAAGCTAGCTGGAGAATTTGGAAGCCGAGGCCCAGGAGGATGGTGTTCTTATGCCCTATGGACCTCATCAAGATGCCAAGCACCACAGTCTGCAAACCAAATACAAGTGAAATGAACGTTTGATCAGTAAAAGGAAAAGAAATTAAATACATGCTGGAAAAACTCAGTTGGCATCAGCATATAATCCTTATTTCCTCCATTATTTGCTGACGAAGTTAACTACAGTATTCTCACAGCTGACTCGCTCTAAGCAGATCACACTCAAAATACTCCTATTTTAAGTAGCAGGCACTTACTTGAGCTAAAATGGAAAGGATTCCCACGACTGCAATAAAGGCAGCTACAGTTTCTGAGGAAAATCCAATTACCTAGAGAACACAAAAATCACAATAAATAGAAGAATGAATAATTTTTAAAAAATACACACATGCATCTTAAAGTGTTTAAAGTTCTGAAACAGGCCAGTGCAACAGGTGGTGTTTATGCTCCACAAGCCTCCTCCCACCATTCTCCATCTAACCCTGCTAACACATCCTTTTACTCATTTCTCCCTCATGCACATATCTAGCTTCCTCTTAAACACATCCATGCTGTTCACTGCAACTGCTCCTTGTGGCTGCGAGTTCCAGTTTCCAACCACCTCTTACATGGAACATGTCAGGTGACTCTGTAATCATAACTCCATTCATCAAGAGAGCTCACTGCTCACGTCAGCAGAGGTCAAGCCAGGAGTTAGAGCCCATTACTGCTGGGGAGCTGAATTCATATCAGACAGGATGTGCTAATTCAGAGTTGTTATGGATTCTTAACTCAGGCCATCAAACACTTCAGCCTACTTGGGAGAAGGCAGAACTACACTGAGGGCTGTTTCTCTCTCCACAAAGTTGAGTTAACGTTTCGAGTCCGTATGACCCTTCTTCAGAGGTCATACAGACTCAAACCGTTAACTCTGTTTCTCTCTCCACAGATGCTGTCAGGCCTGCTGAGTTTTTCCAGCATTTTCTGTTTTTATTTCAGATTTCCAGCATCCGCAATATTTTGCTTTTAACTTAAATTTCTTTGTCTTTTTAAATTAAATGTTTAAACCTTGCAGAGTCCAGAAATACTGAGGCCAACTGTCACACCCTTACTGCAGCCACCAGACAGTAGTTAACTGAGCACATCATGGGTATCAAACTCAAGTTACACGTTCCAAGAGGTGTTGATCGCAGCCCTCAAGAAAAGGGAAAAAAACATTCCCTTACAGAACAACCTTCACATTTTTAGCACATCCTGAATTGCTTAATAGTTAGTGAGTTACCTTTTGAAGGAACTTATAGGCAAACATGGCAGCTGGTTTACATTCAGCAAGGGTCCAAAAACAGCAGTGAGATGAATGACCAGTTAATCTGTTTTTGTTTGAGGAATGGATAGACAAGAACACAAGAGACAGGAGTAGACTATATGGTCCATCAGGTCTTCTCCACCATTCAAAATGATCACTGCTGATCTTGGGCTTCAACTCCACTTTCCTGCCTGCACCTCATATCCCTTGATTCCACGAGACATCAAAAATCTCCTTATCCCAGCCTTAAATAGTCAACAACAGAGCATTCACAACTCCCTAGGGTAAAGAATTCCAAAGATAAGATTAACAACCCTTTGAGTGAAGTAATTTCTCCTCATCTCAGTCCTAAACGATTGACCCGTTATCTGGAGACTGTGCCCCCATCTTTTAGATTCCCCGAGTGGAAGAACTTCTGTGCCTACCCTGTCAAGCCCCTTCAGAATCCTGTATATTTCAATGAGATCATCTCTCATATTCTTTTAAACTCGAGACTATGGGCTGAATTTTGCCGTCGGCGAGCAGGGGGCGGGGTCCGCTCACCAATGCGGGATGGCGTTGGGCAGAACCACCAACGTCATCCCGCCCCATTTAAATTTTCAGGAAGGTAGGCCCACAGCAAAATCAACTGCGGGCCCGCCGACCTGTCAATGGTCAATTGAGGCCATTGACAGGAGCATTGATACAATTAAAGGACCTGCCCATCCAACCTTACGGTTGGCGGGCAGGCCAGGAGCCCCAGTGGGCAATAGAAAAAACATGAAACCTCATCCACCAGCAGGATGAGGTTCCATGTAGGGATTTTAAAAGTTTATTAAAGTTTTAGTGTTATTAATGAACATGTCCCATCTCATGAGGGGGACATGTTAAGAATTTTTTTTTCTATTTTTAATATTTTTTAAAAAGTGTCAGCGATTTCCCTGAGGCAGCACTTAGCCTCAGGGAGATGTGCGCTCTTTCGTGTGCATGCGCAGAAGAGCGCACTCTCGCTTTTTGGGAATCCCCTCCCTGCAGACATCACACTGGGTGGGCCTTAATTGGCCCGCCCACATAAAAAAGCGGCAGGGATTGGCTCCCTGCCCGCCGAAGATTGGGTTGGGCCCGCCCACCAGGCAGAAAATTCTGCCCTATAGGTCCAATTTACTCAGCTTCTCATCATCAGACAACTCTCTCATCCCAGGGACCAAGCTAGTGAACCTTCACTGTACAGCCTCCTAAGTATATCTTTTCTTAAATGTGCATACAGTACTCCAGTTGTAGGAGACCCAATCCTCCATCACCTTCAACTCCTCATCCCCTTCCTACAGCACCTTCCCATGCAATTGCAGAAGGTGCAATACCTGCAACTTTGCCTCCTCCCTGCTCACCACCCTAGGCCCCAAACACTGCTTTCAGGTGAAGCAGTGCTTCCTTGCACCTCCTTCAATTTCATCTACTGTATTCGCTGCTCCCAATGCAATCTCCTTTACATTGGGGAGCCTAAACACAGACTGGGTGACTGCTTTGTGGAATGCCTTCGCTCAGCCCGCATGCATGACCCAGATCTTCCTGTCGCTTGCCATTTCAACTCAGTATCTTGCTCTCAGGCCCACACGCCCATCCATGTAATGTTCCAACGCAAACTGGAGGAACAGCACCTCATCTTCCAGCCTCAACACGAAGTTCAACAACTTCAGAGCGTGAACTTTCTCCTCCATCTTTCCCTGTTTTAAATCCATTAAAAAAAATTTTTTGTATTTATTTATTCATTTTTAAATTTTTAATTCTTTTTCCCCAAGCGCTCCCCCACAAAAACCGGGCCATCTGCCACTTGTTGCTATATTGTGCTTTCACAGAACCTGACCTTTGTTCTGCTATTAACACATTCTGCTATCTTACCATTATGCCACCAGAAGCACCTTCTTTCGCCTTTTACACTACCATTAACACTCCTTTTGTCTTGTGTCCATGACATCTTTGTCAATCTCTCCTGTGCTCTCATCTATCCATGATCTTCTAGTCTGCTCCACCCCCTCAAAAGGTATAAAATCCATCACATTTCTACTTCTCTTTAGCTCTCAAGAGGCATACAGACTCAAAATGTTAACTCCGTTTCTCTCTCCAAAAAAACTGCCAGACCTGAACTTTTCTTGCATTTTTTGTTTTTATTTTAGTACTCCAGGAGACTATAGGCTGGAACTGGGAGAGAGACTGCTATTCTTCATCAGTGCCATGGGCTTTTATGTCTAACTGAACAAGCAAACAGACTCTTACCAGAGAGACACATCTGCCAATACAGCACTTAATCCCTTCAGTCCTGTCCGGCATGTCACCCTGGATTGCGTATGCAAAGTGGGGTCTTGAACCCACAAATTTCTGACTTGGAAGTGACAGTGCTACCCACTGAGCCAAGCCAACATAAAAAGAGGAAAACAAAGGCTACCTGTGATCAGATTGAAGGAGGCTAGACATGCTAGCAGCGGCAATAAAAGAACAGATACACTACAAGGAGATCCCAGTGTATCTGAACTGCACTGTTAATGAAGCAATAGACAATCCCACAGAACAACCATCAAGGACATCGATCTGGACACATTTCAGGAAACCGCATTTAGAATTCAATGACTCCAACTCGAATTTCTTGCTCTTCAATTTTGAAACAACTGGTTTTACTACTTCTGGTCCTAAAACCATTCCAAAATCATCAACAAATTAACAGCAATTCAGACTTGGGTGTTAAAGGCATATTGATCTATAAAAAAATGTAGGTGGAGAAAGTTCAACCTAATTCCATTGCTTTAACTCCCATACAGTTTGTTAATCCTCCACCTGAGGGTCAATTACGAGGCGGCATAGATTTAAGGTGATTGGTAGAAGGATTAGAAGGGACATGAACTTTTTCACCCAGAGGGTGGCAGGCATCTGGAATTCATTGCTTAAGTTGGTGGTTGAGGCTGAAATGCTCAACTCATTTAAAAAGGTACCTGGATCTGCATCTGAAGTGCTGTAACCTACAAAAAGGGACAGGCCAGGTGCTGGAAAGTGGGATTAAAATGAGCAGCTGGTTTCTTTTATCTCTTTTTGGCTGGCGCAGACACAACGAGCTGAATGGCCCCTTTCTGCACCATAACTTTTCTGTGGGTTCTATGGATTTTACTCACTCTGTCCAATCTCTGTTCCCTCCCAGGTTACCACTCCCCCAACCAGCAGTTAGCTCTACTCCACTTCCTCCCATCCCAAGTTCTCCAGCTGCAATCCTTGTAATGACCTGCGCAAGTTGTTCCAGACATTGATCTCTACACCCCACCCCAATATCACAGTCGAAATCCTGCAACCAAAAACTCACCCTCCAGCACATATGGTCAACAGCCTCTGGCATGAAAACTAACTCTCTTGCACTTAACCCATACCTTTAATGCAGCAAAACATTCCAAAGCAAGTTTCAGAGAGCTGATGGGGTGGAAGCATTATCAACCCAAAGTACTCTTATCAAACCTGTACATATACAAACCAACACTCATCTCAAAGAAATGAACCTCTGGGCAAATTACCTCACAGCCTAAATCTGCTTTAGGTATTTCTAAGTAGACTCAACAGATGGAGCATTGACTGTGCAGTAGCTTTGGAACACGGTTGTGTCCTAACACACTACACCACTGAGATGGTATGCAGTTTTGCATTCCTGTTTCTCTATGGTGAGTTTCTGATTTCATCTACTCATCTGTCAATGGGGGAGAGGGAGCACAAGTCAGTTATCTTTCCCAGGGAGGGAAAGACAGGCAGAGGATAAAACAGGAGCAACAGTTACCTTGGGTGATTCTGATGTGGAATCAGCCTGAGAGCAGATCAACACTCTCAGCAAGAAGGGAAGTGAGAAAATAATATGACAGTGAGGAGAGAAAAGGAGAGAGAGAGAGAAGAAATCTCTTGTCATTAAACCATTAGCATTTGCTTCAGAGATAACAGATTGTTTTTATATATTACAGGGCCACTTTACCTGTCTGAGATAAAGAAAGAAGCTGGAATACTGGCCTGCTTCAGGCAGGTACGAGAGAAACACTGTAATACAGATCAGCAGAACAGTTGAATCCTGACCCACTTTCTTCAGAGACTGAAATAAAATGGGATAGAGAGAGAAAGTTAATGAAAATTATAAACTGAGACAAATCCTTTCAAAGGACATCAGTGTGTGACGACTCCACCTTTTTAAAATTACAGATCTCAATTTCAGTTGAAAGAAATCAGTATCCAAAGACAATTGTACCCCATTGAAAGTTTATACTTTTTCAAAACAATTTTGATAATACTTTTTTTTTCCTTTATTCTTTCATGGGATGTAGGCATTGCTGGCAAGGCCAGCATTTGTTGCCCATCCCTAACTGCCTTTGAACTGACCTTGCTATGTCATTGCAGAGAGCAGTTAAGAGTCAACCACATTGCTGTGGGTCTGGAGTCACATGTAGGCCCAGCCAGGTAAGAATGGCTAATGTCCTTCAGGGAAGGAAATCTGTGAACAAGATGGGTTTTTACGATAATCGATGATGGTTTCATGGTGACCATTACTGAGACCAGCTTTTATTTTCGAGATTTATTATCTGTAATAACAGATTCCAACAGTTGCCGTGGTGGGATTTGAACCCATGTCCCCAGAGAATTAGCCTGGGTCTCTGGATCATTAGTCCAGCGACATTACCACTCCCCCAAAGTACTTCAGCGGAGTCTACACAAAGTGCAGTGGATGCTTTATATGCATCATCATCTCCAAGAGATTCATGGCTACCAAACGAGCTCTCCTGATGGCAAAGGTACTGGTCAGATTGAGGCTGAGTTAAGCAGGCCATACAAGACCCAGTTTTAACCTCTTGGTTTGCCCAATTAGTTAGATGTGCTACAATAGCCAAGGGATCCCTGGGCTGCAGGGGGTATTCCTGCCAAAATAGTATTCAGTCAGCTATGCTGGAAAGTGAATGTAGACTGCGATGGAGGTGAGGATGAGGTTTGACTGGTCTCAGACTCCGTGGTCAAACAGCATGCTGACACTCAATGTCAAGGGTTACGTGTGAAGAGCAATCTCTCAAGTTACATCCAGAAGGGCTGCCATCATATGAAAATGCAGCCCAATATGAAGTGCTATCTTCAGGAGAGGAGAGGATTAAGAGGTGATGAGATCTTTTGGTTAACATCTTAAAGTAGTGAAATTTCCCAAAGCACTTCATCAAAAATATTAATTGAATTCCAGGCCAATGCGCACTGGAGGTGTGATTAGGAACAGAAGTCAAGCTTTTTCAAGGTAAGTGAAGACATGAGAAGATGGCGGAGCTCAGGCTGAAAATTTCAGGCTAATGTAGTGCCAGAGGATGCAGCAAAGCCATGAAAGGATTTGTGAATGAGGACAGAAATCAATGCAATGGGCGCAGGGAGCCAGTGGTATAATAGATCTGCACACCATGGTAGGATAGGATGCCAACGATGAAAGTCTGGAACGACATCAACAAAAAGCAAGATAAAGAACAATACCAAAACATTAGGATGGTCGGGTGAATTAATACGGTTACTTACTGCAAAAGGGTCTGCTTGTTCCCATGAAATTGGTGCACCCCAGGAAGCAGGCCTCATCTTCTCTGGTAAAGATTCTGGCACAGCCACAAGAATGAAACAGATGTCCAGCAAGGCAATAGCAGTGGCCAAAACTACCACAAGGTTGTCTCCATACGCTCTAGCCAAGTATGCTCCAATGGCTGGACTGGTTACAAGACTAGCTGCAAACGTTGCAGATACCTGTGATTGGGAGAAGAAAAATTCTGACTAATTTCCATTTTTGGAGACTTTCTTTAAATATCTGGGTAAATTTTGAGCTCATTCAGACTTTCCATTTAAGGCTCCTCAAAGCACCATTGCTTTAGCTCAACCAAACTAACATTAATAGGGAACTAGAGAAACTGAAAGAATGTACAGTTCAAATCCAATCAACCTACACCACAAAGTTACTAAACTAAGAGCCATTTCACTATGGGGAGAAGAGAAAAGGAGCGCACTTTCCAATGCCTTTTTCAGGACAGCATTGGTTGAGGCCCATGAGCTGAGTTTCTACTTGCCCAGTCAACATGAGGAGAGAAATAAAAGATTCAGTGTACCACAAAGGGATGAGCAAGCGAGAATGGAGTAAATTGACACTTGCTGCTCAATTAGATTAAAAAATCTAACACCAGCAAGTGACACAGCAGCAATTAATACATTTAGGTGCTGCCTTTCCACAACAAGTTCTTCTAAACTCAGAGTACAGGTCCAATTTATTCAGCCTGTTATAGGACAACCCTCTCAGCCAAGGGACCAATCTAGTGAACCTTCATTTACAGCATCCACGGCAAGTAAATCCTTCCTTAATTATGGAGATCAAAACTGCACACACTACTTCAGATGCAGTCTCGCCAAAGCTCTGTACAATCGTAACAAGACTTCCTTATTCTTGTATTCCAATTCCCTTGCAACAAAGACCAATATACCATTTGCCTTCTTAATTGCTTGCTGTGCCTGCATGCTAACTTTTAGCATTTCTGTGCAAGTCCCAAGTCCCTCGAAACATCAACATTTACAAATGTCACACCCGATAGAGCAATAACAAATAATTTCATTTATGTAATGCCTTATCACTTCAAATGCCTCAAAGTGCTTCACAGACCACTAGCAGCAATGTTGCACAAACAGCAATATGATTAACGATCAACTGATTAGTCATTTTGGCACTGTTGGTTGATGGAGGAATGCTGGCCAGGACGCAAGGGAGAGGTCCCTGCTCTTCAAGTAATGTCATAGAATTGTTAACATCTGCTTAACTGGGTTTGGGGGGCGGGGAGAGAGATAAGGAAGGAAGAGAGGAAACCTTGGTTTAAAATCTCATCTAAAGAATGCTGTGTTGGAGAACATAATATTCTTCCAATGCTGCTTTGGAGAGTTGACTTAGATTACATGCTGTAGGCATGCGTGGGGCTTCATTAATGAGAAAATGTCAGCAAAGCTAAGACTGTTGTCCTGCTTAGCGAACAAAAAGAAGTTTTTAAAAGATGATGAGAGGCTTCAATAGAAAAACCTATCCCTTCTGGTAAGTGAGTCAATAATCAGAGGTCATAGATTTAAAATCATTGGCAAAAAAAATCGAAGAGAAATGTTTCCCACTCACTGTTGTTGGGATCAGGAATGATTTAATTGAAAGCTGATTCCACAAACAATTTTAACAAGAGTGTTGGGCAGGTACTCGAGGATCACAGGGTAACAGACAAAATGCGAATAAGCGCAAATGTTTTTCAAAGAGTCAGCACAGCCACGGCAGCCCAAATGGGCTCCTTCCATGCTGTAAGTTTCTATGAGTCCATGAACTGAAACCTTCTGATTCAGAATGCCAGAATGATAGCTCTTGAACAAGTGTTCATTGCCGCAGAAGAGATAAGAGTTGAATTGCCAGTAATAATAATTAGCCAAGGGCCCTTGGTGGGTTAAATCATGAACAAACCATCACAGTAGAATAAGAGATGTCCTCTTTAGCTCCGGTTTTAAGACTTACAAGTCCATAAGCTGTGCTCCTCTCATGCTCCTGAGTTATATCTGCTACGTAGGCAAAGATCACTGAAAATGTGACTGCAAATACTCCAGACATAGAAATCACTGCAAAGTACCACCTGTGGAGGAAAGCAAACACAGAAATAACTAATTTTCAGATTGTTAGAACTCCAAATACAAAAGGAAGAACAGAAAAACAGCTGGCTTTGAAAATGAACGACATTCAGCACGATAAGCTATAAATATACAATTACAAGCAGCACCACACATGGAATAACTTTAGCTCGAAGTGTATTAGACATAATTTGAGGCAGGATTATGGCTTCCAATTTTTGCCCATTGAGCCCTCCTGAGAACATCTGGGCTTTGGGTGGGGGACAGAGTTATGTTTAGTGGTAAGATCCCCCCACTAGCCAGACAGCCTTTGGATACTTAGCACCCATACTCATATACGAAGAATGGGCAACTTGGGGGAAGTACGCGAAGACTGACACTAGTGTCACAAATTATAGCATTTAAGAGGGGGAAAATTTGGTTGGAGGAATATGTGGTGAACAATGAAAAGGTAGAGATGGGGGAAAAACTTGTATTAACGGAGGAACTTGAAGTATCCTGTCCCTGTATCAAGGATCTACCCCAGGTCCACCTATTCACCATGTCCCTTCATTCCCTTCTTTCTCCAAAAGAACAGTTAATTGGCTCAAGGCCCTTTGTACTGTGGGCTTTAATGTCCCACAGAACAAGTTTCATTTGACTTCTTCTCCAAATCTTATCCTCCTTATTTTTCCAATCAAGTTTGAACTCACCTTAGAGAGTCATCAATTTTACCTGATTCAACTTGTCAATTCTCTTCACAATTTTGAAAACTTCAATTACGTTAACTCAAAATCGCCTCTAAAGCAAGTGCAACATCATTGGCTTTCCCTTGTAATTTAAGATCTTGATACCCGCAATGACCTTGTCATAAGTGGATAGCCAGCAAACTCCAGGTTCGATGGTGGAAGGCAAGATTAGGAACATGCTACATAAAAGACTCAGGCATAAGCCTGTATCTCACCACCCTCTTGATGCAGCTAGAAGGGAGTTTAGTTGTCAACCGTAACAATTTGAAGTGCAGGATAAGTTTTCAAAATCGACTTTTTAATTTTATTTATTTCCTGAAATCAGATGTGAACTTACTGTCACATTATGCCTTGGAAACCTGCTAAAGGTGTCTCAGACAGATTTTTTTTGTTTTTGCTCTGATTTGTAATGTAATACAGCAACTTGCAGACACTCACCAGGGGCTTATTCTCATGAGAGGAATTGGGGCACAGGTGAAGAACACAGTTAAGAGAAGAAAGGACTTCCTGCCCCAAACATCCGACAAAGCTCCAATCAGAGGAGCACTGAGAAATGATAATATTCCCTGCAGATCAAAACAAGTCATTAGAAGTAATTAAAATATTATGCACATCGCGGTTTTATCAGAGAAGCTGTTTCTAGACTGCAAACAAAGGCTCAAAATACTGGAAATCTGAAACAGAAAAACTGAACATGCTGGAAGCACACAGTAGGCCTGTCAGTAACAGGATAGAGCAAAGACAGGAAATCCTTCACTAGAACCCATCCAAAGCAGTGATACAGCAGAAGCAAAGGATGTATGCCACTGCTGGGAAGATTTATTGACCTGACCACATTAGGGAACTCTGAATGTGTTTATGGAATTACAACCAAAGTGCTCAAGGGCAATGGTAGCATCTCAATTAATTAAGTTTGCTCGTATCATCATGCTCAGCCAACTTCCTAAATAAAACTATTTTTGAAAGCAAGAAAACAAATGTCCTATAGATAAAGGGTCATTGATGGAAAGTCCCTTTTTAAGGCCGTCACTACTCCTGTCTTTTGAACTGAAAGACTGAGTAGCTGCACTGTGATTTTTCTACTTTCTCACATAACAAGGGAATGGAATTTATAAGTAAGGGTGTTTCGCTAGTTGTACAAGGCATTGGTGAGACCATATCTCAAGTACTGTGTACAGTTTTGGTCTCCTTATTTATGAAAGGGGAATAATTGCATTAGAAACAGTTCAGAGAAGGTTCACTCGATTGATTCCTGGGATTGATTCTACGAGGAAAGATTGGACAGGTTGGGTCTGTATCCACTGGAGTTTAGAAGAATGTGGTGATCTTATTGAAAGATAAAAGATCCTGGGGGAATTGACAGGGAGGATGCTGAAAGGATGTTCACCCTAGTGGGTGAGACTAGAACTGGGGGACACAGCTTAAAAATAAGGGGTCTCCTATTTAAGAGAGAGTTGAGGAGAAATTTTCTCTCTAAGATAGCGAGTCTGTGGAATTCTCTTCCTTAAATTGGTGGAAGCAGGGTCATCAAACATTTTTAAGGTTGAATTAGATAGATTCTGGATTGACAAGGGAATCAAGAGTATAAGGGGAATGAAGGAAAGTGGAGTTGAGGCTACAATCAGATCTTATTGAATGGAGGAACAGGCTCAAGGGATTGAATGACCCACTCCAGTTCCTGAATAGTATGTAAGAAACATCTAGTTATTACTGTCAGGATATGGGTGTCACTGGCAAGGCCAGCATTCATTACCCACTTTTAGATGCCCCTCGAGAAGGTGGTGGCCACCTTCTTTAATCGCTGCAATCCATGGGGATAAAGGTACATTCAATGACAGTGCATCAAAACAGCTTGTTAGAAGTAACACTAAAGGCACATTTACTTTATAAAAACACAGCCAATGATAAATGTCTGCTTCACTACAGTTGTAAATATAAAGTTCTGATCCTTCCGGTTCCTGCAGCAGCAGAGATTCACTGTGTCCCTTGTCTTGTGAGCTTCTGCCAGATTCACTGACACTACTGAGGTCTGATGCAGAATGGCACTGGGTGTGAAGGTAAACTTGACAGACTGACAAGGGGGCTGGCTTTTGTTTTGCAATTTCACATGTGCAAGCCAACAAAAAGCTGCTGCTGGTTCTTTAGATAAGGCAAGTGTGGTTTGGAGTTAGCCATTTGAGTCAAACAGAACATCAATATATTTTGCTTCCAGTAAAGGATGTGCAATTGTAGTTCTTACCTTCACCCCATGGATAAGTCCATTCATTAGAAACGTGTGCTGAGGGAATGTCTGATGCAAAACCTAAGAAAAACTAAATGTTATCTCATGAAGTTATAATGCTGGGTTGCAGGGGCATAATTCTTTGCTAAGTCACGTTTATATAGTGATGATACAATCTGACGACACACAGGGCTCTTGCAGCCAACAGTAAAATCAAAGTATCCTTGCCACATTAACTAAGGCTGTCAGTGTACTTTGGTGCTGCTACTAGATGAACACAACACGAGTAAGAAGCAGATTGCACTTGTGTAACAGATTTCTTTTTCCTAACAAAAGACAGGAGTCAGAGCATTACTATTCTCAAAGTTTTACTCTACAATGTGAATAAACGGATTCTGGGGGGCAGGGTGACGCAAGACAAAACATTCAAGTTATAACAGTTTTTCAAAATATTACCTCTAGCATTTAACCCCCCTCAAATCCACTGCAAAATTTCTCCTCTCCCTATCTTTCTTGAAGCACTATTTGACAGTTTGTGGAAGAATCCACAGAGGGGGTATCACAGCAGTTTACGTTCTCATTCCCAGCAGTTATCACAATGCATTTTCCGTCAGGGATCACTGAACAGTGGCTGGGAGTGGAAGGATCTTGAGTTACAGGTTTCACCGCTCTGCCAGCTGACACAAGGGGCTGGTGCACAGTATTGAGAGATTTCGAAAACTTGACATCCCAACATGGGCAGCTGCATTGTAGCAATTTAGTTACATACAGCCACTGGTGCTTAAAATAAAATGAATAAATAAGACTGTGGTGTAATTCTACAGGCACCGATAGCCCATCAGTACTTACCCAACCCACCATTCTTCCCCAGTCTTGTCTGTGAATGCTAGCTGGTTACTTGTGCATGTTTCAGCAGCAGTCAAGTTGGGGCAAAGCAATCAGTGGCATCAATTCTCCAAGGATGCAAATAGCTCTCCATCTCAGCTGAGAAACCAGAGATGGAACATGGGGCTTGCTAAATGCACATGGCTTAGTTAACAACCTGCTAGGGATTTTTGCATTGAACCATTGAATGGGGGGTTACCATTTTAAAGAAAAATAAATGGTAAACATTGTACTCACAGTTAACATAGGAGTTGTCAGCAATCCCCAAGCGAAGAACTCCAAAAAGATGACAATCACTGCATGATAAACACTCGGTTCACCTATCCCTTGCGGCTGAAAACAAAAGAAAAATAAAAATCAATCCAAAGGAACACCACAATTTTCATAACTCCCAATTGGAACATCAACTTTGGTCACAAGTTGCTTGGAGTCAAGAGCCTCAGACTGGCATATAATTTAACAGCACATCCAAGAATGAAAGAGTGCAATGCTGATGGAAGCCCCTTCTGCCAGTTTGGTGGCTTAAGGAATGTGAATTCTCTCTTTCGTCATGCAATATCCTCATTATCTTGAGGGTTACTAGTCATGGCTCAATATTGCCATGATACCACATTGGGGCAAGTAGAAGGGGCAGGGCCCAAGAACCACTGCAGCCAGTACGGGGGCTGAATCCACTCCACTGACATTACCAAGTGCCACACTCTAACCAACCAAGTTAACTGGTCCTACAAACATGAACTATACAATGAAAATACTTAAAACAGGAAATATTCCCAGTGACACCCTCCCAGTAAATCCAAGAAGCCAGCAATTTGTTGAAAGAAGTGAGAGGAGATTCAGCAAAGAGACTGACCACAATTTTTCAATCTTCCTTAAATCCGCAAATTGTGCCGATGAATTGGACAGCAGCTGAAGTAACACACATTCAAGGTAAATGGGAGAAGAAAGATTAGAGAAAAATAACAAGCTGAATACCAGCTGCGGGTAAACTCTTAGAATCCATAATTCTAGATAAAATTAGGGCACATATAGAATGCATGGGTTAATGAAACTTTGCCAAACTGCTTCAGTTGAAAGCAAGTTATGCTTGACAAATTGGGAGTTTTTTTGGGGAAAAGTAACTGAAAAAAGGAATGCAATAGGTGTAGTATATATAGGTTATTTTAAAAAAGGCATTAGATAAGGTATCTCAAGATGCTGGTTAATGGACAAGAATTAAAGACATAGGGTGGGAGTTGTCCGCATTGCAGTAGGATCTCAAGTTCTGTGTCCAGTTTTGTTCTCAGTTGGTAGAGATGATTTGGACTTGGGTATAGGGAGAACAGAAGTTGCTGTTTGCTTTGGTGAATGACGAGGAGGATTACAGAGGGGTCAGAATTAAGCAGACAAGTTGCAGGTGCAATTTAATGTGAGAGGTGAAACAAGGTAGGTAAGCATACTCTCAACAGAAAGACAATTAAGGGTGCAGATGAACAAAGACACCGAGTGATTCTGCCAAAGCGAGTGTGCAGGTAAATAAAGCCGTTGAAAAAGGCAACGGTTTATCAAGAGTACAAGATTAAAGAATAATAAATTTGTACAAAACATTGATTAGGCCAGAGCTGAATTTCTGGGTGAAGTTTTGGGCTATCCATTGTAGGACGGGGAATTTCACTAGGGTAAAGTCAGGGATGGGAAGCTAGAGTTATGAGGAGAGTCTCAAGTTACCTGGGCTATTTGCACTGAAATAGAGAAACCCAAGGAATTTAATGGAGCTTTTTAAAACTATGAACATCTTTCTTAGAATGAATATGGAAGAGCCAATTCCTCAGGTTTGAGAGTCAGTAGCGAGCAGTCATCAACTAAAATTGTCAATCACGTAGTGAGGAAAGGGCTTAGGAGAATTTTGCTATGGAGGGGTGTTGAAACAGAAAATGCTTTGCCATGGGTATCTGTTGCAGAAGCAACCTTTTTAAAGAATATTTGAAACAGAGCAAGATTAAAGACTGCGAAGACAGAGTGGGACAGCGAAATTAGTTTTGAATTCTTCTTGGAAAAGCTAGCACAGATACTAAGGACTGAAAGGTCCCCTTCTGTCTCGTAAACCTGTGTGGTTCTTAAATTTTCTCACCCAATCGCCTCCCACAATAAGCTATTGCAACTATGACTGCAAAGCCTTTTTTCATCCTTTTTTGGTGACCACGTTTTGTCATGTCCCGATTTTGCAATTCCAATTCTCAGGGTTTCTGACACTGCCCACAAAATAACTACTCACATGCAAAAATTATGCTTATATTTAAGACAAATTTCTCACAGTTGTTTATTTTTAGATGCCATTTGCACACAGGCGCAACACTCTAACATGAACTCACTCTGGGGAAGACAATGACGTAGCGGTAATCTCAATGGACTTGTAGTCCAGAGGAACAGGCTAATATTCTGGGGATATGGGTTCAAGTCCCACTACGGCTGGTGGAATTTAAATTAAATTAATAATCTGGAATTAAAAAGCTAGTCTCAGTAATGGCAACTATGAAACCATTGTCGACTATCGTAAAATCCCATCTAGTTCACTTAATGTTCTTTAGGGGAGGAAATCTGCCATCCTTATTTGGTCTGGTCTACATGTGATTCAAGGCCCACAGCAATGTGGTTGACTCTTAACTGCTCTCTGAAATAGTGTGGCAAGCCTCTCAGTTCAAGGGCAATTAGGGATGGGCAACAAATTCTGGCCTTGCCAGCGACACCCACATCCCATGAATGAATAAATTTAACGTGAACAGAATTGGTGTTATGGTGAACTGCTGAACAATACAGACTCAAAGAATTTTCTTCCCTCTTCGGAAGAGATCGACTCTTTGCCAAGTTATGGCCCAATGGTAGCATATCCAGTCTGACCTGGAATGAGGCTGGATTTTTTTTTTTAAGTGAATTATCTGTTGGAGCTGAAATGGTTAAACTAGGTAGAGAGGTTGCATAAAGTTGGCTTTAGTAAAGTTCCCTTGAGTATTTAAGATTAAGGGGTGATGTAACTGAGAGGTTCAAGATTTTTAAAGCAGTCGCGAAGGTAGTTAGAGAGAAACTATTTCTGCAGGTGATGGAGTCCAGATGAAAGAGTATGATCTTCAAATTAGAGCCAGGCTGATCAGAAGTGATGTCAGGAGTAACTTCTCCACACAAAGTAATGAAAATCTAGAATCCTTCCTCCAAAAATTCTGTTAAAACTGAAAATCAATTGAAAATTTCAAAACTGAGATTGATAGATTTTTAAAGACAAAAAACTGCAGATGCTGGAAATCCAAAACAAAAACAGAATTACCTGGAAAAACTCAGCAGGTCTGGCAGCATCAGACTGATCTGTTCTGTTGAAGGGTCATGAGGACTCGAAACATCAACTCTTTTCTTCTCCGCCGATGCTGCCAGACCTGCTGAGTTTTTCCAGGTAATTCTGTTGATAGATTTTTGTTGGGCAAAAATTAAAAGAACTGAAACAAACTGGATGGATGGAGTTAAGAAACATCAACAGGACAGGCTCAAGGGGCTGAATGGCCTTCCCAGTTCTAATTCTGTATTACTGAATTATTGAAAAAGTGACAAAACTATTTTTTGTTGCACAAGTTAAATGAACTAGTCACCTTTCATGAATGACAAGCTTTTGGAGAGGCCCCAAAAAATTGAGCTTACATCAAGTGTTTTTTTCAGAGTTGAAATGACATTGCTGCAGTCAATCTCTGACACTAATGATGCATCATCATTTCAAGTTTATAAGCAGTTTCAGCTTGACACCGCTGCTAATCCTTTAAGTGCAATTCAATTGTTACAACTCTGAAATGCAGTTGAACGAGGCTCCCTCCTCCAGGTAAAGTCATTCTGTTTCACTTCGGTTGGTCAGGCTTGCCCTTAACTCCAGATTCTATAGGTGCAGTGTCAGAGCAAGGCTAAATCCCTAACACATCAATGGTAGAGTGCTGAATGCACTCTATCCTTGTGCTAGCAATTTGACTAAGCAGTGATCTAAGCAAATTCAGGCTTCCTATTTTCAGTAGTGAATACATGTCTGGCAACGAGCTACCGCAAGAATGTAAAACAAGAACATACACAAAAAAAAATTGCTTTGTCTATGCAATAAGGTCAACATCTTTCTGCCAAACAGGGTCCAGACAAGCAACTCAAATATGCGCACAATAGCAGCTCATGCGCTTGGCAGCTGACTTAATCACAAGAAAGTCATTTTCTGTCCATTAGCTTGAATCAACAGCACAGTCCTACATAAATCGGGGGGGGGGGGGGGGGGGGGGGTCCATAATCAACTTAAATCTTCACTATTTATCTTAAAACTATTTGCTGGATTTTTTAATCATATTATTCTTTTCTTAGTGCAGGGCATGCCTTATAGAACCACATTCTGTAAGAGATAAGCACCTCACCAAACACCACCTTCCTCACAAGCCATAAATAATTGAGTCACAGATTCACCATCAAACAGGCTTTGGAGATTTGAGTTTTCCTGGGTTCAACAAGTTTTATAAGTGTTCAACTTAAATAGCGATACTAAAAGACTAAATTATAAAGTTATAAAGTTACACAAACGTCAGGAACTTCAAGATAAGGAAACAGAACTGTACAACAGAACCCAGTAAGCCCAGCTACAACAATCAGACCACAAACAGGTTATTGTGAAATGGAACCAAAAATCTCTCCTTTTAAGCAATTAAATTGGTGCAAAATAAAATCTGTTGTCCCAAAATAAAAACAAACATTCAAACTGTGACTTATTTCCATGTCTCCAAGTTCCATCTCCCAAAGTCCTACACAGTCACCACCCAAGCTCCAGTGGCTGCCTGTTCCCCTATACACAGGTTTTAGGGTCATTATCCTGATTTTCAAATCACTTCAGCGACATGTCCTATAACTGAACAATTTTCTCTAACCATTTGCACTCTGGACGATTGTTTGTCCTTTTCCCTCTACACTGCCATTTAGGGTTCACTTCTTTAGCTTCTGTGAAGATAAAATGCTGCAGATTCTGGAATTACTCAGCAGGTTAGGTAAGTCACTTATGGCGAGAGAAAGAGCTAACTTTAGTCTTTGTCCATACAGATGATGCTTGGCCTCAGCATTTTCAGTTTAAATTCTGAAACTTCTTTGCCTTTAATGCCTTCCCAGGTACCTAGTACAGAGGAGCAAAAGAGGCCTTGGAGTGAATGTCCACAGATCCCTAAAGTAGGACAGGTAGATAAGGTGGCCTATAGGATAGTTTCCTTCATTAACTAAGACGTAGAATATAATACCAAGGAGGTTCTTCCAGAACTGCCATAGCTAGAGTACTGCATATAATTCTGGTCAGAACATTACAGGAAGGATGTGATTGCACTGGAGAGGCCACAAAGCAAGTTTAAGAATGGTGCACAGAATAAAGAATTTTAGTGATGAGAAAGGATTGGACAGGCCAGGGTAGTCTTCCTTGGAACAGAGCAAACCGAAGACTGATTTAATTGAGATATACAAAATTATGATAAGCCTAGATAGGGAGGATTATAAGGGTTTATTTGCATTAGCAGAGAGGTCATTAACCAGAGAGTATAGATTAACTGGCAGAAGGATTAGAAGGGAGTTGAGGAGTAATTTCTTTTCATCAAAACTGATCAGGGGGTCTGGAACTCTCTGCCTCAAAGGATGATAGATGTAGAAACTATCAAAGTACAAAGTACTTGGATATGCACTCGAAGTGCTGTAACCTACAGAACTGCAGACCAAGAACTGGAAAGTGGGATTAGGTTGGATAGCTAGTTTTCTGCCATAATGGGCCGAATGGTCTCTTGTGCTGTAAATTTCCTATGTTTTGCAGGAGGAGGACTGCATAGCTGGTAATCTCAGGGTTACATCCGCAGTCATTCGCTAGAACAGTAAGATTGGGAAAATTAACACCTGGCTAAAGATGTGCTTCCAGGAAGAGAGATGCCACTTCAGGTGGACATTGACACCAATTCTGGGAGTTATTCTGAAAAGGTGGGTTACATTTGAAGGAGGGTGCTAACATTTGCGAAAAAGGTTAATTAGGGAAGTAACAGGGTATTTTAAATGGCTGGGGCCTCAGAACATAAAATCAACCAGGATAGGTGAATAGCAAAGGAAGAAATTGATAGGGAAAATTTAGCTGGAGAGAGTAGTTATAAAGAGGGAGGAGACTGAAGAAAAGGTGGGAATAATAAAAGTTCTGGAGATTTTAATTACTCACTTGATGATAGAGGGGGAGGAAATGGAGAAAGGGGAATGCATTCCTAAAACGTGTACAGGAATCCTTCCTCATGCAGTATTTTAGTCAGCCCACAGAATACAAGTGTTGTTAGATGTGCTTATGAGAAATTAAAACAATCAAGCAGATGAGCCAAATGTGGGTGAGCAATCTGAGAGCAGTGACCACGATAACAATAAAGGTTTAATTTAAAACTAAAAAAAGGAAAAGTCAGTATGATAACAGGACCAGATTAGTTTAGAAAAATGGGTGAGCGAAGTGCAGGGAGAGGAGAAAAAGTCTGAACAGCAATAAGGAGTTTTTTAAAAAAAGACAGCAAATGGTACAAATAACTATATTCCAATTATAAAGAAAACTGGTTTTCAAGTTGTGAGTTGACTAATCAATTTAAATTGAAGCACAAGAATAATAATGGAAAATTAACTTAATGTAGTACATAAAATGAGTAGGACATACAGCCCCTCGCGTCTGCTCCACCATTCAATAGGATCATGGCTGATGTTCCACAACAACTCCATCTTCCAGCCCTACCCCTTGCTTCCCTTCTTGCCAAAAATCCATTGACCCCTTTTGTATATACTCAAATGACTGAACATCAACAGACCTCTGGGCAGAAAATTTTAAAAATTCACAATCCTGAGTGAAAAAAAAATTCTCATTCTAATTGGCCATACCTCTTATCCTGTGTTTGTGACTCTTAACTCTAGACTCCTCAGCCAAAGGAATTTAAGTTTAGTATTTCCCAGATCAGCATTCTGTGGTCTGGGATGACAAATTTAGTGTCAAGCAACCCCTACATCAGGCAGACAGGGGAGACTTTCATCATAATAATATAAAAGCAAAATACTGCGGATGCTGGAAATCTAAAACAAAAACAGAAAATGCTGTAAAACAGAGTTAATGTTGAGTCCATATGACTCTTCTTCAGAGCTTTCATCATTCCTGTTCGACCGAGATTGGAACTCAGGTCACAGTGGTGAAAGAGCTATGCTTGAGCCATTTTTCTTCATGTTTTACCTCTATAATATTGTGCTGGAAATTGCAAAAAAGGTCATTCACTCTGACATTTTGAACCATGAAAACATTGATAAATGACAGCAGCTAGCTGACACAACAGTGTCTTTACAGAGTAAAAAGCCAACAACAGGAATCCACCTATGCACTATAATGGTTCACATGCACCAGTAAAGGTGCATTGCACTATGATTGAAGGATCCTGACTTCTAAACAATCAGTTCACAGGTCATATAAAGCCAGTTCATTTCTGTTTAAACTAAGATTGGACATTTGCTCTTGAACAGAAATAATCAATAACAAATCAAAGGGTCAAAGAGAATTCAACTAAAACTTAACATCGGTTCTTTACTTTGGGTTTTTTTTAGTTTAGTCAGTTCCAACAACGAACCAGCACAGACAAGCAGATTCAATAAAATCTGAGCAAAAAAGTGAAATAAATATAAAAAAACTTAACAGCAACCATCACTATTGTATTTGCACTGTTCTGCTTCAGTGAAACCTCATTAATGCTAACATTTGGTTTTCCTCTAATATCGTTCTACATAAAAACTGCTAGTTATTTTTTGAAAAGGGGCATACATTTTCAAAATGGGTACAGCTTGTTAGCTGAGAAATCTGAAAAAAAACTTTCAAATTTCTTTGGCATATCACAACTTTTGTTTCCTCCGACAAAATGTTTCAAAACTGCCCGATGTCCCAGTCAATTGTTGTGAAGAACAGGCAGAATCACACCCCCCTAGAAATACTAAAGCATTTTTAAAAAATCATGTGGAACAGTTTATAGGTAAATTTATCCAACACCTTGGTGTTAACAAACTTCTATCCATCTACATACCCTAAGTTACAGCTGAAAGGTAGTTTTATACAAAAGTTCAAGTGTCTCTGCAAGCGAGTTAGACCTTTCAGGTAACAGAATCTAGAATTACACAAAAACATTCAGTTTGCAATGTATTAAAACAATCCTCTGCATGGTGTGACACTGGGCCATACATATCCACAAGATAATGGTTTGATCCCTGGTACATGCAGAGGTCGCTGGCTGCAACTGGCCTCTCACTCCACCAACTGAAGGGGGATGGGATTAAAATCAACCAGCGCTCCTGTTCTAGAAGGGAAAACAACTTTACATGCTGCTTGCTGTAACTAATCAGCATAATATTAATTCCACTGCAGACTGAAGTATTTGCAGACAGTAAATAGAATACTGTGCTTGATCACCAAATATATAATTCCCATGGGCACAGGAAAGAGTGTTAAGGTGAATAGCTCCGAGTGGCATCAATTTTATACTCAACATTTAAAAGTCACACGTTCCATTTCAATTACAAATGCATATTTTACAATTTCTAGAAATACTCAATGTTAGTATTGTTAAATGAGATACCCAGCATACAAAAAAAAACTTGACCACAATGTCTCAAAGTGCTTAACAGCCAATGATAGTAACCAGATAATCTGTTTTTGTGATGTTGATTGAGGGGTAAAAATTGTGATAATTCCTCTGCTCTTCTTCGAAAAACTGACACGGAATCTTTCACACCTACTCAAAAAGACAAATGGGGCTTCCGTTTAACCGAAAGACAGAGCAGCACACCCTCAACACTGCACTGGAAAGTCAACCTTGATTTTTGTGCTCAAGCCCTGGGGTAGGACTTGCACCTGAAACCTTGTGATTCAGAGATGACAATGTTACGAACTGAGCCACAGCTGATACCAAAATAAGTAATATCAAACTGTATAGACGAGAAGCTCCCACATTCAATCGCCATGGGGTCTTCGATGATTACTACAGTCTCGTGGTTCAGATATTGTAGCCAGTGTCTATTAAATAATACCCCAGTGCAAGCAAGTGACTTCAGGGCAGAAGTAGAAAGTGGAGGTGCATGAAACAAATTGAGCATCTTATTTTATGAAACTGCTGGCAGCACCTCCATATTGACATGTAAAATCACTGTGGTGCAGTGTATAAAGTGGAAGAAATTCTACTTTAATTTATAACAACAAGCAGCAAAACAGAAGCTTATGAATCTACTAACAAACTTATAAAAATGTTGGATTTTGAAGGTCAGCACCTCTAACAAATTAATGTCTTTCACTCTACATTTATATTTTTCCATAAAGGCCATCATTCAGCAGTATAGTACACCAGCAATTAAAGTACGGCTCACACGAACAGCCCAAAACAACAGGGCAACTCTTTGGAGCTCCTAGATGCCATATCAAAAACTTGCAGCTCACACCAATTTCCCACAAAATGAGCTCTTCGTCTGAAGCAGCAAGATCACAGCTCAGTAAACACCAGATCTGCAAAGAGAGCACCAATACAAGAACATTGGAGAGGGAGGGGGGTTTCAAAGAGAGAAAAGGTATCACTGGCCACACCTGTCATCCAATCACCTATTGTAAATCATGAACCAAAATAAGATCCTCATTCAGGCACATGCATGGTACAATAATTCAAATGGTCAAGGAAAGACACTCTTTTGAAACTGATTAAGTCAGGCAAAGATCCAGAGCTCACTATAGAGAATGTCATGTATCAGCTCAAGTCAGCTCTTCCACCTTTGGGTCCAAACTCTATGGATTTAACCAACATCTCAGGCTACAGCACCTAACTTAGTACTGCACTGTCTAAGAAGTCTTGTATGGTTTACGGAGAGAATTCTGGGGCTTGGACCCCAGGCAGTTGAAGGCACAGCCACCAAGGTGGCAAGATTAAAATTGGGGATGTGCAAGGGGCCAGAATAAGTCGGTGCACTTCAAAAGTAATTTACTGCATGACTATTATAATGATGAAATGATTAAGTCAAAGGGCATAGTAAATCAAGAGTGGTGAATAAGTAATGCCAAGTGTGGATTTTTAAAGTCTGTGGATGGTAGAAGGACAGGGAGACTAAGGGAGTAGAGGAGTTTCACATTCTGAGTGAGTTACAGCTGATGGTAGCACAATTACTAAAAATTAATTAACCATTAAGGCACTGATTCCAAGGTGAAGAGAACCACTGCCTGAATCTGGAGAGGAAAACTATACAACTCACAGTAAATTACTGATGTATTTATGAAGTCCTGCAGAGTGTATTACAAGCTTAAAACCACTACACAGCAATTTTGTAATGCACTCTCCCATGTTATCCTTGGCTATATTGTAACAATGTACTGGGTAGTTGGAGCCCATGTTTTTTCATTGAGTTTTTAAAAACTATATCACCAATAGATTTCTGGATTTTAAAATCCTCCCCCAATTTTTTTTCTTTTTAGATTTCTAAAACTGACAGTCTTTGCAACTTGAATTTTCATAATTATCTCAGAGTGCTGCATCTTTAAAAACAAAATAAGAAAATCACAAATATTAAATACAGTTATTACTTATTTGAAATGTCTTTCAGACGAGATACTAAATGGAAATCCCCGTCTACTCTCTCAGCTAGAAGTAAAAGATCGCGTTTTGAAGAGCAGGGGAGGTCTCAGGGGTTTCTTGACCAATACCTATCCCTTAACCAACCATACTAGGAAAAGGATTACATGATTTTGCTCATTACTGTTTTTGGGCTCTTGTCGTGTAAAAATTAGTCGCCTTGTTTCCAGCATTACATCAGACTATAGTTCAAAAGTACATAATTTGCTGTAAAGCTCCCTGGTACATTCATGTCATGAAAGGAGCTCTACAAATGCAAGTCTTTCTGCCTAAAATCGGTGTGAAAAAAATCTGCATAAATTCCTGCTATTTTAAACTCTCCCCCCTTCAAAAATGTAATCCTACTCTTCTTTCCCCCCTACTCAATTTTTCGCTATATTTAATTTTCTCCCTTGATCCTTTGTACTACACAGCATCTGCAGTCTAGAAGGGTGAAGTCACCTTCATCAATGCCAACTTGAACTGACCACTGACTGTAGGAATGCAAGGGCACCCAAGCATGCCTCCCTTCTGGCCTCTGCTTGCACACACCAGCATGACCAAGATGAGAAGGGCAGTGGAGCGAAGGATATAGAGCCTATGCTGTCACCCTCCAGTTTCGTCCATCACTGCAGCTTCAGAAGTAGTTCAATTTATATTCGCTCTCAATTTAAAACACCAAAAATAAATTACCTGTCCAACAACTCAGTAAGTAACTGAGACTCAAGTACTAGCAAAGTCCCAACTTAAATCCCTGACCTACGCTCAATTAGCCGTTGTTGTTCAGGGGACTATAGGAATGCTAAATTAGCTTCAACAGCTCTGGGACAGGAAGGGTACAAATTTGTCAGGGTCCCAAGATCCAAATCATATGCAATGATCTCTGCGACAAAAAGTCTGTACATACTCTTGGGTTTTAATGTTGAGTAAGAGCAGCATAGTCCTGGTTCAGTTAGGATTGCTGGGATCTGAATAGTTTGCAATCACACACTGTCTGCATGCAAATATGAATAATGACCACTTCTAGAAAGTAACCAGCTACCATGGAACTATAACTCAGTCAATTTCAGAAAGAATAGGGAGCATAAAATTAATGATTAAAAATTGTACTGCACACCCACTCCATTTTCCCATTGAGGTAGAACATTAAGCCACTTCAGGTTTGCTCAGAGGCTGCCCAAAATAAAAATTAGGCTCTTATCATCCATATGATATCTCAGTGGAGGAATATTACAGGAAGATAAGGGCATGGTGACATGAGCAGGTTACAAAGGAACAAAATCAAAATATTGCAGTTTCTGGAAATCAGAGAAACAAAAACAACAAATGTTGAAAATACACAGATCATGCAGGGTCTGTGAAGAGAGAAACAAAGTTAACGTTTCGGGTCGATGACCTCTCACCATCCATTGCGCTTAAGCTTCCAGTAAGTATTGTGGTTAGCAATTATTCAGTACAAACATAACAGCACACCAACATTGAAGAGCCAATATCCACACTGCCACCACTAAAGCAGCCGAAGAATTTAATAAAACCGCTCTATAGCATTCACAGATTGTCAAAAGCAATAAATAACCTACAGCAATTCGAGAGCAGAAATCCAATCTGCAGGTTCAGATGACAGCTACAAACCATTCAAATGTTTGCTCTTCTAGTTTACAATCTGACACATCCCTGAATTACACTTCCAGGTATCTATATCATCTTCCATTTAATATGAAGGGAAGTATTAACAGCGTCAGAGTACATAATTTCTCTGCAAAAGCTGCACTTGCTGCCAGCTCACTCACTCATATCTAGTTGGAAGACATCAGTTTTCTTGTTTCAAAACATTAAAATACAAATACATGCTCCTCGGTCTCAATGAATCTAGAAAAGGATAATTCTCAAACAATAAATATTTGGGAGTATGCCCAAGATTGTAAATTGCTCAGGAGGATGGGGAGTCAGCACAAAGTTACTTCAGCTTCAATCTCTCAAATGTACTACAGCCTCAAGACACACAGCCGATTATAATATAATCCCTATCCAATATTCAAACAATGCAGAGGAATAAACATTTTAGATAAGAGTGGTTTGGCCACTTTCCATTCCAGCATGGTGTGGCAGTATGCACATCAGCATAAACCTTGCAAATAAAACTCAAAAGATTTAAGCAGCACTAGTCAACTTCCCATGGCAAACAAAGAAACAGCAGATCAAGGTGTTGGCTTCAGATGAATTGAGCTTAGGTGATAAGGAATAGTTGAACCAGGGAACACAGGCATAATTTAAATCCCATTTTAAAATCATATTTATTGACTTTATTATATATTTTTATTACACATTCTTGTATCCACATCTATAATGCAAAATGGCTAAGTAAATTTGTCATTTTTAAAATTAATTTATGGGATGTGGGCATCGCTGACTGGGTCAACATTTTTCACCCATTCCCAATTGCCCTCGAGAAGGTGGCGGTGAGCTACGTTCTTGAACCGCTGCAGTCAGAGTGCTGTTAAGGAGGGAATCCCAGGATTTTCACTCAACGACAGTGAAGGAACGGCTATATATTTCCAAGTCAGGAGGCTGAGTGGCTTGGAGGGGAACTTCCAGGTGGTTGTGTTCCCATCTATCAGCTGCCCTTGCCCTAGATGCTAGCGGTCATGGGTTTGGAAGTGTTGCCTAAGGGAGCTTGGTGAATTCCTGCAGTGCATCTTCTGGATGGTACACACTGTGCCTTTGTGGTGGAGGGAGTGAATGTTTGTGGATGGGGTGCCAATGAAGCGGGCTGCTTTGTCCTGAATGGTGTCAAGCTTCTTTGAATGTTGTTGGGGCTACACTCATCCAGGTAAGTGGAGAATATTCCATCACACTCCTGACTTGTGCCTTGTAGATGGTGGACAGGCCTTGGGGAGTCAGGTGGTAAGTTACTCACCGCAGAATTCCTAGCCTCTGACCCCCAACCGCCAATGATTCCCACTGACTCCAGTTTTGCCAGGGCTCCTTGATGCCCGACTCAGTCAAATGCTGCCTTGATGTCAAGGGCAGTCACTCTCACCTCACCTCAGGAGCTCAGCTCTTTTGTCCATGATTGAACCAAGGCTGTAATGAGGTCAGGAGCTGACTGGCCCTGATGGAACCCAAATTGAGCATCCATGAGCAGGTTATTGCTAAGTAAGTGCTACTTAATAGCACTGTTGATGACCCTTTTCATCACTTTACTCATGATCGAGAGTAGGCTGATGGGGCGGTAACTGGCCAGGTTGGATTTGTCCTGCTTCTTGTGTACAGGACATACTGGGCAAGTTTCCACAGTGCCAGGTAGGTAACACTTCTTGTAGCTGAACTGGAACCTCTTGGCTAGGGGCACAGCAAGTTCCGGAGCACAAGTCTTCAGTATTATGGCCAGAACGTTGTCAGGGCCCATTTCTTGATAGCACGTGGAGTGAATCGAATTGGCTGAAGACTGGTATCTGTGATGTTGGGGGCCTCCAGAGGGGGCCGAGATGGATCATCCACTCCACACCACTGGCTGAAGATTGTTGAGGATACTTCAGCCTTATCTTTTGCACTGATGTGCTGGGCTTCCCCCATCATTGAGGATAGGGATATTTGTGGAGCCTCCTCTACCAGTGAGTTGTTTAATTGCCCACTACTATTCACAACTGGCAGGACTGCAGAGCTTAGGTCTGATCTGTTGGTTGTGGAATCGTTTAGCTCTGTCTACCATTTGCTGCTTATGCTGTTTGGCACACAAGTAGTCCTGTGTTGTAGCTTCACCAGGTTAACACCTCATGCTTAGGTATGCCTGGTGCTGCTCCTGGCATGCCCTCCTGCACTCTTCATTGAACCAGGGTTGATCCCCCGGCTTGATGGTAATGGTAATGGCTATGCTGGGCCATAATGTTACAGATTGTAGTTGAGTACAATTCTACTGATACTGATGGCCCACAGCACCTCATGGATGCCCAGCCTTGAGTTGCTAGATCTGTTCAAAATCTGTCCCATTTAACATGGTGGTAACGACACACAACACGATGGAGGGTATCCTCAATGTGAAAACTGGACTTCGTTGCCTTGTACTGAAGTCCCCCAACCAGAGTACATTCTGCACCCAAGACAGCCTCAGTGCTTCCTCCAAACCATGTTCAACATGGAGGAGTACTGATTCATCAGCTAAGGGTGCATGGGTAGGTATACTGCCACCTCTGCTGAGTCTGCCCTGCCATTGGGGCAGGACATGCCCAGAGATGGTGGTGATGGTGTCTGGGACATTGTCTGTAAGGTATGATTCTGTGAGTATGACTATGTCTGTGAGACAGCTCTCCCAATTTTGGCACTAGCCCCCAGATGTTAGTAAGGGTTGACAAGGCTGAGTTTGGTATTGTTGTTTCCGGTACCTAGGTTGATGCCGGGGGTCCGTCCGGTTCCATTCATTTTAGACTTCAACGGATTGATACAATTGCAACTTGAGAGGCCATTTCAGAGGGCAGTTAAGAGTCAACTATATTGCTGTAGGTCTGGAGTCACATGTAGGCCAGACCAGGTAAGGACAGCAGATTTCCACTAACAACAAACAATTGACAATGGTTTAAGGATTATCATTTAGACTTTTAATTTCAGATTTTTATTGAATTCAAATTTCAACATCTGCCAGGTCCCCAGAGCATTACCCTGAGTCTCTGGTCCAGTGACAATACCAATATGGCACTGCCTCCTCTTTAATCTTGGTTGCAGCCAAGACGGGTGAAGGGACACAAGATTTAAAAAAACCATGACGGAGGCAGGGGGAAATAACTTTGGCTACTCTTGCTTAGTAAGTGGCTTAAGAATCATGTACGAGAGATAGGAATTATCCTAAGACAGAACATGACAATGTTCAGTGCTCTTTGGAACTCTTTTGTTCATTGTAAGCTCCAAACATGTCATATTCAGTCTTCCCTGCATCCTCATTGCTTCCTACTCTAGTTTACTCTTTCCTCAAAACTCTGTAACTCAGGCTTTTTAAATACAACCATGGCATTATTGACTCATTCCATCCATGGCCCTTCACCCTAGTCACAATGAAAAACATGATTCTGGAAGGAAGCAAAAAAATCAAGAAATTGTCTTTGTATGATGCTTCAATACAGCTTCCAAAAACGTTAAAGGCTCTTCAAATAAAATTTTGTTTTGGTGGTGGTGGTTTTTTTTTGGAGGGGGATGGGTGCAGCGGGGTGAAGAGTGCAAGCAACAAATTTACACTTCTCCAATATCTTACATGACCATCAGGTCTCCCAAAGCAGCTCTCAGCCAATTCATGATCTTTGAAGTGCCAATTTTTGTTGTTTAGTTGCTAAACAAGAAAGGTCCCACAACAGCAGTTGATCTGTTTTTACTTTTGCGGGGGGGGGGGGGGGTTGCCACGCACATTGCCAAGGCAGTAGTGCTGACCAGGACACCAGAAGAACTTCATGCCCTTCAAATAGTATCATGGAATCATTAAGGTCCACCCATGCAGGCAGAGAGGGTGCTTTAGTTTAATGCTTCATTAGAAAAATACCGCCTCTGAGAATGTAGAACTCCCTTAGCACTTAACTTGCAGTGTCTAGATTAGGAAAAAGCAACTGCATAATTCACAACTAACTTGAGTGTTAATCCTGGTATTCAGGAATTTTACATTCAGTCTCTACCACTCATTATGCATATGTAACACATTTGTGTGGAAAATTATTAAATTTATTGGCAGAGTAAGAGTTTGGTTGAAATGGAGCTCTTTATTATGAAGTGGCATACTGTAATATCTGTAGTGTTAAAGTCACTTTCTTGGTGATTTAGATGATATGAGATGTGATTCAAGAAGATTCAGTGGTCGAGTTAAGAGAGATTTGCAGAGAAATTCATGGCTCTTTAGACAGTTGTAATTGTTTGCCATATATCAGTCAATTGGAGCATGCCTAGCTTCATGTTTAAACATATCCCCTCTTGCTACCAGTTTGGCCCCAGTGACCAGCGAGATAGAACCTTGATGTTGATTCTCCAATGGAAAACAAAGTTGAAGCTGTGCAAATATTATTTGAAAATGTCTTGTTTTAAGGACGGAGTTCAAGGCTGTTCAACATATGGGCAGCACTGAGAGTTGGAGCAAAAACAAAAAGTAACACTGAGCAGGAGGGCATGGGTTCAATTCCAGCGTGCTTAGTTCCTGACCTACGCTAACCACTTCAGCAGATGCTAGGTGGAGTCACGACCGTTTCCTACAGCATGAGAAATCAGGTTGGGCTCTTTGCAAATATTAGCACCTGATGTGAAGATTTAAAGATTGGCAAGACCCAATACAGTGTTCTACATGCAATTCCAATCACCTAATCATGGGAAAAATATCACCGCCTTTTAGAAAGCAGAGGCAAGCGATAACAACTCCAGGAATCAGGACTAAAATGGGTTTTTCCTTGTATAAGGGAAGCTTAGATGTGAGCTAAGATTTTCAAGGTTAGGAAAGAAATTGATAAAGCAAAGCAAGCCAAGTTGTTTCCCATGAAGGGAAAGATTTGTTTTTCAAAAAGTCAGAAACTTCAGAATAATCAGAGCCAGGAGGATTTACTGAATAGATAACTAGGAAATCTATTGAAGCAGACAGTGCAACTTGGCTCAATAGATAATTAGATAATTTTTGGAGAGGAAATTAGGTATTATGCTTGATCAATTAAAAGTAAGTAGAACTGTTTAGCCAAAGGCCCTTGTCATTCCAGAAATGTGTACACTTTTGCAGAGCATTATAATACTAAGGTCATAAGAAATCGGAGCAGTAGGCCATTAAGCCCCTCGAAACTGCTCCATCATTCATTATGATGGCTGATTTGACTGTGCCTTAATTCCACTTTCCTGCCTGCAACCACCCCCCACCCCCACCACTATCATCTTGTGCCTCCTAGTGCTTGAATGGGTCTCAGGCAGAATTCAAGAACAAAGCCTTTAAAGGGACAGTTGGGTGTGGGTACGGACAGTTTATTGTGTGGAAATATCCTTGTGGAGCTTAGGGTGACCATGTAAGCTGCTTGTCATATTCCTAAGCCCCTCAACGCATAACAATTTGTATTTATATGGCATCTTTAATGTAGCAAAAAATTCCAAGGCTCCTCACAGCAACACTGTCAAAAATAATTGACACAGAGCCACATGAAGAGATATTAGCATGGGTGATAAAAAAAAATTTGGTCAAGAAGCTTAAGGAGTGTCTCAAAGGAGCAGGGAAGTAGAGAGATTTACAGAGTAAATTCCACAGCTTAGGGTCTAGAAAGCTGAAGTCACCAATAGTGGAGCCATGAAAACTAAGGAGGCCCGAGAGAACAAAACTGAAGGACTGTGGAGAATTTGAAGGCACATTGGAGGTGTTTTTAAGATAAGGAGGGGCAAGGCTGTAGAAGGATTTGAAAGCCAGAAAAGAAAATCTTGAGATGTTACTTAACCAGGGGTCAATGCCATTCAGTAAGCATTGGGGTGATGCGGATACAGACAGTAGGATTTTGGATAAGTTCAAGATTATGGACTGTGGAAGATGGGAGGCCAGCTAGGACAACACTGAAGTAGTCAATACTAGAGGTTAAAAAAAGGCATAGATGAGGGTTTCTGCAGATGAGCTGAGGGATGGATGGAGGCTGGCAGTTACAGAGGTGGAAGTAGATAGATGGTCTCGGCAACGGAGCGGTGTATGAAAGCTCAGTTCAGAGTAAAATAGTCTGCTTCAACCTCAGTGGCATGAGAGGGGGTATAGTCAATGGCTAGAGAATTGAGTTTGTGACAGGTCTGAAGGCAATGATTTTGGTCTTCCCAATATTTAGCTGGAGGAAATTTCACCTCATCTGGGTCTGGATGTTGGACAAATCAGACAGTGAAAGGGTGCAGAGAGATAGTGGTGAAGTCTGGTTGTGTGCCATCAACGTAAATGTGGAAGTTGTTGGTGTTTTTGCATAAAGTTCATGGTTTTGCAATATACTGTCCACAGTAATGGAGCATAGCCAGGTTGTTTTATAAATCTATCAAAAGGCAGGACTGTGATGTACTGCTTTTTGCAGATTTTAGGCCAAGTAACTAAAACTCCCAATCCCACAACATCCACCATCTAGAACAATGAGGGCATTGGAGCTTCATGGGAACATAAACTCCAAGTCCATCATCTTGGTTTATTTATACCTCAGCCATTCCTTCATCATGGCTATATTAAAATCCTAGATCTCCCTATGTAACAGCACTGTGAGTGTGCTTAAACCACATGGACTTGAGCAGCTCACCACCATCACATTCTCAAGAGGCAATGCGGAGCAGGGTAATGCCGGCACCCCGGAATGAATAGATTAAGTAAAACAAATGGATAAATATTTTTAATCTGAACCCGATATCTGGAGTAAATGAGAGAGTACAATACCAGCAACAATGAGGCAATTTTACCCAACATCCATAGCAAGATGAAGCAAAGCATCACTCCATGCTGTGCAGCAACATCAACAGCAGAAACAGGTTCCAACTTCCAGCATCCACAGTTTTTTTGTTTTTATCCAACTTATTGAGTGTGTCTGCTTTGTTTCTAAATCAGTGGCAATTCCTGCACCCGACATCCCTCTCCACCACCACCCAAAATAAAAGATTTCTGTTCCCCTACCTGATCCCAATGGAGCAACTAAATATTTGAATTTTCCAACACAGAGGGGGTCTCATCAACATGGCCCTTTCACAACAATTTTAATGTACTTGAACTTTTCCTGTCGCTTAATTTATTACGCATCTTTTTGTTCAAGGGTGATGAAGAGATTGTTGGAATATTCAACTGGACAGGTTGTGGAACTGATATAACAAAACTGCAACACACCACATGAATAACCTCATCTATGCTAATATTAACTGAAACAAAAACAGAATTACCTGGAAAAACTCAGCAGGTCTGGCAGCATCGGCGGAGAAGAAAAGAGTTGACGTTTCGAGTTAAGGGTTTCCTTAAACCAGCTTACGTTTCACCCCTGTCCTAATACTCAGTTCTGCTGAAGGGTCATGAGGACTCGAAACGTCAACTCTTTTCTTCTCCGCCGATGCTGCCAGACCTGCTGAGTTTTTCCAGGTAATTCTGTTTTTGTTTTGGATTTCCAGCATCCGCAGTTTTTTGTTTTCATCTAATATTAACTGAATCCCGTTACACTGTTAGTACAGAATTGTCTAAACCACAATATTAAAAACAACCTCAGATAGACAAAGACCATCAGCCTTTATCAGAATTCCCTTTAATTGTTTGATCTTTAATTGGAAGAGAGAGAGAGAGAAAATAAGTTGCAACCTAGTACAAGGCATATAGACTGAAGACTAGATTGGGTCAGTAGTGAATCCTGCTTGCGGGAATTCCTTTTCATTAGCAACCCACACAAATGCAGCCCCGCTGGTTTACTGCTAATCCACACAGTGACTGAACTCATCTATGACACCACTAAAAAGGCTTCTCAGTTCGGAACCATGGTGCAAAATAGGGGGACAAGCAGGTCCAAAACACATCTGCGAGCTAGGTAAAAAGCAAAATACTGCAGATGCTGGAAATTTGAAATAAAACAGAAAATGCTAGAAAAACTCAGTTCTGGCAACATTTGGAGAGAGAGAAACAGAGTTAAAGTTTTGAATCGGTATAACCCTTCTTCCGAAGAAGCGTCATAAGGACTTGAAACGTTAACTGTTTCTCTCTCCACAGGTGTTACCAGATCTACTAGCCTAGGTGTTTCCTTCCAAGTTTATTAGTTATTACGGAGGCTGAGTGATGCAGGAAAATATGGAATATTTTACATTGAAAGTTTAATCATGCCACTGTTGGGAGATAGAGGCCAAATACGTCACCCTAGAGGATGAGAAAAAATTATTCCTACAGCACTGCTTCCTTTTCCTTATTATAAAATGGTACTATTAAAAATACTGTTTTTATTTGTTCGAATGCTGCCTCAGCTGGATGCTTCCAGTACTTAGCATGTTTAATTTCAGTACTTAATAACCTTAGTTTTCTTTAAATATATACTCCAAATCAGATATGCAATATATAGTTTGAACATCACAGAAACAGGCCATTCCACTCAACTGGTCTATGCCAGTTTAGGTGCTCCACATGAGCCTCCTCCCACCTGATCAGCATATCCTCCTTTGCTCTTATTAAACAATAATGCAACCTGAGTTGGCAATTCTAGTAGTAGATCCTGACACAAAACTATTTACAAACAGGCTCTTAGAGTCATCACTGGTCAGGTTATCCAGCTCTCAGACAAGACTAGAATCATAGAATGGTACAGTACAGGAGGTGGCTGTGCAGTTCAGTGTGCCGACTCTTTGACAGAGCAATCCAGTTAACCTCACTCTCCTGCTTTCCCCACAGGCCTGTTAATTTTTCTCCTTTAACTATTTATCTAACTCTGTTTTCAAAAGTTATTACTGACTCTGCTGCCATCATCCTTTCAGGCAGCACATACCAGGCCACAGCCTGCTGTGTAATACTTCTTTCAGACAAAACATTAAACTGTGGTTCTGTCTGTCCTCTCAGATGGATGCAAAATATGGCCCTGTTCAAAGAACAGGGGAGTCCTCCTCAGTGCCCTGGTCAATATCAAATCACTCAATCAACATCATTAAGACATTGTATGGTCATTGTTGTTTGTAGCAGCTTGCTAAATGCATTTTGGCTGCTGCGATTTCTACATTACAAAGGTACTTCATTAATTGTAAATTGCTTTGTGATGTCCTGAGGTTATGGAAGGCGCTACTACATATAAGTGAATATCGTTCTTTTTAGATCACAAAATTCCAAAAAAGCAGGAATCAAATATTCCTAAATGCAATTTCCTAACACACGGAACAGTGTTCTCCACGAAGTCAAAAGTTAATGAGCTGCTATGTGCAACCACCCTCACTAACATGTTGGTCCAGAGGCAAGGAATATGCAAACCACAAAGTTAACAAGCCAAAATCTAGTAGGCTTACAAGAGATAAAGAGCATAGAGGTGAAGGAGATGTTTAGCTATAAAAAGAACAGTAAGACTTTGAATTCTTAAAGATAATGGTACACATGGTAAAGGAACTGAAGTTATTGGAGCGAGTTCATGATCTGAAGTTGTTGAACTCAGTGTTAAGTCTGGAAGGCTGTACAGTGCCTAATCAAAAGATGAGGTGCTGTTCCTCCAGTTTGTGTTGAGCTTCACTGGAACATTGCAGCAGGCCAAAGACAGACATGTGGGCATGAGAGCAGGATGGGGTGTTGAAATGGCAAGCGGCTGGTAGGTCTGGGTCATGCTTGCGGACAGACCGAAGGTGTTCCGCAAAGTGGTCTGCGTTTGGAACACCTTCAGTCTGTCCGCGAGCATGACCCAGATCTTCCTGTCGCTTGCCATTTCAACGCACCACCCTGCTCTCAAGACCGCCCTTGGCCTGCTGCAATGCTCCAGTGAAGCTCAACGCAAACTGGAGGAACAGCATCTCATCTTCCAATTAGACACTATACAGCCTTCCAGATTTAACATTGAGTTCAACAACTTCAGATCATGAACTCTCTCCTCCATCCTCACTCCATTTTGATTTCCTTTTTTCAAATATTTATTTTTTTTAATTTTTATATATATACACATCCCCCCCACCTATTTCTATTATTATTTTTAAAATTTATTTCCATTCACTGCTTTATCCCCACCTTCCAGCCTATTTTGATCCTTGCTCCCACACCGTCCCCTTCCCCCACCACACACCCACTAGGGCCATCTGTCACTGGCTCATTCTGCTTTCTACTCTTAATGTCACCATTAGCACCTCCTTTAGCCAGTATCACCATCATCAACACCCCTTCGACCTTTTGCAATCTCTCCTTTGCCTCCACCTATCACTGGCCTTCTATCCAGCTTCATCTGTCCCAACACCCCCCCCCCTTATATTTCACCACATTTCTACTTCTCTTTAGTTCTAAAGAAGTCATCTGGACTTGAAACATTAATTCTTTCTCTCCACAGATGCTGTCAGGCCTGAGTTTTTCCAGCAATTTTTATTTTTGTACCAAGTCCACCAATGTACTTTCTTATGCTCATTCACCACTAAACCCACATACCCATTTCTCTGTACCCCTCATTCCAAATTCACATGCATTGTTACCAGCTCAACCTCTCAGTTCCTTTGCTCACTCTGGCCTGGCCTTCCCTATATTCCTTTGCCTGCTACTTCTCAGCCTACCTTCATCTTCAAAAGCCACCTTTGCCTTGTTCTTTGTGCCATCTTTACCCCCTCAGTCCCTTTGGGTGCAAACATATCCTTACTTTTTCAGTGTCTTCATTGTTCTGCCTCAGCTCCCTGCACTTGCCTCGTGACCTCCACTCTCTTTGACCACTGTTACTCATTTCTATTCCTTTGTTGTCTTCACTTGACTCGCTCCATTCCACCACCAATCCCACACCCTCAGCACTTGCAGCCCCAACTCTAAAAACTTTATTAGCTGCGGTAGCTTCCAGTACGAACTCTACTCCAGCCCTTAGATGCCACACCCCTGCTGCAATTGATATTTTATATACTGCACTCCGCCTACCTATCCATATCACATGACATTCAACACCAACCAAAACAACCCATCCAGTCAAATGCCCCAACAAATGCCAAACCTCTAAATAAGACCCTTATACCTCACCCCTCCTTTTCAGTTCCCAAATACCTCACACACTCCAATCAGGCACCAATATATCCAACTTCCACAATCACAAAATATATCTCACCCCTTCACCACCCCCAAAAAAAATCCTACTGTCACCAACTCCCACAATCATCCAATTGAGAATCTGCACACAACCCAATACTCCTCCTCCCCATTATACCCCTTCACCAAAAAAAAAATCCATCTTCTTTAACAGATTCCACTCCCCTCCACCCACAAGCATACCCCACCTCCTATCTAGCCCCTACACACTCCAACGTCTCCTCTTTGGCCCCACATTATATCCCACCTCCTCCATCAACTTCTAAGATATCTCATCCCCTTTAACTCCCCACCCAAATATGCACTCACTCTACTGCTCCCCCCAAAGCATATGTCGACCTCCCAATTCAGGTTCTTATAAACCACGTTCCTACCAAACAGCTCAAAAATACCTCATACCCTCTACTCAGACACCAACGTAACCGACCTCCTCTATTACTCCTAAAATACATATCCCACCTTCACCATTTCCCAAAATATCCTATCCCACTGCCACCACAAAACACCTCCCCCTCGCCAAATTTCCTCCATCCCATACGTCCCCTCGCCCTAGTCTCACCCCGCACCTCCGATATCCCCTCTCGGGCCTCCCCCAGGTGTCGCCGCCCCTCCACACCCTGATCCTTACCGTGCCTCCGTCCTTGATGATGATTTTCTTGGCCAGCAGGACGCTGCGGTTCAGCCGCTTCTTTTTCTTCCCTTGGGTCATTTTTCGCTCACGAGGCCCGAGCCGGCCCGACCCGCCTCATCGCCATAGAAACGGCCGGAGCGGACGGGCGCCAAACACCCCGGCCGCCATTTTCCGTAGTCAGCCGCTGCCTCAACCAAACCTCGCCGGTCGTCCAATCGCGAGCCGCGTTCACACACACAGCTCCCGGCCCCTACGTGCGTGTCGCAACCTAACCTGCTGGCACGCTGCCCTAACCCCACCTACCTGCCGCCACGACCCCGCCCTCTTTCACTTCTATTGGCCCGCGTCGATCACGCAATGCCATGGCTAGGCCGAACTTCTCAGATGCTGATTGGTCAGCAATGACGTCAATCACCGAGAACCGGCCCAGCGCCCCTGGACTGGAAAGTAAGTGGGCAACGACAATGGTACGTCATTAAACAATGACGTCATATCGCCGCCATTTTGGGAAAGGACAAGCCTTCCAATGGGGGAAAAGCTGAGACATTGGGGTCATCTCACCTGCTTTCTGACACCTTTTACATCCATCTAAGAGGACTGATTGAATAACTGTTTCAAAGAGCTAGCAAACCACAAATACAATGGGCCGAATGGCCTCTGTGATGTTTGATTCTTTGAAAACCTTACCATTTTTACCACAGACCAGGCACAGTGTGAGAAGACAATTCTACAAGTGTGTCACAGAGTGGAGGCCATTCATGGGCACTGAGGGTTCTTGCAGCCTTTGCTGAGCCCAATTGAACCGATAAAGATTTTATCCTGTGTGTGACCAGTATCTAATCACCAGTACCAACTCACACTGGTGCATGTCAGCTCCCTCAATGGCTCTTACATCGTGTCTATTTGAGGCATCTTTCTGTGCCAGCCTTGTTTGACATAAACTGAAGAATGGCAGACCAAAGCTACCTTTTGCGAGATGTCTCATGACATCCATGTACACAGGCATGGCCAGAATGGCATGTAAAATAAGTCCAGTGTACCACCAGAAATAATATCAAGTGTGCCATTAAAGAGATAGAAGCAAACTGTTTTCTGTTTGTGCAGGGGTTAAGAGCAAGGGGTCTCAGCAACAAGGCTAAATGTAAGAGATATTGGACAGAGCAAGAGAAACTTCACACAGAGGGAGTGTTGTGAGGCTTTCCAGTATTCACGTCCAAAGTTAGTAGTTAAAACAGAAACAATGCCAAAATTAGATTGTAAAGATGGATGAAGATAAAAGTGGTTAAAGGAATATGGAAACAGGTTGGGGTAAGTGTGATTGGAACTATTTGCTCATGTGGGGATTAACCAATGAGACAAGCTATGGAAAAGCTGTCAAACTAACTGCTAAGGAAGATTGATAAGCCAGACATAAGTCCAAGATGCCTTTCCACAACTGAACCAGTTGTTAATTCTATAAATCACATCAATAAAGTAATTGTCCCTAAACTATCTCCTCCTATGTTGTTTGGTACTCTTCCTCAAATACCATTTATCTTCAGTTTATTTTCTGAGCTATTGTTTTATTCAATTGAAGGGCACATCAATACCAGTGTTACTATTGACATCACTGTGTCAGCCAGTGTTTTGAAGGCAGAATAGGGCTTATAGTAGGACTCATAGAAAACAGTTTATTTAACGAGAGGGCTGCATAAAACACAACTATTCCCTGTTAGCATGAGGATGGTTGGATAATTCCTCCATCAATTGTGCTTGGAGAATGACTGAGCATCCACAGGTCTAGGGGGTTGAGAATTCCAAAGATTCACAACCCTCAGTGAAAAGAATTTCTCCTCCACTCAGCCCTAACTGGCCGACCCTTATTCTGAGACTACGGCCCTATTATAGACTCTCCTGCCGGGATTAACAGCCTCAGCATCTATGCTGTCCAGCCCTCTAAGAGTATTAAACGTTTTAATAAGATCCCCTCTCCTTCTAAATTTCAAAGAGCATAGGCCCATTCCACTCAATCTCTTCTCATAGGACAAGTCCCTGATCACAGGAATCAATCTAGTGAACCTTTGTTGCAATCCTTTCAACCAAGCATATCCTTCCTTGGGTCATGAGTTCTGTTTGCTGCAATTCATAGACTCTTTTTAAGGTGTATTATGGACACCACTATGTCACCTGATGAGTTAGAGGCACTGCAGGACTTATGGCATAATTCACAGCAAACTGTCTATTTACGGAGAAGTTGAAATTTTCAAGATGTTAAAGTAGGGTAGGTAGAAACTATTTCTGCTGGTTGGGAAATTTAGGACTAGGTAACATAGCCTAAGTATTAGAGTTGGATCTTTCATAAGTGAAATTGGGAAGCATTTTTAATCATGGTAGAATTTTGGAACTCTTCTGCAAACAGCAATTGATACTAAATCAGTGGTTAACTTTACAACTGGGATGAATAGATTTTTGTCAACCAACGGTTTAAAGGGATATAGGATGAAGTGGTTATGGTACTGGGTTTGTAACCCCAAGATCAAGAGTTCAAATCTCACAATGGCAAACTATGAAACAATGTAACTTCATCTGAAACAGATGGAAACAGGTTTACTCAAAAGAGTATCAAGAGTTCAAATCTCACGATGGCAAACTATGAAACAATGTAACTTCATCTGTAACAGATGGAAACGGGTTTGTACTCGAAAGAGTTACTTAGAATATGTACCTCAGTGAAAGTCAGTGTGCAGAACCTGTACAGCAGTGAGAATCAGTATGTGTGTGGAACCCGTACCCCAGGGAGAGTCAGCGTGCGCGGAACCCATATCCCGGGGAAAGTCAGTGTCTTCAGAAATGAAGGTGGAATTTCAGAAGAAAGTTGTTAAAAATGTGAAAAGTTAATCTGACATTTTATTACTGTTCTGGTAATTAATTTGCTGCGTAATCCAACCTATTACTGATTAACAGCTGTAATCACTGCCTGCATGAAAATGTGGCTCCCAATGACAGCCATTAATATTCCTGACATTGGACTCATCTGTGTAATTGAGATTAAAAGGGAAAACACCGAATAATGGAGGAGTTAATTAACTTCACATATAGAAACCTGTAATAATAGCTGGCTGCCGCAACCCATGCAGTTTATAGCGAGAATAACCTGCAAATAGCTTCATCCCCAAAACATCTCAATATTCTTTCTGCTCTCTGGCTACATGTTGTGCTTGATACATGTCTAATATCTGTGTTTCACAGAAAGAATTTCTCAGTGTTAGGAATAGCCAAATAAAAAAAAAGACATATATACAGAAGCAGGGAAGTGGTGGTAAACTTTTAGGCCCCAGCTGGAGTAGTGTGTTCAATTCTAGGCACCACACTTTGAGAAGGATGTCAAGCACTTGGAAAGGGTGCACAGTAGATTGACCAGAATGCGCCCAGGGATGAGGGACATCAATATGCATGTGGCTTGTTAATTAAAGCTATTGCCAGCTCATAGTTTTGCCATTGCAAGCTGAAAAACTGCTAGTTCCGCCACCTATCACCTTTAATTTCGACAGGAGCTGGGAGGGGGAAGTTTACAACCATGTTAACTCACCCTTTTTCACTTGCAGCCTTCAGTTTGAGTTTGCTTTTCATTGTCCTTTATCAGCAGCTTTTAGCAGATTTGAACATTTCTGTGTGCCTTTCTGAGCTGTGGCATTTTCAGGGTTTCAAACCTCCATTTTATCTCCACTTTAGACATCATGTTTCATGCTCAAAGACACCAGTGCTTTCTCAGTGAGAGCCTTGATTGAACTGATGTAAAATGGCAGCTTAGAGATTGCCTCATGGCAGGGGTCACATGACTATGGCAACCCAGATAAGACATGTAGTATTGTTGCATTTCAAAAGGAAAACACCCCCCTTTTCATAACAAACAGAAGATCCAAACAGCGGGAGGGTTGTTAACCTGAGGTCATAGATTTAAAATAATTGCCAAGAAAATGAAAGCCAAGATATGAGGATGAATTGCAAATGTGGAGGAGTCTGACATGAAACCAAATTCCAATCAAACTTACTGACCTTCTTGAAGTACCAATTTGGGACAGGACAAAGCTGACAGGAATAGATAGCGCAGAACAATTGGAGAATTGGGCCAACTTGGTTGTAGTCCTGTTATCCTAGCCTGTTAATGTGAAAGCCTTAATCACTTTATGCCAAGTATTCAAGATAAATTAATGTAGCATTCTGTGCTTAATTTATCTCGAGGGCCAGAGCAAAAGGACTTCAGCTTTCCTTTGAAAAGACTCATTCTCATTATTAAATTCTTGTCACTGACTGCCCTACATGCTGGCCAAGAATGACCCAGCAACTCTGAAGGTGGTGAGTGGCTGAACATAAGGATCCCAATTTGACCTATATTCTTACACCTCTGAGTCAGAAGATTGAATCTCAGAGAACTCAGGACATCACCTATCCTTTACACATTTTTAAAGAACTTGCTTCTGCAGCTCCATCATAAGGTCAGAAGTGGGGATGCTTGCCGATGATTGCACAATGTTCAGCAACATCTGCGACTCCTCAGATACTGAAACAGTGCATGTCCAAATGCAGCAAGACCTGGACAACGTGTAGGCTTGGGCTGACTAGTGGCAAGTAACATTTGCGCCACACAAGTGCCAGGCAATGACCATCTCCAACAAGACAGAATCTAACCATCGCCGCTTGAAATTCAATGGTATTGCCATCGCTGAATCCCATACTATCAACACCCTGGGGGTTACGATTGACCAGAAACTGAACTGGACCCACCATATAAATACTGTGCCTACAAGAGCAGGTCAGAGGCTAGGAATCCTGTGGCAAGTAACTCATCTCCTGCCTCCCCAAAGCCTGTCCACCATCTATAAGGCACAAGTCAGGAGTGTGATGGAATACTCTCCACTTGCCTGGGTGAGTGCAACAACAGTTAAGAAGCTTGACACCATCCAGGACAAAGCAGCCACTTGATTGGCACCCCATCCACAAACATTCACTCTCTCCAGCACTGATGGCAGCAGTGTGTACCATCCACAAGATGCACTGCAGCAACCCAGCAAGCCACCTTAGACAGCACCTTCCAAACCCACGACACCTACCATCTAGAAGGACAAGGGCAGCAGACATATGGTAGCATGCCACCTGGAAGTTCCCCTCCAAGTCACTCACCATCCTGACTTGGAAATATATCGCCGTTCCTTTACTGTCGCTGGGTCAAAATCCTGAAACCTGCTCCCTAACAGCACTGTGGGTGTACCTACAGCACATGAACTGCAGTGGTTCAAGAAGGTAGCTCAGCACCACCTTCTCAAGGGCAACTAGGGATGGGCAATAAATGCTGGCCCAGCCAGCGATTCCACATCCCATGAATGAATAGAAAAAAGTTACATCTCTTCACCAAAACCTACTCCTGAAGTCACTGACTCTCCCTGGGGAACAAGTTCCACACATTTGCCTCTCACTGGGGTACAGGTTTTACACACACTGACTCTCACTGGGGTTTGGGTTCCACAGATACTGATTCTCACTGGGATATGGATTCCACATACAGTGACTCTCACTGCAGTACAGATTCCACACATATTGGCTCTCGCATTGCCCATCCCTAGTTGCCCTTGAGAAGCTGATGGTGAACTGCCTTCTTGAACTGCTGCAGTCCATGTGGTGTAGGCACACCCACAGTCTCACACGCACACTGACGGTCAGTGGGGTATGAGTTCTATACACACTGATTCTGACTCTGACTGGGGTATGGATTCCAAGTATCCATTCTTCCTGTATAAACAATATGAGTGACATTCAACAGGTTATTTCAGAGGTCATCATGCCAAGCTCAACACTGTTCTCATTCTATGCTCTTCCTTTTGGCGTTACAAACTGCACATTTAACATTTGACCCCCAAGGCTTGTACCAATAGTGTGAAAATTATGGAGCCACTGATCTAGATGATCTTGCTCAGACAGGACATATGATGCAGGCTGATATTGTTGCATGCCTTTTCAGGTTGAGTTATTATCACCACCACCCCACTGGCCCACCCCCATCCTTATCTTAAAGTATTTCTTTAGATGCATCATGCTCTTTCCCACAATCTGCCAGGGTCATGTGTCAGTGCTGACCACCATTACACACAGCCTTGGGCCAGAAAGATCTATCCTCTGTACTTCCTCCTTTGCTTCCCTCCTGTGACTTTTTGTGGCATCAAAGAAAGGTCGATATGTCTATAGCACCTTTGACAGTCTTAAGACATTCCAAAGTGCTTTATAGAAATAAAGTATTTTTGAAGTGTTGTCACATTGTAATGGGGGAAACACAACAATCAATTTTCTCGCAGCAAACTCCCAAAAACAGCAATGCAGTGATGGCTAACTAATCTGTTTTGAGTGATGCTGGCTGAGGACTTAATATTAACAAGGACTTAGAAAAGAACTCCACTGTTCTTCAAAATTGTGGCCCTGGGATCTTTTGTGTCCACCTGAGAGAGCTGATGGGGTCTCATTTTAATGTCTCATGCAAAAAGTCAGCACCTCTGACAAGGCAGCAGTCGCTCAGTACTGCACTGGTGTATCTGCCTGGGGTTTTTTGTGTTCAAATCTTTGGAATGGGACCTGAATTCAACACCTGATACAGAGGCAAGGGTGCTACCTGCTGAGCCACTGCTTTCAACATCTGCCTGTTTCAAATGAATAAAGGACTGAACACTCCACACTTTACAGTACTGCAAAACACAATGAGTAACCAACTGGGCTACCTGATAGAAGCTGCTGCTGCAGAATTATATGTTGGTTCTATGCCTGCAGCATCAAAGGCAAAAAATGAGTAAAAGTATGGGCTGATGAGCGAACTTAGTTTTCATGCAATATCGGGAGCACTGCTGTAGTAACCTGTTGCTACTGAACAAACAACAACTTCCTATCTTTTAACATTTTATTCCCCTTTGTTAGGTCTGGGTTGCCAACTCTGGGTGGATGTATTCCTAGAGGTTTTATTATATAATATCTTCCTCCTATTGCCCTGCCTCACACCCCATTGATCACCTGACACATCCATCATTATGACACATCATCTTCTTTGACCAATTGGAAAGCGAAGAGATGGTTCATGATTCAATTGCATGATATTTGATTGTCTGTCAAAATGCACCCACTCGCCTATATTAATGCAAAGAACATAAACATTAAAAAAAATCCACAATCTTTTTTTCTCCACGGGGATATTTTTCTCTGAGATGTTCTCGCAGCACTGTCCAGGAGGTTAATCTTCAGCTCCCGGAGACTCCAGGGTAATCCTGGATGGTTCACAACTCTATTGATTGGCCCCTCAAGGACAGTGCACAGGTTTGGTCTCATTATCTGAGAAGTGATATACTTGCCTTGGAGACTGAGCAATTCCTGGGATAAGAGGGTTGTCCCACCTTGCAATGTTGAAGAGAATGGACTGATACTTTCTGGAATTTAGAAGCATGAAAGGTGAAAAAGAGGGGAGAGATTCCAGGGATGAGAAGGTTGTCCTGTTAGTAGACTAGGCCAATATTCTCTAGAGTTTACAAAAATGAGAGGTGATCTAATTGCAATTTATACGATTCTCAGGGGATTTGATAGGGTAGATGCTGAGAAGTTGTTTCCCCTGTCTGTAGAGCTTAGAAGAGGGAGTTATAGTCTCAGTATAAGGGGCCGGTCATTTAAGATAGAAATGACAAGAAATTTCTTTACTCGGAGGGAATCTTTGGGGTTCTGTATACAGAGCCTGTGGCTGCTCGTTTATTCAGCATATTCAAGACTGAGATTGATAGATTTTTGGACTCTAGGGGTAATTAAGGTATATGGGGATCAGGTAGGAAAGCGAAATTGCGGTCAAAGATCAGCCACGATTTTATTGAATGGTGGAAGAGACTTATTGGACCACATGATCTGTCTGCTCCTGTTCTTATTTCTTATGTTCTTCACTCTTCTTAGAACATTGCCAATGTTATCCTGTAGTTAGCCACCAGAGGGTGGATGTGCACCCACAACCACACACACACACAGTCAAATACACACTCTCACACATACACACTTATGCAAATACACATACACACACACACATACACACACACTCACACAAACAAACACACTCACACTCACTCACACAAACACATTGTCACAATATACACACACACAAACACACTCTCTCACACACACACACACACACATTCACACACAACTACTCACATATACACACAGACGTACACACACACTCATACACAAACACAGACAGGGTAGTATGGTTTCACTGTGGTGGAACTCCTGTAAATGCTGACAGACTCCCACAGAGCCCCTGTAAATGCCAGCACTCTTTTGGGGACCCCAGTAAATACTGACACATTCCAAAGGGCTCCCTGTAAATACCGATCCACTCATCCAGGAACCTCTGTAAATACTGATGTTCCCAAGGACCCCCTGTAAATACTGACACACTCCCTGGGGACCCCCTGTACAAATTGACACACTCCCCAGGGACCCCTCATAAATACTGACAAGAGTGCATGATTGTATTTCCCAACACCTCAGGTCTGGCTTGGTTTAGATTCCACTGTGTGCACTTTTTTTACTTATAATACATGACCAGCAGAACTATTTTCAATTTCAGGAAAAAAATGTGTTGCTATATGATGTCCAACTTAAAAATAGTTACAAATCCCTCATCCTATAGTGATAAATGGGGAATGGATTCTCCTGGTGGCTGCCTCAGTAAGTGTACCCAATGTCTGGTACTGAGCTACATATTCAGGGAAGTCTGACTGGTGCGGTACACATTTTTTCACATGAATCACATAACAGAAAACAAATTTGAAATGGCCTTAGTTTCTTCCATATTCTGATCAGGGTTAGTTTCCTACTGGACACCTCATTACATTAGAAAAAGAAAATGCATTGGCATCATCAATTACAGAGAGAAACACAGATAATAACTATTGCTTTTATATTGTACTAAGAGTTTTTGTGTCAGTTGGAATTGCTCCTAATGTGCATGTCCCATGCAGCAGTTGCAAACCAAAAGTAATTTTGCTGCTCCCTACAGCACAGATCTTGTATAACATAAAAGAGTTTTTTGGTGTATGGGTAAAGTAGGGTGGGAAGAGGCCAGTATGGAGCATAAACTAGTTGGGCTGAATGGCCTGTTTCTGTGCTATAAATTTTCTGTAATTCGACGTGAAAGACAGTCCTATTGTCAAAGAACCATTGGCTCAGAATCCCTCTTTAGCTTTCCAATTAACAAAATGTACAACAGCTCTCTTGTTCTGCTATAAAGTAAAAAAAGGCTTGCATTCGTATAGAGATTTTCACAACCACTAGATGTCTGAAAGCACTTTACAGCCAATTAAGTGCACTTTGATTGCAGTCACTGTTGCAATTTCAGAAACATGGCAGCCAATTTGTGCACAGCAAGATCCCACAAACAGCAACTTGATAATGACCAGATAATCTATTTGTTTGTCATGTTGATTGAGGGAACATATTGGTCAGGACACCGGGAATAAATCCCCCACTCTTCATCAAGATAGTCCTCCAGAGCCTTTAACATCCACCCAAGCAGACTGATAGGGCCTTGGTTTTACATCTCATCCAAAAGTCAGCACTTCTAACCGTACAATGCTTCCTCAGTACTTGACTGGAGTGTCAGCCTTGATTTTGCATTCAACCCCTGGAGTGGAACTTGAACCCAGAGCTTGCAGTTTAAAGGTGAGAGAGCTACCAATTGAGCCACAGCTAACACAAGACAGTGATGTGATCACTGTCCCTTTGTGATTATGACATTGCCTGCTCACTAAGCTCACAAAGGCTGCCTGGTTATTGCTAGATACATATCATATACAGCTATCCAGAATGTAATATATCCATTCATTGACCCCACAGTGAGCAGAAACTTATCAAGAAGCACTATGATCAGGATGGATCACCTGCAGTTAAAATTCTTCATCATATTGAAGCCATTTAGATTCCTCTCTCACTCAATCCATCTTTCACACACTCCTTTGGAACTGTAGAGGGAGCTTCACTCTGTATCTAGCCCCGTGCTGTACTTGTCCTGGGAGTGTTTGATGTTAATTTCTGTTAGAGTGTTCCATCCCTTAGCACCTGGACACAGTTAGTGTGCAAAATAGGAAAATGCATCACTTCACTTGTTATGATCAGGTGAGGAAGGTAGGACGGAAGCACAACTGTGGTAAAATAGACCATTTCAAAACTGTGTTTCACTTGAAAACACTGACAACCTGTAAAAACGGGGAGAAAATTTTAAAACAGAGCCACATACAAGAAGTGGAAGAAGCACAAGCATGGAACTACCCTTCCTGGGGGAGGTAAATGATACTGAAAACAAGTATTGGAGTACTAAGCTCAAAGTGGACACAGAGTTTAAACTAGACACCGGAACAGACGTTTTTGTTTTTATAGATAAAGTCAAATGGCTTAAACAGATTACATTGCAACTCTCATCTATCAAATTACAAGTTCCTGGTGGGACAACTTTAAGAGTCAAACTGGAATATAAAGACCGAGAAATTCTTGAACCACTCTATGTCATTCAAAATCAAGGGTGCTCTCCACTAAGCAGAAAGGCATGCCTAAAACTGAAATTAATCTATAAAATGGATGAAGTTGCTGATGAAAACTACAGCAGTACATTTCAAAAATGAATTTCCAAAACTAGGCCTAGGGAAGTTAAAGACTATATGAGCTGGTGCCTAACCAATTTGCCTCTTTGACCCACTCTTGGATAAAGTCAAGGGTGAAATTGAAAAGATGCACCAGCAAGGAATTATCTCACCGGTCATCACGCTAACAAAATGGTGTTCAGGAATGGTTACGATCCCAAAATCAAACAGCTCCATAAGAATCTGCGAGGATTTAACTTATCTAAACAAATCAGTGGAACATGATGACCCAATGGCCTCAGTAGATAAGAGCCTTGCCAAACTGGCCAAAATTGCTTTATTTAGCAAATTGGATGTGAACAGTGGATTTTGGCAGTTGCCTGTGGACAAAGAATCCAGATTGCTGACCACATTCATAATGCCAATCAATCATTATTGTTCCAATAGATTGTCCTTTGGAGTAGTGTTTGCTTGAGAAATTTTCCAGAGAAATATGCCTCACACTCTAGAAGGCATGGAAGGAGTAACATGCCATATGGATGACATACTTATACATGGCTCCACAAGAGAAGAGCATGATCACATGCTCTACAGTCCTGAGAGTCTTACAGGATGTAGGCCTAACATTGAATGAAAAATGTGAATTCGCCAAACCTATGATCAAGTTTTCAGGTCACATAGTACAAGCCACTGGAATCACAGTTGATCCATAAAAAAACAAAAGTCATCAAGGAATTTCCACAACCCAGGAACATTACAGAACTCCAAAGATTCCTTGGGATGGTCAACCAAGTAGGCAACCTCCTATCAATTTTTAGCAGAGATCAATGATCCTTAAGACAATTGTTGAGATGGGGTCAACAGTAGTGCTGGAATGTGGACCAATAAAATACTCTTGAAATGATTAAACAAATTTTAATCTCTTCTGAAATCTCAGCACATTACGACCCAGAATTATTGACCATAGTAGCAACAAATGCTTCGTCTACAGGTCTAGGGGCAGTTTTATTTCAAATGTAGAGACAGTGCAAGATAGACCAGTCTACTATGCCTCTAGGTCACTAACAAACACAGAACAATGATGCACCATGACAGAAAAAGTAACATTGGCAGCAATGTAGGCATGCAAAAAAATTTCAGACTACATTATGGGATTGCGCTTCAAAGCAATACAGACCAACAGCCACTAGTCATCCTTCTGAACCTCAAAGAAATTGTGAAGATGCTGCCCAGAATCCAGTGGTTCAGACTAAGATTGATAAGATATGATTCCATGACACAGTGTGTGCAAGGAAAGTATCAAACAAGGCAGACACACTGTTACGAATACCCATCAGAAGGAACCAAACAAGAAGAATTACATTTCATCAAGGAGGTTAAGGCATATACACCCTTAATCACTCAGTACTTACCAGCCACTACAAAAAAGTTGCAGGAAATAAAACAAGTCAGCAACTATGAAGAATATCTCCAAGTCCGAAAAATTTGTCTAGAAGGATGGCCAGACTATAACCCCACTAACCCAATACTAAGGCAGTACTTTGAACAGCACGAGCACTCACTGTCATTGAGGACTTAGTGGTCTTCAATGAGAGAATAGTCATACCAGGAGCACTTTGGCTTGGATTCTGCAGAGACTTCACCGAGGTCATCTAGGAATAGCAAAATGTCACGCTAAAGCACAGCAATCAGCCTAGTGGCCAGGCATTACTCACTGTATTGAAGAAATGATTTTTAACTTTCTTACATGCTCTATAAGCAGCCAAGAAAAAAAAAGAACCACTATTACCTTCTACTTTTCCATGGAGACTGTGGGACTGCACGCGAGTGGACTTATTTGAACTTATAGGGAAAACCTTCCTGATTGTCACTGTTCACTACTCATAGTTGATTGAAGTAAACAGATTGCATAGTATTTCAGAAGAAACAGTCTTCCGAATCACTCAAGCGAATTTATGCAACACATGGCATCCGGACATTGCAGTGTCCAAAAATGGGCTGCAATTTGCTAATGAGCTATTCCACAATTTCGTAAACGAATAAGGTTTAGTTCGTATAACCAGTTCACCTCGCTATCCACAAGTGAATGGAAAAGCTGAGGGAGGGTTACGAACCATCAAAGATTTTTTGAAGAAAAACAAAAACCTTAATCCAGCCCTTTTGAATTATCGAACCTCACCATTACAAAATGGTTTCTCACTAGCAGAGTTACTAACGGGCAGGAGATTTTTTAAAAATTCATTCATGGGATGTGGGCATTGCTGGCTAGGCCAACATTTATTGCTCATCTCCAAATGCCCTTAAGAAAGTGGCGGTGAGCTGCCTTCTTGAACCATTGCAGCCCATGTGGTGTAGGTACACCCACAGTGCTGATAGGCAGTGAGTTCCAGGGTTTTGACCCAGCGACGGCAAAGAAATGGCAATATATTTCCAAGTCAGGAAGGTGAGTGACTTGGAAGGGAACTTCCAGGTGGTGGTGTTCCCATCTATCAGCTGCCCTTGTCCTTCTAAATGGTGGAGGTCTTGGGTTTGGAAGGTACTGTTTGGAAGGTGTTATAGTTGGTACACACTGCTGCAACTATGTGTTGGTGGTGGAGTGAGTGAATGTTTGTGGATGGGGTGCCAATCAAGCGGGCTGCTTTGTCCTGTACAGTATCAAGCTTCTTGAGTGTTGTTGGAGCTGTACTCATCCAGGCAAGCGGAGTATATTCTATCATATTTCTGACTTGTGCCTTGTAAATGGTGGACAGGCTTTGAGGAGTCAGGAGGTTAGTTACTTGCTGCAGGATTCCTAGCCTCTGACCTGCTCTTGTAACCACAGCATTTAAATGGCTAGTCTAGTTCAGTTTCTGGTGAATGGTAACCCCCAGGATGTTGATAGTGGGGGATTCAGCGACGGTAATGCCATTGAACATCAAGGGGCGATGGTTAGATTCTCTCTTTTTGGAGATGGTCATTGCTTGGCACTTTGGGGGAGATGTAGGAGAGGAGCATGTAAATAGGACAGGGATAAAGACTTGCAGGGGTGGGGAGAGACATAGAGTAAAAGACTAACATTGGAAACATACATGATGCTGTTGTAATAATGATGTCAGACCACATGACTGAGAAGTAAGCAAGATTTGGAAGAAGCTCCAACCTGGCGTAAATATCCAAATGTGTAAATACTTGCTGTAAATAAAGAATAATGGTTTTGTGAAACGACAGTTTCAATCAGCATACTTTTGGGTGAATAGACAATCCTGAAAACCCCTATCTAAACCCCAACCACACGATGAAACAGCTGTACCTGGCATCCACAGGTATGCTTGAGTCATTCCGCTACTAATGTGCACCAGAGTTACTGGAGTGCACTGTTCACACAGAAATAAAGAGTTGACACTTACATAACTTCAATAGTATAATCTTGATTTAATTGAGAAGTTGGGGTATTTTTTGTTAATTTGCTTGCTAATTAATGCTGCAAATCAACCTAATTGTTACCAAAACAAGCACTAAACAAACGACCAGTGGGTTTCTAGATCTGGAATAAGTCGGGCAATAACATGGTGCACATGTCCTACTAGTTTTCCCGCGCTCAATGGCAGAGGATGGGAAAGGGGCACAAAGCGCATGGCGTCTCAAACCGGCGCGCTGACGTAAAACACCGGCGTGCGTACGTGACGGGGTGACGCAAAGGTGGGTTGGTTTAGTTAGCCAGAGAGTCTGGGAGAAGAGGAAGAGAGAGAGAGAGAAAGAGATAAATAAAGAAAGTGAGGGTGGAGGGGAACGGAGAGAAAAAGGCAGGAGGAGGAGGAGGAGAGGAAAGAGAAACGGCTGCAATCAGCTGGGGGAGATGGAGAGGAACAGCAACAGGACTGTGGTGGTCACAGGTAAACTGCGGTGGGGAGTATTGCTGAATTGTATCCACTGGACTTTGTTACAGTAACTCGGCACTGGATGCACCTTAGAGGCACCGATAGCCCCTCTTGTGAGGGAACTCCCAACTGCTGTGTTTACATTTTAATAACTTTACTGAGAATGGGAAGGAGATCCTTGAAGCTTCCCCCCTCCCACACTCCTTTGTGTACTTGTTGTTGTGTTTCAAGAACCTTTGGATTGTCTTTATGTTTCTCTGCCTTTGTAAACTTCAGAATGTTTATTTTTAAATATTGCTGTCAATGCAAAGTTTTCATTAAGTATAACTTTATTTTTAGAAAAATTCTAGTACTTTCTTGAAGTATAAACACCTGTTGATAATTTAAGCAAGTTAGAGAAAGTAGTTTTAAGTTATAAAACAAACATGTAGCAATTTTTGTCAACAATAGCAAAGTTTGAAAGTGATGCATTGTTCCAATGGACGTTACTGTTATTATAGGTTTCTCCATAAGGTAGAATTGGACTAATCTGAAAGGGATCCAGATTTTAATAAAAAGACTGAGGCAAGCCAGAGGGGGGACTATTTTAGTTTTTTTTTTGCTGTGTTAGGCACAGTAGGGGAGCCATTATGCTAACTTTGCTGGGCTGCATGTGATATAGAGCTGCACTAGACAAAGAAAGGGACAAGGGAGTTGGTCAGACAGGGGCAGAGACTGGGCCAGACAGTAAAATTAGGCAGAGGAGACCAAGCATGAAAGGCTTGGGATTGTTGAGCGTCTGTATAAGGAATGACGTGACTTGGAGTGTTGTGACGACTTGCCTGACTGCAAATAGTTGGGGTCTTTAACTAGTTTATAGAGGGTAGAATGGGGCTGGAGGGAAAGAAGGAATCCGACAAAAACAAAGTAGAGATTAGTGTTTATTAAGTTTAAACTTGGAGATCAGTAGCTTCAAGAATTACTTTTCAAAACAGTGAACTCTGCATACTGGCAGGCATTTTCAAGTTGTGCTTTTACCAAACCTAAAAATCTTTGAGGCTGAGAAATGTTTAAAGTGTACTGGTTTTAGTTTCATTTTTTTGCTTGATTTTGTACATTTCTGTTCTATTTTAAGGAAAAAAGAGTAATGGGAGTCAGTAGAAAGGGGAAATGAAAAGTGGAAGAATGACAGTTATTATATTTATGATGTGACTGCCATTATCTTTCTCTCAATGACCTGTAAGATCTTTGTGAAATGATAGCAGTTAGGTAGCATTGTCTTTGCATAGCCTCTGAACAGCAGTAAAGACTGTAGATTTGCATAGTGTCTTTCATATCCTCAATGATCTGAAATACTTTACAGCCAAAGAAGTACTTCTTTGAAATGTAGTCACTTATTATAATGTAGTAAATATGGCAATTTGCACAGCAATCTCCCACAAACAGCAATAGATACTGACCAGATTTTCAGGTTTTTTAGTTATCTCAGATGAGAGAAATAATGGCCTAAGACATCTTGGGAGAACTCTCCTGATCATCTAGTACATCACCTGAGAGGATAGTTGGGGCTTTGGTTTAACATCTCTGACAGTGCAGTACTGTGGGAATGCTACAATGGGAGCGTCGGCCTGGATTTTTAGCTCAAATCCTTGGATTGTGGTTTGAACCCATGGTCTTCTGATTTTAGGGGAGTGCTGTCTACTGAGGCCTGGCTGATGCCTATCTCCTCCCAATCTGGTAGAAACAGAGAAAGTGGACAGACTACTCACCAGCCACTGAACATACAATCAATGAAAGACCCAATGAAGTACACTGACACCACCACCTCACCTCCTCTCCTCTGGCTCAGTGAGTACATGCACTGCCCTGTGTAATACTGAGCCGTACTGACCAGAATGTCCATGCTGTATCCATGGTCTGTGCTGTTTGGCTTTGGCTGTGGCAGCTGTTAATTGTTATAATGGAGCTAAGAACCCATGAACTAGACAGAGGGAAATCAGTCAGACATGCTGTTCCTAATCGCTCTCTAGAGCATATACCTGTGTGGGTACCAGGAGAAGCCAGGGATCTGCTGAATTTTTTATGTTCCCACTTGAGGAGCCTTGGCACTGTGTCACAAGAGCAAGAGGAGGTTATTCAACCCATTAGTCCTGTTCTGCTATTCCATCCAATTATAACTTATTTGTATCTAAACTCCATGTGCCCACCTTGGCCTGTAACCCTTAATATCCTTGACTCTTGCCTAAAGAATGGAGTTTGCCTGTAAAGCTGGACTCTAGAGTATGCAGATATTTTTTTTTCAGGAGAAACGGAAAGGGAGAGAGAAAAAAACTGTCCTTGCTATGACCCTAGTTGACAATGTCATTCAGCCAGACTAAGGATGGCTGTTGAAAAGTGATGGAGCAATGTCACCCTCTTTCCACAAACCCCTACCCTCAATATCAATTGGTACATTCTTTAGGTAAAAGTTATCAACAACAGCTTTCATTTATAGTGTACTTTTAATGCAATAATATGTGCCAAGGCACTTCACAGGAGTAATAGCAAGCAAAATTTGATGCTGAGGCACATAATTAGATATTAGGACAGGTGACCAAAAACTTAGTCTTAGAGGTAGGTTTTAAGAAGCACCTGAAGGGACAAGGGTGAGGTAAAGAGGCAGAGGTTTATCGGGGCAATTCCAGAGCTTGGGGCCCAGGAAACTGATGGTATGGCCACCAATGATGGAGTGATTTTTAAACGGGGGATATGCAGGAGGCCAGAATTAGAGGAGTGCAGAGATCTCGATCAGTAGGATGCAGCATTGGAGATAGGGAGGGCTGAGGCTATGGAGTGGTTTGAAACAGGCTGAGAATCTTAAAATCCAAACGTTGTGGCTCAGGAGCCAGTATAGGTCAGTGGGCACAGGGGTGATGGGTGAGCAGAACTTGGTGTGAGTTAGGATATGGCAGGAGGGGAAACTTTACCAACCTGTGCTGTGTATGATCTGGGAGTGCTCAAGGCTGAATTTGGGTGCCTGAAATGAACAGTGTTATATTCCTCATCACCCTGAGCAAAAGTAAAACATTTAATTAAACAAGTCCTTGTTTAGTATCATTTATATTATCAGGCATCAGGGTTGAGTGCTGCTATTCATCTCATTTTTTATCTAATCTTTACAATGTTACATAATATAATTTAAAACAAAATAGATCATTGGTGATGAGGGAAGATTGAGAAATTAACGTTGGAGCTAGTGAATGTAACAATCTTTCTCATGTTTCAAAAACTTAATCAGGAAATTAGTTACAAGTTCTGTTTCTAATAGATTCTGTGGATTCAACAAGTCTGGAGTTCCAGCAGAAGTCTTTTCTGTTCTTATGTCTGTGCTGCATGATTTAAACTATCCACACATGTAGCTGACACATTTTGAGCAAAGCAAACGCATGGAGCAGTGATTCCTTGAGGTCACTGTGCCCTTTATGATGACACAATGGTACAGCACTAAAGAGGCCACTTGGCCCATCGGGATTTGGGTGTCACTGGCAGGGATGTAACCTCCCGGGTGGGAGTGATATCCTCCTGAACTTAATCTGGACCTGCCTTCAATAACAAGAAGTGAGCAACTGTTCTATCACAATATCCTGTTGACAAGTGTTAACAATTTTATCATGGCTACTTTACATGTAACACTGCTCAGACCAGTTAAAGAGCACTGTCACTATCTACAGCTTGGCTCAAAAGTTCCAGGACAGTGGTGAAGTGTTTCACGATTGGTTCCTGGTACAATTCGGCCAATTTGAGTAACAATTAAGTGTTTTTCATTGGTTCAATCACCAACGTGCAATATACTTAGTTAATCATGGACAACCACAGCTCATAGACCTATACCATATCTTCCAATTCATGGCTAGCAATGCTACAATAAATCCAACAGTGTTTACACGATTCTTAGTTTTCCTCAGATCAACATCACTAAAACATTATCTAGCCGTTTACTATATTGCTTTGTTTGGGAGCTGCTTGTGTGCATATTGGCTGCCAAACTTCCTACATTACAGCAGTGACTACATTTAAAATAGCTTAGTTGACTGTGAAGTGCATTGGGAGATCCTGAGGTTGTGAAGGTGCTATATAAATGCAAATTCTTTCTGTCATAGAATAAATTTTTCCAAGGTAATTTTTTAAAAGTTCTGAATTTTGATTGCTGTCCAACACACTTTACTTTCCCTGTTTCCCCTTGTTGGCGCATGTTGTTCTTTCATAATGTTCAGTTTAAGAAAACTTCCTGTTAATTCCCTGTCTCCGTAACTTTCTCCCTCCCTGCAACCCCCTGGGATCTCTGCACTCCTCTGATTTTTGGCATCTTGCACATCCCTGATTTCGTCCCTCCACTGTTGGCAGCCATGCTTTCAGCTGCCAAGCCTAATAGATGGGAAGGCAAGCGGTGAGGATGAAAGTTTACAGAGGCATAGAGACAGGTAAAGTCAGTGGGCAAAAACTTGGCAGATGGAATGTAATGTGGGAAAATGTAAGGTTATGCACTTTAGCAGGAAGAATAGAGGAGCTGAATGTTATTTACATGGAGAAAAAGTGCAGAAAGCTACAGCACAAGGGATCTAGGAGTCGTCGTGCATGAATCTCAAAAAGCTAATATAAAGTTCTGCAGGTAATAGGTAAGGCAAATGGAATGTTGGCCTTTATTTCAAAGAGAATGGAGTATAAAAATAGGGAAGTCTTGCTAAAACTATACAAGGCATTAGTTAGACCACATCTAGAATACTGAACAGTTTTGGTCCCTTTTATCTGAGGAAAGATATACTGGCATTGGAGGCAGTCCAGAGAAGGTTCACTAGATTGATTTTTGGGTATGGAGGGATTTTCTTTTGAGGAGAGGCTGAGAGTAGGTTCGGCCTGTACTCATTGGAGTTTAGAAGAGTGAGAGGTGACCCTATGAGATTCTTAGGGGGCCTGATAGGGTAGGTGCTGAGGTGGTTTCCCCTTGTGGGAAAGTCTCTGATCAGAGGCCGTAATCTCCCATTTAAGACAGATGAGGAATTTTTTTCTCTAAGGCTGGGAGAGGCAGATTTTTAATCAGTAAGGGAATCATGAGTTATGGGGAAAAGGCAGGAAAGTGGAGTTGAGGATTATCAGATCAGCCATGATCTCATTGAGTCTGCTCTGCCATTCAGTGGGCCAAATGGTCTACTTCTGCTCCTACATCTTATGGCCTTAAACTCTGGAATTCCATTCCTAAACCCCCCTCTCCCCTTTACTTTACTTCTTAAAGCCTATCTCTTCGTCCAACCTTTTGTTCACCTGTCCTAATGTCCCCTTGCATGTCTGTGTCAAATTTTGTTTTGATAATGCTCCCATGAAATATTTGGGATGTAATCCTATGTTAAAGGCGCTATGTAATTGCAAGTTAATTCACTGATGAGCAGCTGTTAAATTATAATAGACACAGCCTCTGAATTCAGAAGGAATTAATCATTCTCTATCCTTCCGTTTGTATTAAGCATTTTGTTTTGAAATCTTTCTGGAGCATACATTAAATTAGTCATGTGCCTTGGACTGGCAGAGGGAGATGTTAGTAGTGAAGTGCTAACGTGTTGTATCAAATGCTGTTTTCATAAAGACATTAAACATTTAAGCAGTTAGAATTATTGAATCTAGTATTCAGCTTTCAGACTACAAATACAGATGTAAAACATTAAGAAAAAAGCCAAATATTTACAGGCTTTGATCTGTAACATTCCTTCAAGAAAGATTGGAGTTCAGATTGTTCTCCATTTACTCAACATTAAGGCATTGTGGCCATGAAGGGGCACACTTCCACTCTTGCAGCTGAACAATAATTTGTGAATGGCATGGTGTAACATTCCTGCCTGTCCTTTGTCTTACAAAAGCAAAATATGGCTGAAGTTGGAAACCTGAATTAAGAACAGAAAATGCTGGAAATAACAGGTCAAGCAGCATCTTTGGAGAAAGAAACAGAATTCACACATCAGGTTAATGACCTTTCTTCAGAACTCAGCCATAGTTGAGTTTTTTGAGCAATTTTTTTTATGCTCTCTGCCTTATCCTGAATACTTGCACAGGTCTGCCCATTCCTGTAATCTGTTAATAAAAATCTTGTCTAATTTACATCTGCCAGATTGTGTCAAAAGCTTTTTTCTTCTGAATAAACAAGTGTCTATTTCTTTTTGCTGCATTTTTTATTCTGACCTTGACAAATCTCCTCTTCTCTCACCAAGGGCCGAAGACTGATACACAACCAACTGCCAATCTGTTGAAAGTTCCTCTAAATAACCTCAAACTGTCCATTTTAGACCACTGCAGCTGAGTATTGCCCTTAAAGGAGTCAGGCCTATGCAAACACTTCCTTGGTAGTAGTTCTTGTGACCTCCATGCTGTGAGGGAGAAGAGCAGCAAATGCAATACACACACATTGGACATATATCAGTTGTTCCTTCATTGTCACTGGGTCAAAATACCTACAGCACTGTGGGAGCACCTTTGCCACACAGACTAAAGCAGTCCACCACCTTGAGGAGCAATGAATACCAAATGGCAGGCCTGCCACTGATGCTTACATCCCAAGAATGAAATTTTACAAAAAACAGCCCTACCCTCTAACTGCAGGCTTTCTTGATTAACTTGGATAATCAGCTAAGTCAGAGGTGAAAAAATAAATCTGGCAGTGTTGAAAATAATATTCTGGAAGCTCTTAGTGAGCCGGACTGCACCCTGGGGCCTGACCGGATAGGTTAACATTTTGGATTCAATATTTTTTCCAGCTCTGGGTTGTGCCTGAAATGCTAACCTGTCATTTCAGCTACTGTGTAACTCATGCCTCTCAAAATATGTGCAACCTGATCTTTTCTTTTGTTGTTGAGATGTCAGCTTTCAAGTGAAATTCTTGGCATCAAACTGTAGTGGCCCTGACATTTGAATAGTAACCTAGAGGTCATCTATTTCCACCTCTGTATCTGTCCCTGCCTCAGCTCATCTGCTGCTGAAACCCTCAACCATTTCAATCCACTCCTTGTTGACCGCAGCCCTTTGTAGACTTAAGTGCATTCAAAGGACCTTCTTCTATCCTAACTCATTCCAAGACCCAATCACCACCCCCCACCCCCCAAGCCCCCAACACCATGCTGTACGTGTTGAGTTACCTCAGTTTTAAAATTCTGATCCTTCTGGTGAAATCCTTCCACTGCCTTTTCCCTTCCTATTACTGTAACCTTGTCCAGCCCTACAAACCTCTGAGATCTCTGTGCTCTTCCTCTTGCACATTGGTAGGTGCGCCTTCATCTGCCTGGGCCCTAACATCTGGAGTTTCTCAAACCTTAACAGGCTCCCTTGCCAGTTAAGAGTATTTCAAAACCACCTTCTTTGACCAAACTTGTAGTCCTAATATCTCCTTATACTGCCTGGTGCCAAATTTTATTTGGTAATGCTGATCTGGAGGCATTTGATAAAGCGCCACATCAAAGGTTATTGCGGAAAATAAAAGCTCATGGTGTAGGGGTAACATTGGCATAGACAGAAAATTGTCTAGCTAACAGGAAGCAGAGAGTTGGCATAAATGGGTCTTTTTCTGGTTGGCAGGATGTTATGAGTGTTGTGCCATAGGGATCAGTGTTGGGGCCTCAACTTTTTTACAATTAATATAAATGACTTGAATGAAGAGACTGAAGGCATGATTGCTAAGTTTGCTGATAAAGATAGGTAGGAAAGTAAATTGTGAAGAGGACGTAAGGACAGGTCAAGTGAATGGGCAAAGATCTGGCAAATAGAGTATAGTGTGGGCAAATATGAAATTGTTCATTTTGGCAGGAAGAATAAAAATGAAGCTTAGCATCAAAATAGGGAGAGATTGTAGAGCTCTGAGTTTCAGAGGGATCTGGGTGTCCTAGTGCAAGAATTGCAAAAGGCTAGTGAAAACAGAAAACACTGTTAAAACTCAGCAAGTCTGGAAGCATCTGTGGAGAGCGAAAGAGTTAACTTTTCGAGTCCATATGACTCCCCTTCAGTTCTGAAGAGTCATATAGACTTAAAACGTTAACTCCGTTCCTATCTCCACAGAAGCTGCCAGACCTGAGTTTTTCCAGCATTTTCTGTTTTTATTTCAGATTTCCTGCATCCGCTGTATTTAGCTTTTACAAAAGGCTAGTATTTTGGTACAGCAGCTGATTAGGAAAGCTAATAGAATGTTATCATTTATTATGAGAGGAATTGATTACAAAAGTAGGGAGGTTATGCTTCAGTTGGACAGGGCACTGGTGAGACCACATCTGGAGCACTATGTACGGTATTGGTCTGCTTATATACGGAAAGACGTAAATGCATTAGAAGCAGTTCAGAGAAAGTTTACTAGGCTCATAAAAGGGATGGATGGATTGTCTTATGAGAGAAGGTTGGACAGGTTAGGCTTGAATCCACTAGGGTTTAGAGTAAGAGGTGACTCGATTGAAACCTTTAAGGCCCTGAAGCGACTTGACAGGGTGGATTTTTTCTTTTATTCATTCACGGGATGTGGGCTTCACTGGCTGGGCCAGCATTTATTGCCCACCCCTAGTTGCCTTTGAGAAAGTGGTAGTGAGCTGCAGTCCATGTGGTATAGGTACACCCACAGTGCTGTTAGCGAGGGAGTTCCAGGATTTTAACCGAGCGACAGTGAAGGAATGGTGACATATTTCCAAGTCAGAATGGTGAGTGGCTTGGAGGGGAACTTGCAGATGATGGTGTTCCCATCTATCTACTGCCCTTGTCCTTCTAGATGGTAGAGGCCTTGGGTTTCGAAGTTGCTATTGAAGGAGCCTTGGTGAATTCCTGCAGGGCATCTTGTAGATGGTACACACTGCTGCTATGTGTCGGTGGTGGAGGGAGTGAATGTTTGTGGATGTGATGCCAATCAAGCTGCTTTGTCCTGGATGGTGTCAAGCTTCTTGAATTTTGTGGGAGTATGTTTCCTCTTGTGGGAGAATCTAGAACTAGGGGTCACAGTTTAAAAATAAGGGGTCACTCATTTAAGATAGATAAATTTTATTGAGGGTGGTGAGTCTTTGGAAGTCTGCTTCCACCGCCTTTTTGAGGAAGAGAGCCCTTGAATACTTTTAAGGCAGAGCTAGATAGATTCTTGTTTAACGAGGGGGTGAATGGTTATCGGGGGTAGGTAGGAATGTGGGGTTGAGGTTACAATCAGATCAGCCATCATCTTATGAATGGCAGAGGAGCCTTGAGGGGCCGAGTGACCCACTCCTCCTAATCGTATGTGTGTGTGTTGTTTACTGTACTAAAGGCATTTATATTAATGCAAGTTATGTTGTGGGTTTAAATCCCACCTTGTCAAATTTAGAGTGAACAACCGAGAATGGAAAAGTGACCATGAAACTGGAATGGTGTAAACACCATCCTTTGAAGTGACAGAGCAAGGCACTCAATTACGCCACCAACTGCTTCTAGAAAGTGAACCATCCCCGTCTTGAGGGAACTGGAGATGGGTGGCGAAGGTTTTTTGACGTCATAGCCCTTGTGCTGAGAAAGACGGTGTGACTTGGATGAATAAACTTTCCCAGCTTTCTTATCAAGCAGCGTTTCTTGGAACAGGAGAAGGCCATTCAGCCCCTTGATCTTGTTCTGCCATTCAATTAGATCATAACTCCACCACCTGCCTGGGTTCTGTAACCCTTAACCCCCCTTGCTGAATAAAAAATCTATCAGTTTTTACCACCCCCCCACCCCCAACCCCCTAGCCTTAACAGCTTTGAGGGGTAAGTTGCAGATTTCTTTTATTCTTGTATGGAGAAATAATTCCTGAGATAACGTTAAAATCAGAGCTAGGTGTTTCCGTGGTGATGTTCCCCTGTTCTGGGTTTCCTCCACCAGAGCAAATAGCTTCTCTCCATCTACTCTAATCAAATCCTTTAGTCATCTTAAAAATCTCAATTCGATCACCCCTTATTCTTCTATACTCAAGGAACTACAAGCCTAGTCAATGCAATTGACTTTGTGCCATTATAATTATAATTATAATAATCATAACTATAAACCCCTTTAACCCTGGTATTATTGTGGTGAATATCATCTGGGCCCCGTCCCCCGTCCCCCTCCAGTCTCTCATATTTTTCCTGAAGTGAGGTGCCCAGAGCTGAGTGCAACACGTATGGAGTCTAACCCAGAAACTTATAAACTGTAACATAACTTCCAGTACTTTGTATTCTCCCAGAGGTGCAGGGTGGGGGGTCGGGGGGAGGGAGAGAGAGAGAGAAAAAACACTCACCAACTGACATGTTTCAACACAAAGTCAGACCTCTTTTCTCCTTCCCACCTCCCCCCACATCTATTACATCTGCACTGCACAGTGAGTTCATTTTTTACGCACACTTTTAATTCTCTGTACTGTTTTGAAGTTGACATTGCACGGTGCTACAGGTGAGATTGCAACTGTCTTACTGCAGTGAGTGGTTTAGGTTTTCCTGATGGGCAGCCCCAAAACTGGCACAGGTGAGTAGGAGAGTGGAAGGTGTTGTGGGTAGTGGTGTCTCACAGGGTTCTGACTTGGCTCCACTACTGTTCATGCGTACATGAATGATCCAGATATAGAGTCAGCAGGCTCTATATAGAATGAGAAAGAAAAAAATAACTCATGAGGAACGAAGAAAGATGAGGAAAAATATCGATCAGAACATTGTGTGGAAAACAGTGGCAGATTGAATTCAATGTCTGTATTTGTATATAATTGTCTTTTAAAAGAAGCAATTCTACTTTGAGAAAAGTAGGATGTAAAAGAGCAGAGATATCAATTTCAATGTTTAAAATCAGCACCTCAAGATAAACACAAATTTCAACGTAAAAGATAGAATAATGGGTTTAATGGTGATGAATTCTCCTGTCGTTTGGATGGATGAGTGTTTATTAAAAATAGTTTACAGTCTAGGCTGGTATCACATCTTGATTTGCGTAGCTGAAAAGCATATGAAGTCAATGTTGGAGAGGTGGATGGAGGCATTGGCTTTGTGCTGTGCTCGCTTGTCCTGAAGGCACTTGGCTGTTCTCCTCAAATGTTGAAATTGCTTAATGACAGAGACTTCGTTTGGGACTGTCCAAAGTTGTTTTTTCCCCATGTATTGGGATCCAGCTTGCAAGTTCTGAGATTGGCTTTCAGGTTGTCTTTATGTCTAAGTTTGGGACATGCTATGGTGCAGGTTCCTGTAGAATACTGTGGCAATCCTCCATGCAAACCACATGACCAACCCAATGAAGCCGAGCTCTGATAAGCATGACCTCTCTGCCAATAGTGCAACACTTTAGAACCTCTGTTTTATAGCAAGAGTTAAATACATAGACTGGTTGGGCCTGTTTCATTGTTTGAGAATCTGTACCTGTGTTTATGCTCCACATGAGCCTCCTCCCACCCCTCTTCATCTCACCCCATCAACATATCCTTCTATTCCTTTCTCCCTCTTATTTATCCAGCTTCCCCTTAAATACATATATACTATTCAATTCAGGTCACTCCCTGTGGTAGCAAGTTCTACATTCTCACCAATCTCTGGGTAAAGAAGTTCCTCCTGAATTCTCTATTGAATTTATTGGTGACTCTTATATTTATCACTGGTTCTGGTCTCCCCCAACAAACGGGAACATCTTCAAGTCTACCCCATTGAACCCTTTCGTAATTTTAAAGACCTCTATCAGTTCACCCCTTAACCTTCTCCTTTCTAAAGGCAAGAGTCCCAGCCTGTTCACCTTTGCTTCGAAGTAAATGCTCTCAATCTATTATCATTCTTGGGATAGAATATGAAAATGGACCTGTAATAGTGAATTAATATAAAATCTTAGTCCACAATTGGAGCACTCTGTTCAATTTAGGGCTGCGTATCATGGGGTGGATGTTCAGACAATAAGAGGGCACAACACACTGGAATTCTGTGTAGTATGTGAAAATACAAATATGAAGAAAAACTTGAAAAACTGGGGCATTTTTAAATAATGGAGGATGTTATGGGACCATGTGATAGAGGTGTTTAAAATTAAGTACGGTAGTGGGATAGAGTGGATAGAAGCAAATCATCTCCAGTGATTGAGGTTCTAGAGCAAGGGGACATGTATACAAGATTAAACAAAAGACAAGGATTATGCACAGTTTCTTGTGAGACTGTGGAATGCATTACTAGAGTTCATGGTTGAAGCAGATATCGTATCAACATTTAAGAATAGGTTAGGTGGGTGGGTGAAGGAAAGAGGGGATAAGGACAGGACAGGCACATGAGATTGGGATTAGGACACATGTTAATGTAGAGGATAAATGGCCAAATAGTACATTTCTGAGTAGTGGCTCCTATGTTACTGTCCTAATATTTGTCGCCTTTTTTCAATGAATGCTTTCCATAATTAAATCAAATTCCTTGAATTTAAATTAAAAGAAGAACTTGCATTTGTATGATGCTTTCACAGCCTTAGGGTTTGCTAAGGTACTTTACAGTCAGTGAGGACTTTTTAAAGTGTATTTACTATTGTAGGTGAACATAGCCAAATTGCACACAACAAGCTCCCACAAACAGCAATCAGCCAGTTGATGTATTTTAGTGATGGTGCTGAGGGAGAAATAATTATCCAGGATTCGAGCGTTCTTTTTTGCTGTTCTTTGAAATAATGGGATAATTTTAGGTCCGCCTGACAAAGCAGACGGGACCTCTGGTTAAAGCCACATCAGAGAGAGCGAGCACCTCTGACAGTGCAGCACTCCCTCAGTACTGCACTGAGTGTCAGCCCGGATTATGTATTCAGGACTCTGGAATGGAACTGGAACTCCAAAACTTTTGAACCACGGCTGTCATCTGAAGTAGGTTAGCACTCACTCAACATAATGAGCAAAAGATTTTTGTACATGTCTACTTGTTACTGATACTTGAAAAGCCTAATTCTAAAGCATCCAGTTTTTGTACTTAATTTTGTAATGTTAAAATGCTTTGATTTTTAGGGTTTGGCCCCTTTGGAGAACATACTACCAATGCAAGCTGGGTTGCTGTGCAGGTAAGATGACTTTTTTGGTTTTTGGTCAATAAAAATATAAAATGTTAGTGTAGTGGTTAAGTTACTGTACTTGCCCTTCTCTATCTCTATAATCTCCTCCAGCCCCCAATCCTTTGGGATCTCTACTCTTTAATCTAGTCTCTTGAGCATCCCCAATTTTAATTGCTCTGTTGGAGATTGTGCCTTCAGCTGTATAGCCCCTAAGCTCTGGAATTCTGTCTCTAAACCTTTCCTATCTTTTTTTACCACTCTTCTCCTTCATGACGGTCCTAAAAACCTACCTATTTGACTAAGCTTTTGGCCATCTGTCCTAATATTGCCTTATGTGGCTCATCCAGTTTTATTGTACAGTACTTTAAAGTGCCTTGAGGCATTTAATTATATTAAAAGCACTATATAAATGCAAGTTGTTGTTGGCTAGTAATCCAGAGACCCAGACTAAAAATATAGAGGTGACAGTTCAAATCCCAACAAGGGAGTTTGAGCATTTAAACTCTGTTTATAAAACCTAGAAATGGAGCACAGTTATCAGTAAAAATGACCATGAAGCAAGCTGTTGGATAATCAAAAAAAGACTGGTTGATCTCTGTAAAGAATAAAGACTGCAGTGATTCAAGAAAGCAGTTAATCTTTACCTTCTCACCAAGAGGATCTGAGTGGTATTGGTGGAAAAACAAGGACTGGAGAATTTCTTTCTCCTCTTTGTACCTTGGGATCTTTAACATTCATCAGAGTCCCACAGAAGATTGGTATAAGTTCCCGTCGAAAGGATCTTGAACAATACTGAAGTCCTGGAGTTGGGGCTTGAACCCACAACTTCTGACCTAGATCTGTGAGTAATACCAAGCCGACAAATAGTGGACATATTAGATAGTGGGTAAAAGCAAAAAACTGCAGATGCTGGAAATCCAAAGCAAAAATAAAAATACCTGGAAAAACTCAGCAGGTCTGGCAGCATCTGCGGAGAGGAACACAGTTAACATTTTGAGTCCGTATGACTCTTCAACAGAACTAAGTAAAAATAGAAAAGAGGTGAAATATAAGCTGGTTTAAGGGGGTGGGGGAGGGTAGAGCTGGATAGAGGGCCAGTGATAGGTGGAGATAGCCAAAAGATGTCACAGACAAAAGGACAAAGAGGTGTTGAGGGTGGTGATATTATCTAAGGAATGTGCTAATTAAGGGTAGAAAGCAGGACAAGCAAGGTACAGATAGCCCTGGTGGGGGTGGGGTGGGGTGAACGAATCGAAATAGGCTAAAAGGTAGAGATAAAACAATGGATGGAAATACATTTAAAAATAATGGAAATAGGTGGGAAAAGAAAAATCTATATAAATTATTGGAGAAAAAAAATAGTGGGTACATTGGAACAGGTGTAGACCCTCTACCTGTTCTATTCAATTAGAATTTGATTGATTTGTATCTTAACTGTATCTACCCAGCTTGGTTCTATAACTCTTAATATCCTTGTCTAACAAAATACATCAATCATAGTTTTAAAATTTTCAATTGAACTCCATCCAGCCTCATCAACTTTTTGAGGAGAGACCATTCTCTCTTTTCATTACCCTTTTGTATGAAGAAGTGCTTTCTAACATTACCTCTGAATGACTGGCTCTAATTTTAAGAGACTGGGGCCCTTCCTTTTTGGGGTCCCTCCATTACCCAGATGAATGGAGTATTTTTAATACTGACACTGGGGTCATGGCTGAGATCCCTGGGTGAGGGAAGCCAGTCTTTTTGAGACACTACAGCAATTAATGATAACCCTGGTTTACAGACCAGGTGGAGAGAGTTGCTTGAGATTACAGTGTAGATCTTATACAAAACCATGGTCTTTGGCCACTTCCTGGTTGTAATATTGTTTCATGTGTGAGCTTGGTATCGACTTTTAATTGAGTTCCTTTCCTCACCTACCACCCTGCCCCCACCCTGCGCCCCCAACATCAACCCTAAACACACTCGGGGGCTTTGTAGTTATTCGCACTGATCCAGACAGCAGGCAGTGGGAATGAGCCGACACAAAGGCAAGCGACCAGACGTCTGTTCCCAGGGCAACAGGATCTGCATTTTAATCAGAGAAACATCAATCAGAAAGTTACAATGTTTAACATCAGTTAAGTCGGTTCTAGGATGACTGCAGGCTGCAATTTTTAGTTTCTTGACTGACTCTGGTTGCACCAGACGAACTTTTTCACTTGTTCTAAATCACTTGTGTCAGAGCTGAACTAGACCATTTTAAAATTTATATAAATATTTGGAGGATATAAATCTCCTGAACTGCTTCATGACAAAAGTACTGATAGAAATCAAATTGCCATTTGTTAGGGTTGCCAACCCTCCAGGATTGCCCTGGAGTCTCCAGAAATTGTGAGGTTAATCTCCTGGACACTGCTGTGCACAATTTGAAAGAAAAATAATAAAGGCATTCCATATTTTAAGTTTATTTTTCATTGGTTTAAAACATTTTATTTTATTTATAAAAGTATTGGAAACTGAGGGGGGTGGGGGGAAAAGCTATTTGACTAGGTGGGGTAGTTGGACCAGGAAATCACATGATGCAATCTCCAGGAATATGTCCAATCAGAGTTGGCAACCCAAGCATCCCTCTAGCTTGGTTTGTGTCTAATTGCATGTCTCTTTTCCTTTTTACATGGTAGTTTTACACTAGAGGATTGCAGCTGACCATTGGCAGCCTGGGTCTCTATTACACAGTGGAGCTGCACCATGTCAGCCCTGGCTTAGTAGGTAGCACTTTCCTTTGAGTCAGAAGGTCATGAGTTTGAGCCCTGCTCAGACACCTAAGCACGTAACCCAGGTTGACCCTTCCAGTACAGTACTGAAGGAGTACTGAGCTGTCGGAGGTGCCATCTTTGGGTGACTTATTAAACTGAGGCCCTGTCTGCCCTCTCCAGTGAATGTTAAAGATCCCGGGGCTCACTTTCAAAGAGTAGGGGAGTTACCCACAGTGTCCAAGAAAACACATTATTTGGTCATTATAACATCGTTTGTGGGACCTTACTGTAAACAAATTTGGTTCTTCCATTACAACAGTGACTACATCCTCAAAGTATTTAATTGGCTGGAAAACGCTTTTGGACATTCTGAGGTCATAAAAGGTGCTATGTAAATGCAAGTGTTTTTTTTGGCCTTTCAGTGAGTCAAACACTTTTAAGGCATCAGATTCACTTTGGCAGCTGTGAACGTCACTGGTTAATGGGCTCACTGATCATTTTATCTTGTTGCGGTTTGAGATTGTGTGTAAAATGGCTGCCAATTTTCCTGTGTCATGAGGCACTAAATCTGCGAATAGCTGATCTCTAAACTCCCTTCTGACTTGGTGCAATTTCAAACCTTTTACGGTAGCATCTCATGGTATTTTGGGATGATTTCGTGCCTCAAGCATTGGCATTATTAGTAACGGACTTTCAAGCCATACATGTGGAATTTTTGGCACACACTATGTAAGTATGTACATTAACACAATTACCAGGCCGTTAAAGCCACTTGTATATAAATAATGGAGGATGTAAATTGGATTTCAGAGATTCTCAATCACATTTTCCCTTGTACCCTTTTCTTTTCTCAGTAAATACCATTCAAGAGAAGGTATTGACTCCATTCCAGTGACACTTGTCTGAAATGCAGCTAATCCTGACCCTAGGTTTCTGTTCCTGACTAATGAAAGGGTTAATGGTAACCCTGAGAAGTGACATGTGTGGGCGAGCAGGGAAATAGAAGCTCTGAGCATGTAATAGAAACCATAGTCTTTGACCTTGACAGTGAGAGGGTAGGGAATGCTGACTCTGTGCCATTGAGTTTATTTTGCTGCAACCTTGATCAATTCAAGGTCTGCTGTTTGCAAAACCTAGATGCTGAAGTTTGAAGTCCAGCAACATATGTATTGTCTGTATATGAGTGTGTGTGTGTGTGTGTGTGTATGCTTGGTGTCCTCAACATGTACGGCACAAGAAAGAGACAAAGGCAGCTGTCACTCAGGGTTTCAATAGTGTACGATTGTGAACTTTGATCAGTTATAAAGAAAATGCAAGCCTCAGCCATCAGCTTCTGAACAAAAAACTGGCGGGTAATAATTTTGGTGGTCACCCTTCATCAGAACAGCATCATAATTGAAATATAATTCCATCTTTATAGTCTTGTACTGTATAATACTGGGATTGTGGAATTTTGATGCCGGGTCCAATGGAACTATAGAAAACACCCAACCCTTAAACTATATATCCTAACCTTCCAAACCCGAACCACCTTTGGAGAGAACATTTGGAGCTTAGCAATAGGGTATAGTACTAGTGAGTACAGATCTTTCACTGTACAACACGGGGGTACAATGCTGGTGGGGATTGGTCTTCCCCTGTATAACACGGGTACAGTACTGGTGGCCATAGGCCTTTTGCTGTGTAACACTGGGGTGCAGTGTTGTGGTTTTATCTATCTGAGAGCAATTTGTTTAGAAATATCGCATAAGAAATCTAAAAGAACGTGAGCATTAGGAGCAGAAGTAGGCCATTTGACACCAAGCCATTCAACAAAATTAGCTGATCTTCTACCTCAGATCCATTTTTCTATTCTATCCGAACATCCCTTAATTCCCTTAGTATCAGAAATCTATTGATAACTGTTTTGAATATATTCATTGATTGAGCATCCAGTGCTCTCTGGGGAAGAGATTGCAGATTCACAAGCCTTTGAATGAAGAAATTTTTCCTCACCTCAGTCCTAAGTGCCTGACCCTTTACTCTGAGACCGTGATCTTAGTGTTTCAAATGCACCCTCTTTCTCAGTTTATTGATACCAATTCATCAAATAAACCGATTGATAACACAATAGTATGGTGACGTTTCAGTTGGCTAATTCTGTATCATGTAATGTGAGTAAGTAACACAGGCCCTAAGTAGAGTGGAACCAATATCCTTGAGGGTGAGAGCATTAAGCCGATTTGTGATTCAGATAGATGTTGAAGTTCCCAGTGCCCTAACCATCATGTCTCCCTTAACCAAATAACCACTTTAAAAACAATGATCTCTAAACAGCAAAATAACTGCTGTACTTGCATATGGAATACTCACCCCATTGGAGAAATTCACTGTGTCCGAAGACATTTTCGGTGTGCTAAATTGCTTTCTGAATGCAAGCCTTTTCATCAATCCATAGAGTCATACAGCACAGAAGGAGGCCATTCAGTCTTGTGCCAGCTCTATGAAAGAGCTATCCAATTAGCGCCACTCCTCCTGTTATTTGCCAATAGCCCTGCAATTTTTTTCCCCTCAAATATTTCCCTTTTGAAAATTACTATTGAAAATGCTTCCACCATCCTTTCAGGCAGCGCATTCCAAATTGTAACTTGCTGTTTCAATTTTTTTTTAAACTGAAGATATCTCCTCCTCTCTCGTCCCCCAACCATGTTTTTTTTTTTGTCCATTGCCTAAAATCTTCTGGTTACTGACCCACCTGCCACTGGACATAGTTTCTTCTTATCAACTCAATCAAAACCCCAAAACTAGAGTACCATTTGATTGAAATTTTAATAATTCTGCTGTGTACTTCTTCAAAACAGGCCTGGGGGCACCTGCAAGTCATCCCTTTGAAAATTTGTTCTTCATTTTTGATTAACTGACTAAGGTTCCAGGAAAGTTATGAAAAACAGATTCTCAGTCGTGTGATGCTTTTATCATATCTCAAATGTTTCAAAGTGTTGTTTCTTGTACCATGACAAATCTTAATATAGATAAACGTAAGGTGGTACACCTTAGTCGGAAGACTAAGGAGGTCCCTTGGAAGTTTAATATTCAAATGGGCTGGAGGAGCAGAGAAACCTGTGTCTATCTGTACCTCAGTCACTGAAAGTAGTGATGCAGGTTATAAGGCAACTTAAAGATAAAGCAAACCATGCACTCAGGCTCACTTCTAGAAGATTGGAACTGAAAAGCTAAGAAGTTGCATTAAACTTTGTATAGACCCTTGGTTAGACCAAGCACCAAGTAATGGAAAATTGTGCATAGTTCTGACCTCCATGGACTAAAGGGTATGGAGGCACTGGAGAAGGTGCAAAAAAAATACTAGAATGATACCAAAACTGAAGTTGTAACTATCAGGGAAAAATACTGAAGAGACTAGGGCTCTGCTCTTCAGAAAAGAGAAGGCTGAGGAGTGACAAAATACTTTGATAGGGTAGGTACAAAGTGAAAGGGCAGTGGAAACAGATTCAATAAACATTTTCAAAAGGGGCAAAAGCAAAAACAGCTGGAAAAACTTAGCAGGTCTGACAGCATCTGCGGAGAGGAACACAGTTAACATTTCGAGTCCGTGTGACTCTTCATCAACTCCTCTCCACAGCTGCTGTTGGACCTGCTGAGTTTTTCCAGCTGTTTCTGTTTTAGATTTCCAGCATCCGTAGTATTTTCCTTTTATTTTCAAAAGGGGAATTGGATAAATAACTTAAAAGTATTTGTAGGGCTAATGAGAGTGGGCCTAATTGGGTGAATATTTCAAAGAGCTGGCACAGACATAATGGGCTTAATGGCTGCCTGTGCTGTAAGATTCTATGAAGAGAAAGAACTTGTATTTCTGTAGCACCTTTCATTGCCTCAGGGTATCCCAAAGCACTTTATATAGCTAATTAGTACTTTTTTCAAAAAAAAAGTGTATTTGCAGTTGTAACATAGGAAATGTCAAAACATATTTCCTGCCTGATAAGACAATGTAAAAGATTGAACAATGCAGTCATATATTACCAGTGAAATTATTTTTCAAATAAAATGAAACCGAGACAGATACGTAATATTAAATATGTTACAGTGTGATATGTGCCAGGCGGACCAAATCCATAAGGGAAACTTGACCATGCTATCACAACTATTTTGCAATTGGTATTAATTGAGAAGATTTGTGCACTGAATTCTGAATTAGTGAGTCCACTAACAACTTTAGAGATTTTAAAAATTAAATGAAAACATTTATTAACAAAAACTATTCAAACAGACATAAGATTACAGTTACTTGATATTGTAACAAAAATTCCTAATTAACCTGACTCCCAACTACACATCCCCTTTAAGGCAACAGTCCAAAATAGATTTTAAATCTAAATAGGCAATCCAGCAAGGTTACAACATGCACCCACTTGTCAGTGGAATTCCAAAGGCTTTTTAAACACAACTTTGGTTACTGGACACAGCAGACTTCTGCAAAAGTGGCTAGAGGCTTTTCCCCAAGGCTGCTTTACACAGTGTACCTTTCAAAATGTTACACGACCACAACCACATAGACTTCCATCCTCCTTTATATATATTTCTTTTTAAAGTGTAAAATCCCATTGTTCTACATGTCTTTGGAAATTTACTTTTTCCAAAAAAATCATGTCAATGTAGCCTTTTTCCTTTTGGGAAAAATGAACGTAATATACTTGCATTGTTTATCTTCATAGGATATTTACAGCTAACATCCCTTTGAAAATCAAACAACTTGTTCACTTATCTAAAAATGCAATTTTCCTTCACACCTTATCAACTGACTCTTGGACTCTAGCTCACTCGTTAGCAATTCAAATGCCCTTTTTACACCTGACTCTTCTGATAATTTCAACCTTGCAGTCTATTTGACTAATGCAGTTAAATCTGTCACACAGGACCATCCACACTCACAACCATAAACCTTATGATTTCCTGCAATACTAGTATGAAAAATATAATAGTTTCATAACAGCTAAATATTGGTTACCCAGTGAGCAATGAGAATGTGGAACTCGCTGTCGATTGGAGTGGCTGAGATGAAAAGTTTAGATGCATTTAAGGGAAGCTGGATAAGCATATGAGGGTGAAAGGAATAGAAGAGTATGTTGATGAGGAGAGATGAAAGAGGTTGGGGCAAGGCTCATGTGGAACGTAAACATCAGCCTTGACTAGATAGGTTGAATGACCTGTTTCTGTGCTGTGAATTCCATGTAAAGCTATTTCGACTTGGGAGGCACACTTGCACTAGCAGCCATAGTGCCACTCAAACCCAATAGGGAATTCAAGAGAAACTTCTTTACCTAGAGAGTGGTGAGAAAGTGGAACTTGGTCCAGTGGTTGAGGCGAACTGAATTGGGGCATTAAAGGGGAAGCTGGATAAACAAATGATGGAGAAAAGAATAGAAGGATATGCTGATAGTGTGGGTGAAACGGGGTGCGAGGAGGTCCTGAATGTAAACGCTGACACGGACCAGTTAGGCGAATGGCCCTTTTCTCTGCCCGACGTTATGTGTAATATCATTTATTACTTTTTGAAGTGAATTGTTTGATTAAAATGTGACATGTTCTATTGAAATCTCAATAACCTCAACAAGGTGAGTGACCATTTGTTTTTTTTTGGGGGGGGTGTTAGTTGGGGAATGAAAGTTGGCCAACATGGCTGAATTCCCATGTTGCTTGTACAATAACACAAGATGTTAACATTTAACATGAAAGCAGATAAAGCCTCTGTTTAACATCTGGGTGTGACAGTGTAGCAGTTATTTTGCTGGACTTGTAATCCAGAATCCTCTACAAATGATCCAGAGAACACTGGTTCAAATTACCTTGACAATGTGAGAGTGCTAACAAAATAAATAAAATCTATAGTGAGTTGAAAGTGACCTGCAAAAACCCAACCAGTTCACTTTTAGTGAAGGAATCCTGCTGCCTTCACCCAGTCTGGTCTCCGTGACCCCAGTCCTACACCATTATGGTTGAGTCATAGCAAACCAGTCAGTCATATCAAACTCAAGGCAACTGGGATGGTCAATAAAATTTCCAGCCTGGCCAGAAACTCCTGCATCATGGAAACAAATTTGATTGGGAAAGAAAAGACCAGCTCCACTGTGTCTTTGTCCTTCAATCAGCATGGATTTGTGATCTGCATGTTTCTTGTGCAATATTTTTCATTAGATCACAAATGAACCCAAAAGTGCTGCAAAATAAAAACTTGATTTGCGATCATCACAATCACTTGTTTCAGAATTCGGGCTCTAAGCCGCTTATCCTGCAATTGGGTAAATTAGTATCAAACTACATGTGAAGACACACTAGTAACAATCAAACTGACGGAGATTGAGGGGTGACTTGATAGAAGTTTACAAAATTATGAATGGCATGGAGAGAGTAGATAATCAAAAGATTTTTCCCATGGTAGAAGAGTCAATTACTAGGGGACATAGATTTAAGGTGAGAGGAGAAAACTTTAGAGGAGATGTGCAGGGCAAGTTTTTTACGCAGAGGGTAGCAAATGTCTGGAATTCGCTGCCAGAGGAGGTGGTGGAAGGAGGTACGAAAGTGGTGTTTAAGAGACAGTTTGACAAATACATGAATAGGATGGGAATAGAAGGATACAGACCACGGAAGTGCAAAATGTATTAGTTTGACAGGCAATATGATCGGCGCAGGCTTGGAAGGCCAAAGGGCCTGTTCCTGTGGTGTACTTTTCTTTGTTCTTTGACACACCACACATCTGCTAGATTCAGTGAGAAAGGAAAAACTTGAATTCTATGCAGTGTCTTCCTTATCCTCAAAGTCCCAAAGTGTTTGCTGCCAGTGAGTACTTTCTGGAATGTAGTCACTGTTGGAATGTAGGAAACACAAATTTGTCAATTTGTGCACAGCAAGCTCCCACAAACAGTAGTGTGATAATCATTAGATAATCTAATGTAGTGATGTTGGTCGAGGGATTAATATTAGCCGAGAACACTGGGGAGAGTTCCTTTGTTTTTCTTCAAAATATTCCCTTGGTATCTTTTACATCCACCTGTGGGACTAGATGGGACTTTGGTTTAACATCTCACCTGAAAGATGGCATCTCTAACAGGCATACACTTGTGCAGTTTGCTTAATTTAGTTTGTATTCTTGAACCTATAAAATCCTTTCCCAAAACCCCATACTGCTCTCCTCAATATGATATGCTTGCTGAAGTACAGACCTGGCTGAACCAGTCATGTTTATCGGATGATTAATGAGCGGAAGACAGTGCATTGAAGACGGCTCCTTCCCTCTGCTGCCAAGTGTAGAGGCATTTCACGTCAGCTTGATGACTTCCCACTCTAGCATGGTTAGTTCAGCTTGTGGATGGAGAAACCACAGGCAGATGAAAAGCATCAATGCTGTGTCCCTTCACAGCTGTGAGACTGCTTGACCTGACCTTATGTTACATAATGGGTTGGAAAACACCCAAAGCTATTGCACAGTATGCACCAAGCTCAGTATAAAGAATCCTGAACTCCCATTACAAAGATAGGTATCAAGGATCAAGCCCCAAACTGCACATTTAGTTCATTCTTCCATAGAAATTGCAATCAGTAAAAGTGACCACGAAACTGTTGGATGGTCAGGAAAAATCCAACTAGTTCACTAATGTCTTTTTAGGGAACCTGCAATCCTTACCAATCAATCAACTATTCAGCCGCTTCAAATTCAAGGCAACTGGGGATGGTTGATTAAAATTAGCAGCCTTACTAGCAATTCCTACATCCCTAGAACAGATTTATAAAAAGAAAACCCAGCGCTCCCTATGTCTGTAACCTTCTCCAATCCTACAATCTTCTGAGATCTCTGCTGCCCTCCCAAATCCAGCTTTTTGTGTGTCATTAATTTTAATCACTCCACCGTTGGCAACCATGCTTTTACCAGCCAAGGCCCCAAGCTCTGGAATTCCCTTGCTAAACCCCTCTACCTTTCCTCCTTTAAGATGATCCTATATCCTAATTTCTCCTTCTGTGGCTCGGTGTCAAATTTTGATTGATATTGCGCATTGGGATATTTTTACGGCATTAAAGGCATTTTAGGAATGCAAGAAACAAAAACAGAAAATGCTGGAAAAACTCAGCAGGTCTGACAGCATCTTTGGAGAGAGGAACAGTTTGATGTTTTGAGTCCGTGTGATTCTTCTCAGCTCTGAAGAAGAGTCATATGGACTCGACGTTAACTCTCTTCCTCTCTCCACAGATGCTGTCAGAGTTTTTCCAGCATTTTCTGTTTCTGTTTCAGATTTCCAGCATCCGCAGTATTTTGCTTTTATCCTAGAAATACAAGACTTTGTTTCACTTAAAAAGGCCTTGAGATGGATATCTTTTATTGTCCTATAACTTCTCTTGTTTCTTTCTCACCTTGTAAGGATGAAATCTGGTTTACCCTCCAGTTCTGAGGTTGTTCTATTGTGGCCTTGGTAAAGTTTTGAAGTGTCCCCTATGGCTTGTTGAACAGAACCGAATGCAATACACAAAGTGCAGTCTGCTTGGAGCCCTGGAAATTGAACTTGCCTGTCCATGACTTTGAAACAACAATTGGTTCTGTGTTTTGTTTTATTGTTTTGTCTACATTTTGTTTCTTTAGTTATTTGCCTCAAAAAACCTGACCAAAAAATGAACATTTTTAGACTGTAGTTACTAAAACTATAACCCTATTTATTGTCCCAGATTGGGACTGTTGTATCCTGCGCTTTTAACTTGTGGTTCAGGGGCTTTCTATTCCACAAATACTGTCCTAACATACTGTTGTCCTCTATGATGGGAGGGAGTGGGTTGGTGTTTTATATTTAAATCTGCGCATCCTGTTCCATTATACCTGTTAAACCCAACCATGTTTTAATTTGGGTTTCTACCCTTTAACATGGTCATTTGTGATCGAAGGGTCGGGGTGTATTCCTGTGCTGTGTTTTGTGCTTGCACTTTCTGTTGCTTTTATTCATGACCTGTTCTACTGCTCTTGTAAAATAACTGGTAGGCAGAGACTAGGCCACATAGAAGGTTCCTCATCCAACTGGGAGGGAGACAGGCTTTTAACTTGCTCAGCATTGCCTGGGAGAAAGTGATAGGGAAAAGATCTTGGTACTTGTTATGACAGACTTCAATTGTGCCATTTTCTATCATGGCTAGACTAACTGCTGGTTATTGAGAAATCCTACAAAGGCTTTCATTGTCTTGAGATGTGAGCCATTCCATTATTCCACTGTTACGACTTTTTATGGAGGCTGAGTTTAAGTGAGCCACAGCACACAGGCTGTTCTGTCTAAGGGCCGTCATGCAGACTGTCCTTTCTCTGTGTGTGTTTGAAGTGGGATGTTGGTGTACACATGTACTGTTTAAAGTTGGCCTCTAGGTGCATGTGATAGCTATCCTTTAAGTTTCCACTCAGCAAGCCCCCAGCCCCCACTCTGCGCTTGCATTCATCGGACACAGATAGGGCGAAACTGCACAAATCTTTGATTTAAGAAGTTTACAAAGGCGCAAGTCTAGAGAATCTGGCTGCTTCATTCCTTTGTAATTTTATTAATCTGTAGATTTCTTTCTAAATATATCTTTCTTCTGGTTAATTAATCTTTGTATAAATACTACCATCCAATTTTGCTACAAATATAGACAACATTTTGCTTATCTGAAAAATAGTTGCCAAATCAGCAGTGAAGTTGGAGATCAGCAGACAAGTCTTTGCTCTCCCAGAATATTCGATATATCGATCACATTCTGCTGAGTTTGTGCCTAAGAAGCTGTATGAAAAATGCAGAGTCAGTTATGGGACCAGTCGGGGAAATAATGATGATCAGGGATGAACAAGAGACCAGAATTAGAGGTGCACAGAGATCTCGGAGTGTTGTAGGATTGGAGGATCTAGATCTAGACACTCTGCTCATCAATGCTGAGGGTGCTTTTATCACAGATTTCAAGGGCAATGATTTCTGTTGAACCCACATTCTTCCACTGCTATCATTTACCTTCTGACTGTATTTCAGGAGTTGCAGAAGCTCGGGCTAGGCGATGAAGTGGATCTGTATGTGTACGAGATTCCAGTAGAATACCAGAAGGTCCTGGATTTGATTCCTTCTCTCTGGAAACGTCATAATCCCCAGGTTAGGTACATTCTTCCTTCTGGATAATATGATTTCAAATGATTTTATCAGCTAGCACACAGAAGCCCCAGCCAGAATGGAGGTGATTGAGTAAATTTTCCTGTTAATTATACTTTGAGATTGCGCTGCTGAGAGTGATGGGATTGATTATAGGTGCATAATTTTTATTCCGTTGCTATCCTCCTTTCATTGCATTTCGCTGGAGAAATCACCCTGCTTTTATTGGGAGATTTTTCTGCAGTTTGGGTCCTAGGTTCTGTTTGCTGTAATTAAAATAGACTCTTTGCTGTGAGTCCACCAAAAATCCTGGCCCACCTTAAGCTCATTAGCTGATACAATGATATAAGTACTTGTTTGTAATTGTATTATCGTGATGCTCCATGTCAAATTTGATTTTAAAGTTGTGCCTGGTTTTAGGACCTTGAATCCCACCATTCTAACTGCTCTATGGAATCCCATTGTTATTATGGACAAATGTCTGCATCTGGTCCCTGGTATCATGTGATTGGAAATTTAGAATCTTGTTACAATGTGATTATTGTTAATTGTTTTCCTCCTTAAGTTCTCTCTCCCAGGCATCTTGCTTTCTCTGATCGATGTACATTTCGATAAGAATATTGAAATCACTAATTCAGCTATTTGATATAGATTTGTAAACAAATTAATTTTCAACAGTTGCTCATCATGTCACACAAATCTGATTGGTCCATAATTGTCAGTTGTTAATCAGGACCAATTTTCCACCATCCCCTCTTCTCTATTGTTTTGTAGCTGCTTCCAACTCTGTACCTTCAGGTCAAGCCTCCGTGCTTTTAGAGTCTGAATCCCAGGAATTGATCCCTTGAGTAGCCCTGGCTCCCATTATCCCCTGCCTAGACCTTGTCCCTTGCATTGTCCTTGTACAAAGTCAGCAAAGTGACATGGGCCCCAACTTCCCATTTGAAGGATAAATATGAATTCCACTGAGGCTTGTGGATTGCAGTTTTGCTTTCAGGCTTTCATTGCAAGCAAGGAGCAAAGTCGAGTGTGAGATGTACAGAGAAGTGGAAGTATGCAAGAGGTAGGTAAAAATATCTCGAAGCTGCCTGATCAAACATGCCCAGAGCAGGTACGATAGAGGTTATGTACAGAGTTAAGCGCTTTCTGCCCTGTCCTGGGAGGGAGGGTGGTGGGGATAAGAGCGAGGGGGAGGGTTGGGATAGGGTGGGTGGAAGGGGAGAATGGGCTGGAAGGTGGGAGAAGGATAGGCAGGTGGTGGTTTCAGCTTACGTATGGGCCAGGATAAATGGACCAGGTGGTCCTTTCATGCATGTCAATTCCTTACCAATGTTCATAATCTTTTTCTTTCAGTTGTTCATCCATGTCGGAGTTTCGGGAATGGCCACCACTGTGACACTGGAGAAATGCGGGCACAACCAGGGCTATAAAGGGCTGGATAATCGATGTTACTGCCCGGACAATCACTGCTGTGTCCAAGGAGGACCCGACTGCCTTGAGTCCATCATTGACATGGATGTTGTGTGTAACAAAATCACTGACCCACAACTGGACGTGGTTATTTCTGTGTCAAAGGATGCAGGAAGGTAAGGAAGCATGGCAATGGCCCAGGATTTTCTGGTGAGGGCCATTTAGCAACATGTACCACTTGCTTTTCTGATTAGAAAGAGAGGAATAACAGAGAAGAAAATTAGGTGAATTCGAAATCAGGTGCAGAAAGAAATAAAGAGAGGGGACTAAAGAGGCTGGGCAATTGGGGGGCTATGGTGGGATGGGCAGACGGATTTATGAAAACAGCCAGATGGATTGAAGTGACCTTTTGGCTCCTGTGCCCCTGAAGAGTTGGGTTTTAAGTAGGTTTTTGAAAATTGAGCTGGTATGGCAGGGTGGGGGGTGGTTGGAATTTCGGAAGTGAGTTTTGAGTGCAGGGAGGTGGGGCCCAATTTGAACTCAAAAATTGGGTCCATATTGCCTGGAAGTTGTCAGTGATGATAAAGCAGCAAACCAGAATTTAAACAATTAGCATTGAGACACTGGTGTATGGTGGGACACTATGATGGTGAAGTCCTTAGAACTAGGGTGTAATAGGGCCCTGGACAAGTTGGAAAGGAATAGAAAAATATTATGTTGAGAGACACCTGGAAACCTTGCTGTAGACTGTATGATTATTATTTAAAATGAAGTTGAGATATGAGTCAGGATACAATGAGAAGGATAAGAGAGGCTTTTAGCAGGTACAAGGGAAGCAAATCAACGGAGGTATTAGTGGAGTACAGAAAGTGCAGACCAGAGCTTAAGAAAGCAATTCGGAGAGCAAAGAGGGAATATGAGAAAGCTCTGGCTGGTAAAAGTAGGGAAAATCCCAAAATATTCTATAAGTATATCAATGGGAAGAGGATAACCAAGGGGGCAATCTATGGATGGAGCCAGAGGACATTGGTAGAGTGTTGATCGAATACTTCACATCCTTCTTCACGCAAGAGAATGAGGGTGAAGGTATCGAACTTGGGGAGAGAGACTGCGAGGTTCTTGAGCAAATTGATATAGGGATTGACAAGGTATGGAGGTGTTGGCAGGCTTAAAAGTGGGCAAATCTGTGTCCCAGACTGCTGAGGGAGGAGATTGCAGGGGCTCTGACCCAAATTTTTAATTCCCCTCTGATCACGGGGGAGGTGCTAGAGGACTGGAGAACAGCTAATGTGGCTCCGCTATTTAGGAAGGGTTGTAGAGAGAAGCCAAGGAACTACAGGCCAGTGAGTCTCACGTCAGTGGTAGGGAAACTATTGGAGAAATTTCTGAAGGAGAGAATCTATCTCCACTTGGAGAGGCAAGGTTTGATCAGGGATAGTCAGCATGGCTTTGTCAGAGGGAGGTCATGCCTGAATTTTTTGCGGAGGTGACCAGGTGTGTAGATGAGGGTAGTGCAGTTGATGTAGTTTATGTGGATTTCAGCAAAGCCTTTGACAAGGTCCAACATGGGAGTCTTATAAAGAAGGCAAATGCACATGGGATACAGGGTAATTTGATAAAGTGGATTCAAAATTGGCTTAGTTGGAGGAGACAGAGGATGATGACAAAAGGATGGATGTTTTAGTAACTGGAAGCCAGTGTCCAGTAGCGTACCACAGGGATCTGTGCTGGGTCCCCTATTATTTGTCATTTATATAAACGACATAGATGACTATGTGGGGGGTAGGATTAGTAAGTTTGTGGATGACACAAAGATTGGCCGGGTGGTTAACAGTGAGGTTGAGTGTCTTGGGCTACAGGAAGATATTGACGGGATGGTCAAATGGGCAGATAAGTGGCAGATAGAATTTAACCCTGAAAGGTGTGAGGTGATACACTTTGGAAGGAGTAATTTGACAAGGAAGTATTCAATGAACGGCGTGACACTAGGAAGTTCTGAGGAACAAAGAGACCTTGGCGTGTGTGTCCATAGATCTCTGAAGGCAGAGGGTCACGTTAGTGGGGTGGTGAAAAAGGCATATGGAACACTTACCTTTATCAATCGAGGCATAGAAATTCAAAAGTAGGGAGGTCATGTTGGAGTTGTATAGAACATTGGTGAAGCCACAGCTGGAGTATTGTGTGCAGTTCTGGTCACCGCATTATAGGAAGGATGTGATTGCACTGGAGGGGGTGCAGGGGAGATTCACCAGGATGTTGCCTGGGATGAAACATTTAAGTTATGAAGAGAGGTTGGATAGACTTGGGTTGTTTTCGTTGGAGCAGAGAAGACTGAGGGGTGACCTGATCGAGGTGTACAAGATTATGAGGAGCATGGACAGGGTGGATAGGGAGCAGCTGTTCCCCTTAGTTGAAGGGTCGGTCATGAGGGGACATAAGTTCAAGGTGAGGGGCAGGAGGTTCAGGGAGGATGTGAGGAAAAACTTTTTTACCCAGAGGATGGTGACAGTCTGGAATACATTGCCTGGGAGGGTGGTGGAGGCTGGTTGCTCACATCCTGGATGAGCACTTGGCATGTCATAACATTCAAGGCTTTGGGCCAAGTGCTGGTAAATGGGATTAGATAGGTAGGTCAGGTGTTTCTCACATGTATGTGTAGACTTGATGGGCCGAAGAGCCTCTTCTGCTCTGTGTGATTCTGTGGGATGCAGATCAGCCATGATCTAATTCAATGGCAGGGTAGGACCAAGAGCTGAATGGCCTTCTATAGTCCTATAGTCCTAACCAATGTAGAAGGGCGATCGAGGCAAATAGAAAGTTGAACTTCAGTAGCCAAAGGAGTGAAATGCAAATCAGAGGAAGTCGTGATGGTGCAAAATGTTCTTAAGCTGTACTTTGAGCACTGTTTTTTAAATTCTGGTTTCTGAGACAGAAGTGGTTTAAGCAATAGCAGGCATCAGTTCCCAGCAAAGACTGTTCCCTGACTCTAGAGGTTGGAATTATGACCTGGAGATAAACTTGGGCTTTTTGTCTATGTAAGGATCGTCCAAACACTGATTGCGCTGAGATGTTTAAAATTGGAGAAGGTTAATGCAGAAAATAGCTTCAGATTAAATTACTAGTAGACCCAAGAGAATATGCGTTCACGCTAGTTAAATGCAAATTTAGGATGCTTTTCTTCACAATGCTGTCTAGTATTCAACATGTGAATGGGACTTCCCATATATAGTGAAGGCAATAACCCTGTAATCACTTACGAAGCAGTCGGATGCTGAAATGGAGAGAGAGATTTGGATCTCAAGAACTTGTTTTCATCAGCCGCAATCATTTTGTGATGCAAGGATTCAAAGTTGCTTCCTTTTAATGGTTAGTGGAGCTTCACAGCAATATTATCAAAAGGGACTTACCTACTCGAACAAAGCCAAGAAAAAACCCGGTTTTAAAAAGTATCTAAGACTCCCTGTTGAGGTACTCAAAATCGTGAACAGTTTGGATGGTTTTTTTGTTCTTTCATGAAATGTGGGTGTCGCCGGCAAGGCCAACATTTGTTGCCCATCCCTAACTGCCCTTGATTTAAGTGGCTAGGCTGTTTCAGTGAACAGTTATGAGTCAACCACATTGTTATGGCCCTGGAGCCACATGTAGGCCAGACCAGGTAAAAGGATAGCAGACTTCCTCTCCTAAAAGCCATTCGTGAATCAGATGGGTATTTATGTCAATCAGCAATGATTTCATGGTCACCATTACTGAGACTAGCTTTTAATTCCAGATTTTATTAATGGAATTTAAATTCCTCCCAGCTACTGTTGAGATTTGAACCCATGTCCCAGAGCATTAACCTGAGCCTCTGGATTTCTAGTCCAGTGACATTGCCACTGCGCCACCATATCCAAAAAGAAAAAACTGCTGCCAGTGGCAGAAGGGTTGGTAACCAGAGGACCCAGATTTAAGATAATTGGGAAGATGAGTAATTTTGTTCTACGCAGCGAGTTGTGATCTGGAATGCTCTGCCTGAAAGGGTGGTGGATGCAGATTCACTAGTAACTTTTAAGAAGAGAATTTGATAAATGCTTGAAAGGAAAACTTTGCAGTGCATGGGGAAGTAGTGGGGGAAATGAGGTTATTCAGATAGTTTGACCAAAGAGCCAGCACAGGCATATGGGTCAAATGGCCTCCTGTGCTGAATGCTTATTCCTATGGTTGATTATAAATTTTTCCTCTCTTTCCATCCAGATACCTCTGTGATTTTACCTACTATACCTCTCTACACCTGAGCCATGGAAAATCAGCCTTCATTCACGTCCCTCCTCTGGGGAAGCCATACACGGCTGAGCAGCTGGGACGAGCTCTCCAAACCATTATCGGAGTAATGTTGGGAGTGTTGGAACGTCCCAATGCCAAGATGAACTGCCAGATGGGGCACTGAGCTCTTGGGAGTGGGCACTAGGGCGAGAAGATCTGTCATCAAAATGATTTTCTTCTTTCTAAACTGTTGTGGAGTGCAACCCTGATCATAGCTGCCATTGTAAAATTCACCTGTTCCGGTGTGGTAGGGGCAATTGAGTGGGTCCGGAGCCTGCATCTTGGTAACTGAATTGTTTTTTGTTTGAGGGTAGGGGAAGCGCACGCACCATATTTAAAGCTCGGATCCCCAAGGTGCTGAGACAGTGAGAACTCCAGAACACCTCCCTCTGGGCTAGTGTAATGAGTGCACATACACACTGTGATACATTTAATTCTGTGTTCAATTTTTATAATATGTTTTCAAATGAGACTTTTCTGATTAAGTTGTTTTTAATCTGAGCCAGGGACAGCAGCTATATTTTTTGATCTTTTCGGGTTCTTTGGTAAATCTGTCACTTTTTTTCTTTTTGTTCTCCTCCCTGTCTGTCTCGTTCACTCTGTCCTTTTGGTGTGCATTTCTCTGTCACTTGTGCACTTGATCTTTATTTTGCATGTGCTTTTTTTCTCTCTCTCACTGCTGTTGCACATGCTGTCTTTAAATCTCAATGTTTCTCGCTTTTTCTTTTGCATTCTAACACTCATTCTCTTTCGCCTGCTCTCTTGTTATTCCTTTTCTCTCTCTTGCTTTCTCTCTTTTGCACTCTCTCTCTTTCTCTTGCTGTCTTTAAAAAGTTCTGTTTCAGAAATTTGATGATAGGTGTGTGGAGAAAAAAGACAGATGGTCACAGAAACTCCACTTTGAACACTCTGCTGAACTTCACCCCAGAGGCTAAAAAGCCACAGCCCCTGAGGCTGAATGCACTTAGGCACTTAGATATTATCATTACTCAAAGAGAACACATGCTCCCAGCATACGTATGCAATGTTTGCTTTGTACTTAGTCAGTTTTGACTGGATTTTGTATCTCTTTAGTAAGGTTTGGGCTAAACTAATCATAGCTTAGATGGTTTTAACTAGGTTAAAGTAATACAAGAAATATTAGTTAATAGAATATTTTAGCTGTTTTGAGACCTTAATTATTTTGATGGCCATGGATTTTAAGGCTGAGGTTGACATCAAGCTCATAACAAACCCTAGTTCCCTTCCCTCCCTCATGTCCTTTACAATTATGCGCCCCCTCACCTGGGTCTCCCCTTGTGGCCATATTGGTGGGAGGTTCAGTAGGTTTAGGTTCAGTACTGTTTTGCCCTCTTTTGGCTTCCCACTATTTCGGGAGCAGGTCTGTTCCTCAGATTAATCCAAGGAAAACTTTGCAATTCACCACTTGCAGCATGTTTGGTGATGGGATCTCCTAAGAGGGCATTGCACTGCAGACCCCATTCCCCAGGGAGCTGCAGCATTCTGCAAGCTGTCCCCTGGTGAGCTGCCCCTTCTGATCTTGAACATGTCCACTAGAGTGAATGCATGTGTTCCACTGTGTCAAGTTTTAGGGCAAACGTGTGGTGTGAGTGAAACTGGAGAGTGCATTTCTTCACATAGCCTCCTCCATCCTTGGGTTCTTCCTGAGCTTCAGTGGAACTTACTTGTGTCTAGAAAGAGAAAGACAGACCAGCCATGAGGTAACCTTTTCTTTAAAATATTCTTTCACTATCTCTACTGCAGTTCTTATGCTAGAGGAAGCACCTGGCCCCTTAACCCCTGACGCACCATGTCTGCAACCCACACCAACATAGCTGAGAGCTGGAATTCAGTGGAGGCTTGTGACTGCGAGCTGGCTTGTGCCTTGGCTGGTGCATCCAGTGATACTGGCCAAATATTTGTTTATTATTGTCTCCACACTGGAGTTTTCCTGTTGCTGGTTTGTGGCATGAGGATGTATTTCACTTTGTAATGAAACAAAATAATGAGTGACATTAGTTTTTACCCAAAGTGCGATAGACTTTTGGAACAACTTGTGGGGAAAGAGCAAAGTGATAAGTGGGGGCGAGTTTTTTCAAAGAGCCAGCACAGGGTCAATGGGCCAACCGGCCTCCTCTTCTATACCATTCAATGATTCTATAAAGTCATCAGGAAAAGCCATTCAGCTGGACATTAAAAGTGGAGGCTGGAGACAGTTTAAGTTTCTGAAGAGGGGAGTGAAGGATATGATGGAAAGGAGGATGGCTCGTTGGGTTAGTTTGAAACCCTGATGGGTTAGTTGATGCATCAATTCCTTTTCCAATAAATTTTCATGGAACCTTGGATAGATGAGCCTTGATAACTGGAGCTGGGATTTTGAACCATGGCTATTGGAAGCATAATCCTGGTCTCTAAACCTAATGTGCAGTGAAGTTGCCACACAGTCGTAGGATTAAAAAGCCAGTTGGTCTTGTGTAGGTTTTGATTGTAGCTGAGTGATTTACAAGGTAAGTTTGATGTACTAAACTTGTAATACTAGACAATGTAAATACTGTGCTGTAGGAATATATATATTGTTAAAGTGACTACATTTAAACTTGGAAGCCTATGTCTTGGATTTTTGTAGTGCCTTTAATAGAGTAAAACGTCCCAAGGTGCTTTGTGGGAGCTTTATCAGACAAAATGTGACATTGAGCTGCACAAAGAGATATTAGCACAGGGAAAGCAGTAGGTTTTAAGGAGCATCTTAAAGGAGGGAGAGGCAGAGTAGTTTCGGGAGGGAATTCCAGAGTTTAAGTCTGATGGAATGGCTGTCAATGGTGGGGCATAGGAATTTAGGGATACACGAGGCCAGAATTGGAAAAGTGCCCAGATCTCTTGAGAGTTGTCTGGCTAAGGAGGTTAAAGAGATGGGAGAAGGGTTTTAAAATACTTTCAAAGCTGCTAGGGAGATGGGATTTCCCAGTTGTACACAGAAGCCTCTACCTTGGAAGTGCCAAGTGATCTTTCCTGTTTTTTTTTAAATCAGATTTAAAATGCAAGAGCTTTTTAAAAATGATTTTTAGTTTCATTTAATGATTGTCTGTTTATAACAACTTGTCTGTTCCATTCTCCCTTGCCCCCCCCAGTCACCCTTGTGCTGTAGTGAGGTGCATTCATGTTCTGCAAATTTCTTTAATCTCTTGCAAACTTGGAAGCAGAAGAGAAAAAGGGAGGAATGGAGCATCACATAAAGGGTTGTGAAGGCTGATTGTTCTGTACCTGGAGAAGGAAAAATATTAACTCTGTAATTTGCTTGTTTTGGATCTTAAATGATTGCACTGCATTCGTGGATTTTTTTCTATTTAATCTCTGGTATTTTCATTGGAATATAATTGTTCTGCATGTGGAATGCGCTTGTCACAGTGATAGATATGCCTGTCTATTTGGTGTAGCATTCTGCATCCTGATATCCTGGTGGTTCCTCTTTTTTTTTATAAGGATCACAGGAATTGCAAGGCGCAAGGTCCACCTGGTTCACCTTCCAGGGAGTCGCATGATAAACACTAATGGGGCTATTCACTAATCTTGAACATCAATCTACCAATTGCAGGTACATTGTCCCAAAACCAGCAACCTTGGGACCAAAGCTGTGCTGAATTTCAGATCTTGCCGGACTTTGGGTGGTTCAGGTCAAGTGGGTCAGTTAGGGTCAAGGGTCGCTTGGAGCGCAAGAATAGACCAGCGCGCAAGCAGCAAAGGGGGTTACTAGTCAGGTACCTCACTGCACCAATGCAGCGCCCAGCTGAGTTGTCCAGGTAAGTTTTTAAAAATTTTATTCAATTAATATTGATGCATGGAACATTCTAAAAATGTAGTTTTTAGACAACTCCAATTTTTGGATAGCTACATTTGAGACACTACTATATTTCTATCTAGAATGCACTGCCTGAGGATCATGGAAGCAGTTTCATTAGTAATCTTCTAAAGAGAGCTGGATATATCGTTATAAAGGAAACATTGGCAGTGCTATGAGAAGAGAGTAGGAAGAGTGGAATTAATTGGTAATTCTTTTGAGCTGACACAAGAACAAAGGGCCGAATGGCCACTTATTGCACTTGTTGATTTTGCTTCTAATTAATCTACAGCAGAGGCAGATAAGAGGTGAGGAAATTCCCCCAGTGATCCAAAATCACCTGTTTCTCCCAAGCACAGTACACTATCATTGTCTCAAAATCCTCCCTAAATCTTATTTTCTGAAAGAAATCTAACCTGTGCTTGAAGGAATCAATAGCAACTGCTTCCATTATCTCCCTGCGGATTTATTCTACAGATTAACCTCTCGCTCACTGAAATATTGTTTCCATTTTACACAAACTGTGTTGCCATCAGACTTGCTCAAATCTGTAATGGTACAAGAGAGATACAATGAAATGTGTCAGATGCAGCTTCAGGAGAAGCCCCTTTTTCTAATGCCTCCATAGCATGTCCACACTCAGTTCCTCAAGTGGAAAAAAAATAAGAACTTCCAATTATATAGCACTTTTCATGACCTCAGGACACCCAGAGTGCTTTGCAGCTAAATAAGCGTTTTTACGTGTAGTCAATGTTTGAAAAACAGACCAGTTTGCACACAGCAAGATCCCACAAGCAACAATTTTGATGTTGGTTAAGTGATAAATGTTGGATAGGGCACTGGGGAAATTACTCCCTGCTGTTCATCAGATTGTATCCTGGAATCCTTTTACATTCACCTGAGAAGGCAGAGGGAGCATCTGTTTAACATCTCATCAGAAAAATGGCACCTCTCAGTGGAATGTCAGCCATGATTATGTGCTCAAGGCTCTGGAATGAGGCTTGAACCAATGAAAGGGAAGAGTGCCACCTAATGAGCCATAACTGATGCCTGAGTAGATTTACTGTGTGTCAGCTGGACTCAGTGGTGATGGTCGGGAGGTTTGGGTTTGAGTTCTACCTCCAGCTCTTGAGCGCAGAATCTAGGTTGTCATTGTAATGCAATACTGAGGGAGCATGGCACTGTTGGGAGCGCAGTCCTTGGGCTAAGATGTAAAGCCCAAGGCCCCATAACTTGAGGGAATGTTAAAGATCCTGTGGCACTATTCTGAGAGGAGCAGGGAGTTTGCCCAGTGACCTGACCAATATTTCTCGAGCAATGCCATCACAGACATTAACTGGCTTACTTACTGCTCTTTGTAGGATCTTTCCTGGTACAAAATGATTTCTACACTTGCCTACTTAACATTTGGTTCAAAGCAGTTTTGTTGAAAAAGAAGTACTCTGAATCCAGTACTATAAACTATGCTGAATTTGAGCAGCTTCTGCAATGAACTTGTTCCTGTCACGAGTTGGGTTCAGACCATAAAAACTGACTATACTTTGTCACTAGTGATACCAAGAAACAAAAACCATTAATAGTAAATCATTAATTTAGACTGGATTCAAAATTCCTTTCCCTGTGTGAAAGAATAGTTCCTCATCTCTGAGCTACCCCAGTTCCTTCTTCACTGAAACATTTTAACATTAAGATCAGAGAGCACCATAGTTGGAGTTCGATGGTTGCTCCAGAAAGTTGTTCTTGTCATTTACACTTAGTAGCAGAGAAAGCAAAATTTCTTATTTTAAATATTCTGAAACTTGCTTGAAGGGGTCATGACTCAATGTGCAGGACAGCGCTGAGACTCCTGAAATCAGTTGAGTAGATGGTGCCAACCTTGGGTTTTATAGGGAGACTGAGGTGGGTGGGGTATTCCACTGTGATGAGGTGCTAGGGAAGAACATTAGAGCAGGAGGAGAAACAAGGAGTTGGTTCCAACACAAAATGGAGGCGTGAGTGTGCACAGGACAGGTGAGGTATTTGGAGCTAAGGATTACATGAAGGTCCATGGATGCACTGCCCAGTTTGATAAAATAGTCAAAAAGTGGTGAGAGTGAGTTTGTAGGTTACATTAGAATTGAGGCAGAGATCAACCATCAAGTGAAGAAAGGTTGTGTCCTGACCTTGATACCTGAGCCTCTCTATATTGGAGGAGCATTCATGCCCTGTGAGGGGTGACTTGGGTGTTATAGAGATGTTTGGCCTTGCTATGAGAAACAACTCTATTTGGTTAGCCGCCCACTTGTTGCCATTCAACCATGGTATAGCTTATTCTGTGAATGTCTAGAGGAGAGGAAGAAGTAAGTTGGTGATGGAGTGGAGCAGGTAGAGGAGACCTTGCCGTAATTTGGTTTTTATGTTTGGTTGACACTTTCTTTTAAACAAGTCAAAGTTATCTAAGCCGATGAATGAGCCTTTATTAATATTGAATCTTGATCTGAAAGTGCTTGTTGAGATGGGCTAAGCTTGTACTATCTTGTGTGCTGATCCTGCATAGGGAACAGCAGAAATGGTCGCTCGCCTCAGCAATATCACCTCTCAACTTGATGTCAAATTACCTGCCTCAAATAAGGAATGCGTTTATGTCTGTACAAATTATTAGGGGATTGAGCAATGCAGTGAGCTTGACATTGTCCTTTTCCTGCTGGATTGGCATTCAAATCCAACTCAAAAAACAATAAGAAGAAGTCTTTCTTCTGCTTGCAAGGATCCAGTATCTATAGCAGCCATATCCTGGTATCTGTGTTTCTTAGAGGGGTTGAAACTGGTTACAGTTCAACCTTAATATGGCAGTCTCTGGCCACACAGATAATGGTGCAGGAGGTAGAAAGGTCACATGGGTACGGCACAGGGTCATTGGAACCAAGAGAAATTGATCGGACAGTGGAAAGTTTGCTTTGGACCAGAACTTCTGTGGAGTAGCAGTCACAGTCGGATTGCTCCTTTTTACTTACCCAGGCTGGGAGCTGCACATTTCTTGCCTGCTGTTCTCACCCGGGCCTGGTGAAAAAAGTGCTGTGTAGTAGCTCCAGTCTCCCCCCTAATCCAGGATAGCAGCTTTGGGGAGTGAAGCCATGCTCCCTTTTTACAGCACTAGCTGCTGTAAAACAGGTAAGTTTAAAGGTACCAGCCACTTTGAGAAGCCAGGGAGAAGGTAGCGGGTGAGGGGGTAGGATGGTCAAGGAGGGTGGTAGAGGGCCGGGGCACAGTACCATAATTACCCGGAAGCTAGAAGTGGTTTTAATCCTTCTGAGTTTTGCTAGGTGGCTATTCTGCTGAGAGGGTTGGAACTATCCAAAGCCTCTGTCTCAAATCAGACTATCGGATGGCTCCAGGTACAGGGTAATTGCCCGTCAGAAGTTTAAACCTCCTGGGCAGTTGTCATGTAGTCCTTGTATGTGGAATTTTTTTTTTTCGCGGGGGGGTGGTGAGGGGTGTCCCCCAGTGTACCTTCTGGAGTACCTCTAGGGTACAATTCCCTGGGGAACGGAAGTTTTGGGCCATTGTATTTAACCCCCGTGCTGTACCTGCCCTGGGAGTGTTTGATGGGACAGTGTAGAGGGAGCTTTACTCTGTATCTAACCCGTGTTGTACCTGCCCTGGGAATGTTTGATGGGGACAGTGTAGAGGGAGCTTTACTCCGTATCTAACCCCGTGCTGTACCCTGTCCTGGGAGTGTTTGATGTGGACACTGTAGAGGGAGCTTCACTCTGTATCTAACCTTGTTGGGATGGGATCTGCTTAAATGAGTTTCCAGGACTGGGAAAGACAGAAATCCTGTTTGGAGAACCTGCAGCAACAGAACTTCAGCATTTGAATGTCATTGTCTGACTCTCTGAGAGCACAGTCGGAAATCACTTCCATGTATGTATTTTTGATAACGTGTACTCTGCCAGTTTTATTTTGTGCTGCTATCTGGTTTTGTAATGAATTCCCCGTGTAGCAGTGGTTGCAATGTAAACTTGTGGTTTTCAAGCATTTATCAGCAAAATGTTAAGTGGTGAATATGGGATGGTGCTGGTTTGAAGAGAAATTGTTTGGCTGCCTCAGAGATGGGGACACTGAAATACTGTGAGTACAGAAGGGCCAGGAGACTTGAAGGGCATTTAAAATTATTTTTTTGAAGGTTTTGTTGGGAGAAATTGTTTCTTGTGATCAGGGATTCTGTGATGAGGGGTCATCAACTTAAAATGGTCATGAAGAGTGAGTGGACAGGGATGGGGAAATTTCTTTACGTAGAAGGATAGAGTATTAGGAGGGAATAGTTGAGGCAGATGGAAAAGAAAAGTAAATTATTGAAATGGAGTGTGCAGGGGTAGGTCTTCAGAATTAGTTTTGGACTGTTCTAGCAAAGAACTAGCATAGATGCAATGGTCCAAATGGACTGTAAACTTCTGAGGTACATGTAACGAAATCCAGTATGCAGTTGTGAAGATTTCCTCTGGCAATTCTAGCAAAATCGTAAAAGCATTCCGTTCAAACGTGTAGAGATTTTGTGAATTAGTTTGGCATGTTAGCAGTCTTCCCCCTCCCACCCCCTGAGTCAGGCTTGTGGATTCATATCCTGCTCCAGGAGCTCGTAATCCAAGCTGGTGCTTTTAATGCAGTGCTGAGGGTATGCTGCATTGGTAGAGAGGTCCCACCTTTCTGATCAGATCCCATGGCATAAGTTGAAGCGGTTTGTGGGACCTTGCCGTGCACAGAATACCTGATACCTGCTGTGACTGTGTTTCAAGAAGTTTTCTTAGAGAAATCAGGTGCTTTTTACTTTTTCAGGAATAGTGAACAGCATAAATTATAAGCTTTTAGTGTGTTGCCATTTGTAACATTGAGAGGAACTCCCAGCGTACAGTCAATACATTTTGTACAATAGTGCCGTTAGTCTGTACACTAACAGCATATTCTAAGAGGATCAGGAAACAGTTTAGTCTGTCACACTATATTCCAGTTCCCTAACTTGGAACTTCGGTGATTCCTAATAAAAGGTGTATTTCTTCTGAAAATGTAGGGAACTATCTTTTACCCTGAGAAAGTACTTAGGTTTTATTTCCTGAAATAAAATAAATTGGGCTGGTGTGGGGAGGGGGGGAAAGAGGCAGTAGCTTTGAGGAAAACATTTATAAAAGTACTAATGTTAGTCTGAGAGAAATGTGAAGATCCTGTTCAGAAAATAAAAATCAATTTTTGAATATAACTTAAACATTTGTAAGTCCTTTGTTTTCATTAGCTTGTGAACTTCTCATGTCAATGTTCATGGTGCGTTGGATTGTACACTGTTTTGTAATGGTTTTGTACCACATAATGCACAACATATTCTACTATTAAGGTGCAGCTGTATTTAGTTTTATCCTGTTGCATGATTAAAATCTAATTGTGGTGAATTAGCTGCAGCCCAATGGGTAGCACTCAACTGAATCAGAACGTTGTGGGTTGAAGCCCAACTTTGGACACTTGATCGCAAAATCCAGAATGTGTCAGTACTGAGGGAGTGCTGTACTGTCAGGTGCGTCCTTTAGATGAGATTTTGATTCGACGCCTTGCTTGCCACCTCAGGTGGATGTAAAGATCCCACTATATCCTACACACTGGCTTAAACATTCACCACCAATGTACAGTGGCAGCAGTGTATACCATCTAAAAGATCCAGCAACTTCCAAACCCACGACCTCTACTACCTCAAAGGACAAGGGCAACAGACACATGAAAACACCATTACCTCCAAGTCATGCACCATCCTGATTTGGGCATAGATCTGCGGTTCCTTCATCATCTGAGTCGAAATCCTGGAACACACTCTAACATCATTGTGGGTGCACCTGCACCATGCAGACTGCAGCAGTCCAAGAAGGTGGGCCAGTCTCTCTCAATGGCTTGTTTGGTGCTCATTTCCTAGCATCTTTTCCTCTCCTCTTCCATGAAGTTCTTCATCACGTTTTCGTAGATAAAGGTTGTATTTCAAAGCAAATTTATTCTGGTGCAATTTGAGATTCCTTATTTGTTAACTTGACCCAGACACACTTTTTCTACAGCCCTTAACCTTTCCAGAAACTGTTTCTTCAATTCTGGCCGATTGCATATTCGCCACTCGCTTTGAACCACCATTGGCGCAGTGATGCCTTAAGCTATCTAGATGTTAAACTCTGGAATTTCCACCCTAAACCCTCCTGCCTCTCTACCCCTTCTCCATTTAAGATGCTCTATCAAACTTGCCACTTTGATCAAGGGTGTGGTAAGCTTGTCCTTATTTTCTATCCTTTTTTCAGTTCTATCAGTTTTTGGCTGAATATCCTATAAAACACCTAGGGATATTTTACTAAAGATGCTGGATAAGACCAAGTTGTAGTTGGTTGGGTTTGGAGTTTTGGGGACTGGCAGGGGCACCTTATGAAGGATTTTAACTTGTGCCTACTTACACTTTCTTCCCTTATTATTTTTCATTCAGTAGACCAGCAGGTGTGGCATGAGGCTGAATGACCATTGGGCAGAGTCAGAGATGACTTCAATCTCCCCTCAATCAACACCCATGCTTACATTTTCTGTACATACAACAATAACTTGAATTTATCTTGCAATTTTAAAGTCATAAAGACCCCAAGATGCTTCACAGGAGCATTTGTGAAACAAGTTTTGACACCAAGTCACTTATGGAGATATTAAGACACGTGACCAAAAGCTTGGTCAAAACAACAGATTTAAGGAGAATCATAAGGGAGGAGAGAAATTGGACAAAGTTTTGGGAGGGAATTCTAGAGCTTAAGGCCCAGGTAGCTGAAGGCATGGATGCTAATGTAGAGTGATAGAAATTGGATGTTCAAGCCGCTGGAATTCTTAGTGGAGATCTCAGTGTGTTGTAGGGCTAGAGCAGGTTACAAAGATGAGGAGTGATGCCTTGGAGGGATTTGAACGTGAGGATGAAAATTTGTTGCATTGTCGGATAGGAGGATGATGGGTGAATGGGACTAGGTGTGAGTTAGCATACCGGTGACAGAGTTTTGGATTACTGAATCTCAGAATTGTTACGGTGCAGGAGGTCATTCGGCCCATTGTGTCTTCACCAACTTTCCGAATGAGCATTGACTCTGCCATTCTTCTGCCATTTTCCCCATAACCCTGCACATTGTTTCTATTTAAATAATTATCTAATGCCCTCTTGAATGGGCTAAAGTTTAGAGGGTGGAAGATGGCAGGAAGTCTGAGAGCTAGAATCTAGAGGTAACGTAGCATGGATGACACTTTCAGCAGCAGATGAACTGAGATGGAGATGGATGATATTGTGGAGCATTCTTCAGCATTAGTCATCGTACAGTAGACTGGAATTCTAGTCTATTTTTCTCTTTGCCCTACTCAGTTCCTGGTGCACTGAGACTGATTGTTTGGCAAACCCTTGCTGTAGAGGGTGGCTGATGGACACTGACTCATATGTCACAGTGGCTCCACATTTGCTTGTTATTCTTTTATGGGATGTGCATATTACTGATAAGGCCTGCATTTGTTGCCTATCCCTGATTAAGAAGGTGGTGGTGAGCCACAGTGCTGTTAGGAAGGAAGTTCCAGGATTTTGACCCAGTTGCAGTAAGGTAATAGCGATCTATTTCCAGGTCAGGGTGGTGTGTAACTTGAGGGGAACTTCCAGGTGGTGGTGTTCCCAAGCATCTGCTGGCCTTGTCCTTCTAGGTAGTAGAGGTCACAGGTTTGAATGGCGCTGTGAAAGGAGCCTTGGAGCGTGCCTGCAGTGCACCTTGTAGACAGTACACACTGCTACCACTGGAGAAAATGTGCTAGCTTTGAAAGAGTAAGTGTACAGAAATGCAGAAAAGCCAGCGTCTGGTAGGGAAGCTGTTCAACCTGCAGACACCAGGTGGTGCTAGAGCCACCACTAGAAGCATTGACTTGTCTTTCCTAGAAATTCTGTCTTGTGTCCAGCATTTTCTGCTGTTATCTCCGATTTCCAGCACACACACAAGCGACAGTCAAATAACAGCTTGCATTTATTTAGCACTTTTACGGTAGTGAAACATTCCAAACTCCTTCATAGTAACAAACATTTGACAGCGAAACACGCGCACATTAGATTGGGTGTCCAAAGTTTTGGGCAAAGGGGAGGGTTTTAAAGAATGTCTAAGAGGGGAGAGAGGGACTTGGGGAGGGAATGCTAGAGTGTAGGGCCCAAATAGCCAAAGATAACTGCCAATGGTGGAATGATGAGAATTGGGGGTGTGCTAGAGACCCAAATTGGAGTACAGCAGAGATCTCGAAGAGTTATAGGGCTGAAGGAGATTACAGAGATTGTGAGAGGCCATGGAGAAATTTTAAACAAGGATGAATATTTTAAAACCAAGGTGTGGCTAGAGCAGGAGCCAATGTGGGTCAGCGAACACAGTGGATGATCGTCCAGGTAGCAGTCTTCATGCGTAACAGAAAACGCACCAATGGTCTCTGTAACTAGACTGCCCCTTTCTATTGCACCCTGAGACAGGGGAGGAGGCCAGAGTGAAATTACAAAGACAGAGGGAGCAGTGGCTTTGAAATGAGCAAAGAACTGCCAACAACAGCTGTCATCTATAAAGTGATTAACGTTAACTGTGTTCCGATAATACTTGGCGCAAGGTTTTACAGCTGTTGTTCTAGCGGTCCTGTTTGAGAATTGTCAGCTGTTGGGGGAAGAAATCTGGTTTTGCTTTCTAAAGTAAGTTCTTGAGATGTCCTTAGGTAAAAAGGGAGCGAGTGGTTAATAGAAATATAAACACAAAATGCCAGAAATACTCAGCAGGTCAGGCAGCATCTGGGGAGAGAGAGAAAAAGATTTAACATTTCAGGTTGAGTGACCTTTCATCTGAACAGAAGAAAGAAATATGAGAGCTTTTAAACCAGTAGAAGGGGGAGAGGGGGAAGGAAAGCTCTGCGATAGGTTGGAGGGCTGGGGAGATTAAATAACAAAAGATTTCATCATGTAACAGCCAAAGAGAGTGGTAATGGAGAAAATAAAGTGGTCGATGGGATTTGCCTAGTTCCAAAGTCCCAACCATCATCAATGCAGCATTCAGTTCACAAGCTGGTCACTGGACACTGCAAAGGTTACAGGTCCCAGCCATAGCCAATAAGGTTTCCAACTCTGGTCAGATGTATTCCTGGAGATCTTAGTATTTGACTTCCCACCTCCAATGGCACGGTGCCTGATATATTTTATCCTGGCAGCGCCCTGTCCCCACCTGTGTCATTGGTCCCCTGGCAAGTCCATCCTCACAGTGCCCCTTCTTCCCACATTAATCGGAAAGAGTGACCATTTTTACCCAATCAGATGATTCTTGACTGTCAATCAAATAACCGTTTATTCTTATGTCTAATTTTTTATAACTAACAAATGAAAGTGTTCAAAGAAAGTGAATAAAATGTAACCTTGATTTCTCTCAAGTCCTGCTTGCAGTCGGTGTCCTGAAGATTAATCTCTCATTCTAGGAGACTCCAGGGCAATCCTGGAGGGTTGGCAACCCCTGTGATGACTGAAGACTTATTTTGCCAGCTGCAGCCTGAGCCATGCTGAGCTAGTGCACTACACCACTAACATCGAACCCAACGGTTTCCTACACGACAACAGTGACTACGCTTCAAAAATACTTCATTGCCTGTAAAATGGTTTGGAACATTCCGAGGCTGTGAAAGGTGCTATATAAATGCAAGTTCTTTCTTTGCTCACCAATAACCTGTTCAGCGATGCTCAGCCTGGGATTTGCCAGAACCACTCAGTTTTCATCACAAGCACTTTAAGAAGCAGTGAATGCCAGAGGAAGGAAAGCAAGAGAGAGATCAAGAAAGCTTTCGATCCAGTGGATAACTGTGAACCTGAACTTCAGTTTTAGTGATATTGGCTGAGGGATAAGTATTGGCCCTACAACTCTGCGGAGAACTCCCTTGCCCTTCGTTGAAATAATGTTCATGGGATCTTTTACATCCCCTGGAGGAGGCCTCGGTTTAATATTTCAACTAGAAAGAGCATACCAGACAGTGCAGTATTCCCTCAGTACTGACCCTCCGGCAGCGTGGCGCTCCCTCAGCGTTGACCCTCCGGCAGCATGACGGTCCCTCAGTGCTGACCCTTTTGGTAGTGTGGCACTCCCTTGGTACTGACCCTTTGACAGTGCAGCACTACAGAGCAGTGGTGCTGGGAGTCTCAGTTTAAAATGTTGGGGTCAAGTCTCTAGAATTTAGGTTGAACCTACAATGTTCTGATTCAGAAGCTACCTCCAGCCTGGAGCCTGAACAAGATCAAGAGAAAGCGAAGGGAGTTGGAAAAAAAGGGGCGAGGGATGATCAATAGAACATCTCCTGTCAGTGGTTTCAGCTACGAAGAACAAATACATGAAAATGTGAGAAAGATGGTTGCCACAGAAGCAGGAGAGTTGTGGTATTATTTTATTCCAAGATGTAAAACATACAAATTACTTCACCATAGTGTTAGTTGTTTCTCAATTTATTTTTTGATTACGTGATTTTTACTTTGCCTTAAAAATAATTCCTACAAACAATGCATTTTTTTCTAGATAATAAAACATCTGATGACATTAAGACATTGAAACTACTCTTTCAGGACAGGGTGGCTTTGTTTGGACATATTCCAGGGAATTTTATTGGATGACCTTCAACTGGTCAGCTGTCTTATCCAATCCCCACATCGCCAATATTTTTATAACCAACTAGAATGTTCAAAGAAGATAATAAAAGCATACATTCATTTTTTTAATGCCTCTACGATCTTCCACTCTGTTTAATTTGCTACAGCGTTTCAGAGCTTCATCTTTAATTCCTGGAGACTCCAAGATAATCCTGGAGGGTTGGCAACCCCAGCTTTATGGTATTGGATGGTAGCCTTCAGTTATTTCAGAGTCCAGGGAAAAAGATACTGGCAACGCCTCGGAAACAATGACCGTCAAATTTTGCAGAACATATGAGCACACTTTGGAGGAGCTTTGTTACCAATCCCAACATTGTCTCTGGAATGTGATATGACAATTGAACAGCTAAGCGACAATTCCTGACCAGGAGCAGGTGCAGACTAGGCCCCCATCTCCGGGGGCTCCTACTCAAGCCTTGGACGGTTTGCTTGCTATTTCACCACACTACAATCCTTTCATTGGAATTTACAGTGATTATTAAAGGGAAGTCTGTGAAAGTTCGACTTCCTGAAGTGTTAAAATGGAATCAGTTTCATAAAAACAGAGTATGTCCAAAATAGCCAGGTCACAGCAGCTGTGAACAGCAGTGTTAACACTCAAAGAAATGTTTTACCTCGTGTACGCTACTGCAATGAACGGGGATAAATTAACCAGGACAGAACGTCATTTAACTTCCACCATTGTGAATGGCCATAAATGACTTTTCTTAACTAAATTTAACTTAAATAAATCTGGTCCATGTAAACTGTCAATCGGAACATTCATGAAAACAGAAATTTGATGAAGAGTTGTGAAGGAGGGAGAGGGCAGAGAGCTTTGGATAAGGGTGTTCAGTAAAGGGTGCAATCCGGACTGGAATGAAAGGGGGCAGTGCCAGGTTGAATTAATGGGAAGGAGAAGTGTGCCAATAATGGATGAGTCCGATGAGCATTGTCTCTCTCTGAAGGAAAGAATGGGCATTTGGTTAGGAATAGTATCTCTGTGAGCTGCAGCAGGGTGGTGGAGTGTGAGAAACTGGCTGAGAAGCCCCAGTTTCACCAGATTGGTCTCTATCCCTGACACTTGGAAGTCAGCCTGACACCTCTCCTCTACACTCCCTCCTCCTCATGAATGTCTATTTCTTAATGACCGGAGCTGGATGCAATATTTGAATTATGGTTTCACTTGGTCACTAGAAAGTTTTTTTTATTCATTCGTGGGATGTTGGCATCACTGGCTGGGCCAGCATTTATTGCACATCCCTAGTTGCCCTTGAGAAGGTGGTAGTGAGCTGCCTTCTTGAACTGCTGCAGTCTATGTGGCATAGGTACATCCACCGTGCTGTTAGGGAGAGATTCCCAGGATTGTGATCCAGTGAAGGAACGGCAATACATTGCCAAGTCAGGATGGTGAGTGACTTGGAGGGGAACTTCCAGGTAATGGTGTTCCCATGAATCTGCTCCCCTTGCCCTTCTAGATGGTAGTGGTCATAGGTTTGGAAGGTGCTGTCTAAGGATGTATGTTACTTCCTCTAACTCATATTTTATAATTTTGGCCTTGTAATTCTACACCCTGTGGTTTCATTTGCTTCTCTGCACTAGCTGAATATGTTCAGTGTTAAACACATTAGGGCTCCTCTACCTGTCAGTTTCACCTTTCACTATTCCTGCACCATTCATAGGCGGTATCACTGATATGTGTGATCACAAAATATGCATCACACTTTTGAAAAGCAGAGTTGCCAATCACACCATCTGAGCTTCTTGTATCAATCATTTGGAATTTAATAATATGGCTCCTGCAGAATCGCTTGCATTAAATTGCTAAACTAATTAGTCAGTCAGCAAATTAATTCTTTGATCAGCTCTTCCTCTCCTCTCATCCCTGGCAGGGTAGGTTCATGTGAGTAAACCGGGTATAGTGTGAAATACTGGGTTATTGTATGAGGGACCAGGGTATAGTGTGAGACACTGGGTTATAGTGTGAGGGACCAGGGTATAGTGTGAGACAATGGGTTATAGTGTGAGGGACCAGGGTATAGTGTGAGACAATGGGTTATAGTGTGAGGGACCAGGGTATAGTGTGAGACACTGGGTTATAGTGTGAGGGACCAGGGTATAGTGTGAGACAATGGGTTATAGTGTGAGGGACCAGAGTATAGTGTGAGACACTGGGTTATAGTGTGATGGACCAGGGTATAGTGCGAGACACTGGGTTATAGTGTGAGAGACCAGGGTATAGTGTGAGACACTGGGTTATAGTGTGAGGGACCAGGGTATAGTGTGAGATAAAAACAAAAAAACTGCGGATGCTGGAAATCCAAAACAAAAACAGAATTACCTGGAAAAACTCAGCAGGTCTGGCAGCATCGGCGGAGAAGAAAAGAGTTGATGTTTCGAGTCCTCATGACCCTTCAACAGAACTTGAGTTCGAGTCCAAGAAAGAGTTGAAATATAAGCTGGTTTAAGGTGTGTGGGGGGGGGGCGGAGAGAGAGAGAGAGAGAGAGAGAGAGAGAAGTGGAGGGGGTTGGTGTGGTTGTAGGGACAAACAAGCAGTGATAGAAGCAGATCATCAAAAGATGTCACCAACAATAGAACAAAAGAACACATGGGTGTTAAAGTTGGTGATATTATCTAAACGAATGTGCTAATTAAGAATGGATGGTAGGACACTCAAGGTATAGCTCTAGTGGGGGTGGGGAGAGCATAAAAGATTTAAAAATATTTAAAAATAATGGAAATAGGTGGGAAAAGAAAAATCTATAATTTATTGGAAAAAAACAAAAGGAAGGGAGAAACAGAAAGGGGGTGGGGATGGAGGAGGGAGCTCAAGACCTAAAGTTGTTGAATTCAATATTCAGTCCGGAAGGCTGTAAAGTCCCTAGTCGGAAGATGAGGTGTTGTTCCTCCAGTTTGCGTTGGGCTTCACTGGAACAATGCAGCAAGCCAAGGACAGACATGTGGGCAAGAGAGCAGGGTGGAGTGTTAAAATGGCAAGCGACATGGAGGTTTGGGTCATTCTTGCGGACAGACCGCAGGTGTTCTGCAAAGCGGTCACCCAGTTTACGTTTGGTCTTTCCAATGTAGAGGAGACCACATTGGGAGCAACGAATGCAGTAGACTAAGTTGGGGGAAATGCAAGTGAAATGCTGCTTCACTTGAAAGGAGTGTTTGGGCCCTTGGACGGTGAGGAGAGAGGAAGTGAAGGGACAGGTGTTGCATCTTTTGCGTGGGCATGGGGTGGTGCCATAGGAGGGGGTTGAGGAGTAGGGGGTGATGGAGGAGTGGACCAGGGTGTCCCGGAGGGAGCGATCCCTACGGAATGCCGATAGGGGGGGGTGAAGGGAAGATGTGTTTGGTGGTGGCATCATGCTAGAGTTGGCGGAAATGGTGGAGGATGGTCCTTTGAATCCCTATCATGTTTCTGGGAGGGAGGAGAAGGCGTGAGGGTGGATGCGCGGGAGATGGGCCGGACACGGTTGAGGGCCCTGTCAACGACCGTGGGTGGAAAACCTCGGTTAAGGAAGAAGGAGGACATGTCAGAGGAACTGTTTTTGAAGATAGCATCATCGGAACAGATGCGACGGAGGCGAAGGAACTGAGAGAATGGGATGGAGTCCTTACAGGAAGCGGGGTGTGAGGAGCTGTAGTCGAGGTAGCTGTGGGAGTCGGTGGCTTTGTAATGGATATTGGTGGACAGTCTATCACCAGAGATTGAGACAGAGAGGTCAAGGAAGGGAAGGGAAGTGTCAGAGATGGACCACGTGAAAATGATGGAGGGGTGGAGATTGGAAGCAAAATTAATAAATTTTTCCAAGTCCCGACGAGAGCATGAAGCAGCACCAAAGTAATCATCGATGTACCGGAGAAAGAGTTGTGGAAGGGGGCCAGAGTAGGACTGGAACAAGGAATGTTCCACATACTCCATAAAGAGACAGGCATAGCTGGGGCCCATGCGGGTACCCATAGCCACACCTTTTATTTGGAGGAAGTGAGAGGAGTTGAAGGAGAAATTGTTCAGTGTGAGAACAAGTTCAGCCAGACGGAGGAGAGTAGTGGTGGATGGGGATTGTTCGGGCCTCTGTTCGAAGAAGAAGCTAAGGGCCCTCAGACCATCCTGGTGGGGGATGGAGGTGTAGAGGGATTGGACGTCCATGGTGAAGAGGAAGCGGTTGGGGCCATGGAACTGGAAATTGTTGATGTGACGTAAGGTGTCAGAGGAATCACGGATGTAGGATGTATAGTGTGAGACAATGGGTTATAATGTCAGCATGCAAGAACCTGATGCCATAAGGGTTTACCATGTGTATTTGTCTGTTGGTAGCTTTGCACATGTGCCAGTCTGCACTTTCCCATTGTCAGTTGCCACTTGCTTTTTTCAGCACCATTTGTTTGGAAATGATAGAAATCACATTTTTTTAAATTAAAAGGCTGATTTTTATATTCTGAATCTTATTGTACCCTGTCGGATGCATATTCATTTCAGGAGGCAGTATTAGCACCACAAATTTAATTTCTTTTTGCTTTTTCTCATAAAAAGTTGGTGATAATGCAGAGTGGTTTTCTTTTGGTCTTGCATTCCAATCCTTGTACTGATCCTAAAAGTAAAACAAAGAGCTTTCAAGTCATAGAATCTTACAGAAGGAGGCCATTTTGCTGTTCTGCCTCTTTGAAAGAGCTATTCAATTAGCCCCACTGCCCCCTGCTCATTACCCCTACCCCCGAGTCCCACATCTTCCTTTCCTTTTCAAATATCAAATGTTAAATTTAATGTCAAATTTTCAGTTGAATGTTATGATTGAATCTCCTGCTAGCATCTTTTCAGTCAGTGCATTTCATAATGATAGAATATACAGAAATTTTGAAAACAAAATAGGATATATTTCTTCAGGTATCTTCACACACCGTTTTCCCTTTGGGAAGTGGTGCAAGGATTCACAGGCTGATTGAACCAGGGCTTGAACACTCCTTCCATGGCCAACACATCCTGGTGGGGAGTTGAACCTGCAACTTCTGGTCCAGAAACAGGGACACTACCACTGTAGCTCAAGATCTCCCATCATAGAATATACTGAATAAGTAGCACAGCATCTATACATGATCAGAATCCAACATTGGGAACAGAGGAAGGCCAATAATCTACCAGTGTTTAATGACTCAAGGGATCTTTACCAGATATCCACCAAACCCATCTAATCTACACATGGTGAAAACAATGTGAAGGGGCTCACTCCTCAGTTTTTCAATGAGAACATGTGTTACCCAGTGTGGTCAGTATTATATCAGGCCTACAAAACTAATCTGCACCTAAAAGAGTTAAATTATGAGGACGGGTTGCATAGTCTAGGCTTGTATTCCTGATTATAGTAGATTAAGGTGTGATCTAATTGAGTTGTTTAAATGATTAAAGGAGTTGATGAGGTAGATAGAAACTACTTCCTCTGCTGGGGCAACTCCAGAACAAGGTGGCAAAACCTCAAAATTAGAGCCAGGCCATTCAGGAATTATATCAGGAAGTACTTCTTTATACAAAGGGTTGTGCAAACCTGGAACTCTCCCCCCAAAAAAAAACTATTGAGGGCGGGGGTCAACTGAAAATGCCAACACTGAGATTGATAGATGTTTGACAGACAAGAGTATTAAGGGTTACAGATGAAGGCAGGTGGGAGGAATTAAAGTGCAAATCGGCTATGATTTAATAAAATGGTGGAACAGGGTCAAGGGGCTGAATGGTCTCCTTCTGTGCCTATATTCCTATGGTAACTGTGTTACATAGATCAGCAAGGTCCTAAGTTTTATTGCCTATCTCATTAGTCCTTGAAAGGATGGTGTGAATCACTTTGCAGCCTGTGTGATGAGCTCTCACAGTGGTGTAAGGAAATGGAGTTCCCAAGGATTTTGATTTTGACCCAATGACAGTGAAGGAACAGTGATATAGTTCCTAGTCAGAATGGTGCATGACTTAGAGAGGAACTTGCAGTGGTGGTGTTGCCATGTATCTGCTGTCCCTTTCTTTCTAGGTGGTGAAGTCACAGATTTGGAAGGTGCTGTTGAAGAAGCCTTGGCAAGTTGCTGCAGTGTATCTTGCAGAAGATACACACTGCAGCCTCATGTCCCAGTGGTGGAGGGAGTGAGTGTTTAAGATGGTGGATGGGGTGAAGATCAACTGGGCTTCTTTGTCCTGGATGATGTCAAGCTCCTTGAGTGTTGTTGGAGCTACAGTCATCCAGGCAGGTGAAGAGTATTCGAGTATTCCATCACACTCCTAACTTGTGCCTTGTAGATGGCGGACAGGCTTTAGGGATTCAAGAGGTGAGCCACTTGCTGCAGCGTTCCCAGCCTCTGACTGCTAAGGTGATCTGTACTCACTGTGCTCAGATCCTTTAAAATTACAAAATCTCACACAATCTGAGAGAGATTAATTGCACTAATGCTCAGATTAATCAAAATAATTACAGTAAAATCCATAGGTCATTCAGAGTCTACCTGAGGTAAATCATCTGGTCAATCAGAGTCTAATTGCTATAAACCCTGAGGTCAATTAGAGTTTAATTGCTGTGTGGTTAGGAAGGTTTGCAGATCAGCAGGAGCTTTTAAGTTTCAGGCTCTAGGTCAAGAAAAGGGTAGAGAAAAATGTCTTCTTTCTTACTGTTTTCACGTTAATATGGCACCTATAGTTATCATTTGAATGGACAAATCATGACAGCACTTACCTCTAACTACACAGTAATTTGAGAGACATGACAGAGAGAACAATCAAACCAATGTGTCCATGCACTGTACTAGCTTGGCCATGCTGCAGCTGATGTCGACATGCATTCCTGTAAGAAAGAAAATTATTTCAGAAAAATTTGGCGAGGTGTGAGCAGGTTATTTAATTCAGTCTGTGACTGTTGGAAGAAGATGCAATGTGAAATAAAAATAATCTCAAGTGAAATTAGGGGAAACCTTTTCCTTTGGATGGGTGCGACTGTCACCAGAAGTAGCTGAGCCCGTAGAATTGATCAAAAGGAATTGACTAGATATCTGATGAGGAACAGGGTTGCATATATATATAGTGACATACAGGACCACCAGGATTTATGCGCCAGTGACAGAACAGGGCAATATCTCATGACATCCCTGTCTAATTGTTTTCCAGGATAAAAGCTCATAGCACAGAAAGAAGCCATTCAGCCCATTGTGCCTGTGCCAGCTCAAAGAGCTATCCAATTAGTATCACTCCCCTGCTCTTACCACATAGTTCTACAAATATTTCTTCTCAAATATTTATCCAATTCTCTTTTGAAAGTTATTATTGAATCTGCTTTCGCTGCCCTTTCAAGGAGGTGTTCTCCATTTCTCTGTCTTTCTCTTAAATTTGCTGTTACGTTTAGATCAAACTGTCCATTTTGCACATTCACGACCTTCTCTGTAAAGGCGTTAAATCAAAATGATCTTTTCATCTTCCCTCTTCTACATTTAAGACTATGCAGTCTTGTAGGATCATTCGACTATTCCAACATTCTACCACCTTCCACTCACCTTAAACTTAAGCTCATCCAAAACTCTGCTGCCCGTATGCTTACTTACCCTCTGTTTGGTTCATCCATCACGTCTGTGCTCACTGAACTAAACTGGCTTCTGGACCACCAATGCCTTGGTTTTAAAATTCTTATCCTTGTTTTCAAACTGCTCCAACTCTGTAACCTCCTCCAGCCCTCCAGCCTCTATGTAACCTCCTCTATGCTCCACCAATTCAGGCCTCTTGTGCATCCCTGATTCTCATGGCTCCACCATTGGTGTGTGCTTTCAGCTGCCTGGGCCCTTTCGTATTTGAGTGTCCTCCAGAATATTCATTAATTGTTTATCAGGACAAATGTGTAATGAGAAAAAGTTGATGTTACAGTGCTGCTACCATGTAATCGCAAGATTATCACATGTATACGTTTTGTTTTATCTTTGTATTAAGCTAAGAGATAGTTAAATCTCGCAAGTACATCACATTTCATTGCAATATTTAAACCAGATGGATTTTGATAAACATGGTCCACACAACAGCAAAGTCCTGATGGCAGCAACAGCTTATTAGTAATGGTATTTCACATCGCAACAGAAGGGCTACCATGCAGGTATATTACTTTAAAACGCCAATGACTCAAGCACCTTTGACTTTACAAATCTCACAATTACAGTTAACATTAAAATGGAAGGGTAGCATGAGAAACAGGATTCTTAAAAGAGAGGGAATGCATAATATGCCTAATAAATTAAAGATAAATAAAAGAACAGAACAGCAAGCAGAGATAGCTTTGTTCCCATGGGAATGAGAAACTTGAACAGGAATGGAATAAGGAATAAGGGAGGACTGATGTCCTCATTTGAGACAGGATAAGGGAGTGCCTTGAGCCAGAATCATTGAACCGTCAAGGACATAGTGATGTCTCCAGTGTGAATGATATCTCTTTGTGTTCCCTGCACTGATAACAACTTCAGCAATATGAAAACAAGTGATGTTGAGGATTATTAGGCTGAAACCCAAGCAAAGCCAGACACTCATGGACAGGCTGACTCTAGAATTGGACAATAGGCGATGGCTGCATTGTTAATGATTGGTCTAGTGAAATTTAATGTTTTAGATTATGGGAAGGGTTGGAATAAAGAAGATCCAAGCATTTGGGGCAGAAGACTTCAGGAGACGCTCAGAGGACAAGCCAGGTGTTTGGGTAAGGGTGTTAAGACTCTCGTTACTGTGACTTTGACTCAAGGGTAATATAACTTTCACTAGTACCGTGTAAACAACCACTCAGACACTGTAACACATCCCCTCAATTATGCTGAATGAAGTTTGTCACTTAGAAAAGTCAACATCAATTAATTGGCTACCAAAATTTAGCAAAAAGAAAACCTAATATCCCTAAGCTCTAGACTTCCCTCCCTAAACCTCTTCACCTCGCTAACTCTTTCTCTTCCTTTAAGACTCCTTCAAACTGACCTCTTTGACTAAGCTTTTGATCTGTTGTCCTAATAGCTCCTTAGGAAGCTCAGTAATAAACTTTAAATGATTATGTTCCTGTGAAGGCCCTGGGGATGTTTTACTACATTAAGGGCATTATATGAATGTAACTTTCTGTTATTGTCACTCACCTGTCCGATTGACACGCTTTTAACTCTTCCCTTGTCCTTTTTAGATGGTTATTGGTTGTGGTCATGTTCATTTCACACTGGTGAAATTGCTCCTGCCATGTCTGTGCTTTAGCTAATCAACATTCAAAAAGATGAGAAAAAGAAGACAAATAAAGAAACTGATGTATTTCACACTCAGGAGAAGGAATCAGATCCAAATTAGGCAACTAGTTGACTCGAAGGGTGCTACGTGAAATGAGTTTGTCTGCCTCACATCAGCTTTTGGTAGCTTTGATCACATAAGATACAACAGGTCTTAATTTGACACATCTCTCAGTGTGCTTATTAGGATAGCACTTACACAAATGGCAATTCTGGACTGGTGCAATGGGAGGCACAGTTTAGGTTGAGGTGGGTGAAGTGTTTTTACAGAAAAATGTAGAGGGAGCTTTACTCTGTATCTAACCCCGTGCTGCACCTGTCCTGGGAGTGTTTGATTGGACAGTATAGAGGGAGCTTTACTCTGTATCTAACCCCGTGCTGCACCTGTCCTGGGAGTGTTTGTTTGGACAGTGTAGAGGGAGCTTTATTCTGTATCTAACCCCGTGCTGCACCTGTCCTGGGAGTGTTTGATGGGGACAGTGTAGAGGGAGCTTTACTCTGTATCTAATCCCATGCTGTACCTGCCCTGGGAGTGTTTGATGGGGACAGTGTAGAGGGAGCTTTACTCTGTATCTAATCCCATGCTGTACCTGCCCTGGGAGTGTTTGATGGTCATACTGGCTGCCTCATGTATGAAGTATTCTTTTTCCTACACTTAAAAGACTATAGATATGAACAAATGTTGTTGCTGTTGCTGACAACTGTAAAAATGGAACAAACCTCCAGCCATTCAAATTCCAATTCTTGTACAAGCCACAAAACTTGAATAGAAACTTAATTTTTGGAGCACTTTGCTAAGGGATAATGGTAGCCAAGAAAACAATGTGTCATTAAAGAGGAAGTTCTAACTTCCTTAGAAAGGAAACAAAACAGAAGCATGTCTAATCTGTGAGTGTTAGAAACTCAGGACATTATAATGGGCTAGGTTTGGAAAGTCCCTTTTGTGGTGATCCCATGATTCAGAGGCAATTCCTGAGTTAGAAAGTTGGCAATTAAAGAAGGAACTTCCAATACTTCCCCAAACTGAAAAAAATAAGAACTTACATTTCTGTAGCACCTTTGACCTCAGCATCTTCTAAATGGCTTTACAGCTAATTTAATACTACTTGAAGTCTAGCCACTGTTGCAAATTGCACAGAGCGAGCTCCAACAAACAGAAATGAGATAATGATCAGATAATCTGCCTAAGTAATAAACATTGGCCAGGACACCAGGCACAACTCCTGGGCTCTTTTTCAAGATAGTGCCATGACATCCTTTATGTTGACCTAAGAGTAGACAGGGCATCGCTCTGATGTCTGATTCAAAAGATGGCAACTCCAATACTGCAGCATCTCCACAGTGAGTGTCAGCCTGGATTATCTGCTCAGACCCTTAAAATGGGACTTGAACTCCATGCCTTTCTTCCTCAGAGATGAGAGTCCTACCCACTGAGTGACTTCTGACATCACTAAGCATATATGCTTCTAGCAGAGGAGGTCACTCAATAGCAATTATGGGTGTGAACGAGGCGCAGAGAGGGAGTGGGGAGCTAATGCTCCAACAGGAGATATCATTATTTCTCCAAACCTGTGTCACAAAGATTGTATCTCCTGATCAATTTCCAGCGAATGACCCCAGGCAGAACCCCTCCCAATACCCACCAACACAATTATGAAATATTGAAGAACTCTAACCTTCCAGGTCCTCTTGTTTCTTGCTGAAGTTGTTTTTGATAAGTTCGAGCTCTTTCATCCTCTTCCCTAATTCCAAAATATCCTCATTTTGGCGAGCCTGGAACAAAAACATACATACGTCACCAGGTTTTTGTAAATTTTTGTGATTTTCAAGGTGAGTGATGTTGAAGGTAAGAGGTAGATCACTTTCTCATTTTGACACTCATTGTGAGCACCAAAGCACTTAGATACAGCATGGATTAGGTATAGGGCAAAGCTCCCTCTGCACTGTGCTTCTTCAATTAATACTGTTATGGCACAGTGAATGGTAAATGCCAAGCTGCTCAAATCCCAGAGGGAAACTTGAAACAACTGCCACAACTGTTTTGTAATTTGTATTCCATTTTGAGATGCAAACCTTGAATTCAGTAGTAATAAATCCACCGAGTCTTAGACATTTTTTACAAAACTAAATTAAACATTTATTAATAGAAGAAAATATTTTAAGCACACATATAGGTCTACAAATTACTACTATAATAACACCTAACTCCTCTAATTAATTTGACTCCCAGATACAGCTCCATAAGGCACCAATAAAACAAAACAGATTTCAACAGACCCAGGCAAAGCACACAATACCCTAGTCAGGGAGATTCAAAGTGAGTTTTCTTAGCTTTGATTCCTGGATGCAGCAGCTTGATGCATAGAGGCTGGAGGCTTTTCAAACTTGTGTTGGATCTTAGAATTCCTTCTTCTTACAAATAACCTCATCTCCTTTATACATGTTTTTTCCCTTTTTAAAGTAAGTTCCGTTACTCCAATATGTCTTTGCAATTTTACTTTTCTCATAATATAAATCTTTTATAGTATTTGTATTATCAATAACCTTTGAGGAAAATAAACACACTGTTTGACTTAGCTCCTTATGATTTATGGTGTAACATCTTACCATTTATTTGAAATTCAAACTAATCTAATTTAAAATACATATGTTCCTCACGCCATTCTAAAACATCAACATGTTTATGTGTTTAGCATTTCAAACCTTGCTTCCCTTTTGATAACTCAAAAGCTCCAGACCAGCTGTCTCCAATTCAATTAAACCTCCCCCCACCAACACATCCACACAGAAAAACTAATCCAAACCCCACTATTAACCTACCTTTGCAATAAATCACAATAATATTATGAAAATTTTTATATTTTCATGACAATACCATGAGGTCATTTACCTCCATCTGGAGAGAGCAGACAGGCCTTGGCTTAACATTCTGTTCAGAAAGACAGGACTTCTGACATTGCAGCTCTCCCTCAGTGCTGCAGTGGGGGGTTCAAACTTAGAGTTTGTGCCCAGGTCTCTTGAAGTCTTAAACCCACAACCTCCTAACTCAGGGCAGAGAGCTACCCACTGATCATAGGCTGATTCTTGCTCAATTCTGGAAATGCTGAACAGGTTTACACCCCAACAAAAGAATGAGCTGAAAAAAAACAAAAAAACTGCGGATGCTGGAAATCCAAAACAAAAACAGAATTACCTGGAAAAACTCAGCAGGTCTGGCAGCATCGGCGGAGAAGAAAAGAGTTGACATTTCGAGTCCTCATGACCCTTCGACAGTTCTGTCGAAGGGTCATGAGGACTCGAAACGTCAACTCTTTTCTTCTCCGCCGATGCTGCCAGACCTGCTGAGTTTTTCCAAAAGAATGAGCTGGACCGGCTTTGCAAGTAATCCATGTCTCTGAGATAGAAAGCAGTGTGATCTGGACCCAGTTGGGGACTGAGAAGATGGAATTATTTTTTGCTTCATGTGGAGTCAAGTCACAGTGTCACAATTGTGGTTGCAGTGTTTCACCATAAACAGGAATGGAACTCAGCACCATAGGCAGTGGCTGAGGCGATTAATATGGGTGCATTTAAGAGGAAGCTGGATAAACATAGGAGGGCAAAGGAGAAGAAGGATATGCTGATGGGATGAGAAGAGGAGAGGGTGAGAGGAGGCTTATGTTGGGTCAAATGGCCTGTTTCCATGCTGTAGACTTGATGTAATTCTATGTAACCATAGTGAAGAAGGAGGAAAATGCTCTAATTTATATTGAATTGCACTTCGCCCTCCATTTTACACCAATACACAAAATTCTGCTTCTTTTAATTCAACACCATGGGGGCCATTCATTAAAGCAAAGCTCAAACTGCAAGTTCTAAAATCACAAGGACCACTGATATGCCTGTTAAACTTGTGGTCTGACAACAAATAGCCAATGGGAGTACGGAACTTGAGTATTGCTGAAAAAAAGAGATTTTTTGTCAAAGGTTTTCATCTTGCTCTCATCAGGACAATTCACAAGAAAATACCAATGTCAGGGGAAACAACATGTTTATACTGTATGAGAAGAGAGTGCTGATTGGTTGGCAAGTGGACTCTGCACCCTCTTCTCATGTCGTATAAATATGTTGTTTCCCCTTACAATGGTACATTCTTGCAAATTTATTAGTTACTCTCTTATATTTGTGGGCCCCCGTTCTGGTCTCACCCACAAGTGGAAACATCTCTTTGTTTAGCCTATCTAAAGCATTTCTAACTTTACGGGCCTCCATCAGGTCACCCCCCGCCTTCTCTTATTGAGAGAAAAGTGCCCTAGCCCAAATGTTGCCATCATTCCAGGGTTGCCCTGGAGTCTCCAGGGATAATAGATTAATCTCCAGGACATTGCTGTGAGTAAAACTCAGGAGGATAAATTGTAGAGACATTACAAAAAAAATGGAGTTTCTAAACTAAATGCTTTTCAAACACTTCTGTGCACTGATTGTAAAATGTTGGACAAAGGAGACGAACCTGTTTGAGCGATGGTCAAGAATCATCCAATCAGGTAACAACAGTCTGATTGCTTTCCAATAGACCATTGAGAAGTCATCCATCTATGAGGATGGAAGTTGGTGGGTGACCAATGGCAAGAGTGTGGGGGCAGGGCAGTTCGAGAAAGAAGATCATGTGATGAAACATTAGGAATTTGTCCAATCAGAATTGGCAATATTACACCTCACTCAGCCCTTATGAGCACAAATTGTACAAACTTATGTCCTATCCCATTATGTTTCTAAGGTTGAGGGGTGATCTAATCAAGGTAGTTTAAATGATTAAGAGATTGGTTGGGTACCAGCACCTGCAAGTTCCCCTCCAAGTCACTCACCGTCTTGACTTGGAAATATATCGCCATTCCTTCACTGTCACTGGGTCAAAATCCTGGAACTCCCTCCCTAACAGCACTATGAGTGTATCAACACTAAACGGACTGCAGAGGTTCAAGAAGGCAGCTCACCACCACCTTCTCAAGCGCAACTAGGGATGGGCAATAAATGCTGGTCTTTCTGACAGTGCCCACGTACTGAGACTGAATTAAAAACAAGGTGCAGGGAAACTAATTTTGATGAAGGAGTGGAGATGGGGCGGACAGGGATGTATGAGGTGGTGGGGGGGGCTGGTGGGGAAAGGGTGTTGGTGGGGTTCCAGGATAGGGAGGCTCAATCCTAAAATTATAGCTAGGCTGTTCAGGAGTGATTTCAGGAAATAATCACGCATAATCCAAAGGGGAGTGGAAATCTGAAACTCTCCCCCCAACAAAAGACTTATGATGTTGGGTGTCATTTGGAGCATTCAAGACTGAGATTAGTAGACTCCTGTTGAGTGAAAGGATTCAGGGATGTGGAGCAAGTGCAGGTAAATGGTGGTAGGTGCAGGTTAAGCATGATTGAAATGAATGGCAAAATGGGCTCAAGGCTGAATGGCCTCCTCCTGTTCCTAACATCTTAGGAGGTCATCCCGATCTCCTACTAGATTTTTGATTGATTGCACCATCTCACCAACTTTACACCAAACTTCCACCAGTCATGACAGGAAATTGAGAGAAATTTGATCACTTGGTATCAGCACTGGGTAACTGGACACTGCTGGGATCAGCATTTCCTACTATGTGATCATTATCTTTCTTGGGTGTTAAAGTTCTTATTAATGTTTTTTATCTTTTCTGTGCTTCATTGCGTAACACGTTCACTTCCCAATCAAAAAGTTGTGCGTTCAAATTCCAGAGACATTGTGAGTTCATAATCTAGGCTGAACTCCCACTGCAGAACTGAAGGAGTGCTGCACTGTTGGAGGGTCAGTACTGAGGGAGCACTGCACTGTCGGAGGGTCAGTAGTGAGGGGTGCTACACTGTGGGAGATGCAGTACTTGAGGAATACTGCATAGTCAGAGGGTGAGTACTGAGGGAGTGCTGCACTGTTGGAAGTGCAGTACTGAGGGAGCGCAGCACTGTCAGAGGGTCAGTAGTGAGGGGTGCTACACTGTGGAAGATGCAGTACTTGGGGAATGCTGCACAGTCAGAGGGTGAGTACTGAGGGAGTGCTGCACTGTTGGAGGTGCAGTACTGAGGGAGCGCAGCACTGTCAGTGGTGCCATCTTTCAGGTGAGATGTTAAATTGAAGCACCACCTGCTCCCTCAGGTGGATGTTAAAGATCCCAAGGTTCCAACTTGAGGAATGACAGGGGAATTACCTTTAGTGGCCTAACCATTAATTATCCCTCACCTAACATTACTAAAATGGATTACCTGCTCATAAATATCACATTGCCACGTGTGGGATCTTGCTATGCACATAATGGCTGTCATGTTTTCTACATTATGACAGTGGATTTACTTCCAAAAGTATTTCATTGGCTGTGAAGTGCAATGCTTGACCTGAGATTGTGAAAGGCATTACAGAAATGTCAGTGCTTTCTGTTAATTTTTAGCTTGGTGATGTTCTGCAATGTGATTTTCTCCAAATTGATGGCCAGAAGATAGGCTCACCATCCAATTAAGGATGGTAGGTGAGCTGTCAAAGGTGGAGGGCCAATCAGAGGCCTTCCTGCTGAAAGCAGCAGCAAGCTACGTCACGGGCGGATAAGGAGTTTCAAAATGGGCGCGGTCTTTCTCTACAGCTTTTTCAAAACTTAACTAAAAAATTATCTTTGGAGATGGGTGACCACTGAGGGGGAGGGTGGGGGATGGGAAAGAGATGGCTAGCGGCGCTGCTGTACTCAGGCAGGCAGGCGGGTGGGGTTGACCTCTAAGGCTGCCTTGAGCACTGCCCCTGCAACCCCCCCCCCCCACCTACCCCTCCCCAACCTGAGTCTGCCACTCGGGAGTCTGATTCCAGGCAGCTATACTGGACCTCCAGGCAACCTGAAGCCTGACTGGAAAACCCCTGTTGGCTTCTTTCAATTGGCCTTATATGATCTTTAGTTTTTTTAATCAGCTGCTGGCAGTGTACGGCAACCCTGTTATCTCCTCTGCTCCCCCCACTCTCAATTCCCGCCTCTCAGAAAATGGCCGAGAGTGGGGTGGAGCCAGTGAAGCCAGTGGTGCTTTCTCTGGTAAATAAAGCAAAATACTGCAGCTGCTGAAAATCTAAAATAAAATCAGGAAATGCTAAAAATATTCAGCAGGTCTGGCAGCATCTGTGCAGAGAGAAACAGAGTTAATATTTTGAGTCAAATATGACTCTTATTCAGAATTTTGGTACTTGCCTGCTTCCGTTCTTGTTCATGGGTTCAAAATCCAACCCCATTGAGACACTGTGTTCACAAGGATTTGTTCACATCTATATGCCACTTTACCTTCAAAATTCCATATATGTTGTTAGGGGGAGGTGATGGTGTAGTGGTATTGTGCTGGACTTATGATCTAGAGACCCAGGGTAATGTTCTGGGGACTGGGGTTCAAACCTGCTACAGCAGATGGTGGAATTTGAATTCAATAAAAATCTGGAATTAAAAGTCTAATGATGACTATGAAACAATTGTTGTAAAAACTCATCTGCTGGCCTACATGTGACTCCAGACTTGACTCTTACACACCCTCTGAAATGGCCTAGAAAGCCCCTCAGTTGTAACAGATTGCTTCAAAGGCAACTAGGGATGGGCAATAAATGGCCTGGCCAGCAAAGCCCACATCCCATGAATAAATATAATTGCTGTTGTCAAGGAAAAATACCAACAATCACAGGTTACATCAAGCACTAAACTGTACAATGTTACAATTTTCAACAAGCAGTATTTATACAGTACAATTATGTGACTCCAGCATATTCACACAGTGATCTTATTAACTTGCCCTTCTTTATTCTCTCATAATTATACCTAGGTTAGCTATTTGACTTTGCTTACCCATACAGTTTCTTGATCATCACTTATCTCTTCTAATAATGTACTATTCATTCTAAGAACAAACAACAACTATTTGTGCATATATGTCCTAAGTCCTTTTTATCTACTCTTTGCCTACCTTTGGTCTCAGGTCATTTCCATTTCAAGGCTTGTTCTTCTGATTTTTCTGTTCTGGCTTCCCTTTGTAATTTAACCCTTTAGGTGATTTTTCTTTCTCATTGTGAAGCACGGAGTCCACAGAATCAGCAGAACATGGACACAGCAAGACGTATCTTCCCTTCAATTATCTTATTATCTCAGTTATGTTGTATAAAATTAACTCAGTCCCATTCCCCAATGGCAAAACCAGATTTAGTCCAAATTATAACAGACTAGCTTGATGCTTACTTTAGCTATTCTGTTTATCAACAGAACCACTGCACAACTTACAAAACCCATGTTTTAACTCATTTCCAGCTGGTTAACCAAATGTCTGTTGGTCCTGGAGATAACACAGAACACTCAGTAACTAAAGTGGATTCTCGATCCCATAGAAATGAACTTTTTTTTTACATGTCCTCCCCAAATCCTGAAACATATTATTCAATGATTGTGTTGCCTTCGTCTTGAACGAGGCTGAGATGAGCTTAATCAGCACCAAATGGGGAGTAAACCTGGGACTTTACAGCGCTTTATTGATCAGAATGACACTATTCTCAATGAAACAGTCACCATGGCGATTTATATATGTGTCTTTTCTGCTCAATAATTGCCCATGAGAAGGTGGTGGTGAGCTGCCGCATTGAACCCTGCAGTCCGTGTGGTGTAGGTACAGCCACAGTGCTGTAAGGGAGGGAGTTCCAGGATTTCACCCAGCGATGGAATTCAGTAAGTAAATCTCTCACCACAGAAATCCCAGCCCCCGACCTGCTTTTTTAGCCACAGTAATTATGTGGCTGGCCTGGTTAAGTTTCGAGTTAATGGTAATCCCGAGGATGTTGATTTGTACAAATTGTCCTCCTGTTAAGCAATTTCAGAGGGTGTCTGTGGGACTAGAATCATATATCAACCCAGACCAGGTAAGGACGGCAGGTTTTCTCCTCTAAGGGGACATTTAATGAACCAGTGATTTTATTTTTTATATATATGACAGTTTCATGGCTACTTTTCCTGATAAACAGATTTTTTATTTTCAGAAGTTTTTTTAAAACTTAAATTCTCAAACTGCCAGGGTGGGATTTGAAATCATGCTCTCTGAATTACAGATCCCAAGTAACATAACCACTAAATAATGTACCCAAGGATTATGCACTTCCAAACAGAATGATGAAAAGATTTGATATTTTACAAAGGCTCTGGGTTTTGTTAAAGAGCTGCAACACATTATTTTAGCAACAAATACCATTGCTTAAATACTTTCTATTATCAAACATGGCAAAGATTATTTTGGCAATATTTACTGGAATTAATATCGTTGTAACTCTCGATGCTTTTACTGCTCACCGATAGATTGTGACAGTTCTTCAATGAGGACTGTGTATCCGCCATCGTCTCCATGTACTTTTCCTGCAACGAAGTGTTATTTCTAAGTTGGGCCTGGCACTCGGCCAACTGCTTCATAGGTTCTGTGTTCATCAGAATGATCACCAAACTTGCAACAATCACCGCAATCAATAACAGCCCCAAAATTATCCATTTTAAAAGATGGAATTGTCGCTTGCTGTCCAATTTCATCCTCGATCTGTCTGTTCGACACAGGAACTTTTCTGCAGCCAGCACAGCACTAGCAGCTCAGCTTCTGCCTATCCTTGTGTTGCAATACTCCTGTTCAGTAGCCAATTGCATCATTTCCACCATCAAATAACATAATCTACACACATCACAAATTTACTGGAAGTCATGTGTTTCAAGCCATTCCAGATTTTGGCAACAGGCCAGTCCAACTTGATTTACACTGAAATCTCTTAGTTTCGTTTCAGGTTATTTTGTGAATTGTAATATTGGGTACTTCATACCTGAAGGTTTAAGAGTTTTCAGGGCAGCAAAAGACCCAATAAATTGGTCAAACATCCCCATCCCCATATCCCTCAATCCCACCCACCTACCCCTTATATCCTGGAAAAACTCAGCAGGTCTGGCAGCATCGGCGGAGAAGAAAAGAATTGACATTTCGAGTCCTCATGACCCTTCCACAGAACTGAGTGAATATAAGGAGAGGGGTGAAATATAAGCTGGTTTAATGTGGCGGAGTGGGGTGGGGAGGCAGAGGAAGAGAAGTGGAGGGGAGTGGTGTGGTTGAAGGGACAAGCAAGCAGTAATGGGAGCAGATAATCAAAAGATGTCACAGACAAAAGAACAAAAGAACACAGAGCTGTTGAAGGTGGTGATATTATCTAAATGAATGTGCTAATTAAGAATGGATGGTAGGGCACTCAAGGTATAGGTCTAGTGGGGGTGGGGTGGGATGGCTAGCAGGGCATAAAAGATTTAAAAATAATGGAAATAGGTGGGAAAAGAGAAATCTATTTAAGTTATTGGAAAAAACAAAAGGAAGGGAGAAGAAACAGAAAGGGGGTGGGGATGGAGGTGGGTGTTCAAAATCTAAAGTTGTTGAATTCAATATTCAGTCCGGAAGGCTGTAAAGTGCCTAATTGGAAGATGAGGTGCTGTTCCTCCAGTTTGCGTTGGGCTTCACTGGAACAATGCAGCAAGCCAAGGACAGACATGTGGGCAAGAGAGCAGGGTGGAGTGTTAAAATGGCAAGCGACATGGAGGTTTGGGTCATTCTTGCGGACAGACCGTAGGTGTTCTGCAAAGCGGTCGCCCAGTTTACGTTTGGTCTCTCCAATGTAGAGGAGACCGCATTGGGAGCAACGAATGCAGTAGACTAAGTTGGGGGAAATGCAAGTGAAATGCTGCTTCACTTGAAAGGAGTGTTTGGGCCCTTGGACAATGAGGAGAGAGGAAGTGAAGGGGCAGGTGTTGCATCTTTTGTGTTTGCATGGAGACATGCCATAGGTGGAGGTTGAGAAGTAGGGGGTGATGGAGGAATGGACCAGGGTGTCCCGGAGGGAATGATCCCTATGGAATGCCGCCGGGGGGGGGTGAAGGGAAGATATGTTTGGTGGTGGCATCATGCTGGAGTTGACGGAAATGGCGGAGGATGATCCTTTGAATGTGGAGGCTGGTGGGGTGATAATTGAGGACAAGGGGGACCCTATCATGTTTCTGGGAGGGAGAGAAGGCGTGAGTGCGGATGCACGGGAGATGGGCCGGACACGGTTGAGGGCCCTGTCCTCGGTTAAGGAAGAAGGAGAACATGTTAGAGGAACTGTTTTTGAAGGTAGCATCATCAGAACAGATGCGACGGAGGCGAAGGAACTGAGAGAATGGGATGGAGTCCTTACAGGAAGCGGGGTGTGAGGAGCTGTAGTCGAGGTAGCTGTGGGAGTCGGTAGGCTTGTAATGGATATTGGTGGACAGTCTATCACCAGAGATTGAGGCAGAGAGGTCAAGGAAGGGAAGGGAAGTGTCAGAGATGGACCATGTGGAAATGATGGAGGGATGGAGATTGGAAGCAAAATTAATAAATTTTTCCAAGTCCCGACGAGAGCAAGAAGCAGCACCGAAGTAATCATCAATGTACTGGAGAAAGAGTTGTGGAAGGGGGCCAGAGTAGGACGGCAACAAGGAATGTTCCACATACCCCATAAAGAGACAGGCATAGCTGGGGCCCATGCGGGTACCCATAGCCACACCTTTTATGTGAAGGAAGTGAGAGGAGTTAAAGGAGAAATTGTTCAGTGTGAGAACAAGTTCAGCTAGACCGAGGAGAGTAGTGGTGGATGGGGATTGTTCAGGCCTCTGTTCGAGGAAGAAGCTAAAGGCCCTCAGACCATCCTGGTGGGGGATGGAGGTGTAGAGAGATTGGACGTCCATGGGAAGAGGAAGCGGTTGGGGCCAGGGAACTGGAAATTGTTGATGTGATGTAAGGTGTCAGAGGAATCACAGATGTAGATGGGAAGGGACTGGACAAGGGAAGAGAGAAGGGCGAAGAAGATAACAAGAAATGAGTTCCGTGGGGCAGGAGCAGGCTGACACGATCGGTCTACCAGGACAGTTCTGTTTGTGGATTTTGGGTAGGAGGTAGAAGCGGGCCGTCTGAGGCTGGGCGCCTATCAGGTTGGAAGCTATGGGAGGAAGATCTCCAGATGAGATGAGGTCACTGACAGTCCTGGAAACAATGGCTTGATGTTCAGTGGTGGGGTCATGGTCCAGGGAGAGGTAGGAGGAAGTGTCTGTGAGTTGACGCTCAGCCTCCGCAAGGTAGAGGTCAGTGCGCCAGACAACAACAGCACCACCCTTGTCAGCGGGTTTGATGACAATGTTGGGGTTGGACCTGAGAGAACGGAGTGCAGTAAGTTCAGAGAGAGACAGATTAGAATGGGTGAGAGGAGCAGAGAAATTGAGTCGACTAATGTCACGCCGACAGTTCTCATTGAAAAGATCAAAAGAAGGTAAGAATCCAGATGGAGGGGTCCAGTTGGAGGGAGAATATTGGAGGTGGGTAAAAGGATCTGTTGAATGGGGAGAGGACTCCTGCCCAAAGAAGTGAGCACGGAGACGAAGACAGTGGAAGAAGCGTTCAGCATCGTGCCGAGCCCGAAATTTATTGAGGTGAGGGCATAAGGATATGAAACTAAGTCCTTTGCTGAGCACTGAACGTTCAGCGTCGGAGAGGGGAAGGTCAGGGGGTATAGTGAATACACGGCCGGGGCTAGGATTGGAAGATGGAGTGGGGACAGAGGGACAGGCAGGGGTGGAGGGTCCTAGATGGGTGTTGGTGTCGATGAGTTGTTGGAGCTTGCGTTCCTTAGCACTTGGGAGAAAGAGCAAAAGTTTCTTGTTGAGGCGTCGGATGAGACGAAGAATAAAATGAAACTGGGGGCATGCACAGCTTTGAAAAAGGGTACGGCGGTGCTGCTGGAGGGTGAGGTCAAGTGTGTTCATATGCCTGCGCATGGCACCGAGTGTGGATCTCAGAATGTGACGGGAACAGCAGTCCGAGAAACATTTTATGTCCTGGAGATACCTGTAATCCTGGGTGGGTTTGAAACAAGAGGAATGGAATTGCAATTGAAATCCACGTGGGGTAAGTCGGAGACGGAGACAGTCACTGAGAAAGGAGTGGATTCCAGGATTCCAGGACATAAAATGTTTCTCGGACTGCTGTTCCCGTCACATTCTGAGATCCACACTCAGTGCCATGCGCCGCCATATGAACACACTTGACCTCACCCTCCAGCAGCACCGCCGTACCCTTTTTCAAAGCTGTGCATGCCCCCAGTTTCATTTTATTCTTCGTCTCATCCGACGCCTCAACAAGAAACTTTTGCTCTTTCTCTCAAGTGCTAAGGAACACAAGCTCCAACAACTCATCGACACCAACACCCATCTAGGACCCTCCACCCCTGCCTGTCCCTCCGTCCCCACCCCATCTTCCAATCCTAGCCCCGGCCGTGTATTCACTATACCCCCTGCCCTTCCCCTCTCCGACGCTGAACGTTCAGTGCTCAGCAAAGGACTTAGTTTCATATCCTTACGCCCTCATCTCAATGAATTTCGGGCTTGGCACGATGCTGAACTCTTCTTCCGCTGCCTTCATCTCCGTGCTCACTTCTTTGGGCAGGAGTCCTCTCCCCGTTCAACGGATCCTTTTACCCACCTCCAATATTCTCCCTCCACCTGGACCCCTCCATCTGGATTCTTACCTTCTCTTGATCTTTTCATTGAGAACTGTCGGCGTGACATTAGTCGTCTCAGTTTCTCTGCTCCTCTCACCCATTCTAATCCGTCTCTCTCTGAACTTACTGCACTCCATTCTCTCAGGTCCAATCCCAACATTGTCATCAAACCTGCTGACAAGGGTGGTGCTGCTGTTGTCTGGCGCACTGATCCCAACCTTGCGGAGGTTGAGTGTCAACTCACAGACACTTCCTCCTACCTCTCCCTGGACCATGACCCCACCACTGAACATCAAGCCATTGTTTCCAGGACTGTCAGTGACCTCATCTCATCTGGAGATCTTCCTCCCACAGCTTCCAACCTGATGGTCGCCCAACCTCGGATGGCCCGCTTCTACCTCCTACCCAAAATCCACAAACAGAACTGCCCCGGCAGACCAATCGTGTCAGCCTGTTCCTGACCCATGGAACTCATTTCTCGTTATCTTGACTCCCTTCTCTCTCCCCTTGTCCAGTCTCTTCCCACCTACATCCGCGATTCCTCTGACACCTTACGTCATATCAACAATTTCCAGTTCCCTGGCCCCAACTGCTTCCTCTTCACCATGGACGTCCAATCCCTTTACACCTCCATCCCCCACCAGGATGGTCTGAGGGCCTTTAGCTTCTTCCTCGAACAGAGGCCTGAACAATCCCCATCCACCACTACTCTCCTCGGTCTAGCTGAACTTGTTCTCACACTGAACAATTTCTCCTTTAACTCCTCTCACTTCCTCCAAATAAAAGGTGTGGCTATGGGTACCTGCATGGGCCCCAGCTATGCCTGTCTCTTTATGGGGTATGTGGAACATTCCTTGTTCCAATCCTACTCCGGCCCACTTCTTTCTTTCTCCGGTACGTCGATGATTACTTTGGTGCTGCTTCCTGCTCTCTCGTTGGGACTTGGAAAAATTTATTAATTTTGCTTCCAACCTCCACCCCTCCATCATTTCCACATGGTCCATCTCTGACACTTCCCTTCCCTTCCTTGACCTCTCTGCCTCAATCTCTGGTGATAGACTGTCCACCAATATCCATTACAAGCCTACCAACTCCCACAGCTACCTCGACTACAGCTCCTCACACCCCGCTTCCTGTAATGACTCCATCCCATTCTCTCAGTTCCTTCGCCTCCGTCACATCTGTTCTGATGATGCTACCTTCAAAAACAGCTCCTCTGACCTGTATTCCTTCTTCATTAACTGAGGTTTTCCACCCACGGTCGTTGACAGGGCCCTCAACCGTGTCTGGCCCATCTCCCATGCATCTGCCCTCACGCCTTCTCTCCCTCCCAGAAACATGATAGGGTGCCCCTTGTCCTCACTTATCACCCCACCAGCCTCCACATTCAAAGGATCATCCTCCACCATTTCCAGCATGATGCCACCACCAAACACATCTTTCCTTCACCCTCCCTGACGGCATTCCATAGGGATCGTTCCCTCTGGGACACCCTGGTCCACTCCTCCATCACCCCCTGCTCCTCAACCTCAACCTATGGCACCTCCCCATGCCCACGCAAAAGATGCAACACCTGCCCCTTCACTTCCTCTCTCCTCACCGTCCAAGGGCCCAAACACTCCTTTCAAGTGAAGCAGCATTTCACTTGCATTTCCCCCAACTTAGTTTACTGCATTCGTTGCTCCCAATGCGGTCTCCTCTACATTGGAGAGACCAAACACAAACTGGGCGACCGCTTTGCAGAACACCTGCGGTCTGTCCGCAAGAATGACCCAAACCTCCATGTCGCTTGCCATTTTAACACTCCACCCTGCTCTCTTGCGCACATGTCTGTCCTTGTCCTTGTCTTGCTGCATTGTTCCAGTGAAGCCCAACACAAACTGGAGGAACAGCACCTCATCTTCCGACTAGGCACTTTACAGCCTTCCGGACTGAATATTGAATTCAACAACTTTAGATTTTGAACTCCCACCTCCATCCCCACCCCTTTCTGTTTCTTTCCCCTTCCTTTTGTTTTTTCCAATAATTTATATAGATTTTCTTTTCCCACCTATTTCCATTATTTTTAAATCTTTTATGCCCCACTAGTCTTTCCACCCCAACCCCACTAGAGCTGTACCCTGAGTGCCCTACCAACCATTCTTAATTAGCACATTCATTTAGATAATATCACTACCTTCAACACCTCTGTGTTCTTTTGTTCTTTTGTCTGTGACATCTTTTGATTATCTGCTCCTATCACTGCTTGCTTGTCCCTACAACCACAGCAACCCCACCCCCTCCAAATTCTCTTCCCCACCCACCCACCCCCACCTTAAACCAGCTTATATTTCACCCCTCTCCTTATATTCGTTCAGTTCTGTGGAAGGGTCATGAAGACTCGAAATGTCAATTCTTTTCTTCTCCGCCGATGCTGCCAGACCTGCTGAGTTTTTCCAGGTAATTCTGTATTTGTTTTGGATTTCCAGCATCCGCAGTTTTTTGTTTTTACCCCTTATATCCGTCTATCCTACCTTCCCACTTCTCTTATCCCTCAATTGCACCTACCTTCTCCTCATAGCTCTCAGTCTCACCCACCCACCTTCTTCCCATATCCCTCAACCCTCTATACAAATTCTGAGAAATTGCTACAACAGGTCTTTTTTTGCTAATTAATGAAAACTAACTTAAACACAATGAGCAGTTGTAAATTAGGAGTTTCATTAGTTGTGATATGACTGAACCATCTTTTTAATCCTGTTTGTGACACACAATGGTGACTTGGTGAGAAATTGTGATTTTGGCCTTCATTGGCCCAATGGTAAAAAAAAAGTTCAACAGAAATCTAGCAGGCAGGCTGCTGCATGAGAATTACAAGATAAATACCTTAGCAGAATCTGTAAGGCACAGACGTAGTTAGAGTTGAACCAACATAAGTGGGTGCCAAGGCCACCACGATTCCCTTGATTAGGTATTCAAATGAGAGATGTGGATAGAATAGGTAGAGAGAAACTGTTCCCATTGGTGGAAGGATTGAGAGTGAGAGGGCTCAGATTTAAGGTAATTGGCAAGAAGCGGTGGAGACATGAGGAGAAACTTTTTTCACGCAGCGATTGGTTAGGACCTGGAATGCACTGTCTGAGAGTGTGGGGCAGACTGGTTCAATTGAGGCATTCGTGGGTGGAGGGAATTGTATTATTGCCTGAAAAGGAGGAATGCACATGGTTACAGGCAGAAGGCAGGAGAGTGGAACTGGGTGAATTGCTCATTCAGAGAGTTGGCACAGACATGATGGGCCAAATGGCCTCCTTCTATATAATTTGAGATTCTGTGATTTGGCTAGACACTAGCAGTGAAATGTTTACGATCTGATAGGAGTCTGAATGTGGGAAGCTAGGGATCTTCAGGATCTGGCCTGACTTGTGTGGGCAGTTGGATAAATAACATCTTTTGTAATCGGGCCATTAAATTATGGCGAGATAATGATAGGGTTAAACCAGTTGCCATAGGCTTTTCTGTATAAAGAAAGTATAAGAGGAGATTCCTCAAGCACAGGCAATATAGAGGTTTTCCATGTCGCATTGATTGATGCACCTGCTGATGCACAGAGTATTCCCAAAAGGAATGCATCAGAGTGTAATAGTTGGGGAATTGCTGAGAATGGGAATTTTTGGGTAAGCAGTGGTGAATATATCTCAAACTGAAAGGTATTAAGGGATGTAGGGCAAAGGTGGGTATATGGAGTTAGCTCACGGATCATTTATGGTCTTATTGAATGGCCGAACAGGTTCTGGATGACCTGCTAATGCTAAAAATGATCCCTGCCCTTAAAGTGTAACAGCAACCATTTTTTTTATTTGTTCATGGGATGTGGGCATCGCTGGGTGGGCCAGCATTTGTTGCCCATCCCTAAATACCCTTGAGAACTGAGTGGCTTGCTATGCTATTTCAGAGGGCATTTAAGAGTCAACCACATTGCTGTGGGTCTGGAGCCACATGTAGGCCAGACCAGGTAAGGATGGCAGATTTCCTTCCCTAAAGGACATTAGTGAGCCAGGTGGGTTTTTATAACAATGGTTTCGTGGTCATCATTAGAATTTTAGTTCCAGATTTTTTTATTGAATTCAAATTTCGCCATCTGCCGTAGTGGGATTCAAACCCAGGTCCCCAAGGCATTACCCTGGGTCACTAGTCCAGTGACAATACCACTACACCACTGCCTCCCCTAAATTGGTTGCATCTGTTAATTGTGTAATTAATCCCTGATTTTTTTGAGAAGCCCAAATGAAAGATGAAAGAGTAGGAGAAATTGGGATATAGTAGCTCGAGGATGTGAAGCTTGACTGTATAAGGAAGGCAGGGCAGAGAAGGATGAGGAAATGTAGGCCCTGGGAAAGAATGATTGATACATTGACATGACGGAGGTGAGTGTACAAGGTGTGTGGAAGACATTAAATGAATCGGTAGAGTCCAAGATGGGGAGAAAGCACAGCTGCCAATGGTGGAGGGGCAAAAACCAGGAATGCACAAGAGACCAGAACTGGAGGAACAATAACTACAGTGGAGAGAGACAAATAGGAAGAATTCAGAAAGTTGACTTGAAATGCAACCAAGAAACAGCTTATAAAAATGGACAGGGAATTTACAGAGTGAAGTGTGTGTGGGTGGGTGAATGGGCACGTGGGTATGGATGTTTGAGCATGGATTTGTCGATGTATGTGTGAGAGAGTAGATATATGTGTGAGAGTCGATGGATGTGTGTGTGAGTGCATGTGAATTGAGTGAATATGTGGGTGGGAATAGAGTGTTTTTCTTTACTTATGGGATGTGAGAATCACTATCAAGGCCAGCATGTATTGCCCATCCCTAATTGCCCTTGAGAAGGTGGTGGTGAGCTGCCTTCTTGAACCGCTGCAGTCCATGTGGTGTAGGTACATCCACAGTGCTGTTAGGGAGGGAGTTTCAGGATTTTGACCCAACAACAGTGAAGGAACGGCGATATATTTCCAAGTCAGGATGGTGTGTGGCTTGGAGGGTATTTCCAGGTGGTGGTGTTCCCATCTATCTGCTGCCCTTGTCCTTCCAGGTGGTAGAGGTCACAGGTTGGGAAGGTGCTGTCGAAGGAGCCTTGGTGAGTTGCTGCAATGCATCCTGTAGATGGTTCACACTACTGCTACTGTGCATCGGTGGTGGAGGGAATGAATGTTGAAGGTGGTGGATGCGTGCCAATTAAGTGGGCTGCTTTGTCCTGGATGGCATTGAGCTTTTTGAATGTTGTTGCAGCTGCACTCATCCAGGCAACTGGGGAGTATTCCATCACACCCCTGACTTGTGCCTTGTAGATGGTGGACAGGCTTTGGGGAGTCAGGAGGCAAATTACTCGCCATGGAATTCCCAACCTCTGACCTGCTCTTGTCGCCACAGTATATATATGGCTGATAAAGTTCAGTTTCTAGTAAATGGTAACCTCCAGGATTTGATAGTGGGGGATTCAGTGATGATAGTGTCACTGAACGTCAAGGGGAGATTATCCCTTGTGGAGGATGTTCATTGCCTGGCACTTGTGTGATGCAAATGTTACTTGCCACAAGTGTGTAATGTGATTGTGGGAGTGGAAGTGTATGAGTTTGTGTCTGAGTACGTGAGTGACTGTGTCAAGTGTGTGAGTCAGGATACCATGCTGGCCGTGATGCACACTGCACTGGGTGAACCTGCTGAAACTTGCCCAGGATTACACATGAAGTATGGTCATTGTCAAGGATTTTGGTCACTATGGAGAAGTATAAGAGTAAGACTGGGAGAAGCAGGTATGTATTTCAGTAATAATCACTGGTGGTAAATTCTCCAGCAGGAAGGAATAATTGATTTTGAAAAATTGCAATTTTATAGGAACTTTCACAACCTCAGAACACCCCAAAGCACTTCACATGCAATGAAACACTTTTTGAAGTGCAGTTGCTGTTATAATGTAGGAAACACATCAGCCAATTTACAAACAGCAAGATCCCATAAACAGTACTGAGATAATGACCAGATAATCTGCATTTTTAGCCCTGGTGAAGGATGAGTATTGGACATGACACAGAGGGAAACTTTCTTGCTCTTCAAAGAAATATCGGCATACACCTGAAAGGGAGGAGGAGACCTCAATTTAAAGTCTTATTTGAAACAGTGCACCTCCAAAATGCAGCACTACCTCACTACTGACCCTCCAAGAGTGCAGCACTCCCTCAGTACTGACCCTCCAACAGTGCAGCACTGTCTCAGTACTGACCCTCCAACAGTGCAGCGCTCCCTCTGTACTGACCCTCTGATTGTGTCGTACTCCCTCAGTAATGACCCTCCTACAGTGCAGCGCCACCTCAGTACTGACCCTCCAAAAGTGCAGCACTCCCTAAGTACTGACCCTTGAACAACGCAGCACTCCCTAAGTACTGAGCCTCTGAGAGTGCAGCACTCCGTCAGTGCTGACCCTCCAAAAGGGCAGCACTCCCTCAGTACTGACCCTTCAACACTGCAGCACCACCTCAGTACTGACCCGCGACAGTGAAGCACTGCCTCAGTCCTGACCCTCCGACAGTGCAGCACTCTCTCAGTACTGACCCTCCGAGAGTGCTGTGTTCCCTTAGTACTGACCCCCCGACAGTGCAGAACTCCCTCAGTACTGACCCTCTGACAGTGCAGCGCTCCCTCAGTACTGACCCTCTAATGGTGCAGCACTCCCTCAGTACTAACCCTCTGACAGTGCAGCACTCCCTCAGTACTGACCCTCTAACGGTGCAGCACTCCCTCAGTACTGACCCTCTGACAGTGCAGCATTCCCTCAGTACTGTACTGGAACTGTTGGCCTAGCGGAATTCCTCAGATTATCTTAAATCTGAAGGCAAAGCAAGGAGAATGTTCAGCCAGAGATTGGTTAAGGCTCTTCCCCTGAGTCAACAGGTTCAAGCCCCAATCCAGGACATGTGCAGAACAATATTGGCTGGGTCCCTGTTGCCATACCAAGGGAGTGTAGCACAGTCAAAGGGGCTGTCTTTTGGATGTGATGTTAAACCAAAGCCCTGGCTGCTCTCTCAGGTAGAGATCCCACCATTTTGAATAAAAGCAACAGCACAAAAAGTGGGCATCTCAGCATTGTCACATTGCTGTTTCTGTAATCATGTGCACAAATTGGCAGCCATGTTACTAACATTACAGCAGTGACCACACTTTCAAAGTATTTCATTGCCTGTGAAGTGCTTTTAAACATCCTTTGGCTGTGAAAGGTGCTACAGAGGTTCAAGTCCTTCTTTCTCATCTCTCATTCCACATTCTGCATCCAACAATCGCCTCCAGTTAAACACAACCAGTCTCTCTCCTGAGTTTTTCCATCATTCCCTCTCTCCCTCTCTCACAGGAGCCGGTTCTCTGTGACTCACCAGTTCGTCACGCTTCTCCTCTTCCCGGTTCTGAGTGATCTTCGAGAGCTGAGACACCAGATCCTCCACCTTTGCCTCTGAAATTGTCAGACGCTCTTGCAGGTCTGCATTTTTTCCCCAAAGCCATCTGTTCTCCCTGTGTAGCCGCGCAGTCTCCACAGCATTCAACATACTTCGGTGATCTTGGTATGGGGTCACGGGTGGCATCTTCCTGAAGAGCGTCACGAGGACCAGGCAGAACAGAATAAAGATTAAGCACGGGTGTCTTATGATCCAGGCACATAAAGCTGTCAGCATTCTGCAGTTGTCCCAGGAGCTGAAAGTGTTAATGTCCAGACAACATCAGCGAAATGACAAGAGGCCAGTAGTGCCCAATATAAATGTATGAAGAACGTTCCACTGCCTTTACTCTAGTGAAATGTAACTGAGTCACTTTTCTGTTTATCAACATCATCAGTGAACTTCACAACATCAAAATCAAATTCTTGGAAATCACATGGTGCTCAGAATTGCACTGATTGGCTAGGCCACGATCACTACTGCTGAGAGCAGACGCAGGCTGCTGGCATCATCTGAGCCTGAAGGAAGCCACATGTAATTAATATTTCCATTTTTATTTCCAGTATTATCAACTTATGCTGCGGAATAGACAGTCTGAACATCTGAGTAAGACTCTGATGGTTCAACTACCCATCTTCTCCCCATGTCCCTCAATCTTCATCTGCTGAATGTCCTACTCCTGTCTCATCTTTCTAAGTGCAATAGATGCAACACCTGCCCTTTCACCTCCGGCCTTCCCATTGGCTTGGATACCAAATGCTCCTTTCAGGTGAAACAAATTATTTGTAGTGATTCACTGTCTCTTCTCCCTGTTTAAAACATCATATTTGCTGTATACAATGCTGCCTCCTCAACTCAGGGGAAACCAAATGCGCCTTGTGCAACTGCTTTGCTACTCCCACCTTGGTGTCAGCTTGACACTGTGCAGGACAAAGCAGCCACTTGATTGGCACCCCATCCACAAACATTCACTCCCTCCACCACCGATACACAGTTGCAGCAGTGTGTACCGTCTACAAAATGCACTGCAGCAACTCATCAAGGTTGCTTAGGCAGCGCCACCCAAACCCACGACCACTACCATGAAGAAGGACAAGGGCAGCAGACACATGGGAGCACCTCCACCTGGAAGATCCCCTCCGAGATCCTCACCATCCTGACTTGGAAATATATCGCCGTTCCTTCACTGTCTCTGGGTCAAAATCCTGGAACCCCTTTCCTAACAGCACTGAAAGTGAACCTACACCACATGGACTTCAATGGTTCAAGAAGGCAGCTCACCACCACCTTCTCAAGGGCAACTAGGGATGGGCAATAAATGCTGGCCTAGCCAGCAACACCCACATCTCATGAATGAAGAAAATAAAACTCAGATCTCAGCTGATCTCGGTCATCACAATGGAGAGAGAGAGAGAGAGAGAGAGAGCCTCCAAGGTAAGTGGGGGAGGGGAGGGGGCAGGGGTCCAAATCCATGGTATTTCCCACTGTGGCTTGTCATAGCCAAGCTGATAGCCAATCACTAAAAATTACGTCGTAGGTTAACATAAAAAAAGGCAAATAAAGAACCAACAAAATTGTTTACCAATCCTTGTCGTCTGATTGGTATGTTTACATCAAATGACAGCAAGTTGTAATAGTGCACTTTAACTCTGGGAGGTACATTAGGGAAGATTGTTTAAACGTCACAGCCTGAAATCCCAATCATTCAGCCAGGCTTCTTTCCTCAGCCTCCCGCTGGGTACGCTGACTGTGAGTGTAGGTCCCAGAACTGTATGCATTTCTGTGTAAATACGGCTTAGGGAGACCAAGGTACAGATAGCCAAAGCTAACAGCAGTCCCAAGTCACAGGGATAGGCTTTATTTCCAGAGGAATGGGATTGAAAAGTAGGGAGGTTACGTTAAAGAAGAAAAAAGTTGACATTTTATGTCCTCATGACCCTTCAACGGAACTGAGTGAAATTAGGAGAGGGGTGAAATATAAGCTGGTTTAAGGTTGGTGGGGGGGGATGACATTTTGAGTCCTCATGACCCTTCAACAGAACTGAGTGAAATTAGGAGAGGGGTGAAATATAAGCTGGTTTAAGGTTGGTGGGGGGGGGTGATGAAGTGGGAGGGGGGTGGCGGTGTGTTTGTAGGGACAAGAAAGAGTACTCTTTCTTGGACTCGAATTCAAGTTCTGTCGAAAGGTCATGAGGACTCGAAACGTCAAGTCTTTTCTTCTCCGCCGATGCTGCCAGACCTGCTGAGTTTTTCCAGGTAATTCTGTTTTTGTTTTTGTTATAGATTTAAAAATAATGGAAGTAGGTGGGAAAAGAAGAATCTATATAAATTATTGGAAAAAACAAAAGGGAGGGGGAAGAAACGGAAAGGGGTGGGGAGGGGTGGGGGGGGGTGGGGGGAATGGAGGAGGGTGTTCAAGATCTAAAGTTGTTGAATTCAATATTCAGTCCGGAAGGCTATAAAGTGCCTAGTCGGAAGATGAGGTGTTGTTCCTCCAGTTTGCGTTGGGCTTCACTGGAACAATGCAGCAAGCCAAGGACAGACAAGTGGGCAAGAGAGCAGGGTGGAGTGTTAAAATGGCAAGCGACATGGAGATTTGGGTCATTCTTGCAGACAGACCGCAGGTGTTCTGCAAAGCGGTCGCCCAGTTTGTGTTTGGTCTCTCCAATGTAGAGGAGACTGCATTGGGAGCAACAAATGCAGTAGACTAAGTTGGAGGAAATGCAGGTGAAATGCTGCTTCACTTGAAAGGAGTGTTTGGGCCCTTGGGCGATGAGGAGAGAGGGAGTGAAGAGGCAGGTGTTGCATCTTTTGTGTTTGCATGGAGACATGCCATAGGTGGAGGTTGAGAAGTAGGGGGTGATGGAGGAATGGACCAGGGTGTCCCGGAGGGAATGATCCCTATGGAATGCCGCCAGGGGGTGGAAGACAATATGCGTTTGGTGGTGGTATCATGCTGGAGTTAGCGGAAATGGTGGAGGATGATCCTTTGAATGCGGAGGCTGGTGGGGTGATAAGTGAGGACAAGGGGGACCCTATCATGTTTCTGGGAGGGAGGAGAAGGCGTGAGGGTGGATGCGCGGGAGATGGGCCGGACATAGTTGAGGGCTCTGTCAACAACCATGGGTGGAAAACCTCGGTTAAGGAAGAAGGAGGACATGTCAGAGGAACTGTTTTTGAATGTAGCATCATCAGAACAGATGCGACGGAGGCGAAGGAACTGAGAGAATGGGATGGAGTCTTTACAGGAAGCGGGGTGTGAGGAGCTGTAGTCGAGGTAGCTGTGGGAGTTGGTAGGCTTGTAATGGATATTGGTGGACAGTCTATCACCAGAGATTGAGACAGAGAGGTCAAGGAAGGGAAGGGAAGTGTCAGAGATGGACCATGTGAAAATGATGGAGGGGTGGAGATTGGAAGCAAAATTAATAAATTTTTCCAGGTCCTGACAAGAGCATGAAGCAGCACCGAAGTAATCATCGATGTTCCGGAGAAAGAGTTGTGGGAGGGGGCCAGAGTAGGACTGGAACAAGGAATGTTCCACATACCCCATAAAGAGACAGGCATAGCTGAGGCCCATGTGGGTACCCATAGCCACACCTCTTATGTGGAGGAAGTGAGAGGAGTTAAAGGAGAAATTGTTCAGTGTGAGAACAAGTTCAGCCAGATGGAGGAGAGTAGTGGTGGATGGGGATTGTTCGGGCCTCTGTTCGAGGAAGAAGCTAAGGGCCCTCAGACCATCCTGGGTGGTGGATGGAGGTGTAGAGAGATTGGACATCCATGGTGAAGAGGAGGCAATTGGGGCCAGGGAACTGGAAATTGTTGATATAACGTAAGGTGTCTGTAATATAAGGGGTTAACATGGTGTCCCAATACATGCAAGATTGGATCCAGGCACCAGTTGACCTTGAACACAAGACGTTGCTAAGAGACTTCCTGTTATCTACTGAAGGGAGTCGGAGCCGAAACCGCATGGGAACAATGCCCAGTACTAAACAATGTGTTGGACGAGTGCCCAACGCGGACTCAGTGAACTCGGCAAGTAGCGCATATATAAGCCTGGAAAGTCCCCAGTTCGGGGAGTCTGCTCCGGGTTAAGCTAATCGCCGAGCGTGGGTCACAGGCGGCACCTCCGCAGAACTGACGGCTCCCAGTTCCAGTAATTCGTGGAGTAAGTATATAGCCAATTATGCCAGACCCGTTGTGAGTATCGGACCTGGTTTCTATCCTATGTAGGCTAGGTAGGAAACAAGCAAAATAAAATAATATTATCCTAGCAAGCTAGTCTCCTGTTCTTTGTTTCCGCATCAAACTACCCGCCTGCGAACCTGATCCTCATAATTTCTTAGAACATTTTGGCGTAGTCGGCAGGATCAATCGCAATTGAGGAGGGATTTTGATGCGAAACAATGTTTGGGAAAAGGAATAAGAAACCAGAAGGGCAGGCCGAGGCGGTTGCGGTCCCAGGATGGCAAGGGCCGTGGCATAGTGTAGCGGCCTGTTTGCGGAAGGGTGGGGGGCGACCGGAAAACTGGGAGGCCGAAGGCGTAGGAACCACCCCAGGGTCGCTGCTGTCCACCCTTGAGAAAATCCCGGTCCCCTCAAGGAACCCCTTGCCAGGGATCCAGAGGCGGATGTGGGCTTGTGCGGCGGCTTGTAAGCAGCAGTCTGACAGGCGTCAGAAGTTGGAGGCTGAAATAGCAACCCTTAAGCATGAGCAGGGGCTCAGTAGCGGGGATGCCTCCGTGTTAAGACAAGAAATTATAAAACTAAAGGCAGAAATAACAGCACTAACGGAATTAGCAGGGCGGGCGATCACACATTTGTCGTCTAGTAAGCGGAAGAGTGAGCGAAAGCGCCCGCGATCCGTGAACCCCACTCAAATAAGGGCGTTTGTGGCGCAGCTAAATAATGGGGACGGCTGGGATATTGACCACTGGGACGGGAATATATGGGGGGATTCGGATGATCAATACGAAGATGAGCTGCCACCCCAGGTGCGAGCGAATCCGGTCGTCCGGAGAAAACAGGTTCAGAGACGGCCTAGGCTTTTGGAAGAAGGAGGACAGCAAGTCCAGGTAGATTTTCAAGATGCGCCCAAATTCGGGGGATTGGCCAAAGATGTGGCAATAGACCTGGCATATAGACGACAGGCCAAAGATATGGTAGGGGAAAGGGGTACGGGGACTCTATTCGGGATGTACGCCCGAGCGGTAGCAGAACAATACCCGTTCCCGTCTGACTGGCCACCCTTGGAAGGAATGTGGACCACGATTAAGGAAGGGATACAGAGATTGACCCGACTATGTGTACGAGATGCCTTGTTGTTAGAAGTCTTGGATGAGATAGAAAATGTCAATGTGAGCAAACAAGCCAGGGATCACCTGGTAAAGACGGCTCCCCCACATTATAAGCCGTTGCTACTTACCATAATGCTGAGTGGCAAGGGAGAAACGTTGGGGGAGGCTCGGAGTATGATGCGGGAGATGGGAGGATTGGGAGACTGGGGGGTGCAAGGCCGGGGTAATAATGGGACTAGGGAGGGACGTCGCTCGGAAACTCGGGGTGACTCTAGATTCAACCCCAATCAAGGAGGCAACCCCGGACCCTCCCGCCGAGCCCTATGGCAAGCGCTGATGCAAGCACAAGTCCCGGTTGCGGACATTGATGGGAGGCCCACGAGAGAGCTGCAAGAAATGTGTAAACGAAAGGGACTTAAAGTGTCCAGGGTAGAAACCGAGGCCCGTGAACCACGGGTAACGGCAGAGGAATTGGTAGAACTATTAATACAGAAATGTCAGTTCAGGGAGACGGGGAACGTTACCTCAGATAGAGGGAGGACTCCCACTCGACCGCAATGGGAGTCCTCCGAGGAGGAGGAAGGAGAGGTGACAACCCCTTACAGAGAATGTTGCAAGGTGGACCGGCGCACTCGCAATGCGAATAAGAAGGGGAAGAATAAGAGAGGAAGAGGTGCTAAACGCCTGTACCCGGCGTTGTCAGAAGAGGATGAGTGGGAGGACCAATAGGGATTGGGCCAAGCCCCGAAGATTTGCCCACAAACGAGCCAATGGTCGGCCGATGACATCAGACCACATGTGGCGGTGACCATTTATTGGCGCAAATCTGTTCAGACGGTTATGGCTCTAGTGGACACGGGGGCGGAGGCCACCCTAATCCATGGAACTCCCATAAGTTTAAAGGAACCCCAGTCACATTAGTGGGATTGGGAGGAAATTTGATAGAAGGAAAAATGGTGCAATTACCCTTAAGAATAGGGGCAATGCCGATTAGGACCCATTCTGTAATCATAACACCGGTCCGCGAGTGGATCCTAGGAATGGACGTGCTGGCAGGGCTAACCCTATACCTGCGACACGGTAAATTTGAATTTGGAACCTTAATACATTGTCGCACGGTATTGGTGGGAAAGGTGAAAATGGACCCCTTTCCCATCCCAATAGCCGAAAAGGTGATCAGCCTACGACAGTATAGAATTCCCGGTGGACACAAAGAGATCTCCGCCACCATTAAGGATTACTTAGAAGCGGGGGTATTAAAAACGTGTACGACTGCTTGGAATAACCCGTTGTGGCCGGTCCATAAGGCTAATGGATCCTGGCGGATGACGGTGGACTATCGGCAATTGAACCGCCACACCCCTGCCCTGACGGCGGCGGTACCTGACGCCGTTACCATTATAGGACGAATACAACATCACCCTGGTACTTGGTACGGGGTGATCGATTTAGCTAATGCCTTTTTTACTATCCCAATCCCCGAAGATAGACAGGAACAGTTTGCCTTCACGTGGGAAGGTAGACAGTTCACATTCACACGGTTGCCTCAAGGCTATCTGCACAGCCCCACTATATGTCATAGGATAGTGGCGGAACATTTGGCAAGGTTCGAAGTGCCGGACCACGTAATGGTCTCCCACTACATTGACGATATAATGATACAAGGTAGTGGGCAGGCCCAGATACAAACACTGTTGGACGCATTAGTCCAACACATGAAGGGGTACGGATGGGAAATCAACCCGGCAAAGATACAAGGGCCTTCCCAGACTGTGAAGTTCCTGGGGATAATTTGGAATAAAGGGGAACGAGAAGTTACCGAGAAGGCCAGGGATAAAATTCAGGCCTTCGCAGTTCCTCACACGCAAAAGGACGTACAGCAATTTATTGGACTATTTGGCTTTTGGAGGCAACATATACCACATTTGGGACAGATACTGAGACCATTATACCAAATTACCAGGAAGAAGGCAGAGTTTGAATGGACTAACAACCATCAACTCGCCTTCGAGATGGCCAAACAAGCGATACAGCAGGCTGTATCCCTAGGAAAAATACAGTCAGGACCGGTCGAATTGCAGGTTTCGGCACAGGGAGACTATGCAAATTGGAGTCTATGGCAAAAACAAGGACGCGTAAGGAAGCCGTTGGGGTTTTGGTCTCGTAAACTACCCCCGGCGGGGGAGAGGTACACCCCCTTTGAGAAACAACTGTTGTCCTGCTACTGGAGCTTGGTGGAAACCGAGGCCCTGACAGCAGGGCACGAAGTAATTATGAGAACGGCTATACCCATTCTCCCGTGGGTAATGAGTGATCCCACTACACATAGGATAGGGACGGCCCAAGAAAGTAGTATCATCAAATGGAAATGGTATGTGTCAGAAAGGGTGAAGACTGGGCAGAAGGGGGTGTCAGTCTTACATGAGCAAGTGGCGGAGGCCCCTGAGGGAGGGGAAGTGAGATTCGAGGTGATTGAATACACAGAATCACCTGTGAAACTTGGGAAAAGGTACGATGAGCTGACGCCGGAAGAGCAAGCCACTGCTTGGTTCGTGGACGGCTCAGCTCAATGGAAGTCAGGACGGCGTAGGTGGAAGGCCGCTGCGTATAATCCAAAGCAAGGGATTACATTGGAAGAATTGGGAGAGGGTAAGAGCAGCCAGTGGGCCGAGCTCAAGGATTCATGGTCAGTAGTTAACGGGATGACTCAGTGGATGCCCACATGGCAGGCCAATCAGTGGATGATCCAAAGTCGGGAAGTATGGGGTAGGCCGCTGTGGGAGGAAATTTGGGAGAAGGCCCAGCATTTAAGGATATTTATCACACACGTGGACGCCCACACGTCCCGAAATGACGCGGAAGCCCTCCATAACCGATATGTTGACGGCATAGTTCGAGCTATGGTAGTACAGAGGGACACCTCGGTGGATCTAGCCAGATGGGCACACCAAAAGGCTGGGCATTGGGGGATACAAGGGACCCTACAATGGGCCCGGGATCGGGGTATAGACCTGCTGGTAGACGATGTAAAAACCGCAGTGAATCAGTGTGAGCAATGCCAACACCAAAGACAGGGAGTGCCCCAGCATATGATGGGGCACATTCACCGAGGAGAAGGCCCCGGCCAAAGCTGGCAGATGGACTTCGTGGGCCCATTGCCCACGTCCCAGGGATGCAGGCACATTTGCACAGCGGTGGACACCATGTCTGGGGTCCTGGTGACCCATCCTTGTCGCCATAATAATCAGCAGGCAACCCTGCGATGTTTAGACATGATAGAACAATTCTACGGGATGCCTATGCAGGTCCAGAGCGACAATGGTTCGCACTTTACGGGAGGGCGGATAAAGCACTGGTGCAACAAAAATCATGTCGAATGGATATACCATGTGCCGTATCATCCGCAAGCAGCAGGACTGATTGAACGGATGAATGGGATCTTGAAGTCCTCTCTTCGGAAGGCGGGGGGGGCGAATGATTTGACAAATTGGAAAAAGAACCTCATCCGAGTTGTAAAACAAATTAACAATCGTCCATTGGGGAATGGAGTTACACCCTTAAATAGGATGATAAAGGTATGTGACACGCCCGAGGCGCGTCCCATTAAAATGTGGAAATTCGATGCGGAAGCGGAACTGCCAGTCCGGGCCACCCCGGCATCAGCGGGGCTTGATTTGCGGGCCTTGACTACCCGGACGTTGGTGCCCCAAGTGCCAACGGCAGTTAAAACCGGCTTGGGATTAGTTTGCCCTTCCGGGACTTATGGACACATTCTCCCACGATCTGGGTTATCACTGAAAGGGATCGATGTCATGGGTGGAGTTATTGACGCAGACTATCAGGGAGAGATTGGGGTTATCCTAGTCAACATCACCACCGAGCCCTACGTGGTTAATAAGGGGGATAAGATCGCCCAATTGGTAATTAAACCTTGTGACATGTCCACTGTGGAGGAGACGGGGGCCCCTACGAAAATAACCGAACGGGGAACGGGAGGTTTCGGATCCACTGATGTAAAGGGGGCTAAAGTTTGGGTACGCCAGCCAAATGGCCCTCCAAAACCGGCAGAAATAATCGCCCAAGGGAAGGATAGTTTGGTGACAATAATGTATCCAGGGGACTCAGCCTGGCATAATGTGCCGGCAAACCAATGCTACCTCCGAGAAACATGAGCCCACGTCTTCTCGTCACCATAGATCCGGATCATGGCATGGTGGTGGGCCCTGAATGTGCTATGGACTGTTGGAATCCTGGGTCGGAGTATGTCAAGACCCGGGTCGGAAGAAACGAAACACAATGCTGGTGCTCTGGGACAGATCGTCAGCTGGGAAGCCAGTGACCAAGAGCGAAGGCAGGACAATTTTACGTGCCCCTCCGGACAACGATGTGACATTATGACTATCACCAGCAATTGCACGTTGTATCGATGCAAGGGCAGCTTTGAGGATGCAAACACAACAGTGGCCCCGGGCTGCGCACTGACCATTCACACCCGGGTGAATATGTGTTCCGAAGGACAGTGTCATGAGGGTGGTATTGAATGGACTATTATTACCGCCAACGACGAAATGAGGATTACCAATGGGACGCCAATCACTGGCAGAGGCCCAATGGACTGGTTAATCAGGGGAGAGTCTGGCATCCCAAAACATCAACCACCTTCCGACTGCCAGTCATACCCGAATGTAACCCTAAACGGCGACGACGGGCATGGTACGATACCTTGTTAGGAGGGGCAGGGACAGTAATGGGGATATCCAATGCTATAGACTCTGAAGTGACCCGTACTAAATTATCCAGTACGGGGCAAGCAACTGCACAAGGCCTGTACACTATTGGCCGATGGATGCCGTCGGCCATGATGACGCAGGAAGAGACTGCACGAATTTTGCTGCATTCCTTAAAATGGGAATTGGACGTGTGGGATTCGACTCAACGGCTGTTCCAAAATTTTACTGTACAGATGAACTGGACAATTTGCGGTATCCAAATGCTGCATGCACATTTGCAAAAAGAACGATTTTTACGAATAGTCACTTCGCCTAATGTTCAGGCCTGGCGAGGGGTGTGGAACGTATCTGAGAAATTATGGATGAACACCTATCCGGACAAAACATGGTGTAATGCAACGCTGTGTAAAGGACATTTTGTAACCTTGAATGTAACTGATTTTGTGACGGTGTGCCGATATTACGTATTGCCGGTCATTACATCTGATGGATATTACTTTCTCAAAACAAAAGGGAATTGGTTCAGTCCGGACACCAATCTTACCTATGACTTGTCCGCGTGTGAGCAGGCGGATCAAGGAAAGGCCTGTCTGTTGATGGATCGATATCGAGACCCGTGCCTTACAGAAGACACGGCTTTGTGTGAATGGATGATTGAGGCACCCCGAGATATGATGTGGCAGATTGGTCCCCATACGCTCTGTGTGGCCACTAGTCATGCCCATGCCTTACTCCCGACGACCCCTTTTTCAGGTTGCCTTACTGGCATCTATCGATGGCGGTGGCAGAACCATACTTACCTATTGACCAATTACAGCGGAACGCAACACCTCACCACTATGCAGTGGCAGGTATGGCTGCACCCTTGGAGTATCTCGCTAGAGCGTTTTAAACAGGCCCTCGATCGCTCGGAAGAGCTAAAGCAGATATTGCGACAACATCAAATCAATGTTACCCGGGTGACTGTGTCCACCTTTATACATGGCCAAAAGGTAGTACACGCTGCTCATGTAGTAGAGGTGGAATCCGCCCATCACTGGTGGGATCTGTTCAATGGGCTGTCAACTACGGCACGACGTTCCCTATTTCCTCCGTTGTTCATTTTAATCGGAGTTTTAGTGATTCTGACCTGTTGTAATATACTGACCTGTACGTATGTTTGCCGTGTGCGGCAGCAACTGGAACAAAACATGTACATGTTATAACAATGTATTGCTTATTATTATGTATTTGTATAATCGTTACATGTATTGGGCCAATCAGTGGAATGTAATATAAGGGGTTAACATGGTGTCCCAATACATGCAAGATTGGATCCAGGCACCAGTTGACCTTGAACACAAGACGTTGCTAAGAGACTTCCTGTTATCTACTGAAGGGAGTCGGAGCCGAAACCGCATGGGAACAATGCCCAGTACTAAACAATGTGTTGGACGAGTGCCCAACGCGGACTCAGTGAACTCGGCAAGTAGCGCATATATAAGCCTGGAAAGTCCCCAGTTCGGGGAGTCTGCTCCGGGTTAAGCTAATCGCCGAGCGTGGGTCACAGGCGGCACCTCCGCAGAACTGACGGCTCCCAGTTCCAGTAATTCGTGGAGTAAGTATATAGCCAATTATGCCAGACCCGTTGTGAGTATCGGACCTGGTTTCTATCCTATGTAGGCTAGGTAGGAAACAAGCAAAATAAAATAATATTATCCTAGCAAGCTAGTCTCCTGTTCTTTGTTTCCGCATCAAACTACCCGCCTGCGAACCTGATCCTCATAATTTCTTAGAACAGTGTCAGAGGAATCACAGATGTAGGTGGGAAGGGACTGGACAAGGGGAGACAGAAGGGAGTCAAGATAATGAGAAATGAGTTCCGTGGGGCAGGAACAGGCTGACACGATCGGTCTGCTGGGACAGTCCTGGGTAGGAGGTAGAAGCGGGCCGTCCAAGGTTGGGCGACTATCAGGTTGGAAGCTGTGGGAGGAAGATCTCCAGAGGAGATGAGGTCAGTGACAGTCCTGGAAACAATGGCTTGATGTTCAGTGGTGGGGTCATGGTCCAGGGAGAGGTAGGAGGAAGTGTCTGCGAGTTGACGCTCAGCCTCCGCGAGGTAGAGGTCGGTGCGCCAGACTTCCGACTAGGCACTCATCTTCCGACTAGGCACTTTACAGCCTTCTGGACTGAATAGGTAATTCTGTTTTTGTTTTGGATTTCCAGCATCCGTAGGTTTTTGTTTTTAGGTTACGTTAAACCTTTGTTGGACCACCTTTAAAGTACTACATGCAGTCCTGGCCACTATGTTCTATGAACAGTGTAGAGGCACTGGAGAGGGTGTGGAGAAGATTTACAAGGATGATATCAGAAGTCTGTTGCTACATATATTAGGAAAGAATCGACAGGATGGGTCTCTTCTTTTGAAAACAGAAGGCTCAGGGAAGACGTAATAGAGGTCTTGAAAATGATGAAAGGTTTTGATAGACTGGGTACAATGTTTCCTCTTGTGGGGAAGAGCATAACTAGAGGTCATCAACATAAGGTAGTCACCAAGAAACCCAGGGAATTCAGGAGAAACTTCTTTATCCAGAGAGTGGTGAGAATGTGGAATTCGCTACGACAATGAGTGGCTGAAGCAAATAGTATGAATGCATTTAAGGGGATACCAGGCAAGCATAAGCTGGATAAGGAATTAGAGGATTATGATGATAGGTTTAGATGAGAAAAGATGGGAGGAGGCTCGAGTGCAGCATTACCACCAGCATGGAATGCTTGGGCCGAATGGCCTGTTTCTGTGCCATATATCGAACGTAACCACCCAGCACATCCTGCACAAGTGGAGGTTCAGAGAAGACAAGACTTAACTGTGAATAACCAGTACACCCCAACACCACCTCTAGGATTTGAGAACCCCCTGACACTCACTGTTTAGACTCACATATGAGGAATAGTTACTAAGGCAAGGTCCTTGGGGCTGAAATCATACGGAAGGGTTCATGTTGTTTATACATAGGAGAGAATTCTCTCCCTGTCGGGAAGGTTGGGTGGGAGTGGACGTGGGCGGGCCTGCTGGACTCCGCCATTTTACATGGGCGGGCCAATTAACGCCCACCCAGCGTGATGCGTGCCCGGAAACGCTGAGCGTTCCCTGTGTGTGCAAAAAGGTGCAGAAATCTCCCTGAGGTACAGAGTTTAAGTTCTGAAAAGTTTAATAAGGAAAAAAAAAATTTAAGACATGTCCCCTCATGTGAAGGTTTCAAGTGAGTTGGGACATGTCTATGAATGTTATTAAAAGTTTTTATAAAACTTTAACTATCTTCATGAAGCTTCATCCCGCCCTTGGATGAGGTTCCGTGAAAAATGTGAAGGCCGCCTGGGCTCTTGGCCTGCCTTAAGGTTGGATGGGCAGCTCAGTTTATTATTTTAATTGATATTTAAATGACCTTAATAGGCCTTTGACAGTTCGGCGGGCACGCAGTGGGTATGCGCCCACCGGACCGAAAATCTGAATGACGCGTGGTGGCGTTGGGACGCACGCCTGGCATCACTGCGTGTCAGCCAGCGGGCCCTGCCCCCGCTCACCAAGCCAAAAATTCTGGCCATAGAATAACAGATATCCAGGACTGAGTTACAGGCTGGAATCCAATCAATGGCTTGGGTGGGCTTTATGTATAGAATAACAAATGCCTAGAAATGTGTTGCAGGATGCAATTTAATCGGGGGTGGGGGAGCGTGGCGTCAAAAGTAACAGATACATTGGAGTAAGTTGCAGGCTGGAAACTAATCAAAGGGTTCCAACGATCAATATATGAGGGCTCATTCTCTTCCACGTGCACTGATGGTGAAAACCAGAAACTCAGCTGTAGTTTTCCAAAGGCGTCACAGCAATTGATCATAGGCTGCAAATGCCAAGTTTCCAGCAATGAGTCAGTGGGGTGAAGCTGGAATATTACCCTGTGTAGAGCGAGATCCCAGCGTCTGCATCATGCCCTTTGTTCCAATCAGAATGACTGCAGTTTAAAAATCTGGAGGTCAGTGAATGCAACAAACATCTGTTCACTTGGTACAAGAGTAGTTTTTTTAAAGTTGTTTTATTTCATTGCAAATCTGACAGAACTGTTTTAGTAAAAATACAGACATACAATCAACTTGGTGTTACATTAGATAGACTTTAGAAAAGCATAAACGATCATAGAATTATACAGCCCAGAAGGAAGCCATTCAGTCCATCGTGCCTCTGCAAGCTCTTTGAAAGATCTGTCCAATTGATCCCACTCCCCTGGGCCCTTTCCCCATGTTGCTGCAATATTTTCTGTTTTAAATATTTATCCAATTCTCTTTTGAAAGTTTCTATTGAATCTGCTTCCACCGCCCTTTCAAGCCGCGCATTCCAGATCAAAACAACTCACTTTGCAACAAGTATTCTTCTCATCTTCCCCTTTGGTTCTTTTATCAATTATCTTAAAGCTGTGTCCTCACTCAAATTAATATCCTCAAAAGGCTTGATGGGCTGCATGAGCTAGTCCTGTTACATCAGAGATGGCTGAAAAACAACAGAACCTAACTTACAAAGAAATAATAGGAGTGACAAATCCTGCCACTCCAAAACCAGCACAAGCCGTTACAGGAACAAAAATCAAACAATCTTTTTCCAAAACAAAAACAGAATTACCTGGAAAAACTCAGCAGGTCTGGCAACATCGGCGGAGAAGAAAAGAGTTGATGTTTCGAGTCCTCATGACCCTTTGACAGAACTTGAGTTCGAGTCCAAGAAAGAGTTGAAATATAAGCTGATTTAAGGTGTGTGTGGGGGGCGGAGAGATAGAGAGAGAGAGAGAGGTCGGGGGGGTTGTAGGGACAAACAAGCAGTGATAGAAGCAGATCATCAAAAGATGTCAACGACAATAGTACAATAGAACACATAGGTGTTAAAGTTAAAGTTGGTGATATTATCTAAACGAATGTGCTAATTAAGAATGGATGGTAGGGCAATCTTTTTCCAAGAAGTTTGATCCTTTTCTGATTCCCATACACACCCTCTGTTTGCTGAAGAGAAATTATACTAAAAGACATCTATTGTCATAATTGTGGCAAGGAGAGTGTAAGACAAAGGCTGGCAAATCTCAACACCTGGTGTTAGTCCAGATCATCAACCTTCACAGCGAAAGATGCGAACTCAGTCACTAGTAATTGCCCCTGTGCTTTAATATGCCATTACAGCAACCATTTGCCAATATGATGCATCTATTAACTGTGTAATTAATCCCCGAGAAGTTAAGAACTAAGATTCAGAGTTCATGAGGGACAAGCAGGAGCAATGGGGATATAGTGACTAGAGTGAATCTTGGGTTTCCAAATTCTGTGGAGTATAAGAGAAAGGCAGGATGGCAGAAAGGGAGGAAATATCACAGTTTTGTAGACAGGGAAAGAATGATTGGTTCATTGACATGTACACAGGCTGCAGAAGGAGATTAAATGGGTGGGTAGAGTTTATAGCAGGATGGAGTAATATCGATGTGCTCAATGGCCTTTTCACATTTGGTGTCCATATGTCCGTGTTGTCGCTAAGCCAGGCTATCATTTATCACTGCAAAATTAAACATGGTGGGCTGGAAACCACAGTCTGCTACAGCAAGCCCAACAACACTTCCTCCAAAGGAAGCCTTCAGGTGGTTAATATGAAGACACAAACAACACAATTAGGAGAGTGACAAGTTGCCATTGAAATGGGAGACAAGCGAGTGAATCTGGACTTTGGTGAGATGTTGTCTGTCTAGATCATCACTGGACAATCTTTCAACTTGAAAGGATGGTGTTTTCCATTCAAGTCACAGAGAATGCTGACATTTGTGTAATTGCTCTTGTTAGGATCACTATTCAGAGAAGTCAATGTTTCTTCCTCCGATCACACTTAGCCACTTTGCACAGAGGAGTTTGTTTCATTTCTACACATTGAGGACTACACATCATTGCAGGACTTTAGAAGAATCCTGTACAATATAAGGAAAAGGTTTCAGAATTTTTATTACCTTTCCCCAAGTTCATTCCTGCCCCACTCACCCTGTCCCCTCCCCACCTAACCTCACGCCCTCAAATCCCTCACCCCCTCTATTGTTGGGAAGGTGTTGGTTACAGAACAGTATGTCTTAAAGAAGTCGTTGTAGTCTTCTGTAGGTTGACTGAAAGTCTTTATTAACTATTAGAACTACTTGCACATGCACAGTAAAGGGTACAGACTATGAGCTATCTCCATGTTTAAGTCTTGGTCCATCTCTACTCAACACTACACTGACCCCTGGGTCTGGGTCATGTGCTTTCTTACACCATTGTGGGGGCAGTACTGTACTCAGCCCCACATTAACATCTTATGTGCCAGACCCTTATACTGCAACCCCTACCCTAACCCCATTCCTCTTTGCAGACTGGCTATCAATCCAGAGATTCTTCTTCTTTGACTTAACTTACCATTAACTGCATTTACAGCACGACCCGTAACCCAAGCAATAACTGAAAATACAGTTCAGAACGGTCAACTGGCTGCTATTTTTGAGCTGATTGCAGGGTTTATTCTCACACTTGTCTCTATAAGAAGTGAATTAAGATAAAGTGAGAATTAATTCCAATATTAAGAATGATAGGCATGTAAAGCACGGAATGCAGAGAGGTTTGTCCATCAACCCAATCCTCCAATAGTCTACCCTGTCATGGACTTTGTCCACACTTTTACATTCCTGCAGGAAAGTTCTGTTGAAACACACCTCTTGGCTAAAGGGAATTAAGAGGATCCCCAGAATGTTCAGCTATCCTCACTATTTAAGCCTGATCCTGATGCTCTCCGATAATTTCTTTAGATGCCTGTCAGTAGCAATCTCACCTCCGAGCCAGAAATTGAGAGTTCAGTCCCACTCCAGAATTTGAGCACATGATGCAGGCTAATACTCCAGGTGCCAGTACTAAGGGAGTGCTGCACAGTTAGCGGTGCCATCTTTCGGATGCGATGTTAATCCAATTCTGCCCTCTTAGGCAGGATCCCATGGAACAATTTTGAAGAAAAGCAGGAGGAGTTATCTATCCCCATGACCAATATTTATCCCTTGACTGACATCAGAAAAACAGATTATCTGGCCATTATCACATTGCTGTCTATGGGATCTTGCTGTGTGTAAATTGGCTGCCCTGTTTCCTACATAACAACAATGAATGTACTTCAAAAAGTACTTCATTGGCTGTAAAGCGCTTTGTGAAGTCCTGAGGTTGTAAAAGGAATGATATTAATACAAGCCTTTCCTTCTTTGCAATGCATCTTCCCTCAGAGTGATGCAGCACAGAAGGTGGCCATTCAGCCCATTATGTCTGTGCTGGCTCCCTGAAAGAGAGCCTCAATCCTCTTTCTTTTTCCCCATTTTAGTTTTTCAAATATTTTTCCAAATCTGCAGTTTCTTGTTACTTTGTGCAGGCCTCTGGGCCTCTGACTTTCACCAACACTTCCAAATGTAAAATTATATTTAAAATGACACAGGCTCTTACAGTTGTGAATGCAACCTTGAGTTTTGACTAGTCAACTCATCAACGTCTCCCTGTTTCTCCTGCAGGTAGCCAGTCACCTTACTGAGCTGCTGTTCCTGGATGGAGAATTTCTTCTTCAATTTTGCAAGATCATCTATAGCAAAACAGAAAACTGTTGAAATCACAGACAGTGTTGATTTGATCCTGGGATCTTTTCAGCTTCAAAGTGTTTGACCCTGAATTAAAAGCAAATTGCTCCTTTATATCGTTTTTCCGGATTCTCTTGGCTCCTCTACCGAATGCTATTGGGATCCCGATGTTGGACTGAAAAGTGTTTTCCTGAGTTTGCACTTGCTGGGCAGCAAGGATTGCTCACTAATTTTACTACAAGCAGCCTCTTTATTGGCTGCCTGTAGGCCCACCATTCAATTAAGCACGACGTTGGGATCTCCATGCTGTTGGCCCAATCCAAGGCTGGCCGCTCTGAAGCCTTGCACCAGCCCCATGGAGGGGTAGGCACAGCTGAGGCAGGCACGTGACCTTGAGGGCACTTCAAAATGGAGGTGGCCTCAGACAGATGAGCAAAAATTAAACTCTGGGGGTGGTAGGCCAGGAGCAAGTAGGCTCCACAAGATGAAGGGGAAGCCTCTCCAAGGGAATTGTTGAGGCAGCAGGGGCTGCCTACTGTGGCTCCCCTGTCTGGGGGATGGATCCTCTGGCACTGATGACACCGCCCCCTCTCCCCCCCACAAACCCCAAGGCTGCTTCAGGGAGGCTGCCTCCATGAAGCTGGTGGCCTTCCTCCATGGTGTGGTGGAGAGGGGCAGGGGCTTACCCGGCCATCAGCAGGAAGTAATGGCAGCCCCGTAAAATAGCCCTTAAATGGCCTTTAATTATGCAAATCAGCTGCCTTGATGGAGTGAGTAGCCGATCCCTTTCTGAGCCCATCGCTGGGAAAGTTCCCTGATGGCATGACAATGATGGGGAGCCAACCCAACATGGCTGCCCATTATTTTACTGCACCCCACCCTCCACCACCCACCTCCATTCCTGATGATAAAATGCAGCTCAATGACTCTTAATGGGATATAGGTTCACCAGAACCAGCTACCAGCCCAAGGTGGCCCATTCTTGTTGTTTGAACCCAGGTAGTGAATGTCATAGGGCTATTTGTGCTTGAGGTGCATCGCCATTGAGCGTGTGTCTTCACACTTCCAACAGGGACTATTGGGGTTGGGAATTGCTTCAATTTCAGTTTTGTAATTTTTCTCCATCCACTTCAGCCAAGATTATTCCATATAAACAGAAATGCGTGGAGTTAGTGGTCAAGATTCCTTTTTTCATTGTGCACTAGGCTGTACTTTTTAACTTCTTAGTAAAACTATAGAGCTACGATGTATCTGATGGACCTTGGAGGGATTCATGCCTCCATTACCTCACCCCCTCCCTCTCTCTCTAACCTCCTCCAGTCCCACACCCCTCCCCCATTCATCTCGCTGTAACCTCCACCAGTCCCACACCCCCTCCCTCTCTCTGTAACCTCCTCCAGTCGCACAGCCCCCAAGATCTCTGCTCTTGTCTAATTCTGGCCTCTTGAGCATCCTTGATTTCGATCGCTCCAAATTTGGCAGCTGTGCCTTTAGCTGCCTGGGCCTTAAGCTCTCTGCCTCTTTACCTCTCACCTCCTTTAAGACACTTCTTAATAACTACCTCTTTGACCAAAGTTTTTCCTAAAGTGAGTCAGTATTAAATTTTGTCCAAGTGCACACTTGTGAAGCATCTTGGGATCGCTTGTTACATTAAAGGTGCTATATAAATGCAATTTGTTTTTGTACTGACCTTGCAGGTTTCCGTTTTCCTTGTTCAAGTCACTGATTTGATTCTGTAGGCCTGCAATGGTTTCCTTCTGATCTACGATTTCCTTTAGCAGAGATGTCCGTTTGAAAAGATCAAAAAAAGCACAATAAAAGTGAGACATTGTTCAAGTGCTTGTCAAGTCCCTTAGAGAAAACTAGTTTACACTGTGGGATAACCCACAGGAAGTGTACTCAGACCACTTTCTTCGGCAAAAAACACAAAATCATAGAAAGTTTACGGCACAGAAAGAGGCTATTTGGCCCATCGTGTCATCCTGCACAGTAATGAACAGGTTTAAATGCCATCAGCAATTTGGCTCCCTTTTACTGGCCTCTCACTTCAGGAATTGGGGTTTGAATCCAGAGGAAAGTGTCTCCTGACGATAAGGGTCCTGATCTTTGTTCCCTTTGAGATTTTGCCTTCTTTGTTCTGTTATCGTCCACGGAGAGGTGACAAGTCATCAGGCATCAGGAAAGTGGACCTGGACTCCAAGGTTGGTATCATCTCCAACAGTGTGTCACTGCTGCAGTTTACAGCTGTGTACAAGCGGCTAGGAGAAGTGTGACAAAGAAACGATTCACATCTTCACCAAGTATCCAACACAACCCAAAAATCTAGGAATTTTTCAACCTCTGGCTATAGTTATTTTTTTTTTATTTACTCTTGGGATGTGGGCATAGCTAGCAAGACCATCATTTATTGTCCATCCCTAACTGCCCTTCCCTAATTGCCCTTGAGTGATAAGCCACCTTCTTAAATTGCTGTACTCCACATGGTTGTAGATACGCCCACAGTTTTGGCATTTCTGTAGCAATTTTGTACAACAGAGTGGCTTGTGAGGCCATTTCAGAGTCAACCACAATACTGTGGGTCTACAGTCACATGTAGGCCAGAGAGGGTTCCAGATTTATTAATGAATTGAATTTAAATTCCCCAAGCTGTCACAGTGGGATTTGAACTAATGTCAGATTAGTCTGAGCCTCTGGATTATTAGTCCAGTAACGTTACCACAATGTTACTATCCCCTTAACTTATTTAGAACATAGCGCAAACAATACAGGAACAGAAGGAAGCCATTCAGCCTTTTCTGCCATTCAATTTGACTTGCCTGATCCGAACCTCAACCCTATTTGCAAATCCTCCAAACAGTATGTAATCAGCCCTTCAAAATGGCGGGTGTGATGTCAGTGGCAAACTTGACAAAGGGAACTTGGCCCAGATTTTTGCCATGATGGAGAGATCCCCTCTGTTGTGGCGAAAATAATGGAACTGCCTGAAAATCCTAAGTCCCACCCTGGAACATGACACTTCCCATTTTCACAGGGTGCAATTGAGTACGGTTCATCATGCCTGCACCGGCTCTCCAAATGAGCATTAGGACCTAGTGCCATTGCCCTGCCTTTTCCCCATGTACCTTTGAACATTGTTTCCATTCAAATAATCATCTAATGCCTTCTTAAATGCCTCGATTGAACCTGCCTCCACCACACTTCCAGGCAGTGCATTCCAGATCTGAGACACTCATGTGAAAAATTTTTCTCACGTCACACTTGCTTCTTTTGCAAATCACTTTAAATCTGTGCCTTCTCGTTCTTGATCTTTTTACGAGTGTGAACAGCTTCTCCCTATCTACTCCGTCCAGCCCCCTCATGATTTTGAACATCTCTATCAAGTCTCCTCCCAGTCTTCTTCACTCCAAGGAGAACAGCCCCAAACTCCCCAATCTATCTTCGTAACTGGAGTTTCTCATCCCTAGAACCATTCTTGTAAACCTCTTCTGCACTCTCTCCAATGTTCACACCCTTCCTATAATATGGTGCCCAGAACTTTACACAATATTCCAGCTGAGGTCTAACGAGTGTCTTATATAAATTCAGCATAACTTCCTTGCTCTTGTACTCTATGCCCCTCTTAATAAAGCCCAAGATACTATATGCTTTATTAATTGCTCTCTCCACCTGCCCTGCCACATTCAATGATCTATGCACATCATCAGCTGCCTCCAGTGAAATGGGATTGTGTGTCCCAGGAGTGTGAAACCTGTAATGTGCTTTGTAGACCTGGTAAGACCAGGTCAGAACTTGGTGGATTTGTTTGGTTAGCCAGGCCCTTTGGAAAGATAAGGTACCCCTTTCGTTATGTTCCTGGAACCCTTTGGTGGAGGTCAGGTGCCCTTTGGGGGAAGTCAGGTGCTCTATGGAAGTGTTAGAACTGGGCATGAAAGTACATAAAAAGTGCATAAGCTAATGCACTGTGAAGCTCATTGGGACTGACAACAGTCCTGTCAAAATTAACTGTCAAAACTGCAAGGAGGAGCTGTCCAAAACACCTATCAAAGAGCGTTGTCAAGTTGTCAAGGCATTTAAAAGTCCTGTTCATTAAATCTTTGAAAAAAATGTCTGCAGTGTTTTAAAAAATTATTGCTTGCTATTTCACTCTGTCTGTTGTCATAAGCCTGTGAGTTTCCATTCCTGGATCAGTGCTGCATGATTGATTTCACAACCATCAATTATCATAGTAGCGTGCCTACTTCCACCTCTGTAATATCACCTGTCTTAGCTCAGCGGCTGCTGAAACCTCCAATCGTGCCTTTGTTACCTCTGGACTTGACTACTCCAATGAACTCCTGTCCAGAATCTGACTTTACACCTTCTGCAATCTTGAGCTAATCCAAAACTCTGCTGCCTCTATCCTAACTTGCACCAAGTCCTGTTCACCTCTCATCCATGTGTTTGATGACCTAAACTGGCTCCCAGTTAAATAACACCTCAATTTTAAAATATTTAGCTTTGTTCTCAATTCCCTCCATACCTCTTCCCTGCCCTATCTCTAACTTCCTCCAGCCCCACTACCCTCCAAGATCTCTACATTCCTCCAATTCTAGACTCTCGCACGTTCCTGGTTATCAGCACTCCAGCATCAGTGGCGTATCTTCAGCTGCCTGGGCCCTAAACTCTGGGATTTCCTCCATAAACCTCTCTGCTTCTCACTCCTTCTCCGAAACCTACCCCTGCAGCCAAGCTTTTGATCTCCTGCCCTAATATCTTGGGTGGTTCGGGTCACTATTTTATCCGATAACAATCCTGTGAAGCACTTTGGGAAGTTTTACTATGTTAAAGGTGCTATATAAATACAAGTTGTTGTTATGTTTTTCAGGTATTATGTGACAATGAGCCAGAGACACCAACAGTCACTGTCCCACCACAAGATCAATGATCAAAGCTGCAAGGCGTCTTTATCTTATCTGAGAGTTCTTCAAAAAAGTGTCTTTTAAAAACTCACTGATGGGAGGGAAATGAGTATAAATACCATGTAACATGAAAATGCACTTTGTATGGAGCTCGTAATGCTACAACAACAGGTTACATTTATATAGCACCCTTTCACTTTGTAAAATATCTCAAGGTGTTTCCTAAGAGAGTTATCAGAAAAGACTTGCCATTGCACTGCAAAAGGACAGAGAAACATGCGTGGAGAGTTCAGATGGAAGCTTAGCCGTGATCTTGTGGGATAGCAGGGCAGGAGCCATACAACTGACTCCAGCTCTGATTTCTTATGTTTTTGTCAGGACAGAAAAGCTTGGTCAGAGAGTTTGGTTTTAAGGAGCATCTTAAAGGGGGAAGAGAGATGTTGAGAGGCGGAGAGGTTTAGGGAGGGAATTCCAGAACTCGGGGCCCAGGGGGCTGAAGACACGACTGCCAATGGGTAAGCAAGAGGCCGGCATTGGAGGAACGAAAGTAAAACACCCAAATGGGAGAGAAATAACTAAGAAGGATTCAGAAAGACGTAGGCTGTAAGGGTAGCTGAGAAACAGTTTATAAAGGTGGGGAGGGAAATTACAAAGTAAAGAGCTTTTAGGAACTATGCAGAAGTGTGAGTGTATGTGAGCATTCTGGGGGCGGTGGGGTGGTGCAGTGATGTTACTTTAGTGATAACCACTGACAGTAAATCCTCCAGGACGAGAACCCTGGGATTGAAGAACGAAATGAAAAGGCCACAGTATTCCTCAGTATTGCCATGCCAATAGCGCAGAGTGCCACTAGAACTGACTCTCCAACTGTGTGGTGGTCCCTCAGTACTGACCTCCCACCGCAACAGTGCAGTTCTCCACCAGTACTGTCCCAACAGATTACTGCTCCCTTAGTAGAGACCCTCTGACAGTGCAGCGGTCCCTCAGCGCTGACCCCGTGACGATGCAGCGCTCCCTCAGCGCCGGCCCTCCGGCAGTGCAGCGCTCCCTCAGTATTCCCCAGGGGAATCCGGAAAGGTGTTTCAACTCGACTCAACATTCATTCAGTGTGAAGTGAGAGAAGCAGGTTTTCTTCTCACTCCCCATTCTGTTTAACCCCAATCTAACATTGGCCTTAAATTAAACACAACTCAACTCACTCGTGTTTATCCACCGTGCTGGCTCTCCCGCTAGCAACCCGCCCTGCGACTCACCTGCTCCTTGACTTGCTTACTCTGGATGTCCTGGAGCTGAATTCCCAAAGTTTCTGCCTTCGCCTCGGATCTCTCCAAAGCTTCCTGCAGTTGCGTTAGCTGTTCACGGAGCTGTCTCTCCTTTTGCTCCGGAGTGGGAGATATTAACATATAGCAACAAATAAAGACGACCAGGCAAAGCAAAATAACAATTATGGGATTGTGTCTGGCAAAAGCATAATATGACCTGAGCATCCTGCTGTCCTCCCACAGCTGAAATAATGTGTGTTAGTGCCCAGGCAGCAGCAGGGAAAGGACGTTCCCAGTACTGCCCAAAATTGGTGTGTGGAGAACGTTACGTTGCTTTCAATGTAGTGAAACGTTAGACAGTCACATTTCTGTTTCTCAACATCATCAGTGAACTTCACAACATTAACACCAAGCTCCTGGAAATCACACTGCGCTCACGATTGCCCTGATTGGCTCAGCCAGGATTACTTAAAGGGGCATTGACGGTAAATTAATGGTGAGGGACAGACAGCCTCAGCACCTGAGTAAGACTCTGATTGTTCGACTACAACCTTCTTCAAATCCCCACCTTCTCCCCTTCAAAGGCTGAGGTACAGAGAGTTTCAGTGCCTGATGACCAGGCTGTGCAGTTATCTGCAGTGGATATGACGTGGAGAGTGGGATTAGACTGCGTGGGATCTTAAAGGGCGTGGGGAGTGAGCACGAGAGTTTTAATCCATCTCCTTCATTGGTTTTTCTAGCTGGTGTTGCCAGGGTGATGACCTGTTCTGTCTCTTATGTAATGATACTAAAAAACAAAACTTGAACTGAACTCACAGAAAATCGGAAATAGAAACTGAAACTGAACCTGGGAGTTCAGCTCCCCCTCTAGTTAATTCAATTTCTGATAATTGGGAGAGGCAGTCCAGTTTTTCGAGCTCTTGAGAAATTTCTAGAATGTAATTTGTAAACCAAAACACTTGTCTTTTTTTTTAAATAAAATTAAAAGTAAAAATACCCGGAAAAACTCAGGTCTGACAGCATTTTTTTATTCTCTGTTTATGCCTGAGGCAGAGGGAGGGTCTTAATTTAAATTTATGATTCCATCAAAAACACAGATCAGATGCCACATGTACACCCAGATCTACCTCACCAACATCTCTCTCAATCCCTCCACTTTCTCTAAATCATCACTGCTGACCACCCAACTACCCCTCATTTTAGCTACTAGTGTAAACAGTTCTCCCTCTCACTGGTGTTGTCCCTCTTACCTTTCAATCTGCCATCATCACCCTCTCCTTAAAACATCGACACGACCTCACTGTCCTTGCAAACTACTGTCCCATCTCTACCCCACCTTTCCTCTCCAAAGTCTTTTGATGTGTTGTCACCTCCCAAATCCATTTCCATCTTTCCCAGAACTCCATGTTTGAATCCCTCCAATCAGGTTTCTGCCCTGCCGCAGTATCAAAACAGCTCTAATCAAAGTCACAAATGACATCCTGTGTGACTGTGACAAAGGTAAACTTTTCCTCCATGTCCTTCTCAACCTGTCTTCAGCCTTTGAAACGGTTTGACCACACCATCCTCCTCCAACACCTCCTCACTGTCGTCCGGGTGGGTGGGACTGCTCCCACCTGGTTCCATTCTCACCTATCTAATCATAGCCAGAGAATCAGTTGCAATAGATTCCCTCCCTGCTACTGCTTGGTTACCCCAATCTGTTCTTGGCTCGTCCTATTTCTCATCTACATGCTGACCCTCGGTGACATCATCCAAAAGCACAGTGTTAGTTTTCACATATATGCTGATGCCACCCAGCTCTATCTCACCACCACCTCTTTCGACTCCATCACTGTTGCTAAGTTATCAGACTGCTAATTTGATAATCCAGTACTGGGTGAGCAGAAATTTTCTCCAATTAAATAATGGGAAGACTGAAGCCATTGTTTTGGTTCCTGCCCCAACTTCTGTTCCCTAGCTTCGGACTCTACCCCTCTCCTTGGTGGTAGTCTGAGATTAAGCCAGTCTGTTCACAACCTCAGTGTTACATTTGATACTGAGTTGAGCGCCTGACCTCATATTCATGCTATCACCAAGATCATCTATTTCCGCCTCTGTAATATCATTCACCTTTCCCCCTGTCTCAGCTCAACTACTGCTGAAACCCTCATCCATACCTTTGTTACCTCTAGACTCAGGTATTCCAATGCTCTCCTGGCTGATCTCCCACGTTCTACCCTCCTTAAATTTGAGGTCACTCGAAACTCTGCTACTCATGTCTTAACTCGCATCAAGTCCCGTAACCCTATCGCCCCTCACTGGGTTCACTGACCTTATTGGCTCTGGGTCAAGAAATGTCTTGATTTTAAAATTCTCATCCTTGTTTTCAACTCCCTCCATAGCCTCACGCCCCCTCCCTTTCTCTGTAATCTCCTCCAACTCTACAACTCTCTGAGATTTCTGCGCTCCACTCCCTCCCTCCTACCTGATTCTGGCCTCTTGAGCATCCCCAGTTTTAAGTGCTCCATAATTGACGGCTGTGCCTTCATATCTCCCCACATCTCTTCCCCGCCCTATCTCTGTAACTTCCTCCAGCCCCACAATCCTCCAAGATCTCTACATTCCTCCAATTCTTGACACTCGCACGTTCCTGGTTATCATTATTCCACCATCGGTGGCCGTATCTTCAGCTGCCTGGCTCCTAAGCACTGGAATTTCCTCTGTAAACCTCTCTGATTCTCACTTGTCCCTCAGTACTGGCCTTGTTCAGTACTGACCCTCCGACAATTCAGTGCTTCCTCAGTACTGACCCTCCGACAATTCAGTGCTTCCTCAATACTGACTCTCCGACAATTCAGTGCTTCCTCAGTACTGACCCTCCGACAATTCAGTGCTTCCTCAGTACTGACCCTCCGACAATTCAGTGCTTCCTCAGTACTGACCCTCCGACAATTCAATGCTTCCTCAGTATTGACCTTCTGACAATGCAGCATTCCCTCAGTACTGCTTCTCCAAAGGTGCAGCACTCCCTCAGTGCTGACTTTCCGACAGTGCAACGCTCCCTCATCACTGATGCTGCGACAGTGCAGCACTCCCTCAGCGCTGACTTTTCAACAGTACAACGCTCCCTCATCACTCACGCTGCGACAGTGCAGCACTCCCTCAGTACTGACCCTCTGGCAGTGCAGCAGTCCCTCAGTACTGATCATCTGATTGTGCAGCACTCTCTCGGTACTGACCCTCTGACAGGGCAGCACTCCCTCAGTACTGACCCTCCTACAGTGCAGCACTCCCTCAGTACTGACCATCTGGCAGTGCAGCGGTCCCTCAGTACTGATCATCTGATTGTGCAGCACTCTCTCGGTACTGACCCTCTGACAGGGCAGCACTCCCTCAGTACTGACCCTCCTACAATGCAGCACTCCCTCAGTACTGACCTTCTGACAGTGCAGCACTCCCTCAGTACTGACCCTCTGACAGGGCAGCACTCCCTCAGTACTAACCCTCCTACAGTGCAGCACTTCATCACTATTGATCCTCCGACAGTGCAGCACTCCCTCAGTACTGATCTTCTGACAGTGCAGCACTCTCTCGGTACTGAGCCTCTGACAGGGCAGCACTCCCTCAGTACTGACCCTCCTACAGTGCAGCACTTCATCACTATTGATCCTCCGACAGTGCAGTGGTCCTTCAGTACTGACCCTCCGATAATGCAACACTCTCTCAGTGCTGATCCTCCGGCAGTGTAGTACTCTCTCAATTCTTACCCTCCAACAGTGCCGCACTCCCCCAATACTGCCCCTCAGAAGATGCAACACTCCCTTAGTACTGACTTTCCTCAGTACTGACCCTCCGACAGTGCAGCACTCTTACAGTACTGACCCTCTGACAGTGCAACACACCCTCAGTGCTGAGCTTCCAACAGTGCAGCACTCCTTCAGTCCTGACCCTCCAACAATTCAACACTCCCTCAGTACTGAACCTCTGACAGTGCAGTACTCCCTCAGTGCTGACCCTCCCACAGTACAACACTCCCTCAGTCCTGACCCTCCAACAATTCAGCACCCTCTCAATACTGACCCTCTGACAGTGCAGTATTTCTTCAGTACTGATCTTCAGACAGTGCTGTACTCCCCCAGAATTGGCCTCTGGCAGTGCAGCACACCCTTAGTATGGACACTCTGACAGGGCAGCACTCCCTTGGTGCAGACCCTCCGACGGTGCAGCACACCCTCAGTATTGACCTTCCGACAACGCATCACTCCCTCGGTACTGATCTTCCGACAAGACAGCACTCCGTCACTGCTGACCTTCCGACAGCGCAGCATTCTCTCAGTTCTGAACCTCTGACAGTGCCTCACACCCTCAGCACAGACCCTCCAACAGTGCAGCATTCTCTCAGTTCTGACCCTCCGACAGTGCCTCACACCCTCAGCACAGACCCTCTGACAGTGCAGCTCTCCCTCAGTACTGGGCCTCCGAAGGTGCAACACTCTCTCAATACTGACCCTCACTCCATGTTCAGTTGAGTTAAACACCGCCCAGCTCTCTCCTGTAGTTTATCCATCATGCTGGATCTCCTTCCAATAACCTGCTCTGTGACTCACCATCTCCTTGACTTTATCACCCTGGATGTTTTGGAGCTGATTGGCCAGAGTTTCTTCCTTCGCCTCAAATTCTTCAAAGCTTCCCGCAGATGTGTGTTCTGTCACTGTATATATTCCTCTTGCTGTGAATGAGTGGAAATCAGGGTCATACCCCAAAATACCACGATCAGGGCACATAAAAGGCAGTGGAATTTTGTGATACAGGCGCTTAAAGATTTGAGCAGTTTGCAGTCCTCCCAGAAGCTGAAATGTGTTTTAGTGCTCAGGCAGCAGCAGGAAAAGGACATGGCTGGCAGTGCTCAAGATTGGTATATGGAGAACGTTGTACTGCTGTTACTCCGGTGAAACGTTGGGCAGTCACTTTTCTCTTTCTCAACATCATCAGTGAAGTTCACAAGATCAACACCAAACTGCTGGAAACCACATGGTGCTCAGGATTGCACTTATTGGCTCAGCCAGGGTCACTTAGAGAGGAACCTAAACCAAAACTGCAGATAATACTCAGCAGTTTCTGCGGACAGAGAAACAGAGTTAACATTTCAGGTCAATGACCTTTCTTCAGAACTGACAGGGAAGTTCTTGGAGAAAGAGTTCATGCTGAGCGACAGATAGTTTCAGGGCCTGATGACCAGGATGGGCAGTTGTCTGTCCAAGTGAAGTGGACGGCAAAATGACTTGTTTAAAATATTGCAGATGCTGAAAATCCAGAGCTAACAAAACCTGTATTTGCTCTTTAGATCCAGGGAAAAGAAAAGAGAGACTTGCATTTACATAGCGCCTCTCACGACCACCGAATGTTGCAAAGTGCTTTACAGCCAATGTAGTCACTGTTGTGGAGTTGGAAATGAAAGAAAGAGTTGGATTGTCACAGCACATCATCAAAATATTAAAATCAGTGAGAGACTTGTTGGTAACTTTGGCAGCTATGAGTGTAAATAATATCTCCTATATGAAGCAATAAAAAATGATTTAGAAAGCTAATGAAATATTAGGGAGATTAGGGGGTATGTGGGGTGGCCACAGTGGGATTAGACAGGATGAGATATTAAAGGGTGTGGGGAGTGAGCAGGAGAGTTTTAACCTTATTCTTTATTAGTTTTTCCAGCCATTGATATGAGGGTAATTGTTGTAACTTTGCTTGTTGCCTCACGAAGAGGTCTAGAGGCTTGTATGGTTGAACAATAACTGTTTATTATTAACACATAACTATATACATATATATAGGATACAGTCCTGACTAGTTGCTATCTTCAGGTCAATTTCTACCAGGCTCACCACCACACTCTTCCCCTCCCATGTGACTCTGTACATCATAATGTGGGGGTTACTATTTGCCCTGTCTCACATTAACCCTTACAGTCCAGAATAACCCTAACACTACAGCCCCTCCACCACCGACACACAGTAGCAGCAGTGTGTACCATCTACAAAATGCACTGCAGCAACTCACCAAGGCTCCTTAGACAGCACCTTCCAAACCCGCAGTCTTTACCATCTAGAAGGACAAGGGCAGCAGATGTATGGGAACACCGCCACCTTGAGGTTTCCCTCCAAGTCACTCACCATCCTGACTTGGAAATATATTGCCGTTCCTTCACTGTCACTGGGTCAAAATCTTGGAACTCCCTCTCTAACAGCACTGTGGATGTACCTACACCACATGGAGTGCAGCAGTTCAAGAAGGCAGCTCACCACCACCTTCTCAAGGGCAATTAGGGATGGGCAATAAATGCTGGTCCAGTCAGCGAAGCCCACATTCCGTGAATGAATAAAAAATAAAATGATCTGTTCCGTCTCTTACGTAAATGTGATTAAAACACAAAACTTGATCTGAACTCATAGAGAATCAAAAATATAAACTGAAACTGAACCTGAGAGTTCAGGAAATAACAGAGATTTCAGCTCTCCCTCTAGTTAATTCGATTTCTGATAATTGGGGGAAGCAGTTCAGTTTTCGACCTCTTGAGAAATTTCTAGAATGTAATTTGTAAACTGAAACATTTGCTTTTTTCTCTGTCTGTTTATGCCTGAGGCAGAGGGAGGGTCTTTTTTTAATTTAAATTTATGATTCCATCAAAAACACAGATCAGATGCCACATGTACACCCAGATATACCTCACCAACATCTCTCTCTCAATCCCTCCACTTTCTCTAAATCATCACTGCTGACCACCCAACTACCCCTCATTTTAGCTGATAGTGTAAACAGTTCTCCCTCTTTCTGGTGTTGTCTCTCTTTCTTTTCAATCTGCCATCATCACCCTCTCCTTAAAACATCGACACTTGACCTCACTGTCCTTGCAAACTACTGTCCCAACTCTACCCTCCCCTTCCTTTCCAAAGTCTTTGGATGTGTTGTCACCTCCCAAATCCATTTCCATCTTCCCCAGAACTCCATGTTTGAATCCCTCCAATCAGGTTTCTGCCCTGCCGCAGTGTCAAAACAGCTCTCATCAAAGTCACAAATGACATCTTGCGTGACTGTGACAAAGGTAAACTTTTCCTCCTCATCCTTCTCAACCTGTCTTCAGCCTTTGACACGATTTGACCACACCATCCTCCTCCAACACCTCCCCACTGTCGTCCGGGTGGGTGGGACTGCTCCCACCTGCTCCCATTCTCATCTATCTAATCATAGCCAGAGTATTTCATGCAATGGATTCACTTCCTGCTCCCGCACCATCACCTCTGGTGTTCCCCAAGGATGTATCCTTGGCCCCCAGCTATTTCTCACCTACATTGTGTCTGTTGGCAACATCCTCAATAACACTAGTTTTTCACATCTACGCTGATGACACCCAGCTCTACCTCACTATCCTCTCTCACAACTCCTCCGCTCTTGCTAAATGATCAGACTGAAATCTGTTTTGAAACCCAAGCTTACCATAGTCTTGAGCATGGAGGTCGTGAACTCCAAATCCCCACAACACTCGAACCTCCCGCTCATGCCCAATCCGGGATTGGCCTGCACATGCACAGTTCTACATCTTTTACGCTGTTAGGGCTGAGGACCAAGTGCGCTTGTACAGGAGAAAAACAGCGTGGAAACCTGGGTCAGGTGACTGGGTGCAGAGCACCATGGTGAGCAAGTGTCCCAGGCAGGGGACAAGGGAGGGGGACAGGGAAACATCCCAAATAGAAGCCCCAGGTATGGGACCAAGACAGGGGACAGAAATAAGTCCCACTTTAGCTCAGTTAAAAGAGAAGAATAGAGAAACAGGCTCGAAGTTAGAGAAAGGGCTACGGAGAGCAGACTTTAAGCAAAGAGGGCATGAGCTAGATAAGACTGTACATCACTCACTGTGAATTTCAGGGTTTGATGAAGTGAAAGAGCTGTGATCCACTCTGGGTTGGTGGGAGAGGCTGATCTCCCCTTCCCCACAGGAGCGACCCCTGTCCTCCCCAACCAGCTCAGCTGCAGCCTCCTCAAACTCACTGAGGGTGATCATGTCAGCCGTCCCTCCCCCAGTCTGCACTCTCTCGCTCCTGTTGTGCCCCAGCTTGTCCTGTATGAAGAGGAAAGAGAGGCAGATGATGGGAAGGGACGAAGCAGAGTTTGGGTGAGATGCTTGTCCCCTGTGCGTGGGGAGCCCTCCACAGAAGGGCCAGAGGGTGGAGTGTGAGCAACATGATCAATGGGATGGTGGTGATGTGAAAGTCTCGGATGGAGAATGAGCATTGATGTGTCCCCCGCTAATGGTTCTGTGGGATCCCTGAAGTGAATAGCTATTGGAGTGTATGAGGCCACGATGAGAAGTTGATATTGGAGGGTGTTGAAGGATGACTTACCCTGGCGGAGTGGATGAGATCATTCAGCCTCTTCCTGCACTGGGTGGCATTTCGGGCACTGGAGCCAGCCACACTGACCTGCTCTGCAATGGCCTCCCAGGCCAGAGAGGTGAGGCTGCTGAGTTTCCTGCAGCCATCCCTGGGATAGAGCACTTGCCGGTGTGCCTGGACCCCTCAGGTTAAGACCTGGAGGGCCCGGTGCATGAAGTGGGTGCTGCATTCCTCTTCAGGCTCTTGGCCTTCCTCTTCTGGCTGCTGGACATCTCTGGTGGGCTGGAAGGAGTGCGATTGTGTGCTGGACTGGCCTTTAAAAATGCGTATGGACCAGCGAACCCGCCACCGACAGCAGCCGCATTCCTGACCCACCAGGTGTTTCGGACTGATACGCACCTTTGCATAATTAAGGAGGCTCCCATTCCGGTTAGCGGGGTGAACACTGCCAAAACCACCCACCATCACACTCAATCTCATTTGGGGAAAATTCCACCCCAACATCCCATTTGCCTTCCTAATTACTGGCCGTACCTGTATGCTGATTTTTTTGTGGTTCATGTACGAGGACACCCAGGTCCCTCTGCAGCATTCTGCTATCTCTCTTCGTTTAAACAACATTCTGCTTTTCTACCCTTCCTGCCAAAGTGGACAACCTCACATTGACAGGAATGATCAGGAAGAGATTTGAACCCACGTTCACCAGAACATTAGCCTGGGCCTCTGGGTTACAAATCCAGTGACATTACTATCACGCCACTGTCTCTCCATTTGCGTCCTGTTCCTATCTGTGCATACCCCCGCCTGCCCCACCCCCAGCCTTTGATGGAGGTCTCTGCACTGGGAGCTTGGATTTCACACGAAGACAGTGTTGTCCAATGCACTAATCACATATGGCTCTTTGGAAATCCAGATGTGGGATAATTTCATTTCTGACTGGCAGCAATGAATAATAGGCACTGTCATTGGGCCTATGCTTATGTTTGAATGGTGTATAGATATGAATTTTAACCTTTTTTGTGCTTTTGTTAGTAAAATGGTGAGACTAGAAGCAGAGTGTGCGAGCTTTTTTAAAATCATTCTGACTGTTTTATTTCCTTCATTCCAGAGTAGTTGTGGAATTTCGTAAGAGAAAATGCACATCAAGCAGAATTTACAGTACAGAAACAGGCCGTTCAGCCCAACTGGCCTGTGCTGGCTTATGCTCCACATGAGGCTCCGCCAAACCCACATCATCTTACCCGATCAGCGCGTTGACCTATTCCTTTCTCCCTCATATACTGACCTAGATTCTCCTTAACGCATGTACATGTGTGTGAAGCACATTTGCCTGAATTGTGTGTAAGGCAATTTCCACTAAAATCAGTGGATGTGGTTCCAACAGCCTCTTCACCTGTGTTGGCTATAGTCAGCTATTTCTATTGGACCACATGGTCCTAATCTAATGAACAACTAAATCTGCTGCACCAAGAATGACCACTAGATGGGGGCCGTGTGCTAGAAATAGGCTCAGTCTTTTTCTGACCTATCGACAACAATGACTTGCAATTAGATCATGCCTTGAGCATAGTAAACCATCCCGAGGCATTTCTTGGGCGTGTTATCAAACAAAAACTGACACCGAGCCAAATAAGTGACATTAGGACAGATCAAAGGAGCTGGATTTAAGGAGTGTGTTAAAGGAGGAGAGAGAGGTAGCGAGGCGGTCGAGGTTTATGGAAGGAAATCCAAAGCTTCGGGCTCAGGCAGCTGAAGGCGTGGCCGCCAACAGTGAAGGTGATGGAAACGATGGATGTTAAAGAGGCCAGGAGCACCGACATCTCGGATGTCTGAAGAAGAGTCACACTGGACTCGAAACGTTAACTCTATTTCTCTCTACACAGATGCTGCCAGACCTGCTGAGTTTTTCCAGCATTTTCTGTTTTAATCGTGGAGGGTGGTGGAGCTGGGGGAGATAACAGAGGTGGGGAGTGTTGAGGCCATGGAGGGATTTTAAAACACAGATGGGAATTTTTAAACTGAGGCGCTGCTGGACCGGAGGCAATGTAGGTTGGTGAGCACAGGGGTTGGGTGAATGGACTTGGTGCAAGAGTAGCTGATTATAATTGTACCCGAGATTATTCTCACACAGGCCGGCAGTTATTGCAAAATTAATCCAAAACTTACCTTCAGTGAAGTTTCCGCCTCTTGAATCTTGTGGTTCTCTGGAGTTCCACTGTCCTCTGAGTGAAGATTTCAATATCTGACACTAAACCAGTTTGACCCTGAGATGAACTCCCAAGCTGAGATCTGTCTCATCTCTAAGACGGCCTATTTCCACCCCTGTAATATTGCCCAAATCCACCCCTGTCTCAGCTCATCGGCTGCTGAAACCCTCATCCATGCCTTTCTTACCTCTAGATTATTGATTATTCCAGCACACTCCTGGCTGGCCGCCCATATTCTACCCTTGCTAAACTTGAGCTCGTCCAAAGGTCTGCTGCCCCTCTCCTTAGGTACACTGAGAACTGTTCACCCATCGGGGAGCTGTGCTCCCTGACTTACATTGGCTCCTGGTGAAGCAATGGTACAATTTTAAAATTCCAAGTCTTGTTTTCAAATCCCTCCGAGGCCTCCTTATCTCAGTACCCTCTGCCAGCCGAGCAGCTCTCCACGATCTCTGTGCGCCTCTAATTCCAGCCTTTTGTGTTTCCCTGATTTTAATCGCTCCACCATGCGCACCGCCTTCAGCTGCTAGGGACCCTAGCTCTGGAATTCTCTCCCTAAACCTCTCCACCTCTCTATCTCTCTTTCATCCTTAAAATCCTTAAGACCAGGCTTCTGTCCTAGTATCTCCTCATGTGACTCACAATCAAATTTTGCTTCTTATTGCTCCATGTGAAGCACCTTGGATTGCTTTATTATGTTAAATGCGCTATATAAATACACATTGTTGTTGGAGAGAAGGTCATCCTTGCTCCAGTTGCAGTTGATAGGCACTAGGTGGCAGTGGAGTCTGTAGACCTTTGGAACACCATCACTGATGCATCAGCTCATTACACCTTCTCACTGCATCTCAAAGTATATTTTAAAAACTTTACTGCCTCGCTGCTTAAATATAACTCTGAGTTGAGTGTCTAAAACCTGTGTGTACATTCCGCTGCATAGTATTGTGCAGGTCTGTCACCATTTCACAATGGGATACGGGATTGTTGGGGACAGATCTGTAACTGTATAACACTGGGGTACAGTACTGGTGAGGACAGGTCTGTCACTGTATAACACTGGGGTACAGTACTGGTGGGGACAGATCTGTAACTGTATAACACTGGGGTACAGTACTGGTGAGGACAGGTCTGTCACTGTATAACACTGGGGTACAGTACTGGTGAGGACAGATCTGTAACTGTATAACACTGGGGTACAGTTCTGGTGAGGACAGGCCTGTCACTGTATAACATTGGGGTACAGTACTGGTGGGGACAGGTCTGTCACTGTATAACACTGAGGTACAGTACTGGTGAGGACAGGTCTGTCACTGTATAACACTGGGGTACAGTACTGGTGGGTACAGGTCTGTCACTGTATAACACTGGGGTACAATATGGGTGGGGACAGGTCTGTCACTATAACACTGGGGTACAGTACTGGTGAGGACAGGTCTGTCACTGTATAACACTGGGGTACAGTACTGGTGAGGACAGGTCTGTCACTGTATAACACTGGGGTACAGTACTGGTGAGGACAGGTTTGTCACTGTGTAACACTGGGGTAAGTACTGGTGGGGTCAGGTCTGTCACTGTATAACACTGGGGTACAATATGGGTGGGGATGTGTCTGTCACTGTATAACACTGGGGTACAGTACTGGTGGTGACAGGGTTGTCACTGTATAACACTGGGGCACAATACTGATGGGGATAGGTCTGTCACTGTATAACACTGGGGCACAGTACTGGTGGGGACAGGACTGTCACTGTATAACACTGGGGCACAGTACTGGTGGGGACAGGTTTGTCACTGTATAACACTGGAGTACAGTATGGGTGGGGATGTGTCTGTCACTGTATAACACTGGGGTACAGTACTGGTGGGGACAGGTTTGTCACTTATAACACTGGGGCACAGTGCTGGTGGGGGCAGATCTGTCACTGTATAACACTGGGGTACATTACTGGTGGGGACAGATCTGTCACTGTATAACACTGAGATACAGTACTGGTGGGGACAGGTTTGTCACTTATAACACTGGGGCACAGTGCTGGTGGGGGCAGATCTGTCACTGTATAACACTGGGGTACAGTACTGGTGGGGATGGGTCTGTCACTGTATAACACTGGAGTACAGTACTGGTGGGGATGAATTTGTCACTGAACAACACTGGAGTACAGTACTGGTGAGGACAGGTCTGTCACTGTATAACACTGGGGTACAGTACTGGTGGGGACAGGTCTGTCACTGTATAACACGGGTACAGTACGGGTGGGGATGTGTCTGTCACTGTATAACACGGGGCACAGTACTGGTGGGGACAGGTCTGTCACTGTATAACACTGGGGTACAGCATGGGTGGGGATGTGTCTGTCACTGTATAACACTGGAGTACAGTATGGGTGGGGATGTGTCTGTCACTGTATAACACTGGGGTACAGTGCTGGTGGGGACAGGTTTGTCACTTATAACACTGGGGCACAGTACTGGTGGGGACAGGTCTGTCACTGTATAACACTGGGGTACAGTACAGGTGGGGATGTGTCTGTCACTGTATAACACGGGGCACAGTACTGGTGGGGACAGGTCTGTCACTGTATAACACTGGGGTACAGTATGGGTGGGGATGTGTCTGTCACTGTATAACACTGGGGTACAGTATGGGTGGGGATGTGTCTGTCACTGTATAACACTGGGGTACAGTGCTGGTGGGGACAGGTTTGTCACTTATAACACTGGGGCACAGTACTGGTGGGGACAGATTTGTCACTGTATAACACTGGAATACAGTATGGGTGGGGATGTGTCTGTCACTGTATAACACTGGGGTACAGTACTGGTGGGGACAGGTTTGTCACTTATAACACTGGAGTACAGTACTGGTGGGGGCAGATCTGTCACTGTATAACACTGGGGTACAGTACTGGTGGGGACAGATCTGTCACTGTATAACACTGGGATACAGTACTGGTGGGGACAGATCTGTCACTGTATAACACTGGGATACAGTACTGGTGGGGACAGGTCTGTCACTGTATAACACTGGGGTACAGTGCTGGTGGGGACAGGTTTGTCACTTATAACACTGGGGCACAGTACTGGTGGGGACAGATTTGTCACTGTATAACACTGGAGTACAGTATGGGTGGGGATGTGTCTGTCACTGTATAACACTGGGGTACAGTACTGGTGGGGACAGGTTTGTCACTTATAACACTGGGGTACAGTACTGGTGGGGGCAGATCTGTCACTGTATAACACTGGGGTACAGTACAGGTGGGGACAGATCTGTCACTGTATAACACTGGGATACAGTACTGGTGGAGACAGATCTGTCACTGTATAACACTGGAGTACAGTACTGGTGGGGGCAGATCTGTCACTGTATAACACTGGGGTACAGTACTGGTGGGGACAGATCTGTCACTGTATAACACTGGGATACAGTACTGGTGGGGACAGATCTGTCACTGTATAACACTGGGATACAGTACTGGTGGGGACAGGTCTGTCACTGTATAACACTGGGGTACAGTTCTGGTGGGGACAGGTTTGTCACTTATAACACTGGGGCACCGTACTGGTGGGGACAGATTTGTCACTGTATAACACTGGAGTACAGTATGGGTGGGGATGTGTCTGTCACTGTATAACACTGGGGTACAGTACTGGTGGGGGCAGATCTGTCACTGTATAACACTGGGGTACAGTACTGGTGGGGACAGATCTGTCACTGTATAACTGGGATACAGTACTGGTGGAGACAGATCTGTCACTGTATAACACTGGGATACAGTACTGGTGGGGACAGATCTGTCACTGTATAACACAGGGGTACAGTACTGGTGGGGACAGGTCTGTCACTGTATAACACTGGAGTACAGTACTGGTGGGGATAGGACTGTCACTGTATAACACTGGGGTACAGCTGCCCCCCACCCATCCGCCCCCACCCACAACTGGCCTGAAGGACGCACAGCTTGGAGCCAACCTGCTCCGTGCTAATCTGCCCCTCAGCCAGAATGCACAGCAGGCAGGTTAAAGAGGGGCAGAGTGGGACTTCCGCCCCTCTCTGTTGAGGAAGACCCACCCTCGGCAGCTGTCAGTCCTGGGAGCGCCAAATGTGCTCTAGTGGACATTACCAGGACTGCAAGAGGAGGAGGAAGAAGGCCCATGGATCAGCGCAAACAGGTAAAACTGGGGTCTTGGGCAGGGAGGTTTTGGATAGGTTAGGAAGGGGATGGGGGTGAGTTTAAGGCTGAGGGTGGGTAGGAAGAAAAGGGAGTTTCTATCTTGGAGGAGCCACCTCTCCCCCCAAGTTGGGAAAAGGCCAACCCCGCCCTTTGAAGAATTTATTTTAAAATATCAGGCTGCCCACTCCTGCCCGACTTCCCAGCCAACCACGGTACAGTGCGGGCATCGTATTATCAAGGCCTGATGTACCGTTAATTACCTGGTTAATTGTAGTGGGCAGGCTCCCGATTTTGGTTCATCCCTTAATCAATATGATTAAAAACACATCATCTGCTCATTATCAAATTACTGTTTTGTGGGATCTTGCTGTGCACACATTGGCTGCCATGTTTCCTCCATGACAACAGTGACTACACTTCGTTGGCTGTAAAAGCGCTTTGTGATGTCAGGTGGTTGTGAAAGGTGCTATAGGAATGAAAGTTGTTTTTCTATTTGATCATTGGAGGGTCCCCAGTGGTGGAAAAAAAAAGAAGTTGCATTTGTATAGCACCTTGCACAACCTCAGGGCATCCCAGATTGCTTTATGGACAATGGAATATTTTTCCGAAGTGCAGTAGCTGTTGTAATCTTTTTTATTCGTTCATGGGATGTGGGTGTCACTGGCTAGGCCAGCATTTATTGCCCATCCCTAATTGCCCTTGTTCAGAGGGCATTTAGGAGTCAAGCACATTGCTGTGGGTCTGGAGTCACATGTAGGCCAGACCAGGCAAGGATGGCAGATTTCCTTCCCTAAAGGACATTAGTGAACCAGATGCGTTTTTACAACAATCGACAATGGTTTTATGGTCATCATTAGACTTTTAATTCCAGGTTTTTATTGAATTCCATCTGCCATGGTGGGATTCAAACCCAGATCCCCAGAGCATTACCCTGGGCCTCTGGAGTATTAGTCCAGTGACAATACCACTATGCGACCGCCTCCCCAAATGTAGCAACCAATTTGTGCACAGCAAGATGCCACAAGAAACAATGAGGTAAATGGTCAGAGGGCAGATGGAGCCTTGATTTAACAACTCATCCAGAAGGTGACACCTCCGACAGTGCAGACTTCCCCTTCAGTACAGCACAGAGAGTGTCAGCCTGGATTATGGGCTCAAGTCCCACTGAGCCAGAAGGATGGTCCAGCAGCTATTCATTCCAGGAGCCTTTTTGTGATATTGTCTAATATTGTTCTATCTAGAACATCCCAGGGGTTCTGAAATAAAAGCAGCCATTCCATTAACCATTCCAAGTCAAGTATTTATTGAACGCAACAAGGCTACATACTGTAACTTTGATTCCCCAGCCCACATTCCTTTGGACTTTGCTTTCGGACTGGGAGACTGAATTTACACCTGTTTTTCAGCCAAAATGTCAGCCTCCAGATTTGGTTTCCACTCTTGAATGAGAAACAATTAAGGGACACACTATTGGTGCTGTTCACACTAACCAGTCAGTCATGAATCAATCAGTCACACTAACCAGTCAGTCATTAAACAATCTTTCATACTAACCAGTCAGTCATTAACCAGTCAGTTATTTAACTTTAGGTTTGTGGAGAGACAGATATGTTTAGACAAACTTTGATCAAACTTTGGCACTTTGCTTTGCCCGTTACTCTCCCAATCACTTGGCAATTTTTTATGACCAGTATCTACGCCCACACCTCAAAGCGAGTGTTGTTTCCCTCTTTGCCAAGGAGGAATGTGCCAGGAACCTGGGCACCATTCAGGATGCCCCATCTCATTCTTCACATTTTTAAACCATGCTGCATTTGTCAGTGAATGTGGCAGATTGTTTAATCAGCAGCTGCTTCCTTCATTCACTCAGTGTTTCGAGTGTCTATCAAGTTGCCAAGTCTTCCTGCCGTTCTTCAAATCCAGACTGAAGGTTAAAAAGTGTGAAAGAACTTGCATTCAGATAGTGTCTTTTTACAGAACCTGACAACTCAGAGGGAGGCCATTTGGCCCTCGTACCCATGCTGGCTCTTTGGAAGAGCAGTAAAGGTTAGTCCCATTGTCTCTCCTTTTTTCTGCAAGTTAACTGCCTATCCAAGCCGTTTTAAAATTATTGAATTATTGATGGCATCAGCTTCCGCTACTTTTTTGTGTTGAGCATTCCAGATCCTGGCAACTCTGAGTGAAAAGTATTCTCTCATCTCCCCACTAGGTCTTTTGCCGATGATTTTTAAGTCTATGACCCCTGGTTATTGGTGAACTCACCAGAGGGAACAGTTTGTCTCTCAGTCCCGAAGAAGGGTTATATTGGACTCGAACATTAACTCTGTTTCTCTCCCCCACAGATGCTGCCAAACCTGCTGAGTTTTTCCAGTGCTTTCTGTCTTTATTTCAGACCTCTAGCATCTGCAGCATTTTGCTTTTAGTATAGCATGTCTTTATTTACATTCTCAAACCTCATTATCTTCAAAGCCTTTATTCAGTCACCCACTTAACCTTTTTTTAATATATGTTTTTCTTTTCCCACCTATTTCCATTATTTTTAAATGTATTTCCATCCATTGTTTTATCTCTACCTTTTAGCCTATTTCGATCCCTTCCCCCACCCCACCCCCACTAGGGCTATCTGTACCTTGTTCGTCCTGCTTTCTACCCTTAATGTCACCTATTAGCACATTCCTTAGATAATACTTGAAACATTAACTGTGTTCCTCTCCGCAGATGCTGTCAGACCTGCTGAGTTTTTCCAGCTTTTTTTTTTTGTTTACCCTCTTATCCTTTGCTCCCAGAACAATCCTAACAATCCCAACCCCACAGGACACCCCAATTCTCTTTATAGCCAATGAAGTTATTTTCTGAAGTACAGTCACTGTTTTAATGTAGGAAACATAGGAACTAATTTGGGCATAGCAAGATCCCACAAACAGCACTAAGATGATGACCCAATAATCTGGTCAGTGATGTTGGTTGAGGGATAAATATTAGCCAGGAGGCCTTGGAGAACTTCCCTGCTCTTCTTTAAAATAGTGGTTTTTTGATATCTAATACTAATCCAAGAGGGCCTCAGCCCAACTTCTTACCTGAAAGACAGCACCTTTGACAGTAAAGCACCCCCTCAGTTCCGTACTGCGAGCGTTAGGTCAGATTGTGGACTCAAGTCTCTTGAGTGAGGCTGGAACCCACATCTCCCTGAGTTGGAGGCACATTGCTAGCCACTTAGCCAAGGCTGACACAGCGTACCAGGAAACACTGCTGTCGGATGGCTCAGGGTCCTGTGTGATCATGATTCTAAGTGTCCTTGCTCCCTGTCTAACAAGATGAACTCTTGACTTTATAAATAAAGGCTTAGAGTACAAAATCAAGGAAGATACAGTAAATATACATTATATTCAGATATAAATATTGAAGGAGTCTGTGTCCATATGCAGCAAGACCTGGACAATATCCAGGCTTGGGCTGATAAGTGGCAAGTAATGTTCATGCCACACAAGTGCCAGGCAATGACCATCTCCAGCAAGAGAGAATATAACCATTACCCCTCAATATTCAATGGTATTGCCATTGCTGAATCTCCCACTATCAACATCCTGGGTTTGCCGTTGACCAGAAACTGAACTGAACCAGCCATATAAATACAAGAGAAAGTCAGAGGCTGGGAATTGTGCAGTGAATAACTCACTTCCTGACTCCCCAGCGCCTGTCCACCATCTACAAGGCACAAGTCAGGATTGTGATGGAATACTCTACACTTGCCTGGATGAGTGCAGCTCCAACAACACTCAAGAAGCTTGACACCATCCAGGACAAAGCAGTCCGCTTGATTGGCACACCATCCACAAACATTGACTCCCTCCACCATGATGCACAGTAGCAGTAGTGTGTACCATCTACAAGATGCACTGCAGAAACTCACCAAGGCTCCTGAGACAGCACCTGCCAAACCCACGACCACTACCATCTAGAAGGACAAGGGCAGCAGATAGATGGGAACACCATCACCTGAAAGTTCCCATCCAAGCCACACTGACTTGGAAATATATTGCTGTTCCTTCACTGTTGCTGGGTCAAAGCTCTGTAACTCCCTCCCTAACAGCACTGTGGGTGTACCTACACCACATGGACTGCAGCGATTCAAGAAGGCAGTTCACCACCACCGTCTCAAGGGATGGGCAATAAATGCCAGCCTAGCCAGTGATGCCCACATCCCATGAACGAATAAACAAAAAAATAACTGGTTAGGCCTCAGCTGGAGTATTTGGTCCAATTTCTGGGCATCACACTCTAGAAAGGATGTCAAGGCTTTGGAGAGGGTGCAGAGGAGATTTACCAGAATGGTACCAGGGATGAAAGAATTTTGATATGTGGAGAGATTGGAGAAGCTGGGATTGTTTTCCTTAGAGCAGAGAAGGTTAAAGAGGAGGTTTAACAGAAGTTTTCCAAACTACAAAGTGTTTATGAAACAGTAAATAGGGAGAAACTGTTTCCAGTGGCAGAAGGGTTGGTAACCAAAGGATACAGATTGAAAATAATTGGCAAAAGAACAAGAGGGGAAGACAAGGAGACTTATTTTTACCCAGTGAGTTGTTGTGATCTGTATTGTGCTGCCTGAAAGAGTGGTGGAAACAGATTCAATCGTAACATTCATAAGGGAATTGGTTATCCTAGTTAGATTCTTGATTAAAGAGGGAGTGAAAGGTTATCGGGGATAGGTGGCAATGTGGGATTGAGGTTACAATCAGATCAGGCATGACCGGGTCTGAGTGGCCTACTCCTGCTCCTAATTGTATGTTCGTATGTATGTTAAATACGTGAAGAAGAAAATATGAAAGGCCATGGAAGTGGGACTAATTGGATAACTCTTTCAAAGGGCTGGCACAAGCACAATGGGCCAAATGGCCCCCTGTGCTATATGATTAGGAACAGAGGGGCATGAGTAGGCTATTTGGCCCTCCAAGCCTGCTCCACCATTTGACATTATATGAATGGCCACTGGGGTGAAGCACTGGATGATAGCCAGTGCCCAATGATCTGCATCCCAAGTGAGTTGGCACCTTCACTTTATGAGGTGGGAAGATTAGTTAGAACAGATGGCAAATGGTACGGGTGCCAACCAGTGTTGCCCTCCTGCCAAAGATGAGTTGCTGCGCTTTCCTTTGCTTCTTGTCTCATCCCTTTGATCCCTGCTGCCTCATGGCATTGGTATGAAGGACACTTAAAAACATGAATAAACAATGGTCACACAGGGCCTGAGCACCAGGAAGTCCAGGCTGCCTCTCTGTGGTCAACCTCACAGCAAAGTACAAGCTGCTGCTTCAATGTGCACGCTGCCAATCAGTTAAAAATCCAGCACGCTCCAATGTTTTGCTTGAGATTGTTGGGCCCCTGAGGGTAATGGAGACAGCGGTAGTGGGGGATCACAGTGAGGATGGGGGAGGGTTGTGTGGGGGCAGAAGGGGGGATGCTGTCCACTGTGCACTGGACTCTGAATGGGGCATGTTGATAAATTTGCACAGATAAAGCTAGAAAATGATTAATATTAAAATTGTCATTGTTTATCTGTGTGTGACTATGGGTATAATTGGTTGTGTATTTATTTTGGTATTTAATTCTGCGTGTCTGTACATGCCTGTGTACAACCAATAGTTCAGTTATTCACGTTGAGGGTTTTATCAATGCCAGATGGTAGTGAGGCCCATACAAAACTGCTGGGTTGTCAGAGAGCTGCAGGAAACAGCCTGTGGACATTGCTCGCCACACACTGTCTGTATTCACCTCTCTAACTAATCGCAATCAGTTGCGCAATTTTTTCCCGCACATTCTTATTAGTTAAAGAGGCACTGTTGCCTTGGTGAATCCACCACTAAGACCGTCTATTTTCACCTTCGTAACATCGCCCGCCTTCGCCCCTGTTTCAACTCGTTGGTTGCAAACTCTCAGCCGTGCCTTCGTTACTCTAGATGTGACTATTCCAACGCAACCCTGGCTGCTGTCCCACATTCTACCCTCTGTAAACTCGAGGTCATCCAAAACTCTGCTGCCCATGTTTTAACTCACTACAAGTCCAGACCTCCTGTCACCCCTGTGCTCACTGACCTACATTGGCACCCGATCAAGCAATATCATTATTTTAAAATTCTCATGCTTGTTTTTCAATCATCCATGGTCATGCCATCCTTATCTCTGTAATCTCTCCAGCCCCACAGTCCTCCGGGATATCTGCACTCCTTTAATTTAATCGTGGCTGTGCCTTCAGTTGCCTGGGTCCTAAGCTCTGGGATTCCCTCCCTACACCTCTTCACCTCGCTTCCCTCCTTTAAGACATTCCTTAAAATCTACCTTTTTGTCCAAGCCTTTGGTCATCCAACCTTATATCTCCTCATGTCTCAGTGTCACAATTTGTTTTATAATGTTCCTGTGCAGTGTCTTGGGACGTTTCATCCCATTAAAGGTGCTATATAAATATAAGTTGTTATGGTTTTTGGTGATAGGATTTAAACATCAGTTTAAGCAGGGTGTGTGAGTGCACATATCCATTTGCCTGATGCCCTGCACGCCCCCCTCATCGCACTGAAATTCTAATATATAAAATGCTAATGAGGATGGAGGACAAAATTTTAGGCCTGCCTTGTGTCTTCCTCTCCCTCTCTCTCCCTCTCGCTCTCTTGCATGCTTAGGGGGTCGAGCTGTTTGTGCAATGCTGAGTAAATAAAACCAAATGAACCTACAGCACAGAAGGAGGCCTTTCGGACATCATGCCTGTGCTGTTTCTATGAAAGAGCAGTCACTGCTAGTTTCACGTTCTGGCTTTCCTTTTCTAAGCCTGTAAGTTCCTCACCCTCAAGTTCCTACCCAACTCCCTTTTAGGCTTAGGAAGATGAGAATGTAAGAGATAGGAGTTGGAGTAGGCCATTTGGTCCTTTGAGTCTGGTAATGTTGCAGTCCTGTCACAATGAAGTGCGTGCTCTAGCTGTGAGAGCAGCTATTACTAATTGGGGAAAGGTTAAGGCATTATTCTTAAGCATATATAAGAACTGGTTTCTACCTGTATTGGGGGAAGGAAAAGGGTGTCTACGCCTGTGTTCTTTGGGTTTTGTGAATGAACCTATGTCAAGGAAAGACTGGCTCCAGATTTCACCTTTACTCAGTGATTGAGCAGTAAAATAAAACAGAACCTGCTACACCGTTCAACAAGATCATGGCTGATCTTCTATCTCAACTTCACCTTCCCACATTATCCCCATATCCTTAACTCCCTTAGAGTCCAAAAACCTACCAATCGCAGTTTTGAATATACTCAATGACTGAGCATCCACAGCTCTCTGGGGTAGAGAATTCCAAAGATTCACAGCCCTCTGAGTGAAGAAAATTCTCCTCATCTTAGTCCTCATGGCTGACCCCTCATCCTGAGATTATGATCCTGTGTTGTAGGTTCCCCAGGGCGGGGAAAACATTTTTCTTAGCATCAAGAACTCTTCATTCTTACCTCAAGATCTTACTCGCCTGTGACTGCCACTCTGGTCCAATAAGCTTGTTACCTCACACATGAAGAATGGCTACTTGTGAGCAGTATGGGCGGGTTCAGCACTAGCGGTGGTGCCTTCCGGAGCAGAGAGGAGCAAAATGAAGACAAAGTGGTAACTGGATAGACAGAGACAGGCCTACTCTTCACAGAAACAATGGCCCCAGTTTCTAAAGGTGCCGAGCCCCGCCGTCTGGGAAATCCGGAGAATTGAGGCCCAGCCAATCCTAACGTCTAGTTCCATAGCTTTTATTGGTGATTCACCTGAAACCATCCAGATCCACCACCAGGCCAGCAAGCAGGAGCAAAAGACCACAGCCAGGGAATCAGACAATGGGGAGCTCTGGGTGCAATCAGGGGCCAGGGGAGGTGGGGTGCAGTGGTGGGGAAGGCCAGAGGATGTCTTGATCGCAAAAGCAAGAGGAGCTTTGATCCCCCTCCCGGCTCACAAAGGAAACTGAATAAAATGTGATGACCTAACTGGTTCATGAATCCCTCGTTCCCAAAAGATCCCATCTCTGTGAGAATAAAACTCTTGCTGTTTGCCCTGCAGGTCTCTGACAAATATAGTAACCAAGTCCTCATAACATCAACAGGCCCTGAAGTGTCAGCTGTGGCTCAGTGTGTAGCCACTGGAGCAACAGGTTGTGGATCTGAGTCTCACTCCAGAGAGTTGAGCGCAAAACCTCTCGGTGCAGTACTGTCGGAGGTGCCGTACTTTGGATGAGACATTAAACCGAGGCCCTGTCTGCTGTCTCAGGTGGATGTTAAAGACCCCACAGCCGCCATTTTGAAGAAAAGCAGGGGAGTTCTCCCTGGTGCTCTGGGCAAATATTTATCCCTCAAACAACATCACTTAAATCGATTTTATGCAATTCATTGTTGCTTGTGGGATCATGAACTGTGTGAAAACTGACTTCTGCATTTCCTACATTGAAACAGTAAATACATTTCAGGAAAAAATGCTTTAATGCCTGTAAAGCCTTTTGGGAAGTCCTGAGGAGGCTGATGAAATTATAAGTAAGGAGCCTCCTTCCTTCAATGCCGGTGCTGTGTTCATTTCCTCAAAAGAACGGTTAAGATCGGGACATGGAATAAGAGAGTGGGGTCAGAGGGAGACAAATCACTGGCCTCATTTTTAACTGACTCCCCCCTCTCCCAAAGGCATGCGGTGGGGAGTTAAAATCACCCCGTTTATGTGAGTGAGAGAGAGCCTGGTGCATTATGAATGCTTCAGAAAGACAGACCAGAACTTGTGGCTTCTGTGCGTCCAATAATTTTCTCAATGTTTACAACTCAAATGGCCTTTGGAAATCACCTTTTCGGTGGAAGTTATAAGGCTCCACAGAATTCCTTGCGGATATTTTGGTTACATTTTTGCTGGCTCCCTCAGCCTAGCCTTGATTCCAGGTGTTTGGATTCAGTCTCTACCCTTTGTGTTCAGTAGATTCAGAAACCAATATCCCGCTAAAGTACATATTATTTAAAATAACAAATACCTGGGTGGGACACAAGCCATGATTCAGTCTCAATGGGCCTTTCTTTCTGAACGTTGATGGGATTGTGTTTCTCTTTCCCCAGCCTGCTTCGATTAAGTCGGAAAGCCAACAATCCAACTTCCAGCAGCTTTTTGACTTCTTGCTTTAATTGTAATAAGCTGACAGAGACAAAATAGAAATGTCAGATTTAACAGACTACTGGGGCTGGAAATGTAGTTTTACTATTTATAGCTGAGTTTGTGAAGGAGGTGAGTTGTTGATGAGTTGGGCTAGCCAGGTCCTGAGTTAAATTCTTACCTGCGCTTAAATAGCTTTTCTTCTTAGTTCATTTTGTGGGCATGGGTGCCATTGATAAGCTGCCCTTTATTGTCCATCCCTTGTCTAACCTGAGGAAATGGTAGTGAACCTTCTTGAGCCATGGGTGAGGGCTTTATACAGCTGAGTGCCTTGCTGGACCTCTTCAGAGGGCTGTTAAGAATCAGCCATGCTGCTGTGGGATTACAGCATCATCCATGGTTCAGTTATAACACTCTCACCTCTGAGTCGCAGGCCGGAATTTGCCCGCCCCGTTGGTGTCAGGTGTCATAGTGGGCAGTGGTGATGGGGGGAACAACAATATGGCAAGGCCAAAGATTGGTTTCACACCATCGTAAAACCGGTTGTGATTGTCTGCTCCGCCTATCATTTCTCACCACCACATGTTGGGATGGGAACCTAATTTCAATATCTTAGCATCTCGTTATAATTCCTTCTCACTGGAATCATCCCCCCATGGTGGATCATCTGGGCATGTTGGTGTGATTGTACGCCAACATGTTTCACAACTGTACATAAGCGATGTGCACCTGGCGAGCTGCATTTCGCTCGGGACTTCAGGGTTTGTTTGCCTACCTTGCTTCAGGCAGCACTCGCAGTCATCAATGCCAGGCTTCACAGGCAGCACCACCTCACTTTTAGGGAGACTCAAGGGCATGTCTTCACCTAGCAGACCAACCATAGCTGGGGTGGCTTTTCAACGGCTGCAGGGCTAGGGCTTTACTGGGGAAAGGGGATATCCCAGGGTGTGTGTGGGGGCACATGTTGATCTATGCAAGTGGCCTCAAGATGGTGAGGGCTGAGGAGGCAGTCTCCAGAGGGGATGAGGCTAGATGGTGATGTGAGGGTGTGTGTGAGAGAGTGAGTGGTGATGTCCATGAGCCGAGTGAGATACCAGTGAATGTATGAGTGGGTGAGTTTAGAGTGATGAGATGAGTGCCTTACTCTGGCAGCACAGATGAGATCATTTATCCATTTTATGCACTGGATGGCCGCCCTCTTGTGTGTGGCATTGGCACTGACCAACTCTGCCTCCGCCTCCCAAGCCAGAGTGGTGAGAATGATGATCCTCCTGCGGCCAGAGTGGCGACAGAGGACATCACAGCGGACCTCCACAGTATCCAGAAGGCATCCCAGGGATGCATCACTGAATTGGGGGCTTCCCTCTTCTTGGCTTTTGGGGTCATGTCTTCACTGGTGCCCTCCTGGGCTGCGGGCATTGAGAACTGTGCGTGCGACTGCAGTTTAAATATGGCGCCCTGCGTGAGGCCATGGTGAGGTAACAGCATGGCGGGCAACTCAGAGGCCACCCACCAGCGAGATGGCGTATTTCCTGTGGCTGCATAATTAACAAGGTGGGGATGGGGTGATAATCGCAAAAACCCGCCATTGCGGCCAGCGGGTAAAATGACTTTTTTCCTGCCCGCTACTGCACTTTGTGCAAATCTGGGACGATTCCACCACAAGGCTCCTGGTGCAAGCCCCATGCCAGATTTTGAATGCAAAAACTCAGCACTGACACTCTACCACGGTACTGTAGAAGTACTACACTGTCAGAGGTGTTGCCTCCCTGATGTAATGTTAAACCAAACCCCGTCTGCCTGCTTGGCTGGATATAAAAGATCCAAAATCACTAATTCAAAGAAGAGCTGGGGGGAGAGTTCTCCAAGCTGACCTGGCCAATGTTTATCCTTCAGCCAACATCACCAAGTCATGTGTACCTGGCCATTATCACTTTGCTGTTTGTGGGAGCTTGCTGTGTGCAAACTGGCTGCTGTGTTGCCTACATTACAACAGTAACTACACTTCAAGAAGTACTTCACTGGCTGCAACATGCTTTGAGATGTCTAGAGGTCATGAAAACTGTTATATAAGTGCATGTCTTTCTTTCTTTTGTATGGGCCCAGTCCATGTAACAGATTTCCTTCCCTAAAGGACATTAGTGAACTGATTGTTGGATTGCCGTAAAAACCCAGTCTCATGGTCACTTATACTGAGCCCAACTTTTTATTTAAACTGAATTCAAATTCTCAAACTTCCATGAAGTTCTATTCCCCAATGAGGAGAGATTGGTATATAAAATGAACCAGTCAAATTTGGAACTAGCTTCTGTGTCAACCATGGGTAGGATCTTCACCTCTGAGTCAGAAGGTTGTTCATTCAAGTCTCACCCCAGACACTTGAGGACACAAATGTAGGCTGATCTTCCACATGCAGTACTGAGGGAGTGCTGCACTCTCAGAGGTGCTGCCTTTTGGACAAGACTTTAAATTGAGGTTCCATCTGCCCTTTTGGGTGAATGTAAAAGAAGAGCTAAAGAGCCTTTGGCTAGTATCTATTCCTCAACCAACATAACTAAAACAGATTATCAGGCCATTATCACATTGTTGTTTGTAGGATTTTACTGTGCACAAATGGCCTGTCACGTTTCCTACATCATAACAATATACTTAAAAAGCACCTCATTAGCTCTAAAGTGCTTTGGGATGTCCTGAGGTCATGAAAGGTGCTATATAAATGCAAGCCTTTCTTTCATGCTCCAAGCAGTGACAGCTCTTGAATCTCAATGCTGGGATGCTCAATTCCAAAAGCATTCATCATCATCACCCAGTGCTGTTGGCTCAGATTGTTACTGTCAGCTCTAAATTTGACAAATGAGTAGATGAATGTGAATTATAATCCAAAGGAACATGTTTTCCGTTAGGTATCTGGAGCTGAATTCCCCTCTCTTGGCAGTGCAACATTCTAATTTCATCAGTTTGTGTCCTCTGTTTTGTTTTTGGTGGGGTTCCTTCATAGACTAGTTTCAAATGTATTTGTTTTTAGAAGAAATTGCTGAATTCATACTCCCAGCAGGGATCTGTCCTTTTCCTACAAGGATTGGGAAATGTTGGGACAGGGATCTTGGGAGCTGTATCTCAAACAACGAGTCCAATATTTTGCTTTGGATCCTCCACAGGACTTTCAAAGCATCATCTCTATATTCTCACTGTGTTCCAACCAAGACTCTGTGGAAGGAGATTAATGGGTAGATTCCATGATAGGGTAGAATGTATGTGAGATGTGAAAGGAGATTAAACAGGCAGAGTAGAGACCGTGATAGGATAGATTGCATTATTAATATTCACAAACGAAGAAGGGTCATGCAGGTAGGGCTGTCTGAGTCAGTGGAATTATTTACCAGGGAGAGTCAATGCCTTCAGGAGAGGAAAGATTGTGGGTTGAGATTTGAAGAAACAGAATTAGCCTGACCAGTATTATAATTATCGTTCGGAATAAAAGTGGCTGTAAATTGATAGCATATGAAACAGGTGTACATCTTTCTGGCTGTACAACCTCTGTTAATAATTATAACACTTATGTAACTGACAGCTGTGAACCCAAGCAGAGAAACAAGACTGTTTGTTCTGGAACTTAAAAGTCTCAACTCGTAAAGTCATTCAGCCTCATGGGATTATTCCATTGGTACATAAGAGCATACGAGCATAAGAAATAGGGGCAGGAGTAGGCCATTTGGCCCCTCAAGCCTGCCCCGCCATTCAATAATATCATGGCTGATCTACCCCAGGCCTCAACTCCTCTTTCGTGCCAGCTCCTCATAGTCCTCAACTCTCCAATATTTCAAAAATCTACCCACCTCCTCTTTAAATACTTTCAGTGATCCAGCCTCCACAACTCTCTGGGGTAGAGAATTCCAGATATTCACTAACTTCTGAGAGAAGAAATTCCTTTGCATCTCAGTTTTAAATGAGTGTCCCCTTATTCTGTAACTAGGTCCCCTAGTTCAAGAATCCCCCACTAGTGGAAACATCTTCTCAACATCTACCCTGTCAAGCCTCCTCAGAATCTTGTACGTTTCAATAAGATCACCCCTCATTCTTCTAAACTCTAATGAATAAAGGCCTAACCTGTTTAGTCGTTCTTGATAAGTCAACCCCTTTGTCCCAGGTATCAGCCTAGTGAATCTCATTTGAACTGCCTCCAATGCCAGTATATCCTTTCTTAAATACGGGGACCAAAACTGTACACAGTACTCCAGGTGCGGCCTCACCAACACCCTGTACAGTTGTAACAAGACTTCCTTATTTTTAAACTCCAACCCCCTAGCAATACAGGCCAGAATTCCATTGGCCTTCTTAAATACCAGCTGCATCTGCATGCTAACTTTTTGTGTTTCATGCAGAAGAACACCCAGATCCCTCTGTGCTGCACTGTTTTGGGGTCTCTCCATTTAAATAATAGTCTGCCTTTTGAGTGTTCCTATCAAAGTGCATGATTTTACACTTTCCTACATTAAACTCCATCTGCCAAGTTTTTCCCACTCACTCACCCTATCTATATCCCCTTGCAGATTTCTTATGTCCTCATCCTAACATGCCCTCCCACCTATTTTTGTATCATCAGCAAATTTGGATACATTACACTCTGCCCTCCGCCCTCCGCCCCCCCCCACCCCCACCCACTCCAAGTCATTAAAAGTGTACGGAGCAAAAGGTTCGGAGCAAAACCATTCCTCTTATCCCAAACCCCCCTCAGAAAGCAGTGACGTTTCCCCCAAAACAGAACCAACCGTTTCTGAAATGACTCTGGGATTTTACCTTCACCCAGCCAATGTCAGCTTATTAATAAAAACAGAAAATGTTGGAAAAACTCAGCAGGTCTGGCAGCAATAGAGTTAATGTTTTGAGTCCAACATGACACTTCTATTAATAGTGTGTCAATGATAATGGTAAAGGACATTGTTTAAGTACTTAAAGCACTTATAAAGAGAGACTGCTGGGTCGCTGGTTTGGTAATTAGGAAACTGAAATATGCAATGCTGCATTCTGTAAATAAACCGATTATCAAGAAAAATATTAGTGTCGAGTTTCATACTTCAGCAACTGGCTTGGGGTTGATATAACATCTTGTTCGGAACTTAAGGAAGGTAGAAACGTGATGGGTTTTAAGCCACGGAAAGGGGTCGGGGGGGTGGGGGGTAGGGGAGGAAGAACAAAAGGGAAGGTCTGGGATTGGGTAGCAGGCGGGCGAGATTAATGACAAAGATGTCTTGTAACAAAAGGCAAAGGGAGTGATAATCGTTGTAATAAAGATACAAAGCATTGGTCCGGAGTGAGTGTACGTGGCGGAACAATGAACAGCTCTGTCCAAAAGCAAAAACATGAAAAACAAAATTTATTATTAACATAGCTGTTTATTTAGGATGAGGTTTAACAGCTCAGTTCTGAGGTCTAGATTTCAGATTCTATAGAGGGCCTGTGGTGTGGTCTTTTAGATTGGAACCCGCCCAATTTCACTCCCATACTATCGTGCTCTATGTTGAATCACTGAGAAGTAACATTGGGTGGATGTAAAACAAGCGTTCAACCCAATCACTCCCATTCCCCACCCAGTGAGTTAGGTTAAAATAGCACCCCCCCATCCCATCTCTCTTTGCCAATGTCCTTCCGCCACTCTTCCTTCTTTCTAACATCTGTATACCAGTCCGCCTGTATCTCTTCATCTTCCACACGCTCTCACCCTCTTTTTTTAGAATCTCTCTATTTTTTACACTTCTCATCAGCTGTACTTACCTCGCTCTCTATCACCCTACCCCACACAACTCTGCCCTCCACGTTTTGTTTTTGTCAAATTCTACTCCCCACATCTATCGATTTAAGAGCGATATTGACAGTTAAAGCAATCTGTGTGCCTCCTCTCCAGCCCAAGATGAAAGCAAAGATAAAAATGAAAACAAATAAAGTTAAAGAAAAATGCTTAAATAAGCCAAAACAAAATGCTTAACAGAGTACTATAGTCAAGGGAATGAACCAGGTGGATCCAGCAAAGTATATTACACAAATAAAAAATGTGTAACTTAAGTTAGAGCAATATTTCATTGAGCCATTTAAAGCTGTCTTCATTTCTGGATTCTTAATGTAGCTCAAGTCCATTTGGAGAGATTTTGCCCCTCCAGTTTCTTTCCAATTCAGGTTCAGACTGAAGGAAATGACAGGATGCACTTTGTTGTGGTTATAAACTGGATCCCCGAGCGTATTATAGCTCAAAGCGAAACCAGGCCAAGCTGGGATCTTGAATTATTACCACTGAATTTCACTGGTGCTGGTGTTTATTTTTCCTGTTGTGATGATTAACACAGTGTGTTTCCTGCTGCTGTCTTGGTTTATGGCCTTAATTCTGAAAATGAATGGCAGAAGCCCAGGCAAGAAGCTTTCTGTCCTTCCACTGCGTGTTGTCTGCCTTTGTCTCTCCCTCCTATAACCCACAAGCCTCAAACATTAGGCCGAACTTCACCTGTCATACCAATGACCAACTTACCTCATCTACTCTACTCCCTTCCCACCTTTGCTGGATTCCTCTCCAGTGAAGCATTGATGCATCGATACCGCCTCCTTGGTGCAGCAATTATAAGACCACCTCCTCCACCTGTGGACTTGTTAAAACTACGCTGTACATTTAGAGAATTCCCATTTCCCAAGATTACCATATTTAATGGTGTTGACATTGACATTGACTTCACCAGGTGCCTTACCTCCTCTGTTTCCTCATTCAACCAGACAAACATAGAAAAATTACAGCACAGAGGGAGACTATTCAGCCCATTGTTCCTGTGCCGGCCACAAGAGAGCTATCCAGCCAAATCCCACTTTCCAGGTCTTGGTCCATACGTTACAGCACTTAAAGTGTAAAGCCAAAGGCGGAATCTTCCAGTCCTAGAGCAGCTGGAATCGTGGCACGGGCGGGGGCGGGGGCAGAATGTCCAGGAAGGGGGGTGGGAGGTGAGGGGAGAATGTCCAGGAAAGGAGGAGTAGTGTTTCTTAGAGGATGGGGTTGGTAGTGCCGATGGTGGGGTCCTTGTGGGGATGAACTCGGGATACTGGTGATAGGAGGGAACAGTCACATTCAGTGGGGGGAGCAGGATGCTGTACAGTGGCAGGTCCAGGGTGAGAGTTTGGTAGGTGAAGGTCTCATTGTGTGGGTCACAGAAAGGGATGAGGCAAGCAGCTGGGATAATGGGAGGGGACAGGGTCAGGGGATAGTAATGGGTGTCGGCTGTAAGGGGAGGAAAGGCAAGTGGAGGTGGATCGTGATAGTGTCCAGGGTAATGGGGGAGGTTCAAGACAGAGGGGAGAGGAATGGTAATGTTGGGTGGGTCAAGGATGATGGGGGGAAGTTGGTGGGTGACAGGGGGAAGTTAGAAGGTGGTGAAGCAAGTTTGAAAGGTGCTGCGCACCATTTTTCCAAAATGACCCTGACCACGCAGTTAGTCAGTCAGTGAGATCCCTCAAGGTGGGAGTAGGGTCTTTTCTGGTGGAATCCAAAGTCAGCAATTGTGGCCGATGAAAGAGACCCCATAATAATCTTGAGGTAGGGGATGTCAAAAATGCTCACCTATGTCCTGCTCTCTATGGTGAAGCCCCTACCACAGCAGGTTTGTTTCCCACTCATGGGCCTCAAATCCCAGCGAGGTGTGGAGCTCTCGTTCATTCTGTGCCATTTGCCATTAGCTGCAGTCAGATTTAGGGATGATGGGAGGGAGGTGGATACCACAGCTGGTGGACGGCAGCGAACTCATGACTCCAAGCCTCCATCCTCTGGATTAATGGTCATGGCTGACAAGGGCTCTTGGGTTTAGTCTCTGTATGCTTCCAAGTCTCTCTATAAAGTCTCTAGAGGAGTGGAGACAAGCTGAAAATTGTCTGCATGAGGCTTCTTGCACATGGCTCTCATCAAAGAGCAATGTCTCCATACGCATTCATGTATGAACGAGAGGGATACCCATCTCTGGTCCTTCAGGATATCCTTTACCTGAAAGGGGAGGGGTGGGGTTGCCATGTCTAGATGGAGGCCAGGTGAAGGGCTTAGCATTTGCCTGCTCGCTTTGAGATGGAGGGAAACCTGTAAAGGACAAGCTCAATAAATGGATCGCTTCAATTCGCCCACACATATCCTGAGGCATCGAAGATGCAGGCTGCAGGAAACCCTATCTTGGTAATGACCCTCATCCAAATGAGAAGGAGGGCCTCTCACAGGTTGGCACAAGGCCAGGAGGAGCAAGGGCCTGAGCAACAAGAGGCAGTGGGGTTTCTATAAGGTCAAGAGGCTGGTGAACATGGTCCACTGCAATGGCGAGCATTGGTTCGACCATGAGTGTATCGCTGACGGTGCTCTTATCTAGCAAGAGGCAATGTCGGAGGTGCCCTTGTGTGTCCCGGGATGTGGTTACTAATATCCATCAGCTTCTCCAGTACAGGCTGCAGCCACAAGGACTCTGGAGGAGCAACGCGGTGCTCCTGGCCTGCACTGAGTGAATGGCTGTATGGGTGCCCTTTAAACATGGCACCGCAGGAGGTAACGAGGCTTCCTGCCCCATACCATGAGATTTGCTGAGCACCTTGTGGATGCATAAATAATGAGCTGAACAGCAGAAGATCACACGCATTCAGCCGCCCTGCCCCCTCCCAATGGGAACCACGTTCACTTTCCCGCCCATCACACAACTTAGACTCCAGAATGGAAGATGCCTCTCCAAGTCTTTTTAAAATGTGAGGAGGATTTCTGCCTCTGCCTCCACCACCCTTTCAGGCAGCAATTTCCAGAATTTCATCCTCTTGGTGAAAGGAATTCTTTTTACTTTCCTCTAATCCTTCTGTGAATTACTTTAATCCATGTCCCCTAGTTATTGACCTCTCCGCTAATGAAAACAGGCCCTAATTCCTATCCACTCTAACTAGACCAAAAGACCATAAGACATAGGAGCAGAAATTAGGCCATTCGGCCCATCGAGTCTGCTCCGCCATTCAATCATGGCTGATAAGTTTCTCAACCCCATTCTCCTGCCTTCTCCCTGTAACCTTTGAACCCCTTACCAATCAAGAACCTATCTATCTTGGTCTTAAATACACTCAATGATCTGGTCTCCACAGCCTTCTGTGGCAATGAATTCCATAGATTCACCACTCTCTGGCTAAAGAAGTTTCTCCTCATCTCTTGTTCTAAAAGGTCTTCCCTTTACTCTGAGGCTGTGCCCTCCGGTCCTAGTCCCTCCTACTAATGGAAACATCTTCCCCACGTCCACTCTATCCAAGCCTTTCAGTATTCTGTAAGTTTCAATCAAATCCCCCCTCATCCTTCTAAACTCCATCGAGTATAGATCCAGAGTCCTCAAACATTCCTCATATGTTAAGCCTTTCATTCCTGGGATCATTCTCGTGAATCTCCTCTGGACCCTCTCCAGGGCCAGCACATCCTTCCTGAGATACAGGGCCCAAAATTGCTCACAATATTCTAAATGTGGTCTGACCAGAGCCTTATAAAGCCTCAGCAGCACATCCCTGCTTTTATATTCTAGTCCTCTCGAAATAAATGCCAACATTGCATTTGCCTTCCTAACTACCACGTCAACCTGCAAGTTAACCTTAAGAGAATCCTGGACTAGGACTCCCAAGTCCCTTTGCATTCTAGATTTCTGAATTCTCTCCCTATAATAGACCCCCCATAATTTGATACACCTCAGTGAAATCTCCCCCAACCTCCTCTTTCCTCAAAGCTAAACTACAACATCTTCATAAATCTCCTCTGTATCCTCTCTAACAATCACGTCCTTCTTGTAATATGCTGATCAGAACTTTATGTAGTACTGTAGCTGTGATATCAATAGTGTTTTATACAATTCCAACATATCACCCAACTCTTTTATTCCATGCCTTGGCCAATAAAGGAAAATATTCCATATACCTTATTACCACCTTATCTACCTGCCTTGCTACCTTCAAGGATCTGCGGACAAGTTCTCCAATGTTCCTCTATTCCTCTACACTTCTCAGTGTATTCCCTTGCTTTGTTTGCCCTCCCCAAATGCATTACCTCACACTTCTCCAGGTTGAATTCCATTTGCCACTTCTCCGCCCAACTGACCAATCCATTGATATCATCCTGCAGTCTACAGATTTCTTCCTCACTATCAACTTCTACGATCAATTTTTGTATCATCTGCAAACTTATTAATCATGCATCTTGCATTCAAGTCCAAATCATGGATATATACCACAAAAAGGGACCCAGTACTGAGCCCTGTGGAATCCCACTGGATGCAGCATTCCACCCACACAAACACCCATCGACCACTGTCCTTTGCTTCCTGCCTTTGAGCCAATTTTGGATTCAACTTGCCACTTTCCCTTGGATCCCATGGGTTTTTACTTCGCTGACCTGTCTGCCAGGTGGAACCTTATCAAAGCCTTGCTAAAATCCTCATCAACCCTCCTAGCTATCTCCTTAAAAATTTCAATCAGATTAGTCAGACATGACCTTAACAAATCTCTGTCTTTGATTAATTGGCATCTCTCTATTCTGTCTCGTGGAATTTTTTCCAATAATTTGCCCAGCATAGAGGTTTGGTTGACCGGCCTGAAATTACTCAGTCTGTCCCTTCCTCCCTTTTAAAACAAATGCACTCATGGCTTTGCAGCCTGAGGGCGCCGATTGAGCGTAAACCTTCCACTGGGTGCCAATGGCAACAGGAACTTGGCCGAGACAGAGGGGAATCTTATCCCATTCCACCTAGGCTGGATCTGAAGCCAGTTCCAGATGTGAATGGAATCGTGTGTTTAACCTCCTGTGTCAATGAAGCCTCTCTCCTCAACGCCCCAGTTTCTTTGCCCTGTTCTCTCCAACCTTGCCGGTGTCCATAAGCCTTGACTTAGTCTCACCTGTTGAGCTGAAACACTTGAGATTTTCATCTGTTGCTTCAGATGGGTGTTAAACTATTCGCAAAAGAACAGGAATTAATCTCATTGCTCTTCTTGGAGGTCTTGCAAACCTGGCTGCCATGTTTACATACATCACAACAACTAAAGTCAATCAGTGTGTGCGAAGCACTTTTGAATTTTTTTCACCCGGCAGGGTAAGGCATTATATAAATAAGCCTTTCTTTTAATTTGATCTCACTTATTTACCGATCCATAAATCAGGAGAGTTTCCTGATGTTACCTGGTCTGACCTTTGGACCATTTGATTCATAGTTTTCCAGCAATCTAAGGTAGTTCTCAGAATGTCATTAAAAGCAGATTAAGCCTCAGTACTATTTCATTAGTCACTTGTGTCAGTCTGGCATCTCTTCTATTTTGATAATATGGTTTAGAGATTTTCATGGATGGTCGGAAAGCATCAGGTGCCAGAGTGTAAGTCTATCAGCGCTAACTCATGGTGCAACCTGCCCTGATGCAGTATGATGTAACATTGTTTCTTCAAAGAACATCCCATTCCTGTGTAGTGAAGGGAAGAATCGTCTGTGAATTTAATATGAGCAGTGGCTCAGTGAGAAGTGCTCTCATCTCCAAGTCAGAAAGTTGTGGGTTTGATTCCTACTCCAGAGGTCTGAACACAAGATCCAGGCTGACACTATGGATAGCACTGAAGAGTACTGCTGGAGACGCTCTCCTTTGGGTGAAAGGTTCACCTGAGCTCCTGTCTTCCATCTCGGGTGGAAGTAAAAGATCCCACAGCTATCAGTTGAAGAAGAGCAGGGGAGCTCTCCCTGCTGTCCTGGCCGATATTTATCCCTCAGCCAACACTGCCAAAAAAAAACACAGAGATTATCCAGTCATTATCTCATTGCAGTTTGTGGGATTCTGCTATGCACAAATTAGCTGCTGCATATCCTACAACGGTGACTAGACTTCAAAAGTGCTCCACTGGTTATAATGCCCTTTGGGATGTCCTGAAATAGTGAAAGACGCTGTAGAAGTGCAAGTTCCTTCTTTCCTTACTGTTGACTCAGCACTCAAAAGAAATCATGTGACAAAACATTTAGGAAAATATTGGTTATAAATCTACGATTAAAGGCTTGTTACTGTAAATAGAAAAAGCGTAGCTTAAGCGATCAAGCAGCAGTTTCCTTTAGTGAATATTTCTGTTCTATAGAACGTTTTTCCTTCCTGAATTCCTGACCCTTGATCTCTCCATATAATTACACCTGCCACACGCTTTTTCAGCTCACAGAGGCTGGATGGAAAGATCTTTTTTATGTGAGTAATTGAGTATGTATGTGAGTGAGTGAGCGAGTGAGTGAATGAGAGCCAGTGAGTGAGCATGAGTGAGTGCAAATGTGTTTGTGCCTATAAGTGTGAGTGAGTGTGTTAATGAGTGTGTGAGCGAGTCAGTGTGAGTAAATGAGTGAATTTGAGTGAATAAGATGAGTGATTGAGCATGAGTGCACTTGAGTGTGAGTGAGTGTGAATGAGTGTGCATGTGAGTGCTTGCATCAAGGTGCTAATCACTCAAAACCAACTCTACTGGGCCAGACATGTTGGTCATATGTCTGACACCAGGGGCAGGATTTCCTGGTTGCTGTGCGGGGGTGGGACCCGCTTGCCGACGCGTAAAATGACGCGGGATGACGTTGGGCAGAACTCCCGACATCACCCCGCATCATTTCAATTTTCAGGTCGGCGAGGGTGCAGCCGAATCAGCTGTGCGCCCTCTGACCTGTCAACGGCCAATTGAGGCCATTGAGAAAGTAATTGCACTAATTAAAGGATCTGCCTGTCCAACCTTCAGGTTGGTGGACAGGCCAGGAGCCCTGGCGGGCTTCAGAAAAAGCATGAAACCTCATCCACGGGCAGGATGAGGCTTCATGCAGGTTTTTAAAAATTTAAGAAAAATTTAATTAAAAGTGATGAACATGTCCCAACTCATGTGACAGTGTCACATGAGGGGACATGCCAGGGAAATTTTATTTCTCTATTTTTAACATTTTTGAATTTGGAGCCAATCTCCCTGAGGCAGCACTTAGCCTCAGGGAGATGAGTGCGCTTTTTCATGTGCATGTGCGAAAGAGCACACTCTCGGCTCAGGGAACCCCTCCCCCCGCTTGCACAGGGAACGCATAGCGCTTCCTGGTGGACGTCACACTGGGCGGGCCTTAATTGGCCCACCCGCGTAAAATGGCGGCGTGCCCCCAATCGGGGGTGTCAATCAGAGGCGCCCCTACACACGCCCGCTCCTGAATGGGGGTGGGGGCGGGGAGAAATTCTGCCCCAGATTGTCAAAGCAACTGTTCTACTCTGAAATTGATTGCTGCAGGAGACTCCCAGAAAGACAGCGGAAATGCTTGAGGGGGTGTCCTCAAAGCATCCCTGAAGAGACCAAACATCCCCACTGACTCACGGGAGTCCCTGGCTTGTGTCCAAACAAAATGGGGAAGGTTCGTTTGGGAAGGCCCCGAATGCATCAAGAGACTTGTCGGGAACGCACAGAGGCAAAGTCGAGGCTTCGGGGGGAGTGAACAAACCTCGGTAGCTCGTTTGCCTGACCTTTTGAGCACCACGTGCCCTGCGTGTGACAGTGTCTGCAGGTTGTGTATTGGACTTATTGGCCATCCCTGAACCCATCCGAACCGGAGTGGAAGCAAGTCATCCTCGCTAAGGCTGCCTAAGAAAGGAAGGAGAGCACGGGTTTCTGTGAGTACGTGTGTATTTGTGCGTGCGTGTGTCCAATATTTAATGTAGCTGACGGAAGGGGGGGTATTCTGACCGCCAGCTGGAAAGCCGGCCAGAGCCCCGCGTTGCCGCCTTTCGGGAAAAGCCACCGCATTAAGTGCCAATCGAGCATTTAGGAACGTTGGAGCATGAGTAGGCCATAGGCCATCGAGCCTGCTGCACCATTCAAACAGATCACAGGCAGAATTTTACGCCTCGTGGGCAGACCTGACCCGATTGGGCGTAAAATAACGTGAGAAGACACCGGGCGAGCGTCCCAATGTCATCTCGCACCTGCACAATCCTCAGGTTGGCACGTGCATGCGTCAGTCGGAGCCGCGTCCACCATCAATTAAGAGGCCACTTACGGCCATAAAAATCCCAAGTGAACCTGATTTTACGTTGCCCGTGTGATTTTTGCGCTCGTCGCACGGGCAAAACGGGCAGGCGGGCTGCCCACTGTTTGCAAAACCTCATCCATAAAACGGGTCAGCAGCATTGCCAGTGTGAGTAGTGAGGAGTTTAGGAGATAGTTTGCTGCCAGTTGCTTATTTGAACTTGACAGCTTCATCTCTGTTCTGAGCTTCATTCTCAGCATTTCCAGGCTTCATTTCAGGACTTGTGTCTCCAAGGCCCCTGGAGAATTTTGACTGTGTGGACCTCTCC